>NC_139614.1:6433906-7033906 GCF_964270895.1 Podarcis filfolensis | reverse complement strand
GTATTGTAGCAAGGACTCACTTAACCAAGATTACCCCTGAAACCTGTTTTCAATACAAGGCTTATCCCTTGTGCAAGAGTATGTGAAGTAACCATTCTGAAAGAGTTGCTTAAGCATGTGGAGAGTGAAATGTTCTTGGTGGTGGAGCAACCACAACCAGCCCAGACAGATTGAGATGTCTGGAAAAGGCTTCTAGTTGCGGCACATGATTTCCAGGGAGTCATAGGTCATACCAGACCTCCTTTTTAGAAATACAGGCCTCATGGGGTTGGATCCAGACTAAACTGCTCTTAGGCCCCATTGAAATCAATGTGAAAAGTTAGTACAGTAATGACTGATATTAAGTCCCAAAGGTTTCAGCAGGAACTGAGTGCAACTAACTAAGCCCTTAGTATTGAATTGCTTTCCTAACAGGAAAACACTATTTGCGCAGACCTTTATGTAATTCTATAGAAAGAGTTAAATCATGAATTTTTGCCTCGTTTCTCCTACAGTTGTAGCAGTAGGGCAAAACATGCCTTTTCCCTTCTCTCATTTATTCAATATATTTAATCAAAACATATGAGATCACGGATTGTTATAGAAATGGATTTGGCAGTCTTTCCTTATTTAGTTGGACGGAGATATGTCATTTTAATTTGGGTCTGTCTCCATCTATAACAATATGTATTTGCTTTCTGAATAAGTGTTTGTTATTAGTGGTTTGGAGATGGATAAGGTACGTTTATGATAACTGTGAGCCATACTCTGTTCTTGTTCCCAATGCACACCTCCCATTGATGTCAATATGAGTGCAGGGCAAAGATCACACCCTAGATCTGTAGAAGGATGACTTTGGAAGTGGTCTCTGGTTATCTAATCCAATGCCTTCTTTGGCAGGATCACCACAGATAAGAATGCCTAGTCTTTGTCCAAGGGCAACCACCATGGTGTCAAGTGATAGTTTAGGATCACAACCATTTCCTTTCACTCACTGTGCGATAGCATTTTACTAGTTGTTTCTCTTCCCAGAGGTGGCCCAGGGACTTCCCACAGGGGAGTGTTGGCAAATTCACTAAACTACAATCTCCAGGAGTCTTTAGCAACAGCTAAACTGATATAAAAGGGACGCGGGTGGCGCTGTGGGTTAAACCACAGAGCCTAGGACTTGCCGATCAGAAGGTCGGCAGTTCGAATCCCCATGATGGAGTGAGCTCCCTTTGCTTGGTCCCTGCTCCTGCCAGCCTAGCAGTTCGAAAGCACGTCAAAGTGCAAGTAGATAAATAGGTACCGCTCCGGCGGGGAGGTAAACGGCGTTTCCGTGTGCTGCTCTGGTTTTGCCAGAAGCGGCTTAGTCATGCTGGCCACATGACCCGGAAGCTGTACGCCGGCTCCCTTGGCCAATAAAGCGAGATGAGCGCCGCAACCCCAGAGTCGGCCACGACTGGACCTAATGGTCAGGGGTCCCTTTACCTTTACCTTTAAACTGATATAAAATCAGCATGCTTATCGTGCGAATATACCTTCACAATGTCTGTGGCATGCCCCTAAAAAACAACAACTCCTAAGTTTTGATTAATGTGACATTTGCCTTTAAATGGAATTTTTATAATTTCTCTACATGGAGAAAGTTAGGGTAAATTCACATTGCCTTTCTGCATTTCAAGCCACATTTGCACAGAGCTGTTTGCATCAGAGAGAGGGCAGTGATGTTTTCACTGGATGCACATGAATTTATTGGGCCCCCTCTTTGGCAACCCCCATGGAATGCCTACTCATTAAGCTGTCATCTGCATTTGCATTCTCACCTGCACCTGCTGATGACTGTTAGTCTATGTTCACATTACGACTTATTCTGCTTCCAGTTGTCTATGATCACATCGGAGCTGGTTTGAGAAAACCCCCCGCATCCAACAGCAGTTTTTGTCAAGAAACTGCAGGATCGATATGGATTGTGACTAATGCCATGTGAACGCAATGCCAAAAATTAGCAGTGGGAACACACTGGATGCTGTATAAGCTGTAATGTGAACAACTCCCACCTGGAAACCTATGTCCCCACTGTGGAAGGACGTGTGGATCCAGAACTGGCCTCCACAGTCACTTATGGACTCACTGTTAAGACCGTGTTCATGGAAGACCATCTTACTCAGCTATGAGTGATCGCCAAAGAATAAAAGAAGAATGTGAACATACCCATAAATACTTTATGTGTACACATATTGTCCTGCAGGTGTGGCTTACACCAATATTCAGTCACTGCTTTAGTGACAGCAAGTGAGCAGAATGAGCAGGTCATGTGGCAACGCAGGAGGTGGGTTCTGGTAAGGGCAGGTGAATCTTCCTCTTTTAATAGTTAACTGCTGTAAGAGAAGCTGGCATTTAACTTTAATTCAGAAAGAGGTGTGTTAAGTCGTGGGTGAACATATCAGACGACACAGCGATTCTTCAAACAGCTCTTGTTTATTCACAGGCCAGGACAGAACTGAACTGAAGGGTTCAGTCAGCCTGCTTATATAGAGCTCCAGTACCACGTAACTGTATCAACTTTCTAAAACTATCCAATCACTGAACGTCACTTTCGATCCCTTATTTGCATAACTATCTACAGTATCCCCCTGCTGGCCCAGGGTGAGAACTTCAGTGCATAACAAGGTGTATCTCGTCTAGAAGAAGTTTGGGTAACTTTCCACAGTTCTGCATAGCCGTGTACTCCTCCTTCTTTTCAAATGCCATTAGTTCTCTATTTCTGTCATGCACATATATTGTTGTTGTTGTTTTGCTGCTGGTGGTGATTTACCATCCATTCAATGCATGCACAGTTGAAATATACCCATTTTTCCCCCTCCAATGAGCATGCTTGAGTACCAATTCCAAGTGCCATGGGAGGGGTAGCGTATTAAGACATGCAACCTCAATATATGCCAACTCCATCTAAAAGATGGAGGGGGGCTTTTAAAGCACCTTTCACCCCAATTCTCCGCACTCCCATCTCCCAGCTTTGAGAACTAACTGAGACTAGTACTAGATTGCTAGCTGAGATAATCAGAGAAGCCAACTTGAAAGATTATTCCTTGAGCACAGTTGCTTTTATCTTTACAAGTTAATAAATCATGTTGTTGCTTAAAAAAATAAAAAAAATCAGAAGTTTGCTTTTTTATAGAGGAAGCAGCACAGCAGTATCTACTTCTCCTTTCACAAAACTTTAAGGCTGCTTCAGCATGGTGCGGTTCACTAGTAAGCAGTCCTTGAATGGTGAGGCATTCACTCACAGACTTAACTCACAAAGCAAATGTCTAGGGAGTCCAGTTTTTGTTCAGGTAGTGCAAATATTGCAGCGCTCCTGTGCTCCCAGTTTGGCTGAGTATAGAAACACACATACACACACACACACCATAGCTGTCAACTGACAGATTTGAAAATAAGGGACCAGCAGCCTCAAAAATAAGGGTTCAGCAGTCAAAATAAGGGATTTTCCCGGCACAGGTATGTTCAACTTCTGAGCCCCTCTGAGCCAAAGGCAGAAAGCCCAGCCAGCAGCCAAATGAAGCTTCAAGCCTCAAGGAAAACCACCGTCACCTCTCCGCTGGGAAGCGCTGAGCAAAGGCGAGTCCCCAGGCAGCGCGGCCAATTTGATCAGCACAAGGCATGCAAGCTCCACCCCCCAGTCGTTCTTAGACTCCTTATTGGGTGAGCAACGCAGCCAAGCAACACAGTTGGAGCCTCCCTCCTCCCTGGCCGGCAGGGAGGGAGGGAGAGGAGCTGCTTCCTTTGAAACCTGGGAAATTTAAGGGACATCATCAATAAGGGACAGCAGCGGGACATGGCGCTGGGATAAGGGACGCTTGACAGCTATGACACACACTTCTATCTTGCAATTTGCACAAGTCAGGGATGGGAGATCTCTGGTCCTCCAGATATTGCTGGACTGCAACACACATCGCAGCCTTAATGTGTGCAGCTTCCTCTTGACCAATGTTGAAATGTAAGGATTTCTTCATGATCCGTCCTTAACCATGATTTTCCAGTGCTGGCCACAGAGGACTGCTACCCTGCAATTTGTAACCAGCTTCAAATTCTGGTTGGTTTATGTGGGAATCTTAGTTAATATCAATGCAGACATTATGATGAACCATGTTAAACAGTACGGTGGGAGGTTGGGGGTAGTCTCCTTGCGGTCTGTTAAGGGTTATGTCTGTGCTAGTCCTATTAATGTTAGGTTATTTCAAGTTTTGCATCAGTAAAATAATTTAAGAACATTTTGGGCTTAGCCAGGCAGTGCCTTTTATTTTAATATGTTACAAAAATATGCAACAATGCATTTACAGTGGTACCTCGGGTTAAGAACTTAATTTGTTCTGGAGGTCTGTTCTTAACCTGAAACTGTTCTTAACCTGAGGTACCACTTTATCTAATGGGGCCTCCCGCTGCTGCTGCGCAACCAGAGCACGATTTCTGCCCTCATCCGGGTTCTTAACCCGAGGTACTATTTCTGGGTTAGTGGAGTCTGTAACCTGAAGCGTCTATAACCTGAGGTATCACTGTACTATCCTCCGTGTATAGAATTTGCAGCTCTTTTAACATGGTCTACATATTAATGTTTATGAAATACAGATGCTTTTTTTAAAGGGGCATTGTTGGGCTGTTTTTATATTTCTGCACTAGTTTGTCTGGACTTTCCTCTGAGGAACAATTTATCAAGAATTAAATATAACATGTCCTTGAATGTTTTTCTCCCTCCTGATGTTTATTTTTCATGCCAAGAGAAACTTTAAAAAAGGAGTAAGGAGCAAAAGAAAAAGAATTAGAAAAATCCACCGTAGGAAAAGGGGATTATGGGGCCAATATACAGTATGTTACCATAATTTTTCCCTCTTGGGAGTATAGGAAACGACCTGCTTATAAAATTCCTGCTAACTTAAAATAAGCAAAAATGCCTGGTGAATTCTTAGTTTTGAAATGACTGTTTTGAATGAAGTCTTTAGGGGAAGAGTGAGCAGCTTATGTAGCAACCTGGTGCATCAATGTGTTTCATAGGCCAAAGTGGGCAAGTCTCATTAATTTATATTGCAATATTAGAAACATGGCAGATTCCACACTACAAGGAGTAATGGGCATCTTTCACTGTTTCTTCAGTATCATTATTTAGAGACATCTGTGCTAAAATGTAATAATAGTTGCCTTTGGAAGACGCTTATATAGGAGCCCTGACCTTTACTTTCTGATAGTAAGGATTGTTGAATGGACTTCCTCAGAAGTTGCTGGACTCTCCTTTTTTTAATGATGAAAGGAGGTGGCAATACGAGGCAGGAAAATGTTTCTTCCTATGGAATCTGATTTTTTTTAAAGAAAGAATCAATGGTGTTTTTTAAAATGCCCAAGTGTAAGCTGTTCAGAGAACTTTATGTATTGAGGTGGCATACACACATATCATAGGGATGTGGGTGGCACTGTGGGTTAAACCACAGAGCCTAGGATTTGCCGATCAGAAGGTCGGCAGTTCGAATCCCCGTGACGGGGTGAGCTCCCGTTGCTCGGTCCCTGCTCCTGCCAACCTAGCAGTTCGAAAGCACGTCAAAGTGCAAGTAGATAAATAGGTACCGCTCCGGCGGGGAGGTAAATGGCATTTCTGTGCGCTGCTCTGGTTCGCCAGAAGCGGCTTAGTTATGCTGGCCACATGACCAGCTGTACGCCGGCTCCCTCGGCCAATAAAGCGAGATGAGCGCCGCAACCCCAGAGTCGGCCACGACTTGACCGAATGGTCAGGGGTCCCTTTACCCTTTACCTTTACACACATATCATAAATAAAATAAATGAAATGAATTAATGTGAATTTACTGTCTCACTAAAAACAAAAGAAATGTTTGAACTTCATGCTTCTTCTTTTTCCTTAATAAAGTACAATGCAGTAGTCTGAAGGTTAGAAGTAAACGCATAGCCGGTACAAATTGACAAAGTGCACTTGAAATGAAAGTGGTTTGGCCTTCTGTGCTGAGCTTTAGGAGTACGTTGGAATGAAGCCCGTGGTTCCTCCTCCCCTTTGATTTAATCCAGAAGGTTTCTTCTCCATCTGGAAGATAAATAGTATGAATGGTCTTAATGCTTGATTATGGTGTAATGAGCAGGATGGAAAGCAAGGCCTTCGCAGATATCTCTGAATGTGAGGAATTCAGTAATTGCTACTTTCCGTGCCAAATATGCTCTGTGCTCAGTCATGTAGCAGGTGGAATTCTACCTGGCTGAATAAACTTGCCAAAGTGGAAGACATTTACCATTCAGGCAGCTTTCTGAAGAGTTCTGCATTAAGCGGTTTAAGACAGTACTTCTCTGCGATTGCAACTCTCTTGAACAGAGAACAGGACTGGGAGACGGAATATGAGGCTTGGAAAAATGCACAAGAACGTTCTTGCTGTTTTCATGGGCAATGCCTTTTATTTTAGTAATAACACATTACAAAAATACTACTCCACTTTCCCCTTTAGTCTCCTCATTATCTAATACCTAAAAAGAGGTAATTACTATAGCTCATCCAAACCACCATTGACTCACACCCCTTTCTTTTTCTCTCTGTCTTTTGTGTTAGGGTTAGATATCAGCCAGCCTGCATTTTTTCAGTTGTATTTTCTGAACCATGAGGATGAAAAACTTGCTTTATTTTGTAAGTGGTAACATTTTTGTAGAATGCAAATTGTGCCTCCGATAACAGAATTTCCGTGGAATGCTCTACCTCCAGAACTGTAGAAATTAGACAGCCCTTGAAGGAATGTGGTGGTTTTTAGTGGTTGGGTGTGGATTAGTAAAATAAAAAGAACTGCTCTACTCATTTAATTTTTCATTTTCCTTCTAGGTTGCAGTTTTGAAGGAAAATCATATAACAGCTCACAGTCATGGCAGGTCTCAGACAAACCATGTATCATGAATCAGTGTCAGGTAAGGAATAGAACTCATGGATTTTGTTTTTCTAATCTCAATAAAAAAACTCAAGAAAGGGAAAGATCGTGTTGATTCATAAAGTGAAATTATCATGGGTTGGGAATTAAATGAAGACTCTGGAGGTAAGTAAAGAATGGAAGGCACCATTGGTATATGGGCATTGCTGTATATAGTCAATTGCTCGGACATTTGCCTATGAAAATAGCAAGAAAATGAAGATCTCCCCAAGGAAAGATTCAGGGCCTTCTGTGAAAGCACTTTTAGACAGAGCAATGGATTCAAGATGTTAAAGGAGTGGGGTTCTGAAAGTCTGAAATGTTTATATTAAATATGAAACTAGCCTTAGGCTTCTCTACCCCCAAATTGTAACATGGTATGTATAAATGTTACTTGTCCCAAATTCCGTCTATGTCGTGTGTAGCAGAAGCCAAACAGTATATCTTTAGTACTTGGGCTTTGTTTGAGTGTACATTTGGTGGATACAGAACAGTGAAATGCATGCCAGGCTCCCAGGCTTCATTAGATTTAGGTAGGATCCAAAGTGCGTATCGGAGGCCAACAAACTGCAGCTCAGTCTGGACAAGGCAGAGGGTGGGGTTGCGGTGTCTGCCCTGGATGGTGGGTTGTTCAGCCTGTTCTAGGTGGGGTTGCATTTGCCCTAAAGGATCAGTTTTGCAGGCTGGAGGGAGACGTGTCTTCTTGGAACTGGCCTTGTCTTTGGAGGACCAAGTGCCATGTGGCACGAAGCATGCTTCTCCAACTAAGGCTAGTGTGCCAGCTGTGACCGCTTCTGGATGATAATGTGTGTGAATGAGTTGTGTGGCTATCCGTGCTCTGGCAGCATCCTGCTTTCATTACAGGAACGCACTGTATGCGGAGCAGGTTTGGAGGACTGTTTGGACTCAGGGACTGCATTCTTTCATGTGAGCCTGCCCACGCATTAAGTTCCACTGCTATCGGAAAATGGCGACCGGGGATATGCCTTTTCTGCGGTGGTGCCTTGGGCTCTCTTTCACCAGGGGCAAGCACTGAATCTCCTGTCGTCAACTGAAGAAGGGTTGAGCCCCCCACCCTTTATTCTCCCAGGCCTTTTATTTCTTTAATTTTAAACTCTGCCTTTTTCTGGCCATGTTCCTGCTCTTTTGTTTGGTTAAAAAATGTGTCTAACTCTGTTGTTGTTGATTTGATTTCATACTGGGAGCCGCTCTGAGAATTTTTATATTGGAGAACAAGATATCAAATATCCATTTTGAAACCTTTTTTTAAAAGGGGGCTAGATCTTGAGGTCAGGAGCTCATGTCACATGAGATGTGTGGCCGTGGCCACAAAAGACAACTGTGCATTTCATCCCCTGTCTGCCATGCCTGTGGTAACATGCCCATATCCTGATCGCACTGAGTTGGGCCTTTCCCTGTCTCCCCATGTAATCATAGGCTGCCACTTGTGGACAAGAAAACCCGCAACACCGTGACATCGGGATATGAATAAGTTGTCCCAGGCATTCTATGGGGAGAGGGAGGAATTAAATGCACACTTGTGGTTTACATGAAATGCAAGGTTGCTCTTGGGGTGTCTAGTTCTTGCCTGAGTATACTTGTCATTTTCAGGGTCCAAATGCAGAAATGGGTCATTCTGCTTCCATTTAGAGCACTCAGATTTGGAATTTGTTTTTAAAAAGTACCTCTCTTTCTCTGTGCTTAGGAATGCAGATAGATCCATCAGAAAAGAGCAACCTGTGCACAGAGATCCTGTCATCCTGTCATTTTATTTACCAGGATTTTGACTTCTGGAGCAAGGAGTGCAGGAAGTGATCATTTACTAGACCCCTATCAGCAGAAGCATCAGAGATAAGAGGCTTCCATTCCACAGGAGGAGAACCTTTTATCTCTTTTCATAAGCCCCTTTCCTCCAAGGAAGTAGGGTGGGAGGAATGTCTTTATCAGGTCTGTTGCAATCAAAGCGTTATTTTAACGTTTCCTGTGTCTTAAAGGCTTTTGAGAAGAGTGGCATCGTTTTTTCCTCTCAAGAAGGTTTCTTGGTTTCCTACCTCGTAGTTGAATCTAGCAAGTGGAGTTAGGCAGACTCGAGTACTATTTTACTTTTGGATTAATCTCAGTTTGTACCATTGTACAGAGAGACAACGACAACCACAGCAACTGTTTTTTGCAAGGTTTCCCTGAGCACACTCTGAATATCAGATGTGATCTGCAACTCATCCCGATTCCAGTCCTTGCCCAGTGGTCCACATTTAATGAACTTTGTAAATAAAAACAAAAACAAAAACACATCATTGAATGCCTTCCATCTCGATCATAGGTCTACCCCTTTGTCATCAAACAACAGTGATATTTTTTGAAAATGCAAAAATCCAGCATAAGTTGACCTCAGGTTGGCTAGGCCACTGTGCGCTTTATTTATGAGTATGTATGAATGTTGTCATATAGGAAAGTAATTTTTAATGTAGCTGCATTACAGAGATGTGAAGTATAAAATCTGATTTAAATTATGTATGTTAAAAATGTCTTAAGATTCTGATCATTCTATTAATTTGTTATCATTATGTCCATTGTTCAAATTGCTTATATAATATGTTATTTATTTCTGTACCTCCCTTCCATGTGTACTCTGTGCTTTACTTTAATTTTTGGATTGTAAATAATTGTTGGTTGGTTGTGCTCTTGACAGGAAGGAGTGATAACAGAATCTGAGATTCACTGCATTGTTCATTGCAAAAACCCTTTGAAGCAGCCAGGAATGTGCTGCCCCACATGTCCAGGTAAGGTTTCAAAGAGACAGTGGTATACAAATCTAAAATGCATTACGTTCTGTGGGTCAGTTTTTAAGGTGGAATACGAGGCTCAGAATCCAGAGCCCTGGTCCATCTAGCTAAGGGCTGTGGTCTCTGACCGCCTGTGAGAAGCCTTCCAGGGCCTCAGTTAGCTCCGACGGTTGGCATTGTTGGGCGTCTGCCACAGCCCACAACCCCGCGGTTGGCTCACTGTGGTGGACTGCTGCTAATTTATGCAGTTACTGTTTTATGACTATAGAAAAATCAAACCAATTGCAATAAACAGAATCAAAATCTACCCCTCTCTTCACATCTGTACAAATAAAAGATACGTCTACAGATCCTGCCTCACTGAAAAGAGATCACAAATGCTTGAAAACCCTCTAAAGAGCCAAAAACCTCAGGAAAAAAGGAAACATTTTGCCTCGTGCTTAAATATAGATAAAGATGGGGCCAGGTGAGCTTTCTTGGGGAGAACATTCTATAAGTTTGGAGCCATCCTCTGGACCTCTCATGCGGGGGTCACATGGATGGTGATTGCAGGGTCCAGGTCAGTTCACGTGGGGAGAGGCGGTCCTTGAGGTGTTGTGGTCCTGAGCTGCATAAGACTCTGTGGGTCAGAACTAGCACTTTGAACTGAGCCCGGAAACCTCACTGGTCGCCAATGCAGTTGTGCCATAATTGATATTCTCAGTGAGGCCTCCCCTCCATAGCTGCCAATTCACACACCCCTCCTCTTGCCTTGACAGTGGTTTTATGGGTTGCACTCATAGGAAGAAGAGCAGAAGTGAACAGACAGCTGACACTGGCAATGAGGAGGGAAGCCCACTCATGGAAGCAAGGGTCCACTCAGAACATTGTTCCCAAGCCCCCCACTAAACATGGAGCTGGCACTGGCTATCTCTGTGTTTGCCCCTTTCCTGGCACCACACTTTCCCCCATCCTTGTTGCTGTTAAAACAATAGTTTATGTGCAAAGCAGAAGCAAAGCAGGCATTAATAAAAAAAAATTCTTGTCCATGAACAATCTCTACCTCACTTCCTCATCTCTAGGGTATCACATTGATTTCTTCTTCAGTGTTCACGATGGCTGTTTGGTTTCCGCATGATATAATCAATACATAATTATGGTACTCAGTTAGGATTACAGAGTTCAATTTTTCTTTTCATGTTTGTTAAAATCCAAATTCCTAAGATGTATAACACATTACTATGAACTTAATGCATTTTAATTAAGTTCCTCGACCTTTGTGGTTATGAAGATAAGATTTAAAATGATAATGTGGTGTGCCCTAAAGGCTTGGAAATGAAGAGGCAATTAAGAGGAATTCCCATACGTGCTCCTGTTATTTTAGATAATGATTTTATCCGAACCTACTATTTGCAAACAGTTTGGGCTACTAGTACTTTTCACACATTGCATTTATATTGCAGCTCAACTGCAAGAGAGATCTTATGCAGATATGAGCCAAACTTATTTTCTCTTTTTTTCCACCCAGGTTGTACATTTGAAGGTAGACATTACCGTGAAGGTGAGGAATTTCAGCCTGAAGGGAACAAATGCGTCACGTGTGCTTGTGTTGTAAGTTTTTAACTTTGTATCAATGCACATGATAATATAACAGCATTATATTAAATGAAGTGGAACTCTGATTCTGGTAGCAAAAGCATTACTTGAACATTTGTGGCATAATTTGAGTTTTCTGTTTAGAGCAGACATCGCTTGGTAGATAAAGAACTGAATTAGGTGGTTCAAATTATTGGTTGGTTTAGGAATTCAGGCTTGGCTTTTCCTGGCATAAACGGTATTTGAATATTTGCCAGTTGGCATGTCACCTCTCCTTTCCTCTCCTCTTCCTGCCCCCACCCCATCAGTCAGTTGGTGCTCCATAGAATTGTGTACAACAACAAAAGTTTGTCAAGTCCCATAGATGTCAATAGTTGCTTATGATGGTAAAACATTTGTTTTTTTTAAAATACAGAGTATATTGGAATCATTTGCTTTCTAGAAAGCAGAACCAACTTAATAGTTGACCAACCCTCATATAGTACTTGCTAATTTGAGATTTGGTTCTACACAAGCCTCTGTATTAGGGATGATTCAGTTCTCCAAGGAGTGTGTGTTGCTATACAAACTGGCGTGCTTCCAAGTGGTCAGGCGCCATAAAAAAAATTGGAACCATCCAACAGAAAGAACTGGCATAGCTGTGCATGATGTGTGTACCAAATTATGCACATGTTAACATACAAAACCCAAAAGAGATACTGTGTAGCATTACAGGGTGGAATGTATTCATGTCTTATAACACAAAAACTGTTTTTCTCTTCCTTATGAGTGAAACTGTGAGTGAATTTGTTACAAAACCTAGACTAAAATTTGGTAGGGCCAAATTCCTTTTGTTGGCAAGTTGTTTCAAGTCTGCTATGCACGTTAGTTGAGGTGGTGTGTGAAATACCTCTCCACGTGATTGAGGACAGGTTGCCTGGTTATACACCACAGTTGAGATCCTTACTTATATCAAACATACATTTAAAATTTGCTTTACAAATGCAGAAAGTGCAAAAAGTGTGTATAATTGCTTGGGTGATAAAACGCCATTAAAGTCAAGAAAATGACAAGCACAAACAGGATGTAGATTTCAGTCCTATTCCTTACCAGGGAACAACCTCTTGTTGAACTCAACAACACGTACTTTTGAGTAGATGCAGATAGGATTGCACTGTTAAGGTAATAACTGACCAAGCTCAGACTCGGTTGTAGTATGTCCCATGTATGATGATCTTAAACTTAGATGAACATGCTGTGCACTAATATTTTACTAGGAAGCAGTGGGTCTAGAAGTGATGCACACTTTCAGTCATTAAGTGTGCCTAACTCAGTACTTTGCAGGTTCAGGATCTGAAAACCCCCAGTGAAAAGAACTGAGGAAGTAGTTCCGTGGCAAAAGACCTTGGTGAACTCATGTTGATGGGAGTAGATGGACGAAGTCAATACAAGGCAGCTAGTTTTATATTCCATATTCTACAGTGGTCTGAGATTTCTTGAAATCTGATTTGTTTCAGATTATTCCAATTGGTTTGACTTAAGTGCCTTTAGGAGGGTTATCCCTGGGTGATAGCTGGCACAGGCTAAAGAAGAAGCACCCTATAACCCCTTTTTTAATTGGCAGCTTTGCACATGGCACAGACATGTTGTGCAACCTACAGGATCTGGGCCCCGATGGCTTCAATTAATCATTCAGCACGTTCGGCATAGCTGAAGTCAGATTGGCTGTGCATGCTTGCTTTTGCCTTGGGGTGCAGTTGGCTGTTTCTCTTCTCCAGCGCCTCCTTAACTTCATCAAACAGAAGTTGCACATTGATTAAAATACAATTAATAGGCTGCCAGTTTGTCAGTGTTTCCTTCCCCACCCCTTCCGTTCCTACCCAGAGGACTAGGACCAGGTGTGGGTTAGTGGAAAGAAATCTCTCAGCAAACTGAAGAGCAGTGCAGCCCTCTTCCTCCAAGCCTTCTTCATTCCTGTTTTCTTTACTCCTCCTCATCTGCCTCACCTGCTTATTTGCCTCTGAATAAGGGTCATACCTGTGCAAACTGAACATGAGCTGTGCAGCCATCACGAAGAATTCTTGCAGAAGTTTGCTGCCTGTGCTCTGGAGTCTCCTCCCCACCCAACCCCTTAAAAAAGAGAAGAAGATTGCGGCAGCAAATCTCTTATCGGAGAAGTAGGGCGGATGTCTGTTTTCAGATACCTATCTAGTCATGCGATAGTATGGGAACTGGCTTGTGAGTGATATGCTGCAACATGTGAGGACTTTATTAGATGAAAGGTATTTTTCCCCACCCCTAATTAGATTTCCACTGTGATTTCAGATTGTAGTCATTCGGCATGACTCCTGTAAGGGAGGAAGAACCAAAGTGCGGAGGAGGAGGGAGACCAAAGATACATCTCTGCAAGGGTTCCCCTCCCCTTTGGTTTTGGCAATAGGGAGATAGGTGGAAAAACACAAGGCTGTTTAATTTAACTATAAATTCCCATTCCCAGGAATGTCTCTGACAGTCAGAGCTTGGAATAGTACAGCAGCTTAATTAGAATACAGGAGGAAAAATGTTTCTGAAAGCTAAATTCATTTTAATACAGCTGTGACACCTGTTTGCTCACTTGGGGCAAGAAGCTATACGTTCCAGGGGAACAGTGTAAGTGCAAACTGCTCCCAACCCACCTGTGATTTCATCGTTATTTCAGGCATCTTCCATGCTAGGATTAACAGCTAGTTCCTCCCTACGCTCTTGTTCCTTTATACATATTCAGACCACCCGTCCATGTTGCTCGGTATTGACTGCAATGGCTGCAGTGACCCTTCATAGTTTCAGACATGAGTCTTTCCCAGCTGGGACATTTTGTATGCAAAACGCATGCTCCTTATCCTCCCCTTTCTTTCTGTCTTTTGGCCTTGGTGGGTCAGTGGCTTGGGGGCTAGAAAACAAAGAGGAACCAAGGCGCAAAGGCATTGCTGTTCTACCAGTCCCAGCATTAAAAGGTTAGAGCAGGATCCAGGGTGTAGCTAAGCCTGGACTGCAGGTAAGCCTGCACTCCAACAGCAGTTGATACATCGGCCCGATACGTCACCCATAAAATGAGAAGCCTTCTGCAGTCATTACCCTCTGAAGAGGGAAGCATGGGTAGAAGGGGGCTGTGGGCACTTGTGTCTTGCGCCACTGATGAAGCCACACAGCTCCTCCTGCCCCTACAACGTATCTGCGGAGGCTCTCTGCCCAAATGGAAACCCTGATCGAAATGGCCTGAGGAGGGATTTAGTGCTATGGCAGCCAAGTAAGTGGTAACCAGACTTTGGAAAACGACCTCTTACAGCGCTTATGGAGTCTGGTATGTTTCGGTGATGAGAAAACCTGCACACCAAGTTAAGGCGAGCAGAGGTCACAGTACAGAGACGGCTATAGTGGTACCTCTGGTTAAGAACTTAATTCGTTCCGGAGGTCTGTTCTTAACCTGAAACTGTTCTTAACCTGAGGTATCGCTTTAGCTAATGGGGCCTCCTGCTGCCACTGCGCCGCCGGAGCACGATTTCTGTTCTCATCCTGAAGCAAAGTTATTAACCCGAGGTAATATTTCTGGGTTAGCAGAGTCTGTAACCTGAAGCATCTGTAACCTGAAGCATCTGTAACCAGAGGTACCACTGTACTGGCTTTGTAGCCATTTGATGCAATTACATGGGTGTCTGTCAATGGCAAGTCACCTGTGGATTGTATCTCTGCTCCAGAGTAAATTTTGCACCTCACCATGCTAAATATCCGAAGCGAATGAGAATCCTAGTGAATGAGGTCTTGGGCTTATTAACATAATGACCAATGATCCTTCTTTTCCCTGTTCCTATCTGTACTTGCATTCTCTGCCCCCCCAACCCCATATTGTTCCATTTTCACATGCCTGCAGTACGCCTTCTGCAGAGCCCACAGCTTTGGTGGCTTCCCCTTTGCTCAGCAGAAGCCGGACTAAAATGCTTTGACTTTACTGCGCGAAGGTTTAGTGTCCATATGTTGGATACAAGTTGTTGGCTGTTACTGATCCAGATGGCATCCATTCTTAAGTCAGAGACTTGAAACACACTCTGTTCCATTAACACGTCCACGAGCAATCTCGTCCTTTGGGTGACTTAAGGGTTTCCTGGTAAACATGAAAATGTATGGGCCAGTTCTGGACGTAATTGCCTTTCAGTCAGCGAGCAGCCTTTAAATGGCTGGATCTCTCTGGGGAAGTACATTTATATGTGAAAGAAGGACAGGGTTATGGGGATCACTTACTGAAGCCCAGCTGTCCTGCTATAATTTATCCATCTAGCATTAATGTGGTAGCACTTGCTCTAGGGGAGCCAATTTTGCAGAAGCCATGGCTCTCCCTCCCCCCCACTCCCTTCACCTTGAAGCATTCACTCCATTGATGGACTGGTGCAGTGGCGTAGCGTGGGTTGTCAGCACCCGGGGCAAGGCAAGTAATCTGCGCCCCCTAACCCGTGGATTTGCGCCCCCTAACCCATGGATTTGCCCTAACCCCCAGATGTTGCGCCCGGTGCGGCCGGCCCCCCCTGCACCCCCCACGCTACGCCACTGGACTGGTGACATTAATCAGGTGTATTTTTCAGTAGCCACACTTGCAAGCGCTTGAGAAGGAGGCTGCCTGCCTGTACAGGGAGAAGGGTTGCTGGAACTTTTGGCTTTCACATGTGCTTCCTTGTTGTTGTTGTTGTTGTTGTTGTTGTTGTTGTTGTTGTTGTTGTTTAGTCATTTAGTCGTGTCCGACTCTTCGTGACCCCATGGGCCAGAGCACGCCAGGCACTCCTGTCTTTCACTGCCTCCCGCAGTTTGGTCAAACTTATACTGGTAGCTTCAAGAACACTGTCCAACCATCTCTTCCTCTGTCGTCCCCTTCTCCTTGTGCCCTCCATCTTTCCCAACATCAGGGTCTTTTCCAGGGAGTCTTCTCTTCTCATGAGGTGGCCAAAGTATTGGAGCCTCAGCTTCAGGATCTGTCCTTCCTTGTAGCCTATATTAAATAGTCAGGTTCCAATTATCTCATTACTTATTTCCCATTTTGATGTACTGTAACTGTTTAGAAATAATAAAAAGGGGGCAGGCTTGGCAAGAAAGCAGCTCTCATGTAAGGATGGTAACCATGGCAAAGTTTTTTCTTTAACGAGAGTATGCCAAGCCCACAACGGAGCCCTTTTAATTGCAGAGTCTCCCACATACCCATGTTACCGAGACTATAATCTGTATGAGTTCTGGCATGTGAGGTATTTGGAGATAAGAGGTACTGCCATGCTGGGAGAGGAGGCAGAGCTATTGAGTGGCTTCAGAGGAGGACTATTCTAGTTTTAGTCTCCAACCAGGAGTGCGGAAGCAAGGCAAGCAATCAGCTGGCCTATTAAGTGGTGAGGGGGGGGGGATATACTTGGTTACTGCTATAAAACAGACTAGGCAAGAGGGGAAAGACAGGTCACCTTTCATCTCTGCAGGAAATATGCAGATGAATATCAGGCAGGTGTCCTGCGAAACAACTGCCTGCCTCATTTCCCATTGGTTTAGCTATCACATAGCTTATCATATGGTGGTACCTCAGGTTAAGAACTTAAATAGTTCTGGAGGTCCGTTCTTAACCTGAAACCTGAAGGTACCACTTTAGCTAATGGGGCCTCCTGTTGCCGCCATGCCGCTACTGTGCAATTTCTGTTCTCATCCTGAAGCAAAGTTATTAACCTGAGGTACTATTTCTGGGTTAGCGGAGTCTGTAACCTGAAGCATCTGTAACCTGAAGCGTCTGTAACCCGAGGTACCACTGTATTTGCATCCCATTCCTCCTCCAGCGGCATATGCCAGTGTGGTGTAGTGGTTAAGAGCGGTAGACTCGTAATCTGGTGAACCTTGAGCTAGTCACACTTCTCTGAAGTCTCTCAGCCTCACTCACCTCACAGAGTGTTCATTGTGGGGGATTGTTAGCCGCTTTGAGACTCCTTAGGGTAGTGATAAAGCGGGGTATCAAATCCAATCTTCTTCCTCCTCAGTCTCACTTGTGATAGGGATAGGGAACCTGTACTCCCCACCCCACCCTGGATACACTTCCCACCATCTTGGACCATTAATCATGCTGGCTCCCATTGCAGGGCATGAGCGTCCGACAACATGTCTTTGCAGTTCTAGCCGAGGTGTCCAAGGCACTGCCTTCCCATGCTTCCCATTTCAGTTTATGCAGCCTGTTGATGCGGACGAGACTCTTGCAATTCCTGCTGCCCTTAAACTGGTGGCCGTGTGTCCATGCCTCCTGAAGAAGCTTGTCTTGGATTCTGTGGTTTATAACAACTCCCAGCTGGTTGCAAATACCTTATTCTTGGGTAAGGTGGAGTTTGAGGGTGCACCTGGGTCCAACTTTGTTCTTGGAGGCTCAGGTAGGCTCAATGCCTATCAGTGCCTTTGACCAAGTATGGCAGGTACGCCAACTATGACCATTGGACACAAACATGTATTAATTTGGATAAGTTCATTTATTATTTTTAAGGTCCTTAACATCTTGGGTCCAGGACACCACTCCAAACCTGTTTTTTCTTTTTTTCCAGGGGGAGTGCAGCCCCACCCAGAACATCTTAACCTGGTTCTGTGGATTGCTGCATCCTGTCTAATAGGCTGTCTATAATCCTTTCTTCCTTGAGTATCTCTGCTCAGTTTTGAACCCAGTTATTCTGTTTCAGTAGCAGAGGGTATCCCAAATCAGTGAAGAAATCAAGGCATTAATGCCATTTGACTACAGTCAGGCATTGCTGCTGTTACCTTTCACTCAGCTCCAGTTAGATGGAAATAATTTCAGATGCCCTTCACTTCCTTTGTTGAGGTGATGTGTATTTATATGTATATTGATTTTTCCATAAGGCAGTCTGAAGAAGTTGAATTTCATAAGGTGGGAGGTTGAGCCTAAGGCTTGGGTGAGAACAGGAAACCTAAAAGAATTCCATTCCAGCTTTTGGCAACAACATTATTTTTATCTCCAATTATTCACAAATTTAAATGAGGTGTTTTTTTTTTAATCTTCAGTCATCCAAAAAATATTTTTAGCATTCTCCTCCTTAATAGCAAACTCAGGTGGTGAGTGCTGACAGAAATGGAGCCAAAATGGCACCAATGAAAAAATACAAGAAAGGAATCGGCATGTTTGAGGAGAATGCAAAGATTTTTAAAAAGGTAAAGGGACCCCTGACCATTAGATCCAGTCGTGACCGACTCTGGGGTTGCGGCGCTCATCTCGCCTTAGTAGCCGAGGGAGCTGGCGTACAGCTTCTGGGTCATGTGGCCAGCATGACTAAGCCGCTTCTGGCAAACCAGAGCAGCACACGGAAACGCCATTTACCTTCCCGCCGGAGCGGTACCTATTTATCTACTTGCACTTTGATGTGCTTTCAAACTGCTAGGTTGGCAGGAGCAGGGACTGAGCTCACCCCGTCGTGGGGATTAGAACCGCCGACCTTCTGATCGGCAAGTCCTAGGCTCTGTGGTTTAACCCACAGTGCCACCCACATCCCTAGAAGTATCCCTAAAATCCCTAAAGGTTTTTAGAAGTATGCAAAATGCCATTAAAAAAAACCCTTAATGGGGCAAAACTCCCTAGTGAGGACTGAGCATGCTCAGTAGCCACAGGAAGCCATGTCATATGGAAAAGAAAACCAGGAGGGATGTGGCTGGGTGGGGTGGAATGCCCTGCTTAGAGTTTAACTGCATGTTAGAAAGTGAGAATACACTGCATCAATTTGTTGCAGATTTCACTCTTATCAGAAATGTTTGTGGGGTAAAGGTTATTTTTTAATATGGCCACCCATATGTATAGGAATCATCTGGCTTTCAGCAACAATTAAATTTAGGAGTGAAATCCAAGGGGGGTGGGGAAGCTCCAAAAGATCTCAGTGAGAATTAAGTGTGTCCAATGGCCACAATGCTGAGCATCTTTAGTGGGGGAGGGGGAGGAGGGGAAAACCAAGGAGAAGTGGAATGGAGTATCCTGGAATAGGACATGGACGGCTGGCTGGTTGAAACCGTGAACAGGAGTGCTCCACATTGCAGCAAAACAATGACCTGCACCCTGTAAAAGCAAACCTAGATGGTCAAATACTGATAAGTTTGGAGGGGGAATGGGGCTCCCCAAAATAAGGAAGTGATTTCTGTAAACTTTAGGACTTTGCAGGTACGTAGAAGTATGGAAGTCTCTAAATTAAATGATTTCCACTAAGTAATTTTTGACTAAAAGACAACAGTAGCAGTGCCAGGCAATTCATAGTGAATAGCCAATAGGAAGACAACAAGCCTATGTTTGTTCACATTCATCCTTTGTTACCTCTTCATGGAAAAGGATGTTAAACCATAACAAGGTGACCAAGGTCTGTCTTTTTCTTTCCCGATTTTTCTATTTCCTAGTTTATCCTCTTCAGGTTCTTTGCCTTTTCTTCCAACATGCTCTGAAACCCCCTCTGTCTGCTTCCTGGCTGCTTATTCATCCCACCGTCATGCCTGGAGCTCTTCAGATAGTCTCTGCAGGGGGTCTTGGTCCCAAATCTGATATGACTATTGAGCATCTGGTCTGAGTCCCTCAGAGCCTGATCTGTTTTTCGTTCATCTCCTGGGGCCAATTCTGACACTTGGAACTCTTGACATAAACATGGAAAGATTTCTTGTCTGAGGCTGCAGTCCTTTTCAACATCGAAACTGCTGGGTGAAATCAAGATCTGGTCTGAAATGTCACCATCTCCATTTCTCATTTTCACCAAATCCCACTGAAAACCCTGAACTCTTGTCGTGATAGCAGTGAGGGACCAGGTGCAGGGCAACAAAATGGAATTTCATCCAGTTGGTTATGAGATTTGGGTGATCTAGTTTTGAGTGTTCAGTTCAGGTTGGGCTGAACTCTCTCATAATATAGGTTTACAGTTTGGGGGCTATATATTTCGGTTTTTGGGTGCCCAGGTTGTGGCAGTAACTAGGTGGGTTGTTGTTTTTTCAGTAGCTCCAGTTAATGTGTGCTGTTCTTCTGGAAAAGACAGACATTGCTATGATCATTCATGCTTTAGTAGCTTCTAGATTGGATTACTGTAATGTTCTTTGCATGGGCAGCCTTGAAGACCATCCAGAAATTGATCCAAAAGCTGCTGCCAGATTTTTTGCCACGGACTGACCAGATGGAAAATATTATTCTGGTTGTGTACAATCTTATTTGGCTTCCGATTTGCTTCTAGGCTTAGCTTTGAGCTGGTTTTTACCTTTAAATAATACTGGTACAAACCTTTCACTGATTTTTGTTGTTGTCATTCATGGGATACAGGGTGCAAACTGAACGGGCCTACTGAAAGACGCAGGGAGGGGAGGCTGTGAAGAACTTGAATGGTTTTTGTTTTTGTTTTCACAGGGTGTGCACGCATAAATATTTGGCACAGTTGGTTTGGGAGAAAGTCTTCATAGTGCCCCCAAACTCTTCGTTGCTTCAAGCAAGGAGATTCTGCTCTCATGCATGCACAGACTTCTTACCTTGATTTTAAATTCTCCTTTTTGGATAGATGAACCAATCTTTCCACATCCTTAAGAACTCAATCCAGTTTTTATTATTACTTCTCAGTATCAATGTCGTTATAGCACTGGGGAAAATTCCTTTGTCTATGCCGTGAGCCTGTAAATAAAGTTAAAATGTTGTTTTATTTTTTATTCTGGGTTGCATTCTACCTTAAACAGACTACTAAAATAGAATTATATGTAGTATTAAGGGATTAACATGAAAGGAGTGATGAATTTATTCATTAAAAATATGATCAACTCATACTTTATTTCAATCTCATAAAAGATATATCTCTCACCTTCTAAGCTCAAGGCATCTCTGCCGGCACCTTGGTTAGATAAAACAAGGATCTTTCTTACAAAGCATGCATAGCTTTCTTATTTTTCCCCTAAACTGAGAATCTTACTGTGATCATATCCAGCATCCTGTGGGCTTTTTCAATAGGGATTCAGTATTAAGTTCAACTTCCTTTGAGCATTTTAGCTCCAAATGCCAACACTTCTCTGAATTGGATTTCTCTCTTATTCCTAATGATAATTAGCATAAGTGAATGGGCCATCAAAGATCAAATGTCACAGACAATATTTTCATATTCACCATGTGGCAATACCAAGCCCCTTAGAAAGTACATGGCCAAGAATGGAAATGGTGTTCTATGTTAAAGGTAAAGGGACCCCTGACCGTTAGGTCCAGTCGTGGACGACTCGGGTTGCGGCGCTCATCTTGCTTTATTGGCCGAGGGAGCCACTGTACAGCTTCCAGGTCATGTGGCCAGCATGACTAAGCTGCTTCTGGTGAACCACAGCAGCGCACGGAAACGCCGTTTACCTTCCTGCCGGAACGGTACCTATTTATCTACTTGCACTTTGACATGCTTTTGAACTGCTAGGTTGGCAGGAGCAGGGACCGAGCAACGGGAGCTCACCACGTTGCGGGGATTCAAACCGCCGACCTTCTGATCGGCAAGCCCTAGGCTCTGTGGTTTAAACCACAGCACCACCTGCATCCTATGTTACCTGTTGACTAATATGGTTAGCGAAATTGGAAGTGGTTTAATGTTTTTTTCTGTATAGGTTAATGCTGTTTTGTCTGTTCCCATGTATTAAAATTAGCTAAACAAATAACCGCTTTCACCATTCTGCCATTAGGAACAATAGTGGTAACTGTGGAACTTTCTTAAAAACAACCTGGGAAGATGTGGCTTTGGGCTTGTATCCTAATTCTCTAAGCATGAGTATAGATAATAGACTCCAGTATCAATACTATACATCTTCGTGTCCCCATCACCTTCGTCTGTGCTCTGGTGGGGAATACTTAGTTGAGGTAAATGGGTCACTGGTCTGACCCAATGGAGTCTGTTCTTATGTTTCTTTTACAACGTTTGCTGGACAGGGTTCTTTTGTATTCCCCCACCAACCCCCAGCATGTATACAAACTGGGGTGGGTGCGGGTGCGTGTTATTGAACACACATAATGATGTTAAAGGTTGACAAGTCCCAGTTCATAAAGCCTTCCTAATTAACAAGCCAGGATTGATTGCTTCCACTGACAAGCAAAGACTTAAGTTTACACAGTTCAGGCCATAAATGTGGGCCATTAACAGGCTGCCCCTGATGAGAACCTACATTTTTTATTGGCTTGGGGCTTCACTGGAGTTCATAAATATATTTGTTTGAATGGACACCTCAGAAAATGTGTTAGGGTGGGGGGGGAGGCCGTTTCCCAGGGAAGAGGTGCAAAAGACTGAGGAGAAAAACAAAGCCTCTGGAAGCCCCTTGAAAATAAATGAACAATAACCCCTGATGACTGTAAGGGAACGAAACTATTGCACATTACTGCAGACATGTCCAGAGAGTGCAGTGGATTTATGTTCAGCTGCTGAGGCACTTTTTATAAATTGCTTTCAAATGGAATGTGTGTGGTATCTCATGGGGCCACTTGTTTGAAAAATTGATTTAGGTCTAGAAGATTCCCACAACTTGTAGTAGGAAGCAGTAAAAGCAACAGCTTGTCAATGATTAGAGCCTTTGTTTGCGAAACGTTTTATGATGAGTCTAGGATCCTTCTGGCTTGCAGACTGCAGCTTTGGATGCATTTTTTCCACAAGGGACAGGTCACTTGTGGAAAAATGCAGAGTGCACAGCGAAATTTACGCCATCCCAGCTGTATTGCAGTGCATCTTACCACATAGTCACTACTAGCCTTATATTTATTACACAGTGAGATAAAACACATTTAGCACGTAAATGTCATTGCTTGGAGAGAGGTGGTGGGGGAAGACATATCCCAGCATGATGAGCCCCCCAATATGAAAAGCAAGTGCAGAGATGCCTGGGAAAGCTACAGCTGGGATGGTAGATGTTGTGGCGATCACACAGGGTCCCCGGACATTTCACCGTCTATTGATCCCTGTGCCACCACTTTATTTCTCACTGCCACCACCCAGGCCCTACCTGGTACAATACTGAGTCCAGTCAGGGTTAAACTGGAACATAAACTTTTGTTTATTTATTGCAGTTTAACAAGCGTGTGGTTTCATAAACAGTATCGGTCAATTTCATTCATGGGGTGCCTATCCAGACCTATAACTTCTGCTACCTGCTCTCACTCTCTAAACCACCTCTCAGATATTTACTTGTCTTCCCAGCCTCTAACTGTTTTTGACTCGGCTTATTTCGCTACACGAACTCAACCTACCCACAGACTCTATCCCAGTTCCTCCCACTCCAACCACCCACCCAACTCCCAACGAACACCTCACGAACACCCCCTTTTGCTCCTCCCAGAGCTAGTTTTATAGTCGCTCGGACTCCACCCCCTGGGTTCTGATAGGGTAACCTGTTTAACTATTTCACCTCCAGCACTCTCATATGGTAAAGTCACAGATGTTTTGTGTGACAGCCACACAATGCTCTGCCATGTCTTCTGACCCTCTGCAACACTTGCAAGTGCTGTGTTCATTCTAACAAGGAATATGCCAGGCAGGTATTACGGTGGCAGAAAACCATACTTTGTTAGATAGAAAGCCTGGGGACAGCCTTGTTGGCGTAAGTCAATGTATACAGAAAGCTGCATTTAGAAACTTGTAAGTAAAGGACGCGGGTGGCGCTGTGGGTAAAACCTCAGCGCCTAGGACTTGCCGATCGCATGGTCAGCGGTTCAAATCCCCGCAGCGGGGTGAGCTCCCGTCGTTCGGTCCCAGCTCCTGCCCACCTAGCAGTTCGAAAGCACTCTTAAGTACAAGTAGATAAATAGGTACCGCTTTCTAGCGGGAAGGTAAACGGTGTTTCCGTGTGCTGCGCTGGTGCTGGCTCGCCAGAGCAGCTTCGTCATGCTGGCCACGTGACCCGGAAGTGTCTCCGGACAGCACTGGCCCCCTCTTAAGCGAGATGGGCGCGCAACCCCAGAGTCGGACATGACTGGCCCGTATGGGCAGGGGTACCTTTACCTTTACCTAAGTAAAGGAAGAGACGCTTAACAACAGTACAGGGCTCCAATAGTGCATAATTAAGTTACGTTACTTTTCTGTTATTTCCAGTTGTGCTTTAAATTTACCCACCTTTGAAAAACACAAGAGCAAGGGCATTAAGGACATACAGACTGGAAGGCCACTCTACAATTTTTGCCCCACTGTTAAATGTCTGCTCCTTAGTTGTAGTGTCAACCGCTTAGTGGTTTTGTTACACTCAAGCAGTATATAAATTTAGCTAAATAAAACAAATTCCTGAACTCTGTGACTGCGAGATCATTCTGGCTACTAGCTACCTGGTGTAATATATGCACTGTGTACACCAGGTAGCTAGTATGATAGCATCTACCGGTACTTTGTTCGAGGAGAAGGAGTGGTCATTTCAGTTTTCCTGATTCTTTGTTTTAGCTTTTGCTCCAGGTGAGTCCTTTTTATCATGGAATGAAGTAGGTCCTAATTGGTGGTCCATGACGTAACCCATCCAGGGGGTCTGTGGCACATGCCCTTCAACTGTCCAGGACCTCCCGTTTTTGGGTGCTGTGCTCTCATGTGGGTCATGTGACTTGCACGGGAACACATCCTGGTTTTGCACTGGAACATATTGGAGGGTACGGGGGCACCATTCACATAACAAAAACTACTGCAGAGATATCAACATTTTCAAAAGAAGGGGGTCCGTGGCTTGACTTTTGAAAAACAGGAGGTCCACAATACCAGACATAGTGTATTGCAGTTATTTTCCAGCCTTGGAATGCCATTTGCCTGCTGTACTTTTTAAAATGAATCATCTCTGTCTTCCTTCTTGTTTTCAGTTCATACCCATTTTCACAGGGTGTTTTTTGTGTGTGTAACACTTCTATGAATATTTTATTGACAGAACTTTACACTTCAAAGTATACATTGTACACTGAAACTGTGTCCCACATGTAATTAGTCTGGATCTTTTAATCACAGACTTAATGCAAATTCCACAGAAGAAGTGTTGAGTAGTTCTTCAAAGTAGCCATTAACCATTGTATGTTTCTTTTAATATATATATAATTGGGGGAAAACAAAAGGATCCGATTATTGAAAACGACAATTAACTCTGAATTGTGACTGTTTTCACAGTACTATTATCACATTCTCCCCAACTTTCAGTCATATTTTGTGATGATTTATTTCCGTACCTGTGCACTGATGGTGCAGCTTTAGGCTGAAGCTTACAGGCATATGTTGATCTGTCGGCTGTCAAACAGCTGTTGAGGATGTACATAGATTAGACTGAGCATTTGCAGCTGCAGACTCAGCTGAACAAGGTAATGTAGTGCAAGATAAATTCTGGAGATCACAAGATGAACATATAGATTAGTAAATTGAGGGGATAACTATGTGTTACACCCAGATGTACGCATTAAAGCACCCTGGAGCAGCTTTGGAAGAGAATAATTTGGACTGGAGAACCAACAAGCAAGTATGTCTAATCCACTTCCTGCTTCTCCATCCCAGATCACATCCCCATATGCTTCAGAATCACCATCACTGATGAGGTTTCAAATGCTGTTTGCCCTTTATTTGAACCCTGCTGGAAGAAAAGTGGTTTGGAGACTCCGGGAGAGGATTAGACAGACATACCTGCTAGTTTTCTGTTCCAATTACCCTCTTCCAAAGTTGGGCACCCCTCGCTGCTTCTACAGATTTCCTCCTCCTGAAGCCTCCTTTTTCTTGCGCTCATTTGTGCTTACAGCGTAGCTAGCCCCTGATCATGCTACTCTAGTTCCCACCATGATCCTGCTCATACATGAGTTCAGTCCTGATGACGATATCCTCTAATAATAATAATAATAATAATAATAATAATTTATTATTTATACCCCGCCCATCTGGCTGGGCTTCCCCAGCCACTCTGGGCGGCTTCCAAAAAAATACTAAAACACTGCAATACATCAAACACTAAAAGCTTCCCTAAACAGGGCTGCCTTCAGATGTCTTCTAAAAGTCAGGTAGTTGTTTATTTCCTTGACATTGATGGGAGGGCGTTCTACAGGTCAGGCATCACCACTGAGAAGGCCCTCTGCCTGGTTCCCAGTAACCTCACTTCTCGCAGTGAGGGAACCACCAGAAGGCCCTCGGAGCTGGACCTCAGTGTCCGGGTAAAACAATGAGGTTGGAGACGCTCCTTCAGGTATACTGGACCGAGGCCGTTTAGGGCTTTAAAGGTCAGCACCAACACTTTGAATTGTGCTCGGAAACGTACTGTTCTGATTCTTGTGTTTTGCTTCTTTTGACAACTTGGCATGCACCCATTTCATAGTACAGTTATGCTCTTGCCCACACCCCCATTTAAAATGTTTAGGAACTAGTATTCATATGGAGAGCAAAGGCAGACTGGTATTCATTAAGAAGCTTTTAAAAAAACAAAACAGCTTGTGAAGCACTCTGGCAGCAGCTCTCCAGGATGGAGGGGAGTCTCAGCATAACTGGAGATACTGGGGATTGAACCAGAGATCTTCTATATGCAAAGCAGATGCTTTGCTACTGAACTATGGACCTTCCTTGAGCAACAGGGAAGCTCCTCTAGAACCAACAATGGGAAAATCTCCGCTGTGTACATCTTCTCTTGCTAGATGATAGCCAGGGTGCATTATTAAGATAGCTTTGGTTTTGCATAATCAAATACCACCAGTCAAACTGTTTGTGAGTTTACTTTTCCAAGTTATTTTTGTGATTTTTGTGTGTGTAATGAGTACATTTTTGAAAGATTAGTCATCTGCTTTAACCCTTATTATAAGGCTGAAAGAAATATTGCTGTAACTGCTAAGACAGTACACATCATCAAAACATAACATCCACCTCTGACCTCTGCATTTTAGGACTGGAAAATTACCGTTTTATTCTGTAATAAAGAAAGACACGTCAGTCCCCTTAAAATATCCACATTACAACACTGTGGGCTGGTGAAACAAATAATTGATTTGTGATTTTCTTTGGGTGCTGGTAAATACATAGAGTAAATGTAATAAACCTTAAATTAAAATTGAAAAATACTTCCAAAGCAAGTCAGTTGGGGGATGTGTAAAAGTAGAGGGCCAAATAAAAATTTTTCATTCAGGAATCTAGTATGGGAATTTTAGTTCCACCGAATCAATGGAATTGCTTGACAGCTGGAGGAGAACTCCTTCAGGAGGCGATAGGTTGGAAGTGTGTAAGGAAAGGCTAGACAGCCACCTATCAGGGCTGCTGTAGTTGCATCCTGCATTGCAGATCCTGCATTAAGCATGGAGTTTGGTCAGATGACCTTCACAGTCCTATTCAGCTCTGTGGTTTTGTGGCAAGCATGTTCAGGGTGCAGGGATTCTGCCCATAGCTGTCAACCGTCCCTTATTTGGCGGGAAAGTCCCTTATCCCAGCGCTGTGTCCCGCTGCTGTCCCTTATTGATGATGTCCCTTAAATTTCCCAGGTTTCAAAGGAAGCAGCTCCTCTCCCTCCCTCCCTCCCTGCCGGCCAGGGAGGAGGGAGGCTCCAACTGTGTTGCTTGGCTGTGTTGCTCACCCAATAAGGAGTTCAAGAACAATTGGGGGGTGGAGCTTGCATGCCTTGTGCCGATCAAATTGGCCGCGTTGCCTGGGGACTCGCCTTTGCTCAGCGCTTCCCAGCGGAGAGGTGACGGTGGTTTTCCTTGCTGCATCCCCTTTGTTGGGTTGCTGCGCTGTGGGAACCACCACTTAAGGCTTCGTTTGGCTGTTGGCTGGGCTTTCTGCCTTTGGCTTGGAGGGGCTCAAAAGCTGAACATACCTGTGCTTGGAAAATCCCTTATTTTGGCTGCTGATCCCTTATTTTTGAGGCTGCTGGTCCCTAATTTTCAAATCTGTAAGTCGACAGCTGTGATTCTGCCTGGAACAGCAAGCAATATTGCTTCCCGGAGATCCCAAGTCCATGAAATATATACTGGAAATCCAAAACACTGATAGAACCACCAAACCTTCTAGTTCACATTCCTTTTCGGGGGCAATCGAGTAGGTTGTTTGATCATGCAGTGCGATCAACATTTAGCATTGGTAGAATGGGCCGCATGGAGGTGCCACTTATGTAATCAGCCTGGTTTTTGAAAGCATAGTAGTTGCAGAGTGACCTGAACTGACCACTGACCAAAGTCTCTGTGTGTTTTGAAGGTATTTGGTCCAGAGTCATCCTCTCTACATTTCTCCCCACTGCCTTATGGCTGATTAGCCAGTGGGCTGAATACCTGCATGGCTGCCTTTGCTCAGTGGAAAAGGAATATGGCCTGTAATACGGAATTCAACAGCTTAAACATTAATACAATCCTGAGGATTTTACAGGTTTTTTTTTAAAAAAAACACCCTTCTAATCTCCGCAAGAGGTGGAAGAATTGGTCATTATTGCTCGTTTTTCTGCATGACCTCCTGCTGGCTGTGCCCTCTCTCGACAGGATTTGCATTTGACCCACAGTAGCTCAGTGTTAAATGACTGCTGGAAATCACAGCAGCAATTTCCTAACGTTTCCCCTGGGATGCTTGAAAAAGCCAGTACCAACATTTCTCGAGTGCGGCGTATCTGCTTTTTGTCCTGCTGGGCAGAAATAGTTAGCTGGAGTGCTCTTATCAAAGGTAGCATCCTCCAGATCTGCCCTTACACAATAGCAAGTCATGTGGGGGGCCCGTTTCAAGGCAATAATTCTTTTGCACAGTAAGTGTTCAGTTGTTACAGATTTGTTGCAGCGGGATCCAGATGTCTGTCCTCAAGTTAGCATTTCTGTTCTTTTTCCATACTGTGTTTTCCCTCTTCTTTTGATCACCCATTTGCCAGCTGACAGAATGAAAGACAGTCGTTTTCATTAAATGCCACATCTGAGCTGGCTTTTAAAAACTTTAAATCAGTGGAACTACTTCACAACTGGTGTCGTTCTTTTATATTTTTGAGCGTGTGTTTCCCTGATCAATGGCTTATTACTTACTTGTTCGGTGGCACTTTAAAAACAAAAGCTATATAGTGATGCTTAAAGAGTCATTAGTTGAAAAATAGTTGCAGTTGGTTTTACATTAAAAAAGGGAGAGGTCCTGTCCTGTGCTGTGCTGTGCTGTGCTGTGCTGTGCTGTGCTGTGCTGCGGCAGCAGGACATGAAGCTGAGCAAAGCTTTGGAGCCATTGCAAAAGAATGCTTTCTTGGTTTCAGCTCCGAGAGACACACTGGGTAGAGTCACTAGTATGGCAACAGTTATCACTGGGTTTTGAATGAGGAAAGCATAGCTCCATTGCTGCTGGATTGTAAACAAATAATGAATGACCTTTGCCATCTTAAAGGTAGTTATCATTTAATGTCCTATAAACCTAGCTACCAGTTGAATGAACTGACACTAATTTGTTCCTATATACAGTGGTACCTTGGTTTACGAGCTTAGTCCGTTCTGGAAGTCTGTTCTTAAACCAAAGCGTTCTTAAACCAAGGCATGCTTTCCCATAGCAGCGGGGGACTCAATTTACAAGTGGAACACACTCAACAGGAAGCGGAACGTGTTCTGCTTCCGAGGCAAAGTTCACAAACCAAAACACCTACTTCCGGGTTTGCAGCGTTCTTAATCCAAGTTGTTCATAAACTAAGCTGTTCTTAAACCAAGGTACCACTATATATTCTTGCTGTTGCCTAGATGTAAGGCTCTGTGCAGCTCAGGACGAAATTACTTGGGAGTGTTAATGCCTTGCATACCCAGTAGATCACTGCAGTCTTGAGGAGAGTTCCCAAAGGTCTCAGATACCTGCTCCACAGAAATCCAGAGCAGGGCTTTCAGTGTGGCTGCCCCTGTTCTCTGGAACAGTATCTCTGTTGAGGCACACACTATCTGCACTTTTTGAAAACAGCAACAGGCTTTCCCAGCTGGATAAATGGATCTTTGCCAGGAGCTTCCATTTTGTATTGCTTTAGTTTTGTTTTAAATGTACCTGATTTATTTAAAATGTTTCTAACTGTTTTTATTGTACATTGCCTTGAGACAATTAATAAATGGATGGTGGCAGTAATAGTGATGATTTAAACCTGATATCATGTTAATCAAATAGTCATATGTATAGGATATGCTACCTAGAGGATATAGGTATATTAAGAGGATAGATTCCTACCCCCCCCCCCAAATTGTTTTACCTATCTGTTTCCTGTTTGCAAAAAGCATACAATATTCGTACTGTATAAGAATCAAGGCTAATAAACAGGCATGGTCTATATATAACCATGTTTTTTGGCACCACCTAGTGGCTTTCATGTGAAACTACCTGGTTCTCAAGGGAATAGAGGGCATTATTTTAACTGTGGCAAAGTGATGTTACTGGGAAATGGGTAAGGAATGAAATGAGAATGAAACAAAGACCCTTCCAAGCTAAAAAATTGTAAAAACTGGTAGCTCAATATGCTGCCGTGGGGTGTCCTGAAAACCACTGACCAGCCCAGTAAAAACTGATCTAACTTATTGCTATTTCATTCCAAGTATTTTGCATCATTTGAAGAATGTGAAGCTTTAATGTATACATGTCATCTTTCTGATGCTGAGCAAAAATTAATACAATTTTTATCGCCAAGTGAGTGATTGCCTTTGAATCATCTGTTGTTCCTTGCTTAAATTCAGCGCGAGTTCAGAAGAAAACAGAAAAAGGAGGGGGATTTTGCATTTTATTGCCTTAAAAGGATCCCAGTGCACCTATATTAAATAGCCAGACACTTTCTCCCGTTACACTATTGTTTTGTAATTGTTGTGCATGAGTCCCAAATTCGGCCCTTTCACTTTTTGTTGTTGTCGTTGTTGCTGTTCATGCTTAACAATTTCATTACTCGTGTAATGAAAAAAATATACCCGAAAGGATTTTATGGGCTTTGTCCTTATTTCTTTCCAGGGCCTTGTTAAAGGCAAAACAAAAGGAGCTTAGATGCTGTTGGAATGTTAGTGAGCTGCTTTCCCCTCCGTCACTCGCAGGGCTGGGAGTTTTTACTGCTGCTACATTTCAGCGATGGTTTGAAAAACACAAACTTTAAAGGAGCGAGCGAATCTCACTTTGCCATTTAACAGCATTCAAAAGGCTGAGGAGGAAAGACTAGGCTGCTGACTAATGTCATGTGCACTCACTGCAACTTATAACGGTGTGTTTCCAGCACTCCTGGGATAACTGCAGATGTGTGGTTGTGACATCACCTCCAGCATGGTGTCCATGTAGTTGCATGTCACTGAGCTTTGTTCATGCCTTGTGGGCGCCGTTCATTCCCTCTTGGAGGTTTACGTCTGTCAGTTTTTTTATCCTGCCAGTTTTCCAAGAGCTCAGCCAGACGTACGCACACAATTCCCTCCCAGCACCACTTCCTGGCTGCAAAACCCTTGTGAAGTAGGGCTAGTTTGAGAGAGAGTGGTTGCCCAAGGTGACCCCGTGAGTGTTATGGCTAACCAGAGATTTCCACCCCCATCTACCTCACCCAAGCCCATCACTCTATTAACAGCACCATGCTGGCTCTCAAAAGCTGCAGAGGTGCCAGGACTACCTCATCCTAAGCATGATGGAAAGTAGTGCAGGAATGCAAACACACACGCACATGAACGGGACTCCGAGGCCAGCCCCATGACATCATGCTGAAACTATACCAGGAAAGATGCAGTGATGGGAAGAAGGTCACCTCTTAAAAGCATAATGTTTCTGTAAAAATGTGGCAAGGGTAAGACTTGCTGTGCTAGCAAAGGTTGTACCACCCATATACTAGCATGGCATTATAAAACGTGGTGTTAGTCCAGTGTTGCAAGCTTCATTGCGACACTGTGAACGACTTAGTCAAAGCAAATATTTCGGGCTTGAATTTTAATTGACAGGTCGTTGTGGGTTCTCTAATTTTTCCTCACAAATTAATGTCACTTCACTTTAAAATTTCTTACCTGGGTTCTCTAATTTGTTCCTCATTTTCTTCTACCTACTCATAACTTTATCCTAGCCTGGTTCCTCTTATTTCATATTTTCAATTTTGGAATGACAATCTTAAAATGCTCCCTATTGAGAATAAGATAGCACTCATAAAAATAAAATAGCCCATGTTTGAAGTTGCCACTCTTTGGACTTTTCCGTTTCTGACATCCCATGAGAACAAAATTAATAGGATCAATAAAACAATAGACCAACAAATGCTCAGTGCATGACATTTTGCAGAGTTGCACAGTTTTTGTTTGGGCTAGATATTCAGCTTTTTAAAAAGCAAAAAGTAGATTTTTCTGAGTGAAGGCCCAGGACTAAGAGTCACTTTTCTTTGGTTGTAGATTCAGCCTTTAATGAACGGAGAAAGTCCTTTCAGACTTAATTTAATTACATTAAACACCAGCCTCTCTTCCTGTCCTTCTATCAATATCCTTGTTCCACTTCTGCTCCAAATATTCCACCCCTGGACAATTTAGCGATTTCAACAGTGCATGTAGTTTTGCATGTCTGGGAAAACCTGGTTGGAACTTCTCCTGATACTGAATTGCATGGGTCATATTGCACTTTTGCTTTTCAGATCTTCAGCTTTTAGGAAACACCTTCATGCCAGGAATCCCAGAGCACTGCAGAAGGTTCTGGAGTATGTTCTAAGGACCATGGGCACTTCATATGGTCAGACTTGGCCAGGCCTAATTTTGTTGCCTCGTTGCCCTGCATAAACTCAGTGCATCTTCATGAAGTTGTGCACCGCAAGGGAAGGCTGAGAGGAAAGTTTGTCTTTCAAGGATGCTTGTCTACCATGATCCCTGATAACCTTCCAGGGCTCTCTAGAACATAGTTGAGGAGCCACTGAAATTCAGGGCAATCAACCTGGATGCAAGTTGCCTGCTGCATATATCTTCCTATTTCAGGTAAAATTGACAAGCTATTTATATATTGGTTCTTCTGACACGCCTAGAACAGAGTTTTTGAAGAGTGCCTCCACATGTTTGTTCCTCAAGTCTCAGCACAAAGCATTGGCAAGTCACTGACCTGGCATGCAGAAATTTTAAATGAAGTCCGCTGGCATTCAGTATCTATAAATTAAATGGTGGCAAAAGTGGTGCGTTCTCTAAATAGAGTGAAGGCTGGCTTTGACGTGTGCCCATAATTAAAACCTTTTCCTACGAATATGATAATCCACCTTGGAAGAAAGAACAAAGAAAAATAAAGATAAGGAATCTTCAAACCGGAAGCCTCCGAGGTATTTTTCTGTGGCTGAAGCGAGAGAAAAAAGAAGAAATATACATTTGCAGGTTTCCTAAATCTCAGTCCTAACGAAGAAGAGCCAAGTGATTTAAATTCTTGTTTTGTCCCTGGACCTTTGATAAAATAGGAATGTGGCCAGCTCACCTTCAATGGGGACTGTTTTCAAGCTCTTCCAAAATCATCCATTCAGCATCTGTTCCATGGGTCCCTTAGTTCTTTCCTGCCATGTTTTAGGGAATGAGAGAACTCCCTCCCTGATGTTTCACACCTTATCCTTCTCTCCTCTTTTGAAGACCTTGTGAAATTGGGCAAAGAGCCAGCCTGAGAATGGAAAAGTACGTTTAATGCTGGAATAGCTAATGTCTTAAAATTTCCCATGGAACATCATTTCCTGTGCTGGGCTTTTTTTTAAAGTATAGTCCTCATCAACATAATAACCTGAAACTATTTCATTTGAAACCTCCATTTAAAATGGTAGATTTATGCTGTACAGAAATCTTTATTTGCAATAATGCAGATGCAGTCATTTGCAGTACCTCATTGTACTCAGAAACAAGTGAGCAAATTCATTTGGTATAGCTGCTTCTTTTACTAGCCAAACAGACGGAAAATACATTACCTTGTAATATAACATGTAATTTTTGTACAGTGAGCAGAAGGCACTATTTGATTGCAAAATCATTTGCACATTCTCATTCAATAGAAGCTTTCGGGGAGAGTGTGGTGGAGAACCTGCTCTGGAGTTAAAATAGTCCGGGAGCAGGTAATGTGAACAGCCTGAAACCACTGAGAGTCAAATGAGACAACACAGGACTAGAAGAACAAATAGTCTTACTTGGAATAGGGTAAAAGGTAAAGGGACCCCTGACTGTTAAGTCCAGTCACGAACGACTCTGGGGTTGTGGTGCTCATCTCGCTTTACTGGCTGAGGGAGCTGGCATTTGTCCGCAGACAGCTTCTGGATCATGTGGCCAGCATGACTAAGCCGCTTCTGACGAACCAGATCAGCGCATGGAAACGCCGTTTACCTTCCCGCCGGAGCAGTACCTATTTATCTACTTGCACTTTGACGTGCTTTCGAACTGCTAGGCTAGGAGGAGCAGGGACCGAGCAACGGGAGCTCACGGGGATTTGAACCGCCGACCTTCTGATCAGCAAGCCCTAGGCTCTGTGGTTTAGACCACAGCGCCACCCGCGTCCCTCCTTGCATAAGCTACTGTCCCATTTTGTTTAGTTCTGAGAGATACCGTTGCTACTTTAGAAATGCAGTGTTTGAAAGGGCAGGCCAGATGATTTGAGAAAGGAACTGATCTGAAATGATGAAATTTCAAGGTCATAAATCTGGTTCACAGGTGTATTACTTATGTGATAACTAGTTTCAAGCTATCATATAGCACTATGCTGCTGGTAGAGTTTCTCTAGGTCTACTGAAAGCCTCAGTGGAGCATCCTTCTGCTCTCATGGGCCCCCATGGTTAAATGTAGAATCCTTTTAATAGTCAGTGGAGCTTATTGGCAGGTGTCTTAGTAATTCCTTAGTACATTCTGAATGACAATGTCTGAAATGTTTCTCTGAGCTTAAAAATAGCTAGACATCTGCTGCTTCATTATGTATAATTTAAGGGATTTGCTTTCAGGAAAAGATTTCTTTCTAAGAGTCGGAAATCCAGTGCACGCAGGATACAGTATATGGAGGGTGTCACTGTCTACCTGAAGGCTGAGCACTTTGTTGGCATCTTAAGGTATGAGAGCATTTTCTCTCTGCCTCTCATTCTCCCTTTCTCTTACACATCTAATTGACTTTGCGGAGAAGTGGGAAGTAGCTATAGTTTCAAAACGGATTTCATTGGAGTAGCACCTGTTTACACCAGGTCTCAATTTAGCCTTAACATGCCTGTGGAATACATTGGAAACAACTCAAGACTCTTCAAGAGAACTCTCTGCATTACAAAATTTCCTGTTAGAGGTTTTACTTTAACAAAGTTTCATTATACCTATCTAGTGGCTTTTTGTGTTTAGCTTCTTCTTTTTTTTAATGAATCAAACTTCACGAGCTTTGCACTACAGCTTGGAGGAAGGAAGAGAAAGAGCTACTCACAAGAACACTTAAGAACTTTCTTGAGCTAATGAGAATATTATGGTGTGGAACAGTTTCAGCAAGACTTGCCAAAGTCAAATACAAACATCATGCTAGGCAGGGATAGACGAAACTCCAGTGAGAAATTCTGCTAGCTTGATTTTAAACTCTTCATCCTCCATTCAAAATCCTTCAGGTGGTTTACCAGATTTTCCTTATTTGCAAAATCTGATGGCAATCAAAGAGTGCGTGGAACCCCCTTGGAAAATTTTTTATAGTCTTATTGAAACTCTTTGGACTCTCATTGAAATTCCTCAAATGTGTTTTCTAGAAGAGGACCTTCAGCTTCACTTCAAAATTCACTTTGGCGGTGCAGTCCTCACCCCTGGTGGATGGATGCAAGATGGTATATGCAGTGTAGTGAAATCCACTTCCTACCAACTATGCGTTGGGCAGGGAGAAGGCGATGCATATTTCGATTGAGTCCATTGTCCAAGTATGAGCAAATAACATGGAAGCATATAGATTTGCAGGGTATAAAAAACAGGAGGTCCCGATGGATGAACAAGGTAAATTGAAACTCTGCATAAATGGAACTCTCTCCTAAGTACAGTTAATGGCTAGCAGATTAGTCTTACTCCTCTTCATCTGCGCAAATTCTGTTGAAGATATGGAGGCTGGACAGAATGGCTGCTTCAAAGATTATGCTATAAAATGGGGATGATTAATTATGGATGTTGGCTAAGTTAAAATGTTTCCCATACAGGCTTACTAATATGAACAAGCAGGTAGAGACCTCACAGGGGGTGGGGAGAATTCACATGGCCCCCACCTAGGCTAGAATTGACCTGATGAAACCCACCCATATTTGCACATTGGCCCAGATCTCTAAGCGGAATGGCTCAGTGGCATTATAATAAAACTGTCAGGCATCAGTATCTAATTTACACCAATATTTTTAGATTCTCTGTAGGAAAAATGTGTCTCTCCTTGCTGCTGAAAAATGAGGTGCGATTCTGTAAGGCTTGGCTGAAAAAGAACAGATGCCGACATCTCTAGAGTTAATATTTTTTCCTTAAAAACACATCTGTCATCAGCCTCCACTTAGAAGAGCAGTGAAGCACATATCTAAATAAACATGGCACTTGGCTCCAACACTGAACCTGCTTTTTGCATAGCAGCAGCTATTATTTTGTCATTGTGGGTGGAAGGTATTTGGGGCTGTTAACCAGCGGGCTATGGTTACTATTTGGCCACATCGCTGCTCTTCACTTTTAAAAGTAATTTCGGATTACACCTTCTCATATTGTTTAAAAGATTGGCTGGCACTGCAGGATTAGAATTAGCGTAAAGCTAACTGATAAACTCGGCTAGTTTATACAGCTGAGAACATTGTGGCCTGGAATGTATGCTGAAGAGCAAAAGAGGGAAATTAGTTTATCTTGGGTGAGTGTTCACCATTTTGAGGAAATGAACATCTCCTCCGCTCCAACCTTCTGACCCTTCCTTGAGAGATGTATTTGCTGCACTCACCCACCCACCCCCGTCTCCAGCTGAAGAAAAGAAATAGAAGGTAGGTTTTACAACTTCCACTCCATCCCATAGCTAGCGTTTCCCCTGCTCTAAACTACAACAAACACATCTGCTGTCCCAAGAGGTTGATCCATCTCAGAGCAAGGATAACCAAGGGAGGGAAGGAAGAGGGAATGGTAACTTGCAAGAGGGAGAATGGGATCTGCAGGGGTAACAATAAGAGCCACTGCTATAACACAGACATGGCATTTGGATACGGAACTTGAAATTCATTTTTGGAGCTTGGAAATTTGTCCAGAATTGTTGGGCAAAATTCTCAACTTTCATTGCTGAGCTGGGCTCTCTGCCATACAGTAGTTATCAATCAAATGTGTGAGAAGACCTGCCAGATTCCTTTCTGGATGCCTGTTTTTGAAGTGGTCTCAGACTGACAATAGTAGAAAAGAAGCTGCTTTGCCACAGTTATTGTGGTGGCAAAAATCTATATTAGCTGAACTTCTGGCAGCCATGAAGCCATGAAAGGCAGTGGAGCCTTGCCTAAGGTGGCAGAATTAAGTGAGCTGGGTGAGGAATGATACTTCATTCCTGGTTTGTGGAAGGGGACCCTGGATGTTCTGCTCTTGTAATTAACTTCTACCTTCCTTCATTCAAATGTATGCAAACAATGGTAAAATAAGAATATAACATTACAAAAGTAATGCTCTAAAAGCAACTCTGTCAAATTTTGGAAGGCAAACCACAGTATAATATGCTGTAGACTCTTTTTTCCTGTAGTGGCTCCCCCCACCTCCACCCCACCCCTGCTGCACTCAGGCCTACCTGTGTGCCTCCCTGGTGCCAAGAAAATACATTTTTGTTTTCCTGGGTATTTGGGCAGCACCAGTTGTATTTTAAGGAACGTGGTGGCGCTGTGGGTTAAACCACAGAGCCTAAGACTTGCCGATCAGAAGGTTGGCGGTTCGAATCCCCACAACGGGGTGAGCTCCCGTTGCTCAGTCCCTGCTCCTGCCAACCTAGCAGTTCGAAAGCACGTCAAAGTGCAAGTAGATAAATAGGTACCACTCCAGCGGGAAGGTAAACAGTGTTTCCGTGTGCTGCTCTGGTTCACCAGAAGCGGCTTAGTCATGCTGGCCACATGATCCGGAAGCTGTACGCCGGCTCCCTCGGCCAATAAAGCGAGATGAGCGCCACAACCCCAGAGTCGGTCACGACTGGACCTAATGGTCAGGGGTCCCTTTACCTTTACCTTTAGTTGTATTTTATGGTTAATCAGTTTTAAACATGTTTTTGTAATGTTGTTACTGCATTTTTCACTTGCTAGTAAATTGCTTCAGGATTTTTTAGTGGGAAACAATATGCAAATTCAATAAACCTAATCCTAGTTTCAACTATTGCGTTGGAGATACTTCACATTCAAATCTACAACCTCCAGGACAACGCAGATACTTTGCTACAGATAAATTAGGTGTGAGCTTTTCACCGTGAACTTCAGCAGTCAAAAGTACTACTGTAAACAACTACATGTGAATTCTGTATAAATATTTGTCTCCCTTCCCATGACTCCACCAAAACACGGTGTTGGCCAGTATGACAGGTTGTTTGATTGTGGTTAAGGTGAGCATTGGCTATGCTGACTGGGGATGATGAAAGCTGGACTACAACACTAGCTACCCTGACATAATACATTATGTGTAAATAACACACAGATCATCTGCACATTTGCCATGATATTGGGTGCATAGGAGATTATATAATACATGTGATGCATAATACTGTGTGCAGTTTAAAAAGGTCTGAGAAGACTCCACAAATATGCTCTAGTTTTGCAAAGTTTCCTGCAGATGTTCTCAAACATTTACTGTGTAAGCATGTGTACTGCTTAACTAGGTATTATATTTCCAGTCTCCTATGCCTGTGTGTTTCGAAGAACAAGCAGGATTTCCTGTTGGGGCAACCCTTTGATAGCTATGCTGAAGGAAGTGGAATGTGTGAAATCCTGTATATCCGGAGATTGCATCAGCAATAAGTGTGGAATGCAAATAGTCTTTAACAGGAAGTATGTGTGTGTTGCATGTGTCTAGGCACACCGACAACATACTTGAGAAAATGCTTCAGAAAATTTGTAAGTAGAAGTGCTCCGTAATAAAGTAGCAGGCCGTATAATGGCAAAAGAAGAAAACTATACAAATAAAGGATTTATAATGGGGTGCATGAGGTAGGTGTGGGTGTTTGGAGTTCATAATAGGCTCCAGAGCTACATGTGTTGGGAACTACTATGGATGCAGGACTTTCTGATGTTTCTACTGCAGCCACTCAGTTGGCTCAACAAACATGCTGCTTTTCCACATGAACAGCAACCATAAAGAGACTTGGCACAAAGGATGGGTGTACCATGGGGCCAGTCCTAACAATCTAATCTTGATTTTGGAAAGTGGTTTTCTGCTGTCTGCTCGTTTTCTGTATGCTCGGACATCTCTTGAGATATCACTGCCAAACATGGCACAAGGGATCCCAAGTTGCGGGCTGGGTGGGCACTTTTTGCCAATGCTTGGTTGCCAGTCGCCATTTTGAATCAAGATGGCCGACCAAAACACAACATGGGCGTGATTTCACCCAGGTTTTGGTATAGGTTGAGCCTCCTCTCCAAATATTGTCGCCAGACTTGGCACAAGGGTTCCTAAGGTAGGGTGGCAGCCTTTGTCGTTGTTTGTGGACTGGGCACAGTTTTAAATCAAATGGGTGGCCCAAAGCATCAGTTTGTCATGTTTCTGCTAATTTTTCAGCATAGGTTTGGCTGCCTTTCGAGATAATGTCACCATTCTTGGCACAGTGGTTCCCAAGGTGGGGGCAGTGGACTTTGTTGCCATTGGGTTGTTGGGCACCATTGTGAATCAAGATGGTGGAATGAAACATGACTTTGGTGTGACTGCACCCAGTTTTTGGTTTGATGCATCCAAATTTGCAAATTACACTATTCATTCAAAAAACACAATATTCTCAGAATGTTAAAGTAAACTGTAGTATAATTTTAGACAGTCAACTGATTGAGAAGGTGAACATACAAACGATGGGAATTTTGTATTACAGTGAGGTGGATTTCTTGGTGCCAGTAAGAATAAGTTTGTTCTAATTTAGTGCAAAAGTGCTTAGAAAAGCCAACAGTCTGGCATTCAAAATGCTCTTCTTTATCTAAAAGAAGCCCTGCTTTATTAATTATGAGTGACGGCCAAGGATTTCTAGATGTTGATTTCTAGTAACTTTTCATGTTGAAGTAATATTTCGTTGTGCACATTATACTCAGTATTTAACTAAATCTTTGTGTAAGATAAATACCCTTGCGGGCTGAATTCAAAAGTGGGCAAGATGGGTGGGTGCATACATTTTCTTTCTATTTCTGCCATCTGTTTACCACCACTCCTCCTTGCCATCCACATTAAATTAGGGCAAGGGCTACATGTGGCCCTAAAGTCGCAAGTTGCCCTGCGCTTCCCTAAATCATAGTTACAACTTACCACATTTTTTTAATGCCAGAGGAGGAGACAGGAGCTCATAGTCCTGAGGCTCATTCACATAGCACTGAACTAGGGTTTAGCATTACAGCTCAATATGACATTTGGCTCTTGAAAACAATTAAATAGAAAGCTTTTGTGTATTTGGTAGTGGAACAGGTTTAGAGGCTATCAAGCATTTTCAATTATTCCGAGTGCCCCTCTTTAATTTAATTCATGAAGGCTCTTCATTAGTAAGCATGAATTTCAAGGTTATGAACATGAAGTTATTCTCTGCACCCATGGGCATATGTAGGAAGCCAAAACAAAAACCCCACCTATCTTATATAATTATGCATTTTGTATTGTCTTAACAATTACAAAAAAAAGCAAACTAATTATTGGCATCTTTTTTCACATGCTGAAATGAGCAAGGGCTCATGGGCTCAATTCTGACACCATACCGCCATAAGACACTTATTATTTAAGTAATATCTGAATACCGCCATAAGACACTTATTATTTAAGTAATATCTGAATTGACAAGCCAGAAACCATGGTTTGAAGTCAAGTTTGCATTCCTGTGTTTATGCTAACTATGGATTGGCATGATGCCTGAATCAAGAAACCACAGTTATGGTTGTTGTTCTATGCCTTGAGGCTGTTGCTTCACAGAATGAATTCATGGAGCAAAGTGCAAAGAGGGTGAGTGATTTAAGCACACAAGGAAGTGACAGTCATGGGGTCCATGATATATGTCTTGTTTTGTCCTAAGCCATAGTTTGGTGTGATATCTGGTAATACTATTGAATTAAAAGAATAACAGATTATACATTGTGCAAAGTGTTACCAGCGGTGAACGGAATATATTAGATTCCTGTGTTGCAGGTTTAATTGAGCTTCTTTGCTAAGAGGAAATTCTTTGACATCATTACGATGTACTTTGGCTAAAAGCCTGACATGCTGAAGTGTATTTTTGTGATCTCAGGAAGCGCAGCCCCTGGAAACTAGAATAGATGACAAACAGCAGCATTGATTTGGCCCTTGGCACCACACACTTCAGCATGGTTGCCGGTTGTTAAGAAGGAAGATGGCTGCAATTCAGTGGATTCCTTTTGATCTGAATTACTAGCTGATGGACGGTACAAAAATACATTGCAGCTGGATGCACCTATAAAAGCTTAATTCCAAAAGAGGAACCAGTCCATAATTACTTGGGGTTCTAATGTCCCAAGAATTTTACATTACACAGACACGGAAGGAACCTTGTATGAAACCTGGCGGTGTGTCCTGTCACACGATTTTTTCAAATGTTTAACTTTTATATTTATAACACCAAAACTTACAGAACATATTTTAACATTTTGGATGCTGCAATTTCCTATTTTTTAATGTGTCATACATCATCTCGATTTAGCACACCCACACGAAATTGTGAGTTCCTGCTCCCAAATAAAATAGATGGTATTAGGCTAGCTAGGTACAGTGTAGTTAGTGAGGGTATCATTTTTTTAACTTAACCATTTCCAGGTACTACAACAGCATAAATAACATTGCAAGTAATGGATAACACATGGAAAGGAGGATGAATCAAAATAATCTCGGTAAGCCCTGGCGCAAGAGTTTGTCCATTTGATTACTGCTCTTCCCTTTGTGCCATATTCATGACATGCACACGAGGCTTCAATCCCACCAAAGAGACGCAAAGGCACTTTCTATTTCAGTGTGAAAAAGCTCTCAGCTCTACTGTTAAGTTCAAATTCAGTATGCACCAACAAATAATAACATAGTTCAGATTTATAGCTACAGTGGCTGTATAACTGAATAACTAATATGTTTGGATTGGACTGGTGAGGAAAATTTCCTTTTTTTCACCATTTGGTAAATGCTGAGGTAAGAAACATTTGGTTCAAACTGGTCCTCTTTTGGAATTAAACTTTTTATAGGTGCATCCAGCTTTTTAAGGCTCCTCTTTGAAAACAATTGCAAAAGTATTGCTTTTTCTCTTGTAACGTTGGATCACCCTCATAATATTCCCTCGGTATTATTGGGGCAGGAGAAAGATGTTATAAGCAGAAAGGTTTGACGTTGACATGCTCCCTGTTTTGCTAGCTGTTGTCATTCTTAAAAATAACTTCCAACAGATAATTTCTCACTGGGGCCTGAGTGATCAAGGCCGCATATGCACTATATACTTAGAGTAGCGCCATACCACTTTAAACAGCCATGGCTTCTCCAAAGAATCTTGGGAAGTGTATGTTATGTACTGAAGTTCCCACCCTGGGCCAGCAGGGGGATACTGTAGATAGTTATGCAAATGAAGGATCGAAAGTGCCATTCAGTGATTGGATAGTTTGTATGCAAATGAAGGATCGAAAGTGACGTTCAGTGATTGGATAGTTTTAGAAAGTTGTTACAGTAACAAGGTACTGGAGCTCTATATAAGCAGGCTGACTGAGTCCTTCAGCTCAGTTCAGTTCTGGCCTCAGAATAAAGAAGAGCTGTTTGAAGAATCGCTGTGTCGTCTGATATGTTTGCCCACAACTTAACAGTGTAGTTTGTGCAGGGTGCCGAGAGCTACAATTCCCAGAAGGGTTGATTGCCCCAACACCAGATGGAGGGGCACAGACTCGCCGCTTCTGCTTTAAACCACTGAAGGTGTCTCTCGCTTGACCTACCTGCTCCTTCGGATAACCTCATCACTCATGTATCACGAAAAAACCTTTTGGGCATGGTGCCTGTTTCTAGGCTTCTCCCGCGAGCAATTGGACCATTTTTCAAAAGTTGTAGGTTTAGTTCTCTGATAACCGCACCTGCACATTCTTGAAAAAGAAAAAAAAGGGGGGGGGATCTGTTCTCTGAGCTAAGTGGAAAAAAATCATTTCAGAGTTTCCTGACTGATTCATAATTCAGAGCAGCAGTTTCAGACCGCAATATACTTTGCATCCCTGGATGCTATGTTGAAAGGATTATGAGCGCAGGCCTAAAGCTGTGTGCATTCAGGATGCTTCAGCAGCCCCCCTTGGGGCAAGTTGGAGGGGGGGAAAGAAAGGCTGTGTTCTTTTCAGACAGTGCAGTGTCTGAAAATCTTATTAAAGCGTGCGTATGCAGTAAAGATAATGCTTTATTTTGGGTATTGGTATTAACATTAGAATTAAAACGTCTCAGTAAACTCATCACACACCACCGCTTCCTCCTCTGTGCTGTAGAGAGGTAGAGCATTTATATTACTTGTCTCTCAAGAGAGTTTAGAGAGAGATCCTGAATGCATGGGGCTGTGGACAACTCATAATTCTTTCATGCCTCTAGGAGTGCAGAGTTTATTGCTGGCTGCTTGTGCTGCTTTAAATTATAAACTATACAGGAAATTTAAATGAGACGATCTGGAGCAAAGATTTCTTTCTTTCTTTTTTTTAATATGAGTTGATTGCAGTCCTTTGTGGGAGACACAGAACAGGTTTTGCTGCAGCGGAGGTTGCGGCTGCCCATTCATTCATAGCCGCCATCCATTTATTGTCTTCTGAAATGAGAAACAAAAGCCACACCGAAACAGAATACAGTGGACGCTCGGGTTGTGAACATGATCCGTGCGGGAGGCATGTTCACAACCTGCAGCGTTCACAACCTGCAGTGGCGCGTCTGCGCACGTGCAGGTTGCGATTCGGCGCTTCTGCGCATGTGCGACTGCCGAAACCCGGAAGTATCCCGTTCTGGAACTTCCGGGTTTCAGCGCGTCCGTAACCTGAAAAAACGCAACCTGAAGCGTCTGTAACCCGAGGTATGACTGTATTGTTTAGGCTGATAGCTCTGTTTGGTAGTAGAGACAATCTTTTCTTTTTATGCACAACGCCCAGCAGATGAACTGTGCTCCCTGACCAGGGCCTCTCTGTGCTTATATACATGTTGATAATATTTCATTTAAAGGGCTGGGTTGGCCAAAACAATATTTCTTTCACAGTTTGACCTTCACCCTCTCTATTTTATTCCCAAGACCTTTATTCTACATTGTACCGTATAACTCCAAGGATAGCTCTTTATTCTTTTAAAAACAGTCTTTCTCAAAATCCGGCCTCGTGTTCCCTTATTATTTTCTCATCTCCCAGTGCCTGCTTCATTACTGCTTATGGGGGATTTTTGCCTTCGTTTTTAGCTCTGTGTTTCCCCTCACAGTGGTAGTATTTAGAGCAGCAATTGTCTGGTGTGGAGGCACCAGTCTGCCTCTCCTGTCTTTTGGATCCAACTTTCCCTCGGGAGAAGTCACAAGATTATAGAAAGACGGCTTGAAATAAAATAAAGTAACAGTTTCAAACCTGAAACCAAATTTAACTCTTTTTGTAACTCCGTGAAAAAAGAAAAGAAAGATTTTAATGGATAACAAAGGTACATGGAACGTCTCTGTTTTCAATTAATAAGAGCAGGTCAGTTATATTCGGTATGAGATGCTGCCAGTGCTTTTTTTCTTTAAAAAAAAAAGTTTAGGGGTACTCTAATTTTGACTCAAGAAAATCACCATTTTATAGTTCAAATCGGGGAAAATAAATATGGTAAATGGACAAAAGTACAAAGATTCACAAAATGTTTAGGGCATAGCTGTCAACCTTTCCTTTTTTTGCTGGAAATTCTCTTATTCCAGCACCGTTTCCCACTGCTTCCCGTTGCTATCCCGGATTGTTAGATATCCCATAGATTGTCCCTGAGACAGGTGAGGCTGCTGATCCCTTATTTTCAAATCTGAAAGTTGACAGCTATGGTTTAGGGGTATACGTACCCCTGTATCCCCCCCAGAAAAAAAGCACTGGATGCTGCTATCATAGGCATTGTGAGATTAGGGCAGAGAGAAGAGGGGAGAAAGAAGTGGGAATAACAATATTTCATTCTTTTGCACAGTGTATGTGCACAGTTTCTGTATCAGTGTCAGGTGGACTCCCAGCACCCATAACAAAGCAAATTCCCCAAGATTCTTTCTAGGAAACCATGTGCTTCATATGTTGTGGATGTTACAATATGCTGAAATGCATTGTATAAGATTTGGCCTATGAAGTTTTTGTATAGATGAGAATCTCATCTTTCCTGCTGGATGTGTTTTCAATACGTTAGCATTGAATTAAAGTGTGTTTAGAGAAGTGTGGCTCAGGCTGCACTGCATTCTTCAGCTGTGCGTTCTCTAACTGACCCTATTTTCTTTTAGGGTGGCAGGACACAGTGCGTACAGGAAGTGTGCCCCATTCTTTCATGTCCCCAGCATCTCAGTCATACTCCATCCGGACAGTGTTGCCCAAAATGTTTGGGTGAGTGGTTGTTTAAACAGGCATATTGCATGTACTCTGTACGTTTTCTTTCAGACAACTCACAGACACTTGAGGAACCTTATGCATAGTTATATAGCACAGAAAATTTTTGAAAGAGAACAATTGCATCAAATAAATGGAATATAGTTAGAAAATTATATCTGTTACAATGGTATTATCATGAGTATTTTCATTTCCACCTCCCCTGTTTTTCTTTATCAGGAATTAGGCCAAATCTTGGCCACTTAAATTTGGTTTTCTATAGATGTCAGATGTACTATTTACTTTGGAGAATAAATGTGATCTTCGGAACTGGATCTGGAAGATTATTATGTACATCTGTTTTTGTTCTCCCCAAATGAGAGCAATGCTGTATGGTATTTTATTTATTTATTAAGACCATCTTAAACCCACCCTTCACCCAATGATCACAGGGTGGGTTAAAATAATATTTAAAAGAGGCAACAACTATCCAATGATTAGAGCAGATAAAACTGTAATACACTTGAAAATGTTTTGCAGAAACAGACTAACATCCAGATGCAACATTAGCAAAGTTGTCGTTTGCTTGGTTGTTTTTTTTACAGTCAGGTGGTATATAAATTGTATTAGATACATGAATAAAACAGTCGTACTTCTGGGTGGGTTGGGGAAGATTTTCCATAATCAGTGTGTCACTACGCAGATGGCGCTGTCCCATATCACCACCCAGTGTATAGAAATATAGAAATTCTGGAGGTGAGAAAAAAAGGGCTTCCCTTCCAGACTGAAGAATCTGGTGAGGCTGCTGCAGGAAGGCATTTATTCACATTCCTGGTACCACGTTGTTTAAGGTCAACACTGGCACCTTAAATCAGGGGTCGGCAACCCATGGACCGGATGCAGCCCACAAAGACCATTTTACCAGCCCACGAGCTGCCCGCAAACCGAGCCACCCACTTGGCAAGTCCCCCGTGCGCTGCGCTAAACCAGCACAGTGTGGCATGGGAACTCGCCGACTGGCACCAAAAATGGCATCTGCGCATGTGCAGATACCCAAAATCGCGTCTGCGCATGTCTAGACGCTGGAAATCGCGCTTGTGCAATCACGATTTGCGGTGTCCCTAAAAATCAGTATATGATCCCTAATAGCTACTCCAGTGAACATTTTAGTGGCAGCCTCCTGCACTAATGATCATTTCTGGACCATCTTTCAGTAAAGTCTCTTGCAGAGAGTACGTTACAATAATATAAATAGGAGGCTGCCAGGGTGAGAGAAACTGTGGCTAGTCCACTGTATCCATGAATGACTGCAGCTGGAGAATGATCTGAGGCTAGAAAGATGCAGTCTGTGCCACTGAGGCTCCCGGGATGGAGTGACAAAGTTGGATCATGGGTTATCCTCAGAGTACAAATCTGTTCACTTATTTAGTTATTTAATTTATTAAACCACAAATGAGTACAAAACCATTCTTATAACAGTAACCAATATACAAAACCAACTGGAGGTGACGAATTATTTCCTTGCGTTCAAAAATGGTATATAGAGTGAGGGTTGGGGTCAGTTAAATAGTTCTGCTAGCAAGAGGCAGAGCAATGACTCTTGCTAGCGCAACAGGGCTTCCTCCCCTCTCCTCTACTATGTGACCCCCCCCCCCGAACAGTGTGTGGCAGGAGGAAGGGGAGGTTGTTCCATCAGAAAAGCAGATATGCTTGCTCTGATAGAACATTTGTTTTAGTGTGATATTGAATTATTCCCTGAATTTGTGAAATCGGCTGACTGCTGTGCAGACTAGATGATCCATGGGATCCCTTCAAACTCTGTGATTATATCAGTATTCCAATAAGGATCTCCACAACTTGCATTGGGGGGGGGAAAGCATATCAGCTCAGTTGGTTAGGGCATAGTGCTGATAACGCCAAGGTTGCAGGTTTGGTCCCCATATGGGACAGTTGCATATTTGTGCATTGCACGGGGTTGTACTAGATGATCCTCAGGGACCCTTCCAACTCTACAATTCTGTGATTCTACGTGCTAATGGTAATTGCCTTTACATCCTGTGTGCTAGTTAGACTCTTCCAATATTGCAGCTGTACTTCCAGAAAAGTACAGCTAACCCCATTGAGAAAAGGCTGCCTACCCAGTTCCCTGACCCAAGAACTACCACCCCACAGCTCTTCCATCTTGTTGGGATCACCCTGAGTTTGTTGGCCTTTATCCACTACTGTCCCCATCCAACACCTGCAAGACATCCCCGTGGCTCCAGTGATAATGAAAAATAGAGCATATAGCTGATGCCACTCCCCAAACCCAGCAGCAGTTCCAGCACTACTCCAGAGGAGCATCTCTTGAACTGGGCCAGGCATCGCCTACATGGCATTTTCCAGGTGTTGTTGTAATACAGCTCCCATTATCTCCGACTATTGGCAGTGATTTGCTGGGGATGATGAAAGTTGTAGGCCTAGTTGTGGCATCTTGTTAGCTGCTGCTGAACTGGTGGTGCATGTGCTCTAGGTGGCAAAATGGCTTGCTTCTAGATGTACCTGCAGTATAAAAGGGAGATGGAATGATATAACTGGCTTTTGGGAGGATACAACAATGCAAGAGGCTTTGTTAGTGAACAAGCTAGATAACTCATTTATTGTTTCCAGCCTCGCCAGACCAATATAATGTGCTTTCATGCAATGCACGGCAATGCAAAGGATGTGTTGTCCCATATGGGATTTCTGAACATCTTGAATTGATTTTCATAGGACAGTCTTGGCGTTGACTGGGATTTTTCATATCCTGCAAGACTTGGCTGGCATGCCATAAAAGTTGTACTGAATTATCTTCTGGGCTGGTGCACATCATCACTTTGTGATTACTGCTTTCTAACTCAAAACATTACATCAAGGAGATTGTTCTGCAGGATGTACAGAGCCGTTTTTAAAGACGTGTGCTTGTTGTAAGAATTGGCAATATCATTGCAGGTGGGGATTATTCAAACGTCTGTTCACAGTAGATGAGATTTGTTAAAGGCACACTGACTCCAAACCAAAATGTGACAAATATACTATAAACCAGACTCTGACAGAGCACTTGTCTTATACCAAGCACACAGACTCAAGTGCTGAAATATATTAGCTTCAGCACGAATATAAGTGCTGTAATATACATATAAGAACTTTGCACATCCAGGGTTGTCTCCATTCTCTTCAGTTCAGTGAGAGGGCCTCTTTTCCCAAGAAGCTCTCAGTGGTCTGTCAAAGCTCCATGGGATGTGTTGTTGATTCTAAAAGATGTAGTTTTAAGCGAGAGAGTTCCCTAACCTTTAGTCCATGATAGCATACCTAAAAGTCTAATCGGATGTGAAACCTCAGCTTCTCAGACTAAACCCCTTCAATTTTTCATGTGAACACCTCTAAACCATATTTAGCATGAGTTTTATTCTAGCGCCACCATCTTCTCTTCTCTTCTCTTTGCTTCTCTTCTCATGTGGCCAAGAGAGGACCAACTGGGAGATGCCTGCCTATTCTGCAGCATCTGGGTTTCATCAGGAGTTGGCTCAGAGAACAGTCTGCAGTCAGGAAAAAGGAAGTACTTCTTCACACAGCACAAAGTTAATGGGATTTGCTGCCACAAGATGCGGTGACTGCCACCAGTTGAGATGGATTTGAAAGTGGATTAGAAAAAATGGAGGATGAAGCTATCAGTGGGCACTAGTCATAATGGCTGGACACTGCCTCCAAATTCGGAGGCAGTGAGCCTCTGGATACCAATTGCTGGTTAACAACTGTGGAGAAGGACTAATGCCCTCAAGTTCTGCCTCTGGCCTTCCCAGAAACATCTGGTTGGCCACTGAGATGGGCTTTTGGTCTAATCCAACAGGAATCTTCTTCTTCTAGCTCATTGTGGAAGATCTTTTCACCTTCCTCAGACTTTGCCTCCAGATTCTTAGAAGAGAGGCAAGTGTTCCTGTCCCCAGAGATTTTTCATACTGCAGCCAATTCTCTTTTCCATTCCAGTGCAATACAGCAGATGTGTTTGTGGGCTTGTGTGAGGCAGTAGGATGGGGATGAAATCTGGAAAACAGGTGTGAGGGAGAACAAGTTTTGAGGTGGCAAGCAAATGTGTCTCCTCTCAATTGTTTCCAGATATTACATACATAGTTATATCTAAATCCTCTCCAACACATCTGCTGTGTTGTGATGGTTCTGTTACAAGACAACCTGTAAAGGCTATTGGCCTGTTGTGTTATGTTAGTACTGCTACCCAAACCCTTAACAATCTTTACAACAACCCATCCAATAATTAGGTCAGAGTAATCATTCACCCAGGAATTATCTGATTTTATTCATAATCCTAACAGAGGGTTGAATCCAGACTTCCCATCATGTGCAGAGTAGACCCATAGGTATAAATGGGGCTTAAGTCATGACCGATTTAAATCCTACTGGTATCAGCGTGTCTGCTTTAAGCATGACAAAATCATAGAGTCCAGAGTGAGCTCTTAATTTTGAAATGAAACTTTTGAAAGCAAAAAATACTTATTGGTACAGTATAGTTGTGCATGCTAATCATCTTTAGAAAGCCCAGCCATTTAAAAGTTTATTTCCAGGTAGTTTATTAGCACGGGTGTAACTGAACCCTTGGGGAAGCTGCAGTCACTTTGCCTCCTTTCCTCAAGCTGTAAAATGGGAATAAATCTACATTAAAATGTTGTCTTTATCTGTCTGTACTTCAGTCCTGAAATGGCAGTACTTGTCAAAAATGATGACAAGTATGAGGGTAATCAGATATAAGGGTTGTCTTGTATGACCTTAGAGTTTTACATCTTCGTGAAACAAAACAAAATTCTTAGTAAAGAGCATGGAAGCACATTTTAAAGTTAGGCCAAGCCATAAAACATGGGTTTTGTGTATATAAAACCCAGGTCCAATTCTTGGCTTCTCCTAAACTAAGACAACTCCATTGTTGCAATACATTTTTTTGTTTTGTTTTTATGGGATATTAATCATACATTTGTAGAAATTGTTTTATTGTGTTTAGTGTTTGTAGAGATGTTTTTAATTGTTTTTAGAACTTGTGGGGGGGTTGTACTTTATCTAATTTTTTATCTTGTTTTACACTGCTTCCTTTGGTTGCAGGCTGTGAAGCAGTCCATAAATGGGTTAGTTGGTCAATTACCGTATTTTTTGCACCATAACATTCACTTTTTTTCCTCCTAGAAAGTAAGGGGAAATGTCTGTGCGTGTTATGGAGCGAATGCCTGTGGGTGGCGGAGGGGATCTGCTGCAGTCATGAGCAGAGGATCCATGGTTCCCCTTCCTTCCCTCCTCCGTGGCTCGCTTTGAAACAGCAAAGCAGGAGAAGAGCCGCTGAGTGGGGAGGAGAGAGGGACAGAGAGCCTGCTTCTTTAAAGGAGCAAAGCGGGAGGGGAGAGGAGCCTTCTTCCCTTATACCCCTCTTCTTCATTATTAGCAGCATCCTTCTCCACCCACCCCACATGTGCTTCTTCTCCCCTTAAACTCCTCTCCTGCATTATTAGCAGCAGCATCCTCCACACACCCCACGCGTGCTCCTTGTCCTCCGAGTGCTTTCCCTTCCTTCCCCACTTAAAACGTGGTTACAAAGCACGGATCCACATGGATCCTCAGGATTTTTGCACTGGGTCACCCCAAATTCACCATCAGATCACATAGCATGTCCATGGCTACATCTTGCACCAAAAAAATCACGCACCCACTGTTGCCTGGGGCCGCAGTGGTGCAAAAACGTGGTTACAAAGCATGGATCCACATGGATCCTCAGGATTTTTGCACTGGGCTACTCCAAACTCACTGTCAGATCACATGTCTGTGGCCACAGCATGAACCACAAAAATCATATATCCACTGTTTCGTTTAGAATATTTTTTTTCTTGTTTTCCTCCTCTAAAAACTATGTGCGTGTTATGGTCTGGTGCGTGTTATAGAGCGAAAAATACGGTAATTAAAAGTGAGACCTGCAGCTAAATGTTGCAGTGTATAGTGTTCCTGTCCTAGATATTCCATTCCACTAACCCTCCCTTCTGGTTTCCCATATTCATCTTCAAAAGTCAGTTTGGGTTCCGCACATTAGCTGCCCCCCCCCAAATATAAATAAATTGTGGTTCTTTAAACCTTGGGGTTTCACCAAGCTTATTGATGTCTCTTTCTTGTGGGTGATGCCATTTTGGCCACATGAGGACTGGTACCCAGATAATTGAGTTTACTATTATTTTTCAAACAGATCTCTGGCAGCAGGGCTAGGAAAACCCTCTACCTGACCCTCAGAAGTGCCACTGGCCATGGGCTAGATGGATCAATAGTCTTATGTGATTATCATTTATCCATTTATTTATTTATTTATTTATTTATTTATTTATTTATTTAAACTTTTTCGTCGCTTGTCACCCGAAGGTCTCCAAGTGACCCAGCAAAGAAAAATATACAGTACATAATACCATAGGGAGGAAGAGGGGGAATCATCTAATACATTAATATTTGATATGACATCCATGGAAAAATACATACCAGCCATGTAAATAGTAGTAAACAATATTAACAATACTCAAATAATAAACAGAGCAATACTCTGACCTGCTAATTAGCAAATGAACAAAAATTCAGTTCCCTCTATTCCAAAAATCATTCACATTGAATCAACAATTTCCCCCATTGAACCTAGAAGTCTAGTGTCAAGGCAAGCTGTTACAAATAAGTAGTTTAGAATCCCTCCACTCCACAAGTTTTATAGAGATTTGCCAACATTGTTTTATAGTCCCCTATCTTTGCCTCAGGTAATTGGTAATTTCTTCAAAAAAGGATAAAAAGCAAATCCTGTATAAATGGATTAAAACAGAACAATCCAGTCAATAATAGTTTGCAGATGAGCAATAGCTATCTTTGTTGATGATGCAGCTCCCTTTAAATCACATTCTTTTCCCTGTGTTTGTATTTCCCAGGGCAGAGGAAAGTGTTTGATCTCCCATTTGGAAGCTGCCTCTTTCACAGCGATGTTTATGACAACGGAGCCTCTTTTGCATACGACAATTGTACTAAGTGTACCTGCAGGGTGAGTAGGTAGTAAACCCTTCTTCATGTCATTTTCATGGTACAGCAGTGATACTTTTATAGTTTGGGGGCTTCAGTGCTTGCTCCCGTTGACTTTCAGATGCATCTCTTAGTAAAGTAACATCATCTGAAGCCCTTCTTGTGCCTCCTCCATGAGAAGCCCGGAAGGTGGCAACAGGAGAACGGGCTTCCCATTTGTGCAATGCTCTTCCCAAGGAGACTCACCTGGTGCCTTTGTTATATATCTTTAGGCACCAGGCGAAAGCATTCCTCTTCTCCCAGGCCTTTGTCTAATTAAACCATTTATGGTCTTTTAAACTGGGGGTGGGGTACTGTTTTTGTTTGTTACTATGCGTCAGGGAACTGCCATCGGCTCAGGGGGGAGAGGGGAAAAGCCGGATGGATTTCAGAGAGCCCCCAAAGATCGTGGGAAGCAGCTCCTCCTCAGCGGAGGAGAGTAACCACGCCTCCAGTGGAGAGGAGCTGCAGGGCTCGGAGGAGGCGAGGCGGTGCCAGAACACCTTGCCTGGGCAAAGCGGGGAGGAGAGAGGTCCTCCGTTACCCCGGCCCTCCCTGCGCAGTAAGCTTCCGTGCCGAGAGGGGAGGCGCAGACTGGGGGAGAAACTACTCTGCTGGGGAAGGTTTAAGGACCGCCCACTCATGGATTCTTCCAGTGAATGAGCCAGCCACGGGAGAGTGGCGCTCTGGACAGATAAAGTTTATTTTGGCATCAAAAGCAAGGCTTCACAGCCAAGCAGGGAGGCATTTGCCTGCTTGCTCTTGAGCAACCCCTTGGAACCCTAACACTATGTTATGTATTTTTGTGTTCTTATGTAAATCACTCTGTGATCCTTGGATGAAGGGTGGTATAGAAATTGTGTGTGTGTGTGTACACCCTTGTGCAAATTAATTGAAACAAATAATGTAGTTTATTGTACAAAGCTCACATATACGTACATTAGTAATGGATATGACCTCCGCTATTTTTAAGCAGCATTTGAACAGGGTTTGGCATGGAGTCTACTAGTTTCGAACAGTCACTGTTGATTTTCGGATCCCTGTAGCACACTTGAATCAGTTCCTGAATGAGCTTCTCCATAGTCGTACAGTCTACAGCACAGAGGCGACTTTTGCAAATACAGTGGTACCACTGGTTACAAACGCTTCTGGTTATGAACGCTTCAGGTTATGAGCTCCGCTAACCTGGAAGTAGCTGCTCCTGGTTGCGAACTTTGCCCCAGGATGCGAATGGAAATTGTGTGCTGGAGGGGCGCTCACAGCGGGATGCTCCATTAGCGAAAGCGCACCTCAAGATAAGAACGGTTTCAGCTTAAGAACGGACCTCTGGAACGAATTAAGTTCGTAACCAGAGGTACCACTGTAGCTCACAAATTCTCAATGGGATTTACGCCCGGGGAATTCCCTGGCCGATCAAGTACCTGTATTTGCTGCTCTGCAATGAATTTCTTCACCACTTTCGATGTGTGACAGGGGGCTAGGTCCTGCTGCAATATCCCACTACCATCAGGATACCTCTTTTCCAGCTCTGGAATAACTCTCTTTTGTAGAACATCAGTATATTGTGGCTAGTGCATCATTCCTTCTATTGGTTGCAGACTTCCGACACCATAATGATCAACTGACTTTTTGTGTTTGTTTTGAGTACAGGATTACGAGTAAGATAGAAAACATGCTTTGTTTCAATTAATTTGCACAAGGTTGTGTGTGTGTGTGTGTGTGTGTGTGTGTGTGTATGGGGTAGGCACAGCCTGAAAGGTTCAGTGTTCCTAGCCATTTTTCTTGTGTCAGTCCCCATACATGTTACATCTGTGTAGATATTCTTACTGTGTTATTGTAGCTTCCATTGTCTCCATAGTGGCATCAGTTTAGCAACCACTTCATGTACCCAGTCACTAATTGAGGAGGGAATGTTATCCTCTTCATCCTCTTATCTGCACCCTCTCTCCCTCCCTTCCTCTTTCCATGTAGGATTCCACTGTGGTGTGTAAGAAGAAATGCTCACCTCCTGGAGATTGCATTAAAGGCAAAGAGCAGTGCTGCAAGGAGTGTGTCTCGTACATGTCCCCAGAGAAAACAAAAGTGTGCAAGTTTGGCAACAAGATCTTCCGGGTAAATGCCCTTTTTTAAAAAAGAAACTGCCCCACACGGGTATCATTGCAACACTTGAGTAATCATCGGGTTGCAATGAATCCGGAGCAGTGGTTTTATCTTTTAGTAGTGCCGAGAGGCTCCCACACAAGGAATTAAAATAAAACAGAAAAAAGATTAGCTTTCTGCAGTCTGGTAAACTGACTCCTTTCTGCCTAGGCAGACAGCCGTGCTGCTTCCCTGTGCTATAAAATGCATTATAATGATGTGATTCAGTTTCCTTAGCACATCCCAATAGCTATAGTAAAGGTACCACATTTTTCGCTCTATAAGACGCACCAGACCACAAGACGCACCCAGTTTTTGGAGGAGGAAAACAAGAAAAAAAATATTCTGAATCTCAGAAGCCAGAACAGCAGGAGGGATCACTGTGCAGTGAAAGCAGCAATCCCTCTTGCTGTTCTGGCTTCTGTGATAGCTGCGCAGCCTGCATTCGCTCTATAACACACACACACATTTCCCCTTACTTTTTAGGAGGGAAAAAGTGAGTCTTATAGAGCAAAAAATACGGTATTTCTCTGTGGCCTGTATAGAGCATGGCTGAATAGACAAAGGCAAAATGGAACCTCTCCTCCCACCCGCAGGTGAGCCAATAGGAGCTGAATTCACCTTTTTGGATATAAAGTACACAGCTATAGATACATGCAGTGCTTCATGAGTTGGGAAGGCATGCGGTATTAATCTACTCCTGCCCTCCTTCTACCCAGGGTCATTGGGGATTCCCTCCCAAAACACTTCCCATATTATTGGGTGCCTGCTTGTTTTTTCAAGCCATGCAGAATTTCTCTCCCCCCCCCCCTCTGTTGGAACTGATTTCTGACACTGTGTCGACCATCTGTGTGTTGAGAGATCCAGGGATCAGATGAAAAGTTAAATCCCTTATGCACATAGTATTTACTCAGCCAATGCTGCTTTTCATTAATTTGCATTCCCCCCTACACACATTGCACAAAGCTGCACTGTACGTAGGTCCTGGAAACCCTGTTTATAGTCAATTGAAAGGAACTACTCTTCATTCATTCAGTTGGTGCTTACACACAGAAAAACCATTGTGCCACCAGCCAATTGTCTCTTTCTTACATGCATTCTTTCTTACACACACACACACACACACACACACACACACACGACTCCTTGTGATTATCATATTGACTTGTACTCAAAAGAGCTACTTCATGTGCATACAAAGGATTGATTTTTTTCTTTAAACCCAAGTGCCCAAGCCATACACTGCTTTTGAAACACACCTCAGTTTCAGAATAGGCATTTGAAGTCTGGGGTTTCGTAGGACTGCTGTTCCAGAAACTCGTGTCTAAAAACCACTTCCAGGTGCAGAAAATTCAGGTCTTGGGATCCAGACTAGTATTCCACAGAACAAAATATCAGAATTATAACAGCAGACAATGACTGTCCAGCCTCTTACAGTGGCATAGTCAATGTGTACAATCATTCTTATTTCCTAAGGCTGTATTCACTTTCTAGGGAGAGAGGCCTATGGAGCATAATAAGACTTATTTCTAAGTAAATATGTATAGGGTTGAACTATTATACAGTTAGTTGTCTCTGTTTCTTGTAGTTCCATAGACATTGTGTTTTGTGGAAAATAGCCTTTATTTTGTTTTGCCTTTAATACTTGCTTTGGTCTGTTGAGATCTGTTAATAATTATTTTTTCCATATGTCCACTACTTCTTGGTTTATTGCCTCAGTTTTCAAAACTGGGATTATAAACTGAGCAATCTGAGGGGGGTCATTTTAAAGCCAAGAAAGGCGTCGTAGAGTTCAGAAAAGTGTAAAATCGGATTATTTTCTGATCCACACATTAGTCTAAAGAGTGCAGATGAGGTCAGCTCACATCAGAATTCAGATAAATTGAATTCCTCAAGTGTCTCTCTTCTTCATATTATTAAAATATTATGTAGAGTAGCAGAGGGAGAAAAATGATTCATGGGAAATAGTTGACTGGGAAATGGTCTTCTGAAAGCCACAAATAAAGTGAATGAGTACTTTGCAAGAGAACTTGAGAAATCCCAGAGGACTGTGTCCTGTGTCAGGTACTCAGTCATTATCTTGAGACAGATTACCTACAGTGCACCCTGCTCTCACCTGTGGCTCATAGAAGCTGTCAGCATTTGATAATAAATAAATAAATAAATAAATAAATAAATAAATAAATAAATAAATAAATGGGTTCCTCTCACATTTTTATTGTATTCTGCACCACACTGATCCACAGCACTCTGTTACTACCTGCCCCACCTTCATTTCCTTCCAATAAATCGAAGGCTTCTGTAAGTTGGATAGAAAAGGAACAGTGGCTGGACCTCTGATGGGTAAAATAATGCTTTAAGAACTGCATTTGGCCCAAGCAGTCCATAAGGAAGGAAGCCAGGGCATTTCTGAAGCAGCACTTTGGAGTCACAGAGCTCTGTACCTGCTCAAATTCTTGGGTAATTTTTGTTCTCTATCTGTTATAAGCATTTTCAGATGTTTAGTGGATCAGATGTCTGCCTTTGCACTGTAAGTAATCCAAATCTGAATTCAGTATTAAGTACATTCCTGGGCTGAAGGAGAACGATGCCACATCTGGGAATAAATTTTCAGTGTCCTGACATCTTTATCAAATACTTTCACGCGCGGTAACTTAAACATGCCAATCACAGTGGCTATGTTGAATCAAATTTTTATAATTATGTCATCCCAAATGAGATGTTCATGATACTGTGTGATCACAACCCGAATGTTTTTCAGGAGAAAAGGCAACTAATCAGGATGTTGCTAGAAAATTCTGACACGTCTTCATTAAGCGTACAGTAAAACTCCTCTATCTGGAAGGATCAGAGTGAAAAACCATCCCTGATGAGCTTCCATCCTTAATCCAACTGGGTGGAGATGGACATCTCAGAAGTGATTTAGACTAAACAATGACATAACTTCCCAATAGGGAGAGAGTTGCTTTTTCCCTTGTATAACAGGATGATGCATTACTGGAACTGCTTCCTTCTGCTGCCCCAGCTGATGGCTGTATCATGTTCTCCCTCCTGCAGGATGGAGAGATGTGGTCCTCCGTTAACTGCACCATCTGTGCTTGTGTGAAAGGCAAGACTGAGTGTCGCAAGAAGCAGTGCATTCCAGTCAGCAGCTGCCCTCATGTGAGTGTGTGTGCTTTTCCTCCTGTTTATAAATTGATAGGGCTTTTCAGTAGAAACTTTGGCAGGCTTGGTTTACGCAGACTTGGGAAAAGGAGAACCAGAATGAGACTCCAAGTCCTGGGGCAGAGTGAAATATTCAGAACAGGACAGCACGTTTCCCCCTGTTTCTTCTGCTCTCCTCCAGACATTTCTTTCTGATTCAGTGACTTCTAATCCCAGTTTTACATCAACTGGTGCTCTTTCCTTTCATGCTCGGTATATATATAACTCTCTCGCTTTACTTGCCTTCATTGGGTGTCTTGTGCCATAGGCATGGTGATTTGCTTAATAAGTATCTGTTTAAAATGTTTGGAGCTGGCTAAATTTACTTACTTGGGAAGTATGCCCTAGTATTTCAGTGGAATTTGCTGGCATGCAAGTGTGCTAAGGATTTCAGTGTACATTGCTAAGCTGCTCCTACAGGTGGGTGTAGGTAAAGAAAGCGGTAAATACATTTGCACAGTCTTTATATAGGGTTAGTAGACAAATTTGGCGTTGCTGTTGACTGTCCCACAGACTGATGTCCTCAGATTTGCATTCATCTGTGTTTGCAAGGAGAAAGTAGCACATTGGGAGCCAGCGTGGTGTAGTGGTTAAGAGCGGTGGACTCGTAATCTGGTGAACCGGGTTCGCGTCTCCGCTCCTCCACCTGCAGCTGCTGAGTGACCTTGGGCTAGTCACACTTCTCTGAAGTCTCTCAGCCTCACTCACCTCACAGAGTGTTTGTTGTGGGGGAGGAAGAGAAAGGAGATTGTTAGCCGCTTTGAGACTCCTTTGGGTAGTGATAAAGCGGGATTTCAAATCCAAACTCCTCCTCCTCCTCCTCCTCCTCCTCCTCCTCCTCCTCTTCTTCTTCTTCTTCTTCTTCTTCTTCTTCTTCTTCTTCATTTGCCCACAGTTGTGTGGCAAATGCTGATACTGTATAAAATATCATTAGAACACTTCCACAACAAAAACAGCAAAAACGTATTTCAGTGCTGCCTGCAATTGCTTCCTTCCGTTAAAGAGATTTCTTGAGAGATTTTAGAGAGTTTTAGAGATCCCAAAGCTGCAGCAACTATCTGCAGATGTGTACGTGTGAGTTTCAGGATACCTCTACTCTGTGAAGATGAGCAAGTGTGAGCCTAAGCACATTTGTACATCAAGAATGTGGTACTTAACTATGGTCTTGCCATGTAGATGTTACTGAAGTAGGGTAATGAAATCCTGCTAGATTAGAATCACTTCAGAAACGTCTCAAAAACACCTTACCTGGTACCCACCCAGAGGGAATTACAAAAGGGAAAGTATATTACTTTGTACCTCTAACACTCTTGGGAACTCTGTTATACTTCAGTGTCCACGGTTATCTGCTTGTGTCTCATGTATCTTGTTCTGTGCTCAAGAAAGCGAGGCGTGGTCTTACAAAAAATAATGGATAGGCTGTTTCACAGTATTTTCAGAGAGAGTTCTTTAGAGCCATGAATCATAAAAGCATCATGTCATCAGCCATAATGGACTTCATCATCTGAAGTAGCCTCATATTACTTCCCAACAAAAAAAAATCACTTCCTGTTGATTTTGAGTTAAGGCTGATTAAGTAATCTAATACTAATCTTTATGTTTTGAGAGATGGGGGATGAAGCTATAACATTACATTTGAATGCATTTCATGAATGTGGAAAAAATGAAAATGAGAGGCTAATTTTATGCAGAATCAGTTGGCGCTGTGGTTCATAATGAATGTGTTACTAGTAATTTCACAATGCACATCCCAGTGATAATGTTCATTGTACAAGGCAGTTTGGGACACTGTGTTTTGCTGCCATGCTACCCTGGTCCTCTTGATTCACCAGAATTGTTAAAATTAAGTTATTATTATTATTTATTAAATTTATAAAATTAAAAGTTGGCAAGTCTTCATTATTCTAGACAGGTTTCCCAGGGGAAACTGAAATGGGTGTTTGACGGATGTCAAGTTACCTGCTTGCCTGTTTGGTAGCAATGTGACTGTGTAGTGTTAACAATTGGGACCTGCAGCAATAGAAAACATTGCAGTGTGGATTGATCCTCTTCAAAGATCCAGCCAGCCAACCATACTCTCTTGCACGAGACTCCATTATATATCCCCTCCCCTCTGATTTTCTAGTCTCTCCTGATGATGATCCCTTTTGTGCATGGATGGTGCTATTTTGGCTATATACAGAGCACTGAAAATGATGATAGCTCCATTAACTTTGCTGAGATTTTTCTTTAAAAGTGTTGAGAAACAACACATGTCTGTTAATATGTCTCCTAATTTTGGTACAACCTGTAATTTTTCTGAGTACCCCATCCCCTTTTTCCTGGATTAATAATGACTCAATTCCAAATTGAAGCAAGCAGGCCTTCTGTATCCCGATGATGGCTGTGGAAAAGGGCCTTGGTAGAGTGGCAGGCCACATACCTTGCAGGTAGACGGTTTCAAGCTCAATAACTGGAATCTCCAATTAGAAATGAAACATCGTCTGTCTGAAACCCAGAGAACTGCTGCCAGTCTGTGTAGGAAATACTCACACATTGTAAGGCAGCTTCCAATGTTCATTGGGCCATTGGATGCACTGGGGTCCAGAGGACTTTGAGCCCGTTGTCTGTATAGGGGCCCAACTCTGCTCTGTGCTATTTTGGTAGCTAGAGTCAGGGGTCATCCAGTGTACATGCCAGAAAGGGGGAGTGTGCAAGGAGCGCTTGGAAACTCCCACACTTGTCCAAGATGAACAGAAGCCCCCCCAGGCCTAGACTCCTTTTTGGACTCTGTGAGGAAGGCATGATCCATGTTAGGAGAGGTACAGCAAAAGTGGAAGCCCCTGGGATTATGGGCCCAGTGATTTGATATCTGAAGGGGCCCTGGGACCTGCTGGAAGGCTGAGCCATTTCAGCCTCTTTCTGAACCCACTGTGGATAACCAGGCTAGTAGCCAGATGTCTGATACGGACCTGAAAACAGGTTACCAAAATCCTATCCATCGTCCTTTGCATTCAGCGGCAACTCAAGGCTTAGTTTGTGTTGTATGACAATCTTTGGAGAGATTTATTCTGTGGATACATTTTGAGCCTACAAATTTGGGCTTCGGATTTACTCTGGGGCCTGTGTCCCATGCCTAACGTGGACAGTATTGAATTTTTTCGTACACATCTGCTATTCTTACAAACAGAAAGAAAAGTTGCTGGTCGTACTCCAGTGCCAAATGAGGTACAAAACAACAGCAGCTGCTGCTGTTGCACAATGGAACACCACCACCACCAAGAAAGAAAGAAAGAAAGAAAGAAAGAAAGAAACCCTAATTAGTTCTGTCTTTTCAAAAGAATACGAAAAATAAAAGGATAGCACTTGATATAAAACTGAAACTCTCATAAAACGAGGGGAAGAATAAAATAGCCTACAAAATTCATAGATTCTCAAATGTGGTCTGCTTATAAATATAAATGGGCAAAATTGGAATTGCATCTCACAGGCCACTCCTAAGGGAGCCTTCAGTGCTAACGAACTCTAGCAGCACATGTTAGTAATAATGGGCTTCCTTATTCGACAAGACAAAAACAGACTCCTGTGCCAGCATGGTGGCTCAGGTAACCAGCCATAGCAGGTTGGCTGGCATACCCTAATTTTGCTTGAATTCCTTCCACTTGCAGCTTCCTTGATGGCTGCAGCCCTTTTATGAAAACACTGAGGTAAGACTATCCAGTGCAACGGAGAGGCATTTTTTCAGCTACGTACCTCCCAGCTGTGCTAGTCTAGTTTGCCCAGTTAAAACCTTCCCGTGCGGATACGGTGATTGGAAGGGGGGGGGAGTGCGTTGTAGCACCCCCGTTAAAAGGACATGAAGGTGATTTATTACAACAGGTGCTTTATACTGAAGGAAGCAACTCGGCAAAATGACAGCACCTTGGCTGCTTTTCTTGGGCACCAGATTGTGAGTTGGTGTCAGCATTATGTAGTCCTTCTTATATTCCTACTTTTATAATAGCTTTCCCATTGTCTGCTTTTCCTTCAGGGTGGTGCCTCCACAACAAACTTGCGGAGTAGGTTGGGCTGAGAGAGCGGATGACTTAAGATCCAAGGTCACCAGACTTTATGGTTGAGTTGTGATAAGACCAGCCCTCTAGCTGCTATAACACAGTGGCTTTGAAGGCAGGTTTTTAATATGAAAGGTTTCAAAACCAAGGCTCAGCCCTGGAAAATAAGTAACATGGTAATGTAGAAGGATGTGCTTGTGAGCATGTGCAGAATGTATTTCATCCTTACAACTCAGCACACTAGAGGTAATTACAGTGATGTGCTGTGTGCTGAGCTGGTCGTCTTCCAAGTGAAGAGGAGAATTTGCAAGTATTTGATTAGAAATCCAGGGAGGGAGGTGGATAATTAAAATATTCTGCACCACTTAGAAGAACAACACAAGGATGGCAAGGGGTTATGTGCTTAGGTGCAAAGGTAAGGCTTCCAGTCAGAGATCAGCCTGGCATATCTTAGTGCTGTATTTGACCTTTACCAGCTTTTGCTACTTGGGACCTTGATGCTTGAAGGATCGTCTCTTCCCACACCTGTTCCTTGAGGTTAGCATCCGACGCCCTTTCTGCAATTGCCTCTGCCAAATCAGGCCTCATGGTGGATGACTGTGTGGGAAAAGTCCCCCTCAGTTAGGTCCACCTGCCGCCAATTGTAATGTCTTTTCAGCAGCAGGCAAATATTTCTCTGTTCCTCCAGGCTTTTTAATTTAAGTGGTGGTTTAGGGCAGTTTTAGCTCTGTGAATTTTTATTGCTCTGCTTTGTGTTTTTAATTGATTTAATACCGAGGGGATATGTTCCTCCACTCTCTGTTTTAAAAGTGGTCTTTTTGATACTATAATTATGTTTTATTTGATACATTTTATAGTAGTTTTATTGTAATTGGTTTTTCTTTTATTTAAAACAAGGTTCTTTTCCATCTTGTATGCTATCCACAAAACTTCTGTTATAGGACAGCCCATCTAAAGTGTGTGTATGTAAAGAACTTATCCTATCTAAGGAAATTGGGAGTGGCTGGAACATAGCTGCATTTCCAGCTTCAATTCCTAACATCTCCAGTTGACAGGATCAGACAGTAGCTATAAAGAGAGAAAGATCTCTGTCTTTCTTGCTTGCTTGCTTGCTTTCTTTCTTCCTTCCTTCCTTCCTTCCTTCCTTCCTTCCTTCCTCTCTCTCTCTCTCTCTCTCTCTCTCTCTCTCCCCCCCCCTCTGGTGCAGATGCCTCCTTCATATGCCACATAAACCATAGTTAATGGCTAACCCTGGTTGTGTCCTTCTGGATTGCTTCATTCCTTCCCACTTGTGTGTGGAGAAAAGAGATCATGCTCTCTGGCTTAGTATTATGCCCAAATCAAGGGTTCTGTTTCGTGTTGTTGTTGTTTAGTCGTTTAGTCGTGTCTGACTCTTCATGACCCCCTGGACCAGAGCACGCCAGGCACTTCTGTCTTTCACTGCCTCCCGCAGTTTCGTCAAACTCATGCTGGTAGCTTCGAGAACACCGTCCAACCATCTCGTCCTCTGCCGTCCCCTTCTCCTTGTGCCCTCCATTTTCCCCAACATCAGGGTCTTTTCCAGGGAGTCTTCTCTTCTCATGAGGTGGCCAAAGTATTGGAGCCTCAGCCTCAGGATCTGTCCTTCCAGTGAGCACTCAGGGCTGATTTCCTTAAGAATGGATACGTCTGATCTTCTTGCAGTCCATGGGACTCTCAAGAGTCTCCTCCAGCACCAGAATTCAAAAGCATCAATTCTTCGGTCGATCAGCCTTCTTTATGGTCCAGCTTTCACTTCCATACATCGCTACTGGGAAAACCATAGCTTTTACTATACGGACCTTTGTTGGCAAGGTGGTGTCTCTACTTTTTAAGATGCTGCTGTTTTGTGTAGTTCTCAGCAAACCACAATATGTAGCAAGTGGTTGTTCTTGACTTACTGATGATGACTTGTTGGAGCAAAACAAATTGCAACCTCAGGTTTGGACTTCATGCACAGCCATCTAGCCACCAAAGGTTGACTTCTTAATTAGATTCGTTGGCTGGGATCCAAAGATCAGCACAGCTACTGGTAGTTCCATGCACCCAGAGGGGCTTTGGCCTTTTGTTGCTTAAGCCACATGGAGAATCACTTGTAAAAACCAAGGTAGTTTTGAGAAGCCTTTTTAGGTATGGTGTAAGGAGCCTGCTTTATAAAGAAAAAAACTCAAAAATCCCACTGGACCTGCCCAAGCCCCTGGAGACACACAAAGGAGCGCTTTAAATCTTCTCCATTCGAGCTAATTCCAATGAAATTAATTAAGCTACTTTTTTAATAAAGATTTTTACTGGAGCTTAAAAAACAAAACAAAAAACCCACCATACCACATGTGTGGTTTTTTTTTTTAATTTTAGCCACTGCTACTCCTGCCAGAAGTTGTTACAAAGGTTTGGCCTCTTCAGCATATCAAGTAAAGAACTGAGCCTTGTCTTTATTCAAAACGCAGGAATAATTTACAGATTCAGATGAGATTAAAATGGCATTTGACTCTCCACTAAGCCAGGAGTACAGGAAAACGTATTCTGTCCTCAAAACATACCCCGAAACTGCAAGCAACAGAGCCCCGTTTACTCACAATTTTAAAGCACATTTATCTTGTCAAAGAATTCTGGGCACTGTAGTTTTTTCAGGGTTTGCTGGGAATTGTAATTCTGTGAAGGGTAAACTACCTTGCCCAGAATTCTTTGAGGGGGGAAATGTGCTTCAAATTTGCTTTAAAGGTATAGTGTGTTCACAGCCTCTGGTGATGGAGTTAGGTTCTTTTCCCCCCTTGCTGGATTAGAGTCTAAAACATCAGTTTTTAAAAGACATTATAGGCAAATTGGATCCAGGAAGTGACTTAGCTTCAGTTAAGGTGGTCAAGTTCCATCTGTTTCACTATAAGCACTGACACAGAATCCAGACCACACAAAAAGAAATGATACAACTCAGGTTTGTTAGTTTTTTAAAAAATAAAAAGCGAAGGAAATGCTCGTGAGGCTTCTATTCAACAATTGGAAGCAATTGCTACAAGACTTTTTCTACAACAGGGGATATTGTTACCATTCAGAAATGGCTGCCTGGAACCAAAACTCCAATTTGTGGTTCGAGGACCCGATCCCCGCGTAGTGGAATGAAAACACACGGACACGTGATATAAGGTTAATGGGCAAGAAAAGGCCACAACTTTATTGATTACAGCAGTGAAAAGGTATTGGCTTAGGCATTGGATCACGTCAGTTGACTCCACCCACTCGGAGAGGGGTGAGTCAAAAAGGGGGGTCTATTCACCAGTAGGTGGAGCCTGTTGATGCTAATCCAACTATAAGCTCTCCCCTATGTCACCGAGGGTCGTGCCATGGCCCCCCGCCACACAGGCATCGGACAGAATACACGACCGCCGGATTCCTTTAACGGAATACCCAAAAATTGAAGGCGTAGGCGATGGCCACACCTTGCCCTTCCACACCAGAGGCAAACTCAAAGTCGCCCCGCTCCAAGTCGCAGAGGCGCCGGGGGGAAAGAACAGGGCACCGAAGCAAACGAAAGCTCAGTCACCCACTCACAACACACACAGTGGCGAAGTCAGAGTCGCGGATAGTTTCACCCACTCCCAGCTCACACACACGGTGGCGAATCCAAGATCGCCCTGCTCAGGCAGGTAAAGATTAGCTGGCGCTGCTGCAGCAGAGCGCGAGGAAGTACACGCACTCACCGCTCACACAAAGTGACAAACTCCAAGTCGCACAGAAAGGAAACGGAAAAGAATTGTTGGCACTAGTGGGGGGGCGGAGGAGGATAGAGTAAACGTGGGCAAACAAAGATAAAGTAAGCCAGTACTCCAATATCACCGAAATAAGCTCGAATAAGAATAAAACAGCCAGCCAATAAGCGAAGCAAAATACGCGGCACCCGCACGATCTCCCCAACTCTGAGCCTCGGAAATACTTCCCTGGCTCCTGCAGCAAAGACGACGATCCTGTTGACTCGCGACGGGACGGCAAAACGTGAGGCCACGTGGCTGGCGAAGCAGCAAGTTAAGCTGTCGTCCACGCCCCCTCCAAGGCACCTGGTTGGGCGCTTTCCCGTGGGCGTGGTGCGCCAGCCAGCTCGGCTCCCGCCCACAACCCCTCCCCTCTTTGCAGGAGGAGAGTCTTTCTCTCCTTCAGTCCCCTATGCTTGCAGAAATTGGCTGGTGACCCCATGTGGCAAAATACCTGCATTAAAAAGTCTTCGTACGTGTCTGAGTGAGTCTCCCTCTCGCTCTATGATCTTTCCCCTCTTTCTCCAATATCCTAATCATCAAACTTCAATACCCCCCATTGTTCTTTAGACCTCCCCACACTTCTTTTCGACTTCCAAATTCTTCCAACTCTCCATGGCCTTTCTTATTGCAGTTCAAATTTCAACCTGTCAGCGTTGGATCATGGCGCAATTTGCAACTTCCACCCTTTGCTCTATTTTTACCTGCAAGCATAAGGCACACAACACTCTGCATAGCCTTACAGCTAGAGCTTTGCTTGTGGAAAAAGCTTTGTTTATATCACACCAGGTTGACCAGGTCTTCACTACTATTCTTCTATAGGTATTCTTCTATAGGTATCACAAAGCACTGACCCACTATATTAAGAGTGTGCAAGCCAGCTCCAAATAGACTTTCTTTACCTGCTACTTTCTTCAAAACGCTTGAAGTGCTCAATAGACCTCAAGACACCTTCAACCTGTCCTAACTTGGTGGTGGCTGGAGGAAGTTCTGGAACATTGTTGCTACTGATGCTAATTTTGCTTCTTTTAAGTGACAATCATAGAGTATGTTTTAGATAAGCACCAATAGTCAATGTGCCTCTTTGGGCTGTCTGCCTTTCCCTTTACCATTTTTCTTTGCGAAAGTGTTTAACTTTGCTTTTCTTCTGTGTTACCTTGAAGCCTGTGTAAATTGTTCACTATTTGAGTGCTGAATGCTAAAGAAACATGTGTCAATGCAACTAATATGCCCCTAATATGTATGGTATATAATAATCTGAATATACTTCATTGAGTATTTTTGAATTATTATTATTTTTAATACTAACCAAGTTTATTTTTGCTTCTACTACCCCAATATGGGAGCCACTATATCTTAGCTGATGCTATGAGCATGATGTTAACTGACATTATGAAAACAATAGAACCATAGAATTGTAGATTTGGAAATGAAAATGAGGATCATCTAGTGCACCCCCCCCCCAAAAAAAGTGCAGGAATAGACATGACCTTTGAGAAAGCAAAAAATAAATAAATTGTGTTTTTAAAATGGATAGTGTAATTTGTGAATTTGGGCCCATTGTGCCAAAAATCAGATGAAGTCACACCAAACTCATGTTCTGGTCTGTCAACTTGATTCGTAGCAGCACCTGGCATCCAAATGTCGGTCAGGACCCCCACCTTGGGAACCCTTGTCCTGCGTTTGGTAACAATATCTTGAGTGGCAGTTGAACCTTTGGGTGAAGTCATGCCAAAGTTACATTTCAGTCTGCCATCTTGATTCAAAATGGCTCCTGTAGTTTCAACAACAAAAAAGACCACCATTCCAACTCAAGAACCTTTGCTCTGAGTTTGGCACTTATATCTCGAAAGGAGGCTGACTCTGTGTCAAGAAATGTGTGAAGTCGTGCTAAAGTGATCTTTCAGTCTTCCTTCTTGATCCAGAAAGGCACCCGGCAGCCAAACAGTGACAAAGTCTGCCACCCCCATCTCAGGAAATCCTGTGCTGGGTTTGGCAACAATATCTTGAAATTAACAATTATCTTGACAAACCTATGCCAAAATATGGGTATAGTCACACCACAGTCACATTTTCATTCAAAATGGTCCTCGCACCCAAACATCAATCCCACCTTGGGAAGCCTCATGCCAAGTTTGGAGACGTTGCCTTGAGAGGTGTCCAAGCTTATAGAGAACAACAACAAACAAATGGGCAAACAAATTGCTTTCCAAAATATATAGTAGATTGGTTGCAGATTTGTATACAGATACATAGCTGCAGAAGGAAAGTTTTGAATGGCTTTCCACATTTTTCTATACTTTCAAATTGTGACCATTGCTCCAGATGTGTTCCCCCTGCCATTAAATATTGTTTATATTTATCCCATTTAGGGAAAGATCCTCAACCGAAAAGGATGCTGTCCCATTTGCACTGAAAGTGAGTAAGTTCATTCTTCACATTTTTCCAACAAGTTTTTGAACTCTTCACACACAACTGCTGTCTTGAGTGTTACTCCTGGCCTAGTCCATTTGCCATTATTGGGAGATTCTTGCGTAGCCTATTGAGCCAGAGGTTGACACCAGTTCCTTGGTTTCACAGCTACCATAGCCAGATGATTAGCAAGTAGTCTGCTTTCTCACAAAAGACAACCCTTGACAACAAGCCCAGACGTTGAAGAAATAGTCTGGAACTAGGAGTCAATAACTCTCACTTCTTGGATTGGGGTTTGATGTTTCAAAATATTCCTGGGGAAATGAGAGAGACCCAGGTTCATTTGCGAAGGTGTGAATGTATATTATTGGAAAGGGCAATAGTCTACTTTCTCCAAAGAAAGCAAGTGCTAAATGCTAAGTCTCTCCAACGTGATTTATAAGGCAGCACGGAGGTACAATTTAAAGGCTGGTAAAAACAAAATATGGTGTATGGGAAATATGTTGGAGTACAGAAGAATATACAAAAGAGAAAAGGAAAAGGGAACAGCCCATAAACATCGAAAAGGGAAGAATTCCTTGGACACCACCCTGGAAACAGGTTATGATTGACAGTGGCTTGAATTACTGCAGGTGAATATTTCTAAAAATATTCACCCGGACTATCCTTTCAATCACAGCTAGTCCATTAATTGGACATAGATTTAAACAGTGTACAGTGCAATTTATCGTTGCAAAATACCAGAATGATAATGAGAGAAACTTCACTGAATGATTTTCCACATAATTTAATGCAGCTTGTAGTTTTCCTGGGCTATAATGAAAATATTTATAGATGGAAAGTCAGTGGGATTAAACAGTGAGTATAGGAGTTGCTCTTTCTGAAATATTTTAACTGAATTTTGAAAGAACTATGTTTTAAATCTTGGTGGTATGTAATTTTGGTTGAATTAAGAACAATTAACTTAAATTGTTGCATGATGCTCCCTGGTGTATTATATAAACAAGAGCCCTGAGCATGTGAGAAACCAGAGGCAATGTGCCTTTACCACCAAGCAGTGGGCACATTATTGTAAAATAACAGCAGAGATATGCCAAGTGGTGCAGTCGCTTCATTAGGAACAAATTGTACTTGTAGCTGTGGGAAAGTGACTCATCTGAGGCGTTGGGAAATAAAATGGACCGCCTTGTGTTTCTGTGCTGATGCCCAGTGAAATCACTACAAGCTTTTCCAGTGACAGTGGGAGGGTTCAAAACACAATAGCCGACTTTACCACTGAGTTTTTATCTAACAGAATGATGAAGACTCTCCTTCTCCTTATTCTTGGAAGTCAGCAAGGCCTGACAAGGTGCCAAAATAAAATGGCCTTTCCAGAACGGTGGGTTGCCTCTCTCTGTAGAAGCCTTGTGGGTTGGGGCAGTAGCACTTGGAATAACAACAAGGAGATATAATGTTTTGTGCAGGTTATGCCCTCAGGCAAGGTGGGTGAATAGGAAGTTGGTTCCTAAGCAAAACAGATCCTAAAGAAAATGGGTCCCTTGACCTATGGCACACAACTAACAACTACAGCCAGCGGATCCCACCGGAAACAAAAAAAATACTATGTTGACTATTATTATTATTATTATTATTAGTTATTATTATTCAGTTGTCTTTTCCATCTAAGTTTTAGTGGTCTAGTAGCAGATACCTCTGATACCCTTGTGCCTCACAAGGAGAATTAAGAAGGACATGTTTCCCTTGCCTGTCTCCCAACAGAAGTCATCACACAGGGCAACCAGAGCAGTATCTGTGCCAAAACTGGGCCTAAACCCCAATTGAAATGAATCTTCACCCAATAAACATGTAAATTGCAGATGAGCAAAACATATATGCATCTTTAAATTCTGGATACATGTTCCTGGGGGGCTTGGCCATTCCAGACATGCATACATGGGTGTTTAAAGATACTTGTACAACTGTATAAGTTATTCCTGGCATTGCATGTGCACCAAGTGTGACGCTATCCCAAAAGATCTTGACTCAAGTTCGCAGTCCTCATTCACAATATCAGTAAAGAAAAGTAATCCTTTTATCTGACTCCACTATTCTTTCCAACTATGTTTTGTGTCAGTTAAGTGTACTCATAGAATCTCTTGTGATTAATTTCATTGATCCAGCTGTATACCTACTTTTGAGCCACCCTGTATAAATGTGTTGAGACACATTGCTGGGTTGTTGTTTTTGTACACCATGAGGAATGCAATTCAGCTTCATTCTGCCTGTGATATTCCTAGCTTTCAAATTAATGTTTGCCCCCATTTGATTTAAGGACCTGCAGCTTGCTTTGATGCTGAAGCCTAATTCACATTTTGGCCAACTGTCTCCTGTGTTTCATTTTTGGTTTTTGAAAAGCCAAGTCCCGTTGAGTTATGTATGTGTGAACAAATTACTCTCCATTCTGTTTTTTAATGTCATAGTTTTACTCAGAAAGCATCCAAATCCCTCTTAGTTATGGTTTATATAATATTTTCCTTGGCTGCTGTAAATTAGCTGCAAGCCCTGCCTCAAGAGTCTGTTACATCTGGACACTTTGGAATTAACTTGACTCTTCTGGTGTTCTGGCCCGTCTTTTCTCCACTGCCTTTTGCACAAATTGTGCGAGAGTCTTGAATTCCAGTTCTCCCTGCATGCAAGAGGGCCATCCTCCTAATATGGTCATTTCTTTCTTTTCTGTTGTGGCATGTGGGTTATTAGATACCGTGAAAACAGTCCAAGAATCCTTCAGAACTCTTTCCAATAGCTAAGTAATTTAGAGTATCAACTCACCGCATCATGAGCTCCTAAACTGAGACTGCCAAGTCCAGGGACAAGTAAACTGTATGATCTTGATTTGGGATTGTGAGTGCTGGGGATGTGAAGTAAATGGCCGTTTACTTCATGTCGGTGCATATGTTGGTATACAGCTTGGCCCCATGCCTTGTAAATCTGGAAAAGGGTATTCGTTTAGTGAAGTCAATGGAGCACAGAGGATATTTTGACAGCAAAACCGAACACATGCATTTTAAAGTCACATTCATCTGAAGGGGAGAGAATTAAGCATGTGATTCACTCTCTCTTTCAAATCAGTGAGACTTAAAAGTGCTTAAGCTCCCCCAGCATTAAGTAACTGGAGACAGACACTTCACACCAGGGATGAAGGGAAAGACTTCCTGACCCCAGAGGCTGCACCCAGAAAGATTGGGACCTAATCATCGTTTCCACTTGAAATTAAGCACTGCTTCTTCCCAATTCCTTTGTCCATCCATCCCCTGATGAAAGTTTGGTTACACTCTGAAGTTTCCTTTTGCTGTAAAGGTCCACAGGACAGGACGCCACACAGTGAGGTGTGAGGTAATCCAGCCCACTTCATGTCTAGGACAGATGGACTCAATGTGTGGCCAGCTGGAGGACCAGAGGAGGAGGGCAGGTGCCCTCAGAAACCATACTAAAGGACTATACAGTCGTACCTCGGCTCCAGAACGACTTGGGAGTCGAACATTCTGGCTCCCAAACAATCGAAAACCGGAAGCGGGTGTTCCGGTTTTTGAACATGTTTTATTTTGGAAGCCGAGCGTCCTGCGCAGCTTCCGCTATTGTTTCCAGTGCACCTGCGCAGTGGCGTAGCATGGGTTGTCAGCACCCGGGGCAAGGCAAGTAATTTGCGCCCCCTAACCCGGTAGGGGCAGAGAGCTGCGAGTGCGAGCGCACCCCCCCAGATGTTGCGCCCGGTGCGGCCGGCCCCCCTGCACCCCCCACGCTACGCCACTGCACCTGCACAATTGGAAACCAGTTGGAATCCGTGCCTTGGTTTCCAAACATTTTGGAAGTTGAACGGATTTCCGGAATGGATTCTGTTCAACTTCTGAGGTACGAATGTATAGTAATAAAGACTGAGAAGAGTTGAGGTTTCAGTGCTGCTTCTGTTGATTTTTCTTATTGAATTTTTAGCAGTTCTATTCAATTGCTTCCATTTTTCTGATTTTGAGACTGTCACTTGTAATTTGATTATGGTGATTCATTGGTGTTAAATGTATCAGACAAACGAAAGCCAGGACTTTCCCATGAATTATTTCTTTACTGCTCCAATTCATACAATCAGTTCATTTGGGACATCATAAATTGTTTTTGTTTTTTTAAAGCAGTTCTGGCAGTAATTATTTGAGAGTCTAGGCTACAATCCAGTACAGAATTAAGCATGCTTAAAAGTCCATCTATTTCAGTGGGATCTTCAAATGCACTTAATTCTGTGTTGGGCTGTGGCATTAATAGATTCCATTGCCTTGAATTTCTTCTCTTCCAAAGAATAGCAATGTTTAATCCAGATTGCACAGCACCAGTTACTTTTTCCTTTATTATGTGGCAATGCAGAACTTCTCCTTTACCTTTGTGATGAAACCAACTACACATGGAATGCTGTATATAGTGTTAATTGTCGGTCCTCAATCTTCTACCATTCATTGGATGACACTCAAATTCTAGGATTATGAAAGAGGGAGAAAACCTCCCCTCCAAACAGTCCTATATATTGCCAGAGCTGCAATATACAATTCATGGATTCTACCTCCACTTACCATTTTCTATAGTTGCAACAGTATCCTGGGGATCCTACAGACTGTGGGTGCTGATAATCTATATCATTCCAGGACTTAAGGGCCATTTCATGACGCAGTGCTCGGTTTCTCATTGAGTGTACACTTGAAAGAAAATGCATGGTTTTCATGTCTTCTTTCAAGTGTTTGTCTCATTCACACACAAACACACACTTTTTTTAGATATATGCCTTGGTCACATTGTTTATGAAGTGGCCCAAAATGTTGGAAGGCCATTTGCATTCATTTAATACCTGCTTTTCCCAGCATAACATTTGGTCTTGATGGTGCTTTTGTTTTTCACTCACCTGCAGAGCCTGGAGTTTGCACTGTATTTGGAGACCCCCACTACAACACTTTTGACGGACGGACATTTAACTTTCAGGGAACATGTCAGTACGTTTTGACGAAAGACTGCTCCTCCTCTACCCCGCCCTTCCAGGTGCTGGTGAAGAACGATGCCCGACGGACTCGCTCTTTCTCCTGGACAAAATCTGTAGACCTTGTGCTGGGCAGCAGTACCATCAGCCTCCACCAGCACCTCACAGTGAAGTGGAACGGGACACGGATCTCCCTACCTTACGACACGCCACACTTTCACATTGACTTGGAAGGCTACCTCTTGAAAGTGACAACCAAAGCAGGTGGGGCTACATGAGTGCCCTGGTTCTCAGGGCAAAGTAGTAACACATGTGTGACATGTGGCATATGGATGCTTTTGTTTTGTTTTGGCTCTATAAGCTCTGGTGGTATTTACATTACGTTACATTAGAGTTGTATCCCATTCTTTCAGTATAGAAGCAACACCCAAGGCACCCACAGTAAAATAATAATAAACAATTTAAACCAAGAGCAAGAGGATGCAGGAGATGAACAGATCTCCCCATTTCCCTTCCATGCCAGTTTGGAATGTGATCAGTTTTAGGTCTACTCTGTCCCTGTTCTGGATATTTTTTGTGGAGAGGGGAATTCATCCACACACAAAAAATCACATTTAAATTGGACACATTGATCCCTAAAGTATGCATTTTCCATGCATTCGTCCCCCAAAATACAAATTTGTGGTTTTCAGTGCATTCCCCCTAAAATAAGCATTTTTGCACATATTTTCTGTAAAATAACCATTTGTGTGTGTGTGTTTTCAAAAACTGATAGTATCATAGAATTCAGAGAAATGCAAAATTCAATAGATTACTGTATTCCAAATCACATATAATTTGGACCAGCAAATTAGGTTGGTTGGCTTTAAAATGCAGACTTGAAAAAAATATATATCTTCCATCCTTATATAAAACATCAGAATCAGCATAAGGATGAAGCTGTGCTCTTCATGCATGCCTCAGGAAAAATCCTCAGATAATTTCCTGGGTTCACCTTTTTAAAAAGAATAAAATTTATCAGGATCTGACAAAAGTGTCTATCCACCTCTGATGAACCAATCCATGTCTTACAATCCACAGGCAAAGTTTGTGTAAAATGAACCAAGGAAGCTTTTGCGAACACAAGGTTTCCCTTTCCCATCCCCATCAAATAAATTTGAATTATCAGAAAATTTCTACTTGACGTTTCTCCACCTGATGTCAAGGCTTACAGGCATTTAAACTGGGGATTCCAGGGTATTGGTTGCCTAGTTAATGAACATGGGCAATAAACACAGAATTGACTGCTTTGCCATTGTGGAGTTTGGTTCTTATAAAATGACAGTAACTTTGCCAAGGGAACCTTAGGATTATCATCACAGCCCCAAAAAGCTTCTGAAGCAGCCCCAGGACACAGTTTGAAAACAACTGATCTCAGCTGTAGTTACGGCAAAAGCAGAGATCAGGAATAAGTAAGCACTGTGCCAGAGGGGCTTGTAGAGTAGGGAATGAGTTCAGTAAAACATGTCCAACCCAAACAAACTCAGTAAAACAAAACAAATCCAGAAGGCTTTAGCAAACCCACCAGCCAACATGGCCTGCATGAAAGTTGCTTGCTGAACCAAAAACTGGTGTGATATTGAACCCCAAGTGTGCAAGGAAAGCTGTTTGCTGTGTCTCCCTGAAGTGTGGTGTTCTTGCGTAACATCTGTCTGGGTTTGCTTTCTGCCCAAATGAATTGCTTTTGCAACTGGATCCAGTCTTTTGTGTGCATGTGCATCTTGCATCATTCAAACCTGAAGCATGATTTAATTGGGAAATAGAGAACATCTGGTAGCTACTTTAAAGAAAACAGGTAAATGGGACGGCACAGAAATCTGAGGTTGCTGAATCCTAAAATTTCAAGATGCTTGACTATGTTTCATTAAATAAGTTTTATTTTTATTTTTCAAAGTTTAATCTATGGGTGTCAAATTGAAATGAATTTGAATTTGATGGGCCAACTTTCCACCCACCAGATGGTTAGAAAAAACATCTGCTCATGAACAACAATTCCAGCCTCCTTTTTCAAAAAGCAGCCTGAAGTGCCTGCTTGGGGGCAGATCTACTCATAAGGAAGGAGGCTGATCTACAAGGCTCCTTCCAACTCTATGATTATAAATACCCCGGCCTGCTTCTTTTCAATATGTGGTGCCTCCTTGCCAGACGAAGGTGGCAACTTTCCGCATGATCTAAGAGGCTGGATTGATTTATTCAAAAGCAGCTTTGAATTCCTTGACAAAAGGTGGGGTGTATTTAAAAAATAAATAGATAGATGATAGATGATAGATAGATAGATAGATAGATAGATAGATAGATAAAGGTAAAGGTACCTCTGCCTGTGCGGGCCAGTCGTGTCTGACTCTAGGGTTGCGTGCTCATCTCGCTCTAGAGGCCGTGAGCCGGCGCTGTCCGAAGACACTTCCGGGTCACGTGGCCAGTGTGACGAAGCTGCTCTGGCGAGCCTGCACCAGCGCAGCACACGGAAACGCCGTTTATCTTCCCGCTATAAAGCGGTACCTATTTATCTACTTGCACTTAAGAGTGCTTTTGAACTGCTAGGTGGGCAGGAGCTGGGACCGAACGACGGGAGCTCACCCCACCGTGGGGATCTGAACCACCGGCCATACGATCAGCAAGTCCTAGGCACTGAGGTTTTACCCACAGCGCCACCCGCGTCCCTAGATAGATAGATAGATAGATAACCATCCCCTGTTCATCCCTTCCTCTCCTCCCCCCCCGCCACTCTTAAGAATATAAAAAGGTAAAGGGACCCCTGACCATTAGGTCCAGTCGTGGCCGACTCTGGGGTTGTGGGCTCATCTCGCTTTATTGGCTGAGTGAGCTGGTGTACAGCTTCCGGGTCATGTGGCCAGCATGACTAAGCCGCTTCTGGCAAACCAGAGCAGCGTATGGAAACACCGTTTACCTTCCCACCAGAGCGGTACCTATTAATCTACTTGCACTTTGACATGCTTTCGAACTGCTAGGTTGGCAGGAGCAGGGACCGAGCAACGGGAGCGCACCCCATCGTGGGGATTCGAACCACCGACCTTCTGATCAGCAAGTCCTAGGCTCTGTGGTTTAACCCACAGCGCCACCCGCATCCCTTTAGGAACATAGGAAGCTGCCTTATACTGTGTCTGACCATTGGTGCATCTTGCTCTGTAATGTCTACACTGACTGGCAGTGGCTTTTCAGGGTTCCACTCAGGTTGTCTCTCCCATCCTTACCTGGAGATTCCAGGGATTAAATCTGGGTGCTTCTGCATGCAAAGCAATGCTTGACCACTGACCTACAACCCTTCTCACAGCAGCAGCAAACATATCAAGGAATCCTGGCAGAATATGATATGGCTGGGGGTAAGTGGCAGGTGGGGAAATGGTTAAACGTCACCTCATTCCTCTCCCCCATAAATTATGCCACCTACACTTCTCTAAGTGCTTTTTAAAAAGATGTATGGCAGATAAAAAAGATGTATAGCAGAGACATCACCTTGCCAACAAAGGTCTGTATAGTTAAAGCTATGGTTTTCCCAGTAGTGATGTATGGAAGTGAGAGCTGGACGATAAAGAAGGCTGATCGCCGAAGAATTGATGCTTTTGAATTATGGTGCTGGAGGAGACTCTTGAGAGTCCCATGGACTGCAAGAAGATCAAATCTATCCATTCTTAAGGAAATCAGCCCTGAGTGCTCACTTGAAGGACAGATCCTGAAGGTGAGACTCCAATACTTTGGCCACCTCATGAGAAGAGAAGACTCCCTGGAAAAGACCCTGATGTTGGGAAAGATGGGAGGGCACAAGGAGAAGGGAACAACAGAAGATGAGATGGTTGGATAGTGTTCTCGAAGCTACCAGCATGAGTTTGACCAAACTGCGGGAGGCAGTGGAAGACAGGAGAGAAGAGAGTTTTGGATTTGATATCCCGCTTTATCACTACCCGAAGGAGTCTCAAAGCGGCTAACATTCTCCTTTCCCTTCCTCCCCCACAACAAACACTCTGTGAGGTGAGTGGGGCTGAGAGACTTCAAAGAAGTGTGACTAGCCCAAGGTCACCCAGCAGCTGCATGTGGTGGAGCGGGGAATCGAACCCGGTTCACCAGATTACGAGTCTACCGCTCTTAACCACTACACCACACTGGCGTGCTCTGGTCCATGGGGTCATGAAGAGTCGGACACGACTAAACAACAACAACATGGCAGATATCCTGCTTTCCATACCTTGGCCTTCCACGGTTGATCATTTATATTGCCTCCTTTAACCAAAGGATTGATGTGAAGCATAGTCAACATCTAGAAGGCATTTAAAGGCTATCACAGCATATCCTGCTGAGCCAAGAACTCATACACCTGCTTCTTTGTCCCCTACGAAATAAAACCTCAGCTCTGGGCTTGTTCATCAGAGTCGCAAGATGGGGGGGAAGAATGTTTGTGGCTGTCTGTGGAATGCTCACAAGAGGAGCATTATTCATAAGCTCTAATTAAAAGCATCTTGAGCGTCTCTCTTCACTGCCAGCTGAGTTATGAAATTCCACTGAATTCCTGAGAACCATTCTGGATGCTTTAAATTGACTAAAATGTGATTCTCTTGTTATTCCGGTTGTCTCTTCTCTCAGCTCAGTAAACTACAGCAAGCATCATTGTCTTAGTTTTGGCAGAGATTGGGCAAACATGGCGTGTAATGGTTCACTCAGTAGTGTGTAATTGAAGCATATTACTATCCAGATAATTTCCCCTTTAACTAGAAGGGCTCATATTCCTCACAGTGAATTCCACATCTAATACTTTGCTCCTGGTATTAGTGGCTGCACAAGAGCACACATGCTTAGACTGGGATCTTGCAATACTCGGATAGACAGATACAAAGTCTGCCTTAGTATAAAACATGTTGGCATATTCAAGCCATTTTAAGTTCATATGTTAAGAAAAGCACTGTGAAATATTGGCTATTCAGGGTTTTGGGCACAGGTGTTTCCCAGATCTTTTTTGAAATCTAGCTTATTTCCCTTCTGAGCCAGTTTTGCACAGATTTATGCATATGTATGTTCTGTCTGGGATGCAGTTGGTGCTGTGGCACAGAGCCTAGGACTTGCTGATCAGAAGGTTGGCGGTTCGAATCCCCGCAATGGGGTGAGCTCCCGTTGCTCGGTCCCTGCACCTGCCAACCTAGCAGTTTGAAAGCACCTCAAAGTGCAAGTAGATAAATAGGTACTGCTCCAGCGGAAAGGTAAATAGTGTTTCCGTGCGCTGCTGTGGTTTGCCAGAAGCGGCTTAGTCATGCTGGCCACATGACCCAGAAGCTGTATGCTGGCTCCCTCGGCCAATAAAGCGAGATGAGCCCCGCAAGCCCAGAGTAGGCCACGACTGGACCTAATGGTCAGGGGTCCTTTTACCTTTACTATGTTCTGTCCTGATTCTGCTTTTAAAAATAAATAAATAAATAATATTTTCTCTCAATGTATGCATCTTTAATCACACTCCCTCCGTAAAATAGACATTTTAACATAACTTTTGCTACAAATTTGTGCTGAGAATTTCATCACATAATTTGACCAGTGTGAAATCCAAATAGTACCTGCATTTCAATCCACACATTAATCCAGGAGCAATGCTGGATTCAGGTGCTTGGAGGCCCTGGTGAAATTTCCAAAAGGAGCCAAGATGAGAAAATAAGGCACAAGCTGGTTAAGCAGAATTTGTAGAAACAGTAAAAAGGGGGGGGAAAGTCCTATTCTGTATATCTCCAAATGGGACAGATGTTGCACTTTTTGCCTTCAAATTTGACTAATTATTTTATATTCTAATTCCTATCCAAGAGATTCCTGCATTGCAGAGGGTTGGACTTGATTCCCCTCGGGGTGCCTCCCAGCTGTTCAGTTCAGTGATTCTATGAATGGAGAACTCATCCATTCAGAATAAAAAGAGACATCAAAAATTAAATTCAAACACCGCCTATTCTTCCACATCATTCTGTTGTGTATGCAGACCCAGCCTTAGCTGTCATGCCTGCAAGTGTTAAGGATGTAGCCAAGGCTGAGATGGAGAATTGCCTCTACACTGAGCAACACACAATAGCTATATATCAGAAACAGTGAGGTTTGACTACGGAAAGCCCACAACTTATGTGAGGCTTCCGTTCCAGAGATTGTGCGTAAAGCCAAAATCATGTATGGTCAAAACACATTGGGTGCAATGGCTGGTGGGCTTGCCAGAGTCTTCACCCCCCGGACACACAACCTCTTCCCACCCCCCTTTTAATTAATTAATTAATTAATACTAACATTGACAAGCCTGCATGGCTGAATACACATGTTAAATGCACATGAGCGGGGAGTGTTCTGTATGCCTTCTTTTGGGGGGGCAGCTGGTTCTCACTTTTTAACCTGCCTTATGGTGTGTGTAGGAGGAGCCATAACTCCATGGCAGAACATATGCTTTGAATGCATTAGGTCCCAGTTTCAGGCCCTGGCATTTCCAATTTAAAAGATCTCAGACTAGAAATCCTCCAAACTGGTGCTCTCCAGAGCAGCCAGTGCTAGGCTTGATAGACCAGTGTTCCAGTTCAATATATAATGTTCACATGTATATACACTGATATATATATATACTGTATATACACTGATACAGGTTAGCTTCTTTCCTTCTTGCTTTCTTTTTTAGGCCTGGAAATCTCTTGGGATGGAGACAGCTTTGTGGAAGTCATGGCTCCACCACATCTTAAGGGCAGGCTCTGTGGCCTATGTGGCAACTACAATGGACACAAGAGAGATGACCTGATCGGAGGCGACGGGAATTTCAAGTTTGATGTGGATGACTTTGCCGAGTCGTGGCGTGTGGAGTCAAATGAATTCTGTACTCGCCCTCCAAAGAAACAGTTTCCAGAACTGTGTCAAGGAACAGTGAGAGTAAAACTCCGCGCCCATCGGGAATGCCAGAAACTCAAAGCATGGGATTTTCAGACCTGTCACTCAACTGTCGACTACACTACGTTTTATCGGTAAGCTTAGCAAAGCAGGAATCCACTGAAAATCCACTGGAAATGAAAAAGAGGTTGAGGGGACAGGGTTACACAAGTAGTTAGTAAAGAATGGTAACTATGCTATTTACAACACCTTAAGGCAAAAGAGAGGGGTCATTTCAGTCCACAGTGGGCCAAAATGTATTCTCCTCGTGTCAGTTTTGAATTACTGTTGAGGTATGTGGGACTGAAATTGCAGCCATGCAAATAAGTTAGCCAAGACTGCCAACCCCAAAATACTTTTGCTTAGCAAAGTAGGAAATAAATAAACTTGCCATTAAGCAACAGTCAATTTGCTCTGAGGAAGCTCACACTGGATATTGGCTAGTATGCTATTAAGAGGTTAATAGCAAGGAGTAGTCATCATTGTCAAGGAAACTAATTGACACTGCCTATTAAAGGTAAAGTAGCAAAACTCAACCCCAGATGACATAAAAGAGGTAGAAAGCTTGGCTGATATCTCTCTCAAAAAAATTGTTTATTCTGTAAAGCCATTTGAAGCTAAATAGTATCCTTTTGAAAGGTTCACAATATATTTTCTAAAGGGATTTGTGCCTTCACAGCAAGAAAACGTTGCTATGCATTCTGATAGGTGGAAAAAAGGATTTAATGGTCATTGATGGTGAAGGTTTATAAATGAAAATGGTTTCAAATGATAATGGATAATTTATAGCGGGTTCCCTGAATGATCACCTAGCTGGGATTCTTATTTACCAGAGGGGACCAGACAAGTTGCTATTCACAAGCCTGCCCTGTGAGCATTTGAAACAGATCTGCTTAGTGTGGTTGTACTAATAGCATAATTTGCTCATTTGAGTATAAACCATGAAAAATACTTTTCTGAGATTAGCTTTATCTGCTAGGATGACAAAGGGAAAAATCAAATCTAGGTTCATCTAAGTCCATGGAAATGTTAACACATTTCTTCATCCAAACTATGAGGACATCACTTTCTGTTTCTTGTTCAGCACGTATGTAGCCATCTTCCAGCAAATATACAACTTTTTTATTTCATTTGATTTTGGCTGGTGTGAAAGATAAAGGCGTATTGATTTTGGACTGCACAAAGGTGGGTAGAAGTAACTGTGCTTCAGAGTTTACACATCTGTCACGACTGTGCTGACATTTCTCCAATGTTTTCTGCAGTGAAGGAAATGAAAGGTAGATGAACATCTCTAAACCCAAAGTGAATATATACTAAGAGTTGTGTACAGTGCTTACTGTTATTAGTCTGTTTCCCCCCACTTTATGTCACATTTACTGCTTGTTATTTTGGTGTAGACAAGGGATATACGTATGATTGCCATAAAGAGTGTGTTGACTGCACAAAGTGCATTGCACTTCTGGCTGCTAAACGGCATCTGTGGAAATTCATGTGTGTTATTACACCCTAATGGCTTCGCCCCAAACAAGCCTTGATGAAGTCTTCACAGATACTGCCAACAGCATGGGAGTTGCTTGCACATGATGTGATCCCACCTGTGAATAGCATGATCATATAGACAGACCCCTTTCCCCCACCTACATGGCTTCTCCCCAAGCAGCTGGAATTCAATTGGATGGAAAATGCATAATTTGGGTGGTTGGCCTCACTCACGTAATCTACACAAAGGCCACTGCACCGTGGGTTCACAACACACAGAAGCAATTCTTAAACTTCAGACTGTGATAGTGCAGAAGACTGTAGCCTTTTGGAGTTCACCGATTGGGTCTGCGTTGCTCCGGGACAGGAGGAAGGAAGTCAAAATGACACCGAGTTGGTTCAAAGAAAGAGTTTATTCTGCTCTCCGGATAGCAGAAGGCACTTGCTTGGTGAGTCCACAGCAAGTCCAAAGAAATGACAAGTTTCATGCAGTATATATACCCTCCAGGCATCCTCTCCCCCTTCCCCAGCCACGTCAACTTGTATACGCAGGTTGACATCACATATGTTCCTGCTCTGGTACTCTCAACCATAAAAGGATCTTCCTTCCTGTACTTCTGACCATAAAAGGATCTTCCTCTTCCTACTCTTATCTGGGAAGACGCCATAATCTCCGGGAACACGCCTCGGACATTGGTCTTGTGCGTATTTTGTGGTCAGCACATAAGATAAAGTTCTGACGTGTTTTCTTTGTTCCCCTGGAGAGCCACGGCCATCCCTTGCCGTGACTGATAAAGGAGAGAACTGTTTATGCAGTTGTGTCCTTATTATGGTTTTGCTCAACAGTTCAAGTTTTACGCATTTAAAAGTGCTCTCTTTTGAAAGAACAAAAGGGGGGGTTGAGTCAGTTTTTAAACTTACTACACAGAAACCCATTCCTTCAACTGGAGAGCTGAAACATGTGCAAAGGATAATAATAATAATAATAATAATAATAATAATAATAATAATAATAATAATTTATTTGCACCCCGCCCATCTGGCTGGGTTTCCCCAGCCACTCTGGGCGGCTTCCACAGAGACCAAAAATACACTAAAATGTCACACATTAAAAACTTCCCTGAACAGGGCTGCCTTAAGATGTCTTCTGAATGTCAGGTAGTTGTTTATCACTTTGACATCTGATGGGAGGGCGTTCCACAGGGCGGGCGCCACTACCGAGAAGGCCCTCTGCCTGGTTCCCTGGATGAGATTAATACCACAATATATTATATACTGAACCTGAAGCAATGCTGAAATATAGTCGAAAAAAGAAGAAAGGGTATTTTGTTGCACTTGTGGTATTTTGTTTTCCTCTGTTGTGCTAGATCAACAAAGAGCATTAGGAATGCTTAGGAGAACTGTTGCCTGTATTTCGGCAATAGTTTAAATTTTACTTCTGCCATTTTTCACAGGTAAGTGATGAAAACTGGAAATGAGGACCAGGTACGGAGGAATCAGGCTTTATTTCATCAAGCACAGCATCTGCCTTTTTCTTTCCGTAATGGGGAGTTCCCCCTATTTCCTCTTCTTAAGGTTCTTATGATTAATTTAGTGTACTAAATTTCTTGACACCAGGAACAAAAGTGATTTATATCTTGGCAAAGGCAGATACCAAACATCACAGCAAAAAATGATGTGCAAAGGTTACCGTAGCTAGTTTCCTCTTTCCACAATAGAAAATAAAATTGCACGTGGCCAGAATTTTTGTAAAGGTTATGTCTTCTGAAGATTAGGTGCTTTACTTCAAAGAGCACACTGTTGCTAAACCATTTATGACTTTAAAAACAAAAATCCAGGCCCTGCTTGATCAGAAGAAGGTCCATATTACCCAGCATCCTGTTATCCACAGTCAGTGCCGGATTTGTTGTTGTTGTTGTTGTTTAGTCGTTTAGTCATGTCCGACTCTTCGTGACCCCCTGGACCAGAGCACGCCAGGCACTCCTGTCTTCCACTGCCTCCCGCAGTTTGGTCAAACTCATGTTAGTAGCTTCGAGAACACTGTCCAACCATCTCGTCCTCTGTCGTCCCCTTCTCCTTGTGCCCTCCATCTTTCCCAACATCAGGGTCTTTTCCAGGGAGTCTTCTCTTCTCATGAGGTGGCCAAAGTATTGGCGCCTCAGCTTCAGGATCTGTCCTTCCAGTGAGCACTCAGGGCTGATTTCCTTAAGAATGGATGCGTTTGATCTTCTTGCAGTCCATGGGACTCTCAAGAGTCTCCTCCAGCACCATAATTCAAAAGCATCAATTCTTCGGCAATCAGCCTTCTTTATGGTCCAGCTCTCACTTCCATACATCACTACTGGGAAAACCATAGCTTTAACTATACGGACCTTTGTTGGCAAGGTGATGCCTCTTCCTAAAATGGTTAAAAAGTGCAGGTTTGCACTTTTGGACCACAAACTTTATAGATGATGTGCAATTGTATTGTGTGAAAATGAGGTGAGCATCCTTGCCCTGCTGCGGGTTGATTTTTGGAGGTTGAGTTGTTCTGCAGATTTAATGTGTTATGAAAGAAGGAACATTCTGTAGATTGCAGGATTGTTGGCAAGCCCGTTGCTTTCTTTCCATTCCAATGTTTTCTGTTTGAAACCTGAGCAGAAACACTGAGCCATTTTTATCCAGATCATCAACACTCTCTTAATTTTCACTACAGTGCTTTTTAAGAGATCTATTGTTGATAAGTTTTCTGAGAAATATATCTGTGCGAGAACATTTAAAATTATGATACGTTCTGAAATACCAAAAAAGGCAATCAACCAAGCATTTCAGCCATCTTCTGACATTGTGTTAACAATGCAATTTGTGTGATGACATCTTAACTTCAGTTTTAAGATTCTTTTCTTGACTTGTGATTTATTCCCTATTTAGGAATCCAAAGCATACAGCAACACCGCTATTTGGGTTAACTTTTATGTATGCAAAACTAAAATTTTGAGTTGCAGGTTGTTTGAAAAGTGCCCAAGGAACAGTGGCACCATGTAAGGAAAAGGTACAGCTTTTAGTTCCTTTTCAAACTATAACCAGTGATTGCATTACAAGTTTAGACTCCCCTTTACTTTCTGCTCATTATTCTATTTAGCAAGAGCGTCCTTATTAGACTACTTTTAAGGTCATGGTGTGGGTTCCCTACCTACCTCCTCCTGTATGTGCTGTTCCACTTCCTGTCAGGTATATTCATGAGCAGATCTACCCCACAGGAAATCTACTTGCTTGATGGTGAGCCAGTAACAACTAAATGCAGACCATATTTTATCAGTAACCTGAACATGCACGGCTGTGTCTATATGACTCTGTCCACAGACAAAGTCTCTCTGCAAATGGTATTTTCTGGACATATTGCCAAAGGTAACACCTTCAGACTTGCTAGCACGTACTCCCTGTGTTGATTCGGGTTGGTCAGGTGGTAGAGTCACCACTGGCAGAGCATACTCCTATGATGACACCATACACAGTTGTGACTTGTGACAGTTGCACACGCTCCACGGTGCTGTGGGATCAGACTACAGGGAAGTGCTCGTCCACTGATAGGTTAATGTGTAGGAAATGGGTGTGCAAAATTCTAGTACAAGTTGTTAGCAAAGGGGGGGGCGGAGTGGGCCACAAGCGGAAGGTAGCCTGAATGTTTGAAACTTCCCTCAATAATTTTTTGAATTTCATTGTTAAAATTAAATATTTTGTTATTTTGTCAGATTTTTGTGAAACAGAATTTACAAGAGGTTCCATAAGTACTGTCTTTTATGCTGATATAATGTCTCCATATTCAAATGCTGAAATTTTAGTCTTTCATATACCTGTTTATGTGCCTTATGGCAATGCTCCAGTTAATGTGACTGCAACAGTTAGTCCCAAATTAAGAAATCTAAATGAGACTTTATGTGTAACAGTCTCTTGTTAAGGTGTCCCACCAATGGAGGTATTTTTCTTTTTTCTGAAATCAGTCACAGGCTGCCAAGAACCCATTAATTACAATGGTTAAATAGTATGTTCATTGGCATAGAAGAAAGTCACATACCTTGTTTTTTTAAAAGGTGTATTGCTTTTTAATCACCTCCATCCAGACATAGAAAAGTAAAAGCTGATAGGCAACGTGGTAGTTGGCCTCATTTAATGTAATCAGTTTTTGAAGCACATTTGGTATGATGCAAATGCAATTAATTTATCTGTCTTAAATAATCCTGTGTAACAAGAGAAACACTGTTAGAAAAAGAGGCCACTGTGGAAAAATAACTAACATTTAAGTATGCATGGATGGAGACATACAACGTTTCCACTAATCTAGAAAATATTCAGACTAAAACTAAGCAGGAAGATCTGGAATATGCCCTAGCCTTTTGAGAGGAACACAATAATGCAGGGCGTTCCCCCTTGATTCTGCCTTACCCTCTGTGCCCCAAACATAACCTGACTGACACCTGGGGTGCACATGCAAGTCTACAGCCAATCCTGAGCACAGGATAGAAGTAATTCCCATTGAATTTAGAGAAGCTTAGTCACAGAGACCTTCATATAAGATTGGTAATTCAGACTCATGCGAGTGAAGTAGAATTTGCTTTATGCAACTCTTTATCTGTGGTACCTTCAAGATATGGAGTGTATTAAATACCTAGGAATCTATGTAATAATAATAATAATAATTAATAATGATTTATTTATACCCCGTCCATCTGGCTGGGTTTTCCCAGCCACTCTGGGTGGCTCTCAGCGGAATAGTAAAACACAATAAAACATCAAACATTAAAAACTTCCCTAAACAGGGCTGCCTTCAGATGTATTCTAAATGCACAACAGCATTAAGGGTGTGTGTGTGTGTCTTTTTTACATAACATTTAGCTACCACCCCTACAACTTCTACAGTTTGGTTCTGTGATTCCACAGTACTGCTCACAGAGACTATTTATAATTACTTCTTGCTTAAAAACTTTCCTTAGTATTATTTTCTACAACTTTGAACACAGTCACAGATGTTTTCAACCACCCAACAACACCATTGGCGCTTGTGCTTGCCAGTTAGGTGATATCAGGGCTCAACTCAGATTAGTATTTTTCAGACTATCCATGAATATCTGCCAATTATAAGGTATTTCATACAGTACAGAGAACTATACTTGTCTGTTTTATAGAAGTACCCCAGGAACCTTGAAGTTGGAGGAAACCCACTGCCCCCCCTTTGTGTTTGTGGTTATTACAGCTGTAAAACATTGAAACTATGCCAGAGGATTCACAGATGTCTCTTTCCCCATTGAGATACTGGGACTGGGATGCTGAGAAGGAGGGTGTGCGGGTTGGACATCAGATTCTGACAAGACCGCAGCGCTGGACAGACATCACTCACCTGGGACTCCCAGTGGCTTCCTTCCAGTCTAGGAATGGCGTATCTCCCCTGTGACCCACTTTATGCTCTCCCTCTTTGGGAAGCTAATGATTTTTGCTGTTGCTCTTCAGGAGCTGGGAAAGAATTTATAGGGAAACCAGATGAAGAAGCATACTATTTTGTAATTAGAACTTAGAAGTTCTTCTTGGTTAGAAAAGATGGCATGTCAGGAATGCTCCTTTTGGTCCCCCCTAATTATACAATGGTACCATGTTTCTATATTAAGTAGATATGGTTTCTTAGCAGGAACACACAATTCTCTCTCTAGTTATACTGCGTGCTTGTTATTTTTATCCAGCAGAAATCCCTAGCTTTTTGGTTCATTACTCGAGTCACTGAAATCTGAGTCTGATGTTTCATAAGCATCTGCTGCCCCTCCCTGTCTGAAGAATGTGCCTGCAATTCAGAGGGTCATTTGGGTAGGTCCCTATAGGCATGGGGAAAATGCTTTTAGAAAGGTTTGGGCAACCAGATCAAGGGGGAATAGGTATTTCTTTAGGTGCCTGCATGCAGTTGAACCCTCAGAAGCATTCCCTACCTTCCTTCTAAATTGCCATTGCCTGTCACGTAGATACACTTCCAGCAAGATTCATGGTCATGGTGGCTTTCTCTACTCCCTTCTCATGCATCAGGCCAGGCTTCCCCAACCTGGTGCCCTCCAGATGTTTTGGACTCCCAACTTCCATCATCCTTTGCCAGTAACAGCCTAAGTTGGTTTAAATTATAGCCCATTGAAATCAATGCAACAAGTTAGCTATACTTAAGTCCCATTGATTTCATTGAACACTAAGTGCAATATTATTATTATTATTATTATTATTATTATTATTATTATTATTATATCCCACCCATCTGGCTGGGTTTCCCCAGCCACTTTGGGCTTCTTCCAACACATATAAAAACATAATAAAACATCAGGCATTAAAAACTTCCCGACACAGGGCTAACCAACTTAGTATGGATCCAGTCCTTTGCTTGTGATGCTTGCATTAAAGTCCTATTTATTACTAGCAGTTGCTAGAGCAATTATCAGTTTAAAAAAAAACAGAAAACCCTACTTTACAGTTCTTTACACTACTTTACCCTCACTTGCCTAAGTAGACTAGGGCAGAGGTTCATAACATGCCACAGAATCATAGAATCTATAGAGTTGGTAGGCACCCAGGGGTCATCTAGTCCAAGCCCCTGCAATGCAAGAATCTTGGCTAAAGCATGCATGACAGATGGCCATCCAACCTCCAAGGAAAGAGGTGCCCAAAACTACTCAGTGTCATGGCTGAGAAAGGATTTGAAGTCTCAAAACTTTTTTGTGAGCCAGTGTGGTGTAGTGGTTAAGAGCAGAGGACTCATAATCTGGGGAACCGTGTTCGCGTCTCCGCTCCTCCACATGCAGCTGCTGGGTGACCTTGGGCCAGTCACACTTCCCTGAAGTTTCTCAGCCCCACTCACCTCACAGAGTGTTTGTTGTGGGGGAGGAAGGGAAAGGAGAATGTTAGCCGCTTTGAGACTCCTTTGGGGAGTGATAAAGTGGGATATCAAATCCAAACTCCAGTTCTGGGCACCACAGTTCAAGAAGGACACTGACAAACTGGAACGTGTCCAGAGGAGGGCAACCAAAATGGTCAAAGGCCTGGAAACGATGCCTTATGAGGAACGGCTAAGGGAGCTGGGCATGTTTAGCCTGGAGAAGAGGAGGTTAAGGGGTGATATGATAGCCATGTTCAAATATATAAAAGGATGTCACATAGAGGAGGAAGAAAGGTTGTTTTCTGCTGCTCCAGAGAAGCGGACACGGAGCAATGGATCCAAACTACAAGAAAGAAGATTCCACCTAAACATTAGGAAGAACTTCCTGACAGTAAGAGCTGTTCGACAGTGGAATTTGCTGCCAAGGAGTGTGGTGGAGTCTCCTTCTTTGGAGGTCTTTAAGTAGAGGCTTGACAACCATATGTCAGGAGTGCTCTGATGGTGTTTCCTGCTTGGCAGGGGGTTGGACTCGATGGCCCTTGTGGTCTCTTCCAACTCTATGATTCTATGATTCTATGATTCTTCTTTTACAAAGCAGTGGCTATCTCTAGTCTCCAAGAAAACAGATGAGCTCGCAGCCTCATTAGGACCAGGAGTCCCTGCTTCCAGAAGGCAATAGTTATATACTCTCCAAGAACACTGTAGCAGTCACGTAGATTTCAGTTGGAGCATATTGCACTCTGTCAATTACACCTAATCTTGACTGTAGTCCAGGGCTTCTTCAAACTGGTGTTCTCCAGATGTTGTTCAGCTACAGTTCCCATCATACCTGAGCTTTAGCCATGCTTGCTAGGGCTGTTGGGAATTTTTGTCCAAAACATCTGGCGGGAACCAGGTTGGAGAAGGCTTCTTTCATCCTTAGGGAAACACGGCATTGGCAACAGAGTGCTAAGTAGCACACACACTCCCCCCTTCCCATTGTGAGTAGATCACCAGGGCTTTTTCGTTTGGCTACACACAAAATCAGGGTAAAAACACCCACACTGACTACATACAAAGCCCCCTCTAAACTACATCACAAAACAACACATTATTATACCTTATCATTTCTTCTTTTAAAAAACAAAGGAACTTTCACTCCAGGTAAGCAGATTAGCAAGCATTTTTTAGAGCACTCCACTAAGTGGCAGACTTCCTAATGTCTATGCAAAAAGGTTGCAGCATTTTAGAGAAAATGAGAGTAAGAAGCAACATGACATAAGTTTTAACAAAATTATGCATGGCATGGAGAACGTGGGTGAAGTTTTTCTGCTTCCCTCAGCGCTAGAATTTGTGAATATCTAATGAAACTGAATGTTGGAGGTTTGGGGACAGACAAAAGAAATAGTTTCTCTACATGATGGACTTCACTCCTGATGGCCACCAATTTAGATGGCTTTAAAAGAGGATTAGACAAATTCATACAGGTAAAAGCTATCAGTGGCTACTGGCCAGTGATGGCTATGCTCTGCCCTCACAGTTGGAGGCTGTAGGTTTCTGAATACCATTTCCTGGAAACCAAAAGTGAGGAATAATAATAATAATAATAATAATAATAATAATAATAATAATAATTTATTATTATTTGTACCCCTCCCATCTGGCTGGGTTTCCCCAGCAACTTTGGGCAGCTTCCCACAAAGATTAAAAATACATTAAAATGTCACACATTAAAAACTTCCCTAAACAGGGCTGCCTTCAGATGTCTTCTAAATGTCAGGTAGTTATTTATTTCTTTGACATCTGATGGGAGGGCATTCCACAGGGGGGCGCCACTACCAAGAAGGCCCTCTGCCTGGTTCCCAGTAGCTTTGCTTCTTGCAGTGAGGGAACCACCAGAAGGCCCTCGGTGCTGGACCTCAGAGTCTGGACAGAACGATGGGGGTGGCGACACTCCTTCAGGTATACTGGGCTGAGGCCATTTAGGGCTTTAAAGGTCACCAACACTTTGAATTGTGCTCAGAAACGTACTGGGAGCCAATGTAGGTCTTTCAAGACCGGTGTTATGTGGTCTCGGCAGCCGCCCCCAGTCACCAGTCTAGCTGCCGCATTCTGGATTAGTTGTAGTTTCCGAGTCACCTTCAAAGGTAGCCGCACGTAAAAGGTGTTATTGCATCCTGCTAGCAGGTTCCCCACAGGTTCCTCCCCACGAGAACAAGATGTTGGACTAGACAGGCCATTGGCTTGACCCAGCAAACTCTTCTTATGTTCTTAAGTTCTTAATGCCTAATCTGTTCTGTGCTTGTCCCATTTTTAGGTGCACACTTAAACATCTTAGGTATACACCTGAAAATGTAACGTGTAACTGAACTGCAGTAGAATTCAAATATATCTTCCCAAATAAGAACATGGTAAACAGCTTATATCTGCTCATTTGCTTTTTCTGTGGGCTGCTGCTGGCTTTCAGATTCATAGGGCCTGAGGGGAGATTTTTCCTTCATGACCTGACTGATTGGATTTGAAGATTCAGTGACTAAACAGAAGAAGAGTGTGTTGGTATGACTGGGTTTACACTTCAGCCTATACTGACTGTAGGGAATCGCTGTTGTTAAACTCCAGACCTCTGTGATTTTGCCAGAGTGGTTCTTCAGCCCTTAAATAAATGTTGTGTACTCTGGGTATGTCTGCCTGTGTATTGGAGAAGCTAAGGGACTGAGAGATAGCTTTCTTTGTTTTCTCATTTAAGCTTTACAACCAAAAACAGCTGAAGCACCATTTGGGAAACGGATTTATATGAATTCCTCTTACTGGAAATGTTTATACTTTCTTCCTGAGAAATAGCCCAAGTGTCTTGATATTATAGCATAAGCTTCAAATCTGTACAAGTTGGAAGGAAATGGAAGGGAAGAGAGTACCTTTGCAGAGAACCTTAGCGTATCATTCCCTGTGAAGAAGTTTTGAAAAATGCCTGCCATGTAGTTGGATCTCTTTCCAAGGCAAATATATATCTTTCAGAAATATTGCTGCAGACTACAGAGTTAAATACCTTTTGGGGCATTGGAGAGAGATGGGGATTACTTAGCGGCATTTGGGGAGGATGGAGGCAAAAGAAAAATCACATAGGATCAACTTAAACATTATGATTTTTTACTAAGTGACTCTTGGAAGCTGTTGGTAATCCCTGATTGATCTTTTTCAGACTTAACTTATTGTTAGGTCAGTTCAATTCTCTGGTAGGGAATTTAAAAGAAGAAGAACATACTCTGTCTGAAATAAAATACGTATCGAGTGTGCCAAATGATGGAATTAAGGCACAAAATACAGGAAATCCTTCTTAGAATTATTGATGACTAAGCTACTTAGCTTGACGTTATTGATAGAAATAAATAAATATTACATTGAGTTTCTTCCCAAATGTGTGCCCTGTTTCACTTCCAGATACACCATTAGGGATACGGCCTTCCAACCCCCAACTCCCGTTGCAGCTCCCCCCCCCCCCCGCTGCCCCTGTCTCTGACTTAAACTTACATTGCAGGAGGGTGAGGAAAATTCAGTGCTGCGCGTCCATTAGTCCCTTGATGTTACCTCAACTTTTTGGCAGCTTCCAAAGCCACCAGGGACTGGAATAAAAATAGTTCCCATAGTTCCTGACACTCGGAGCAAACTGACCCTGAGGCAGTTTGGATGTTCTGCCGAATAGTGAGGAGAATTTTTCCATTCATCTAATTCTGGTGAGAAATAAGAGTCTCAAGAAGAGTGGTAAAATTCCTCCCATTGGAAGCTACATAACAGCAGCTTACCTTCTGATTACATTAGCACCATGGTAACTTATAACTTGGGACGCGGGTGGTGCTGTGGTGTAAACCACTGAGCCTTGGGCTTGCTGATCAGAAGGTCGGCGGTTCAAATCCCTGTGACAGGGTGCGTTCCCATTGTTCGGTCCCTACTCCTGCCAACCTAGCAGTTCGAAAGCACGTCAAAGTGCAAGTAGATAAATAGGTACCGCTCCGGTGAGAAGGTAAATAGCGTTTCCGTGCGTTGCTCTGGTTCGCCAGAAGCGGCTTAGTCATGCTGGCCACATGACCCGGAAGCTGTACGCCGGCTCCCTCGGCCAATAAAGCGAGATGAGCGCCGCAACCCCAGAGTCGGCCACTACTGGACCTAATGCTCAGGGGTCCCTTTACCTAACTTATAACTTGGGACGCAGGTGGCGCTGTGGTGTAAACCACCAAGCCTTGGGCTTACTGATCAGAAGGTCGGAGCTTCGAATCCCCGCGATGGGGTAAGCTCCCATTGTTCGGTCCCAGCTCCTGCCAACCTAGCAGTTCGAAAGCACATCAAAGTCCAAGTAGATAAATAAGTACTGCTCCGGCAGGAAGGTAAACGGCGTTTCCGTAAGCTGCTCTGGTTTTGCAAGAAGCGGCTTAGTCATGCTGGTCACATGACCCAGAAAAACTGTCTGCGGACAAACGTCCGCTCCCTCGGCCAGTAAAGCGAGATGAGCGCCGCAACCCCAGAGTCGTTCGCGACTGGACTTAACTTTCAGGGGTCCTTTACCTTTAATTTTTGACTTAGGAAAGACTGAAGTTGTTACGGGGAGCCATGGCATGATGTCATGGGAATTGTGTCTGGTGGTGTCGCACAGGTTTCCATCTTGTCCTCCATACTGTTGTCATTGGGAGGTTTGGAGTGAAGAATTGTCAATATACACATGGCACCCACTCTATCTTTGTCCATCTGAACTGAGAGAGGCTAAAATAAAATGAAGCCAAATCCTGAGAAGACAATAGTGTTACGTGTTCCGAGTTCTCATGTCTGGGAGATGTGGAGACACCCTGCTCTGTACAGGGCTACACTCCCTTGGAAGCAGCAGATATTCTTGGTTTTTTGGCCATAACTCATAGCAGAGTAAGATTGTCTTCCATAAACACGGTTTTAACAATGAGTCCGTAAGTTACTGTGGAGACCAATTCTGGATCCACACGTCCTTCCACGGTGGGGACATTGGTTTCCAGGTGGGAGTTGATCACGGTGTGGATTTGTCAAGCGTGCCTTCCTCTTAGCACATTTCTCCCTTGTGTCCTGAGTTTGAGTGTCTTCAAAGCCCATGACACCTCTGGTAAAGGCTGTTCTCCAGCTGGAGCGCTTGAAGGCCAGTGTTTCCCAGTTGTTGGTGTTTATACTACATTTTTTTAGATTTGCCTTGAGACAGTCTTTAAACCTCTTTTGTTGACCACCATCATAACGCTTTCCATTTTTAAGTTCGGAACAGAGTAGTTGCTTTGGAAGACGATCATCAGGCATCCGCACAACATGACCAGTCCAATGAAGTTGATGTTGAAGAATCATTGCTTCAACACTGGTGATCTTTGCTTCTTCCAGTACACTGATATTAGTTCGCCTGTCTTCCCAAGTGATGTGTAAAAATTTTCAGAGATACCCTTAATGGAATCTTTCGAGGAGTTGGAGATGGTGTTTATAAGTGGTCCATGCTTCACAAGCATATAATAAGGTTGGTAGTACAATAGCTTTGTAAACAAGCATTTGTGAATGTCCCGATCCTCAAACACTCTGCTTGCAGGTCAACAGCTTGCAGGTGTCCCCATTATCAGCAAAGTCAGTGGAGGCTCAGGTGGTCTCAGTGGCTGGGAGTGCCTTTTACCAGCTCTTGAACGTTTCCCCATCAGCAGCTCCTTTTGGACAAAAAATACTTGGTTGCTGTGCTCCATGCTGTGATAACTTACAGATTGGCTTTTTGCAGTGTTCTGTATATGGTGCTGCCCTTGAAGATGACTTGGAAATTTCAGTTACTCCAAAATGCAGCAGCTAGGGTTGTTGTTGTTGTTAATTTAATTTCTATACTGTTCTTCATCTGAGGATTACAGGTGGTTGACATTATAAAACCACAAAACCACATAATGTACATAATATAAAAACAAACAAAAACAATACCCCCATCACTCAGTTTGAAAAGGCCATAGAGTGTTTAATTCGCCAAAGGGGTAGGTTTTTGATTGGTGCCTAAAGATATGGAATGAAGGAGCCAGGCGAGCCTCCCTGGAGAGAACATTCCACAAGTGGGAAGCCACCAAAGAAAAGGGCCACTCTCCTGTTGCCACCCAGCACAAAGAAGAGCCTCAGATGATGGTAGCAGGGTCTGGGTCGGTTCATATTGAGAGAGGTGGTCCTTGAGGTATTGCAGTTCCATTTAGGTCTCACGGAAGTGTTATAAAACAGCTGCATTAGTTGCTAGTTGTGGCGTTCGCCCGTTCTTTTGGAATGCCTGTACAGGGGGAGAGAAAGAGTTAATAGGTAGACCAATAGAAAAGCCAGAGGCGGAGCCTACCTGTTTATAAAAAGGGCTTAGACAGAGGTTTAGACGGTTGGTTGGTTGGTTGGTAAGAAGCAGTTGGGAAAGCAGTTGGCAGACAGATGGAAATAGAGAGACAGTGTGAGGGGAGGTAAAAGAGTTAGAGACTGGACAAAATAAGACTAAGAGGGTAAAGGGTAACAGCGTTTCGAATGCATTTAAAGTTTATTTGTGTTTGCAATAAACTACACTCTTTGTTGTTAACTTGAGAACCTGACTGAGGCTAAGTGATTTACCGGGGAGAACCTGGTTGGTGGCAGCGGATTAGTGGTGTATTAGACGACCGGGGGGTCCATACGAACGCCACACTAGTTCATTTCTAGATCCAATTCAAGGTGCTCACGTAAGTGTTTTAAGCCCAAAATGACTTGGGCACCAAATATCTGAAAGACCCCTTCCTTCCTACAGACCTCTTGGGTGTTAAGATCAGCAGAGGGGATTATCTCAATAGTTCCACTGCCCTCAGTAGCTCTGGGTGGTGGTAGCAGCCCAGAAAAGGACGTTCTCTGTGACAACCCCTAAATTGCAGATTTGCCTCCCCACAGAGATGATTCTGGCAACTTCGCTTCACAGTTTTCAACAAATGCTGAATATACCTCTGAGATGTATGCTTTTAGGACCCACCATATTTGTGTGATTGTAAGTTATTTTAAACTGTTTTTAATGTTACATGTTAAATTGTTGTAACCCACCCTAGGACCTTATAGTGTTGGTTGGGTAATAAATTAAAATAATAATTGATAAGGCATGTATGAGGAACAGACTACAACTCCTGGCTATGAGGAAGAGAAAAATGGCAAGAGTAGACCCATGAATGAACCTGAGCCTTTATGCTGTTGCCATTGTGTGCAGTGGCTAAAATGTCTGAAATTAAAATGGTTGGATAAAATTGAAATGCTAATATCGAAGCTGAGGCAGGATCCAGTTTTCATTCCCATGTACAACTGGTGTAATGCTTAGCCCTACAAATCCAGGTTGTGAAAATTAATATCAAGCCACTTCTCTTAAGACTCTTTTAAAGAGGGAACTGTTTTAAATGTTAAGTTATTCCAGCAGCTGCTTTTTGTATGTCAGCTCTCAAGTGTAGCATGCAGTTTACAAAGACAGTGAGTGTTTGGAATAGGAACTGAATATTTATATTTGTTTTTAAAAAATGTAGAAGAGGGAAGGCTCCGTGGCAGAGAAGGTAAGGCTTATAGAGGTCATTTGGAAAGTCTGTCTGTTATTTATGCTTTGCCTTTTTAGGTGGTCTACAACTATTAATTAATTTATACAGGACTCATGGGAGGGAAATCCAGGACTACCATGTTAATTCAGGAAAACTCAGGGTCTGTCCTGGGAGTTGCATTTCTGTTCAAAAAATAAACAGAATACACAAACATCCCAAGTGCATACATGACCTAATGCCAGATCTTTCTTCCAAACTGGTGGCTTTTAGTACAAAATCATGACTGTTCTACTGTAAGCTTCAAAAAAGCATTGCAGTTGATGTTCCACACTGTCAGTGCTGTTGCACTCTTTCTGCAAGTTTATTTCGCTATACTCCATTGTCTTCAGTGCAGATGACAGCTGCTATATTTAACAAGTTAAATAATAGTAACAATAATTTAGAACACATAATAGCTAAGTGTTTATTAGTCTATTATTTTATCGGAAGTTTGCTTACTTCCTCTTTAAGAAATTGGATTTAAGCAGAACATTTTCACATTAATAACAAGGAACTGATCCCACTTGCTTTGCAAACTGAAATTTCCCAGAAGAAGGTATGTTTTAATTGAATAGTAAAAACCACAAGCCATCTTGTATGTGCAGTTAATTTCACTTGTTATATATATAGCATGTTATAAAGGCAGTGTGCTGATGGCTGATGACTTAAACATTAATAATAAGAATTGATGTTCAGATAGGTAGCTCAGATGTAGCTGTTAGAAAACTGCTTTATTTATTGGACATGCATTGTCCAGATTTTATAACTCCAGCTGTTTATCTAGATATGCCAATATATTCCTTAATCATAACTTGTTGAGAATGAACAAATCACACTCCTCTTTTCCCAAAAACATCACAATGGTGTATGTACCTGGGGGATGGAAGGCCTGATGTAAATAGCACTTTACGCTTCTGATTTCCAATATATTGGGCAGAACTGAAAATAAAAGAACCGATTAAAACCAGTCAATCAATCTATCAATCGATTTATTGTATATAGTCAAAGGCCTTTACAATGTGCGGCGGGGATCAGAACAAGGCTGAAATCACATATCATGATTAAAACCAGTCACATGTTGTGTATGACACAGGTTCTCGTGAACTTTGCGCCCAGTGATGATAATTCATCATTTTGCTCTACTGAGGAAATATAAAAGTGAAAGTATAGTGAAAGGTGATCAGTATGAATCAAGGTGACAGAAGCACTGCAGCAGCAGGTTCACAGTTGTTTATTTTGTAAGTTTGCTGCTTACAACCTCACCTGTATTCATGCGCAAAGAAGGGCATTCTATACCTACAGTAGGTAGAATGTAACTCCAGTATCCCTACCTATGCAAACTGTGTAACCCTCAATAACTAGTATCCTGCAGATATAGAATATGGATCCCTCAGAGCTGTAGACTGTGGTTTGGCTGAAAGAAAGCCATGGGATCAGGCCCACAGCACTTAGTTTACCTTTGCCTTTTAATTCTCCTCAGACTTTTCCTTCTGATGTCAGCCTTAAGTTCTGTTCCATTAAGACAGATGTTTTTCTCTAATGAATCTTACAGACCGTGTTCCTGAGCAGGACTGGAAGAGAGCTTGCTGTAATTCCTGCAACTATGGGCCTTTGTATTATCTCTTTCCCATGCAAGTTGCAGACAGTTCTTCCACAGGCTGCTCATCGAAGGATGTCCTTAATCCATCATTCAAAAGTATTTATTTAAATATTGAATGCCTTTCTTTCTCACCCTAAGGTTCTTGTACAGGACCGTCTTTCTGATTACTGAATAATAGCTCCCCTCCTCCCTCCTCCCTTTCCTCCGTCAAGGGATTTGTGTCAAGGCTTCCTCACAGAGGAGTAACAACCTTATAGATTATGGGAGTTGACAGGTCTTGTGACATTGAAGGTGATGCCATTTTCAATGTCTTTGCTCTGGGCTTACACTGATGCTTGTCCCAGACTCTGATTCCAAAGTATATGCCATTTGCATGATGTATAGTAATTATAGATGGAGCAGGAACAAGACCCATAACCAAGATGGGGCCTAAAGGCAAACAGATTACGCTGAATGGTTAAAAGTTTTTCCAGATGCAAAGGAAATTGGGAGATTGAAATCTTCCTTTGCCCTTTATAATGGAAGCCAAGTTGGTATTAAACAATTACTGGTTTCTGTTTCGTGGTCCATATGAAGATTTATTGACTTGAGAGCAAATATTGACTGAGAGGGAAAAATCCAAGTTCGCTGTTTACCCCAAGGCGCTATAAATTCAGATGCTAACTGAAAGCAGAAGTTTGTGTGTTAGAGACATTCTGCTGCAATCTGTTTACAGTATAGTTAATGGTTCTTCCAATAATCAAAACCACCCCAAAGCTTCCTATGTAGAACTACATGGCACAAGCACCAAACGGGCAAAAGGGGAATGGTGTTTTCTTTTCCCCAGATGGTGCTAAAGATGGTACATGAGTTCTGTATGTGGCTAAATGTTACTTCTCTCCTCGGTTTCTCTAAAGTAATGATTTCTAGATTGTGTCATGTGAGATGGTACCATTTCCTGTCCTGGGGTTAAACACTTTTATCACGGAAAATGTGCATTTTGTTACATATGAAATGTGGTGTGAATATTTTTCTGTTGTGGGTATAGGGCTTGGGTGCAGCTAAATCACATAAACTCTTCCCAGACAACATATTAAAAGTGCAAGGTGGGAGGGGAGCAAAATCATGCCTGCTGTCCCTACTACCAGATAACATGCATTTGAAATCTGGAGCTCTTATTGTGCGATTCAGGGTTCTTTTTCAGGGTTCCTTGAGAACTGTACACAATACTGTTGTAAATTGCTCTTTGCAACAGTTCAAATGTAGGTTGGAGCATGCATAAACCTGCTATCATGATCCTCACCTCTCCCCGCCCCCCATGTTCAGTTACTCGATTGAATGCCTGAAAAGATGTATAGTGACTCCATTATGTGAGCACCTGTAGCAGAGAATACATATGTTCACCTCAGTGAAGGACAATGTAAATTATGGACTTGAGTGTGCATAATAGATGGGAACAATATAAAAGGTCATTGGCATCCAAGTTAAAAAATGAAGGAAACATTCCAGGGAAAGGAATATCATTCCTAGTGCAATTAATAGGTTATTAGGGTACAGTTGTGCATTTCTGTGCCATTTATCTCAGCATAATGAAAGTACTTTAACCTTCTTTGGAATATGCCCTTTATTTTTAACTCTAGATACTCACAGCTTTCTTTCCTGTTCATCAGATGAGAGTAAACTCTTGAGAAGAACCAGTTTTGGAATACCTGAAAGTCATTTCTGCATCGGACACAGTGCCTAAGCACAGCACTGGATTTAATACATTTTAAAGAGTATTAGCAACTTGGTTGAATTCATCATGATAGTATTGATGAAACAGCTGTGAGAATACCTTGTTTATTAAAAAAATGTTTTATCCAGTGCCCCAACTGGAAAAGATATATTCACAAGGCATCTGCATTCTTCAGCAAACTGGGATTTCAAAACGGCTTGCAATGTATTTTGAAGTAAAATAATGTAGTAAGGAAGGAGGGCTGGAACTCTTGACTGTGTCTCAGTCACGGGTATATATATTATCAACTTGCCTTTAGTGACTAGATCAGCAAAAATTGCAATAAGTTTGACATGAGACACTTGCTTCTGCTTTAAAACTTTGCTTAGCAATCCCCCTGACAGATTGCAAATTTAAATACAGAACTGTCCTTTTTGTTTTGGATCATGCAGAAATTACCGTATAATGCAAGTGGCAGGGGCACACTGAAATACACAACCCTCTGGTTGCAGCCCAGAAAAAGTTATTTCACCTAAGCCATTTCCCAGAGTGAATTGTTCATATGGATTTTGCAAAAAAATGTAACTGCCCAGAAGCTTCTCTAAAATGAGGCTCCTTGTGTGTTTAGGTTAAAACAGACCTCCACAATTTTTAGCAGAATGTAGCTCAGCATCATTATAAATTGACTGCATCCTGTTTAAATCTGCTTCCAGCCTGTTTAATTATCTTTCTCATCTATCTGCATTAGTATATCATGGTAAGAGATGGGCAAAAAGTAGCATTGCAGTGCTTCTTGAGGAACCATATGGCAGTAACAGTTCAGATTTCATATTGTATTTTATATTGTACAGAGGAGTTTGTTCTCCAAATATAGGTCACTTGCAGTAAGTTACAGAAGCATAAGAGATAGATTTCCGTATCAGGACTCAAATGTATATAAAATATGGAATACTGCCATCAAATGAAGGCAGCAAAAACAGAGAGGAAAACACCTGGAGCTGAAATGGAATCATATTTCTAATTTACTTCCAACTCAGTGTCCAAATTTCAGGGTTGGTTTCGTGGTGATCTCCTAAAGGACTTTAGCTGATGCAATGCACACACTTCTGGCAGAAAAGCAGTGTTTTAAAATGTGATCTCATGGTTGAATCCCATCAGGTCTTGGTTACTTTTCCAAAAGACTGCCACCCAGGGTCAGTCTTTTAAGAGGGGTAGTGGGTGCACTGAATCTGGGTCCTCACCTTGGAATGGCCTGCAAACAGTTTATTCTCATTGAGCTGGAAGGCATCAGCTGTCACTATTGTTAAACCAATCATTATTGTTGCAGGAAACCTAAGCATGGAATAGCTGTGGCTGTGAAAAACTGATATTGAAGGTATGAACCCGTGTAAAAGTGGCTGGCAGACTGAATAAGAGACTTTCGACTCCAGGTTCCTGAAGTTTAGTTACGCTTTTCAGTAAAAAGTCTGCCCTGTCTTTACTAATACATTGAGAGTCACAGTTGTCCAATATGAGAAAATAGGATGTGCTGTCAGCTTATCCAACATATCGATCTGAGTATAGTGGTACCTCAGGTTAAGAACTTAATTCGTTCTGGAGGTCTGTTCTTAACCTGAAGCACCACTTTAGCTAATGGGGTCTCCTGCTGCCGCTGCGCCGCCGCTGCACAATTTCTGTTCTCATCCTAAAGCAAAGTTCTTAACCCAAGGTAATATTTCTGGGTTAGCAGAGTCTGTAACCTGAAGCGTATGTAACCCAAGGTACTACTGTACCTTCATAGTGTGTTACAATGTCAGCTTATCTACTGCATCAGTATATCTCCATCAGTGACCCAAATTCAGTATTTAAAAAGCCATGGAGTATTTGCTTGAGAATCTTTATTGTATGACCTATTTCCTGGGTGGGTTAAAACAAGAGTGTGGGGTCTTGTGCTCTGTCAACCTTGACCCTACTCACTGTTGTGTCTGGGCAAGACATTTCCTTCAATGTCTTTAAACTTAAGGGTGCAAATGTAGGTTCAAAATTCAGTATCAAAGCATCCATTCTGCATAAATACCGCTGGGGAAAACATTTAGAGGTAACTAACGTGTCGGCGGGGTAATGGTGCATGCAAATATTGTCAACCTAGTTCAGCTCAGGACTTTGTTGCACTACTTATCGTTTTGTGTTGCGGTCTGAGGATTCAGCTAAATAGTTAACTCCTCATCTAGATATAGCCCATTGCTAGAAGATAAAACTGTTGAGGGAGACAGTAACACTTACGCTGAGAGGCAATGACAGTGACCTCATAAACCCGAGAGATGAATTTTGCGTTAGCAGCTGCTAAAACAAGTATTCAGATATGGGAAGGGATGGTATAATAGTATGGACCTTGTTTCCTTTAAAGGACATCAGTGTGCATAGTGCTTTTTGTTGTTGTTTAGTCGTTTAGTTGTTTCTGACTCTTCGTGACCCCATGGACCAGAGCTCGCCAGGCACTCCTGTCTTCCACTGCCTCCCACAGTTTGGTCAAACTCATGTTGGTAGCTTCGAGAACACTGTCCAACCATCTCGTCCTCTGTCATCCCCTTCTCCTTGATCTTTCCCAACATCAGGGTTTTTTCCAGGGAGTCTTCTCTTCTCATGAGGTGGCCAAAGTACTGGAGCCTCAGCTTCAGGCTCTGTCCTTCCAGTGAGCACTGAGGGCTGATTTCCTTCAGAATGGATAGATTTGATCTTCTTGCAGTCCATGGGACTCTCAAGAGTCTCCTCCAGCACCATAATTCAAGTGCTTTACAGAGTAACAGAAGCCCCTCGCAGTTTCACTTTGACAGGAAACAACAGAGGGGGAATGGGGGAATGGTTGGAGGAAGGTAGCAGGGCTTGGATGTGCAAAAACGCAGTTGCATGTTATTCACGCTCCATTTCAGTTGAAGATAGGAAATAAGAATCTTACTAGAGGACAGTTCAAGGGGAGTCAGGTGGTGCTGTGGTCTAAACCACTGAGCCTCTTGGGCTTGCCGGTCAGAAGGTCGGCAGTTCAAATCCCCGCAATGGGGTGAGCTCCCATTGCTCGGTCCCTGCTCCTGCCAACCTAGCAGTTCAAAAGCATGCCCAAAAGTGCAAGGAGATAAATAGGTACCGCTTCGGCGGGAAGGTAAAAGGCGTTTCCGTCCGCTGCTCTGGTTTCGGTGTTCCGTTGCGCCCAAAGCAGCTTAGTCATGCTGGCCACATGACCCGGAAAAACTGTCTGCAGACAAACGCCAGCTCCCTCGGCCTGTAAAGCGAGATGAGTGCCACAACCCCAGAGTCATCTGCGACTGGACTTAACTGTTAGGGGTCCTTTGTTGTTGTTGTTTAGTCGTTTAGTCGTGTCCCATTCTTCGTGACCCCATGGACCAGAGCACACCAGGCACTCCTGTCTTCCACTGCCTCCCGCAGTTTGGTCAAACTCATGCTGGTAGCTTCGAGAACACTGTCCAACCATCTCGTCCTCTGTCGTCCCCTTCTCCTTGTGCCCTCTATTTTCCCCAACATCAGGGTCTTTTCCAGGGAGTCTTCTCTTCTCATGAGGTGGCCAAAGTATTGGAGCCTCAGCTTCAGGATCTGTCCTTCCAGTGACCACTCAGGGCTGATTTCTTTAAGGATGGATCAGTTTGATCTTCTTGCAGTCCATGGGACTCTCAAGAGTCTCCTCCAGCACCATAATTCAAAAGCATCATTTCTTCGGTGATCAGCCTTCTTTATGGTCCAGCTTTCACTTCCATACATCACTACAGGGAAAACTATAGCTTTAACTATATGGACCTTTGTCCTTTACCTTTTTAGAGGACAGTTCACATATGAAGCTGCCTTATGTCAGACAACTGGCCCATCTAGCCTAGTAGTACCTGACAGTTGCTCTCTGGGGTTTCAGACAGGGACTCTTTCCTAGACCTACCTGGAGATGCTGGGGATTGAATCTGGCACCTTCTGCATGCAAAGCAGATGTGTTCTCATTGAGCTGCATCCCTTCACCAGCCGTGGAACTGCTATTAATCCTTGTCCCTCATCCCCTCTATGTCTGGTAATGTCTGGTTTTGCCCATCATCACCCTACCTGCAAAACCATCCCTGCTCCCCTGATCATTGCTGTCAGTGGCAGCGACTGGGAAGCTTACTGAGCAATGACATCACATGTTTTCACATCTAAAACGAGATGCTATCATGAACACACACAGAGAGTGCTCCCTGCCTCTTGTAATGTCTAGTTAAACCCCAAGGGGTTATGCCTGCGAGACTTTCCTCTTCCGTAAGCCAGTGCTCAGTCGCTGCATCAGTGCACGGTTTCAGGACATGGTTTTAGGCCAACATTTGTAAGCGGGCTGCAGACAGTTACTCAAGCACAAATGGTTATGATCAGAGTGTCAAGAACCATTTGCTCAGATCCTCTAACTTAGGTTTTCATTCATTCATGACAAAGCTGACAACAAGGCCTTGTTAGACTCAGCTCTTGAAGCAGTGCCCTGGACCTGAACTTTACATCATGGTTTCCATTGGCTGTCTTGTGTGTATCCATGTGGAATTATCCACTGGCTCTGCACAAGGTTTCTCGCTTAGTCTCCATTGCCCATCTAATTGGCAACGGGCAGAAAGCGACTTGTGTGTGGAGCAATAAGCTCGCTCTTTGGCCTGCTGCTTTCTGGCAAACTGTTCACACTGATCTTCTGTTGGATTTTCAACCACTGGGAATTTTTGAGAGAGCGAGAGAGAGTTGGAGGGAAATGTTTACACAGGTTAATTTAAAAAAAGAGAGAGAATTGCTTCCTGTTCAGTTTGATTACTGATGTGCAGAGGTTAGTTCCAGGCTGCTGAGCCTCTGAGGGTTGTGAAAGGGATGTAAAGACAAGAGAAACAGCTGGAAGCCTGATCTGGAAATCACAAATAGTAACTTGTTTGTCACTTCCCAGATCCCTGGTGCATGCATCTTCTGACTTGTTTGCTGTGCTAGTTTGTGATGTCTGGCGAGACAATAAAATGAGTATGGAGTGTAATAGTTTCAGCTTTGTTCAGTGACTGGTGTCCAAGGGATTTTTGTAGGACATTTTGGGGAAGAAGTCCAGTGCATAAGCAAATAGTGTTGGCTTGATGTCTTCAGCATTTACGTACAACATAGTCTAAATGTATTGCCCTAGACAGTCCCTTGGAGAGGAGGCTGAGAATTTGAGTGACAAGCACAGAAAAATGGACTAACTTAATAGAGTACTTTCTTAGGAGTATTGCCATATTGCAATAAAACAAAGGTCTGTTGTTTATATGATTGCATTTGTTTTCTGATACTATCTAGCTAGTAGACCATATCTAATTTCCTTGACATACTGTGTAAAAAGAAGTCAGTCATCCTGTTGTTTTTCAGCAGTTGACTAGAGCAGCTTGGAGTTCCCTTCCTAATCACCTTCTACTTTTCTGAACACATGATGCACAGAAAGGCAAAGGGAACTTTCAGGGCTGCTGCAAACCTTAAAGGGCCCTGGGCCTAGGGTGAGAGTATCTTAAAGGTAAAGGTAAAGGGACCCCTGACTATTAGGTCCAGTCGCGGACGACTCGGGGGTTGCGGCGCTCATCTCGCTTTATTGGCCGAGGGAGCCGGCATACGGCTTCCGGGTCATGTGACCAGCATGACTAAGCCGCTTCTGGTGAACCAGAGCAGCACACGGAAATGCCATTTACCTTACCGTCGGAGCGGTACCTATTTATCTACTTGCACTTCGATGTGCTTTAGAACTGCTAGGTTGGCAGGAGCAGGGACCAAGCAACGGGAGCTCACCCCGTCGCAGGGATTTGAACCGCTGACCTTCTGATCGGCAAGTCCTAGGTTCTGTGGTTTAACCCACAGCGCCACCTGTGTCCTGAGTGTTTCTTAGGAAGTGCCTAAGTCCCATATCAGATATGAACCCCCCTGTTCCCTCAGATTCCCTGATGAGGTTCTCCTCCACAATCCTGCTGTCCAGGAGGTCAGATCTACTGGAGGCCTGGAGCACAATATAGGGTTGTCCTTCTCTGCAGTGATACTCACTGTAGAAGTAGTGATGAAGTCACTTTGCTTTTAACTTAATGTTGACAGATTAAATTGTTCTCATATACTGAGGCTCGTGTTGCTATTTTTTTCTGGTGATACTGTTTTTACAGCTCTTATGTTTCATTTTTTATTTTGAATAATTTTGTTGCATTCTACATTACCTCGTGCTGTATTGGAACAACAACGATAATTAATCAGACTGAATTAGTGCTGTTTGGACAGTGCTTGGATGGGACAAGATCAGTTTTAGTCAACGTTCTTTTGCATTAACTGGTCTATGGTCCAACAGGTAATGCCCATCACTTGCATGGAGTTGACATTCTAGAAAATGGTTCTGTTTCCTATGAAGGAGTGTTAAATCAGAACTTTTAAAAGTCAAAAGAAGATCACTGAACTTTTTACCTTTGTAATAAGACTGCTATTTTGTGTAGAGGCCACAGGACACTTGCGGTAGCAAAAAGTAGTAATATCCCCTCTGATTAAATATCAGTTGCTTCTCAGCAGTCCAGAGTTACTTCTGCTCTTTGAGCTTAGTGCTTTGCTTCCTGCCCTACAAACTGTATTGTCGTGTGCTGGAAACAGGTGCTGTGGTTTCTAACCCAGAAGCAGCTGACTCTGGTGCTCTTTGAAGTATTCCTCCCACTGTGTCTTCCCTCACGCGGATGTTATGTGGCTTAATTAATTTGGGACAAGATCTGTGACCTTTGAATAAAAGACATTATGGATTGTCCAATATTATAATTGCAGCAAAGCTGGTGGTCTGTACAGATGTTCTTCCCGTGTTGTTGCACAGCTACTTAATGGTTTCCTACAGATGTTCCCATGAGGACACATATGTATATTCTTTCCCTCTTCCTTTTATGACACCCAAGACCTATTTTCTAACATTCTTTTTATTGTTTAATGTCAAGCAGCAGAAGCAATGAAAACATTCCCTGCACTTAGCAATGTTGGTTTCCTCACCTTTTTTATTTAGATTGTGAATACCGCGTAGGCAGAGACTTCCCTCCTTAATGGTATACCCCGTACCACAAACAACTGTGCCTGCAGATGTTTTTCTACGTCTCTTTCTACTTTTGTGTTCCGTTTCCTTTGTGGTTTTCATTCCCACAGTGTCTGATTCATAGGACTCTTCCTCTCCTGTGAGTACCATGTGGCATTTGTCTTTTCTGCAGTCCTCTGGCAGTCGTGAGGATGGCCGGCCCAGATGGGATCAAGAACTTGGCTTCCTGACTCCTGCTGTTCCGGTTGCTGGTGCTTATGATTTGGGGTTTGAGAAAGATATCTAAGAGTAGGTTACTTTTGGCTCTGGGTTCTACCAAGCATTACATTGTTTGTGTGTCTTTCACACAGCAGTACAATGTGCGCATTTCACAGGAATGAGTGTATCATGTTCCTGAAAATTCCTTCATGCCAACCCATGCTTAGCCAATTCCCAGCACTGGTAAAACACATTTATTATATTTATATCCCACTTCACAGTTGTCTTACAAATGATGAAAGCTTTTATTTTTTAAAAGCAAACCATTAGGTCCAGTCGTGACCGACTCTGGGGTTGCGGCGCTCATCTAACTTTATTGGCCAAGGGAGCTGGCATACAGCTTCCGGGTCATGTGGCCAGCATGACTAAGCCGCTTCTAGCGAACCAGAGCAGCGCACGGAAACGCTGTTTACCTTCCCACTGGAGCGGTACCTATTTATCTACTTGCACTTCGTGCTTTCGAACTGCTAGGTTGGCAGGAGCAGGGACCGAGCAACGGAAGCTCACCCTGTTGCAGGGATTCGAACCACCGACCTTCTGATCGGCAAGCCCTAGGCTCTGTGGTTTAACCCACAGCTCCACCTGCATCCCATGAGCTAGTAGCCAACAGCATTTACCAGAAGGCACCATTTGTGAGAACTGGAAGTACCAGCAGTGACTGAAACCTAATTGTTGCAATCATGCAAATTGTAATAGCCACAAAAGAAACGCCGTTTATCTTCCCGCCAGAGTGGTACCTATTTATCTACTTGCACTTTGAGGTGCTTTCAAACTGCTAGGTTGGCAGGAGCAGGGACCGAGCAACGGGAGCTCACCCCGTCGCGGGGATTCGAACCGCCGACCTTCTGATCGGCAAGTCCTAGGCTCTGTGGTTTAACCCACAGCGCCACCCCCGTCCCTTCAAAGCAAACCCTACAAAGCCATAAAAACATTCCGATCGGGGGTGGAGGGGAACACACTAAGACTATTGTGCAAGTTGTGTTGCTCTGGCAGAACAGACACCACACTCACCTTGACCATATATTTCTTAGTGCTGTTGCTCACAAGGGTGGACCGTACTTCATTTTCAGACCAAGCCTTATGATCCATCCCATTTTACTTTGCGGTCCATCCTTTTCTCCTCCTCCTCCTCCTTCATGTAGCATGCACGAGCCCTTGGGGACTGGTTGTGAGACACACCAAACACCAATCTGACTATATGTTCCCTTGAACTGTCCGTATATACCATTTTGCTTGTCACTCTGCCTGCAGGAGATCAGCACCTGGGCTGAAGACAGCTGGCTAAAGTTTAAGCAATGAAAGTAAGGGCTGATGGCGATGAGAAGGGGCAGGCAGACAGCAAACTCTGCCAAATCTCTGACAGTGCTATCCATCAAAGGGAATTTGGCCTCCAAATATAGGCATGAGATGAGTGTGCACCTGGTAATCAGCCATGTCTTAAGACAAAGCAGCCACAACCCCAACCTCCTCCTCCTCCCACTACAGTGACTACTATTGCTGCTGCTCTTACTGATGTTGTTGTTGCGGGCATCTGTCTGTCTCAAGAGACAACTGAGTGTGCCTCCGGGGGTGAAAAACCACTGAGTTAGCAGGACCAAAGTGACCTCCCTGGGGCAGTGTGTATGGAGGTCCTGGGCTGCCCAGACGACAAGACCCCCCTCTCAGCCTCGCTGATGGGGTGCAAAGGAAAGCAGAGCAATACCTTTGGCACCAGTTTGGCTGCAGGAGATGCTGGAAGGAGGTGTGCAAGGCACAATGCAGCCGTCTTGGGGATGGTTATACCGTATTGTTTTCAGAGGCTATCTATCTTATCTATCTATCATCTATCTATATGAGATATTTTAGTTGGGACTGAGATGAAACCTAGTTTCATGTCTTAGTTTTAATATTAAGACTGTATACAGCATCTCAAAAGGGCCATAGCTCAATGATGGAGCATCCTTGTTGCATGCTGAAGGACCCAGGTTCAATTCTCAGCATCTCCAGGTAGCTCTCGGAGAGATTTCTATCTGAATTCCCAGAGAGCCGCTTCTGGTCAATGCAGAGAGCCCAGAGCTAGTGCTTTGACACACTATAAGGCAGTTGATTTTCTGAAAAGGAAGACGAGGAAGCCCAATTGATGTGATGTTTTTGCCCATAGAGAAATATCCATGACAAACATTGAAAAGCCAGTGTACATTTTGTAGGAAAGTTCTGCTCACCCCTAGTCTGGTATCTTTCATATTTTGCATAGTTCACTGTGAATGTTTCACTGTGGGATGTGAAGTTCTACCCTTTACTGAATCAGATCATTCATCCACTTGGCTTGGTTCTGAGAACGTTGACTGGCAGCCAGAGTCTCTGTGGTCTTGGGGGCAGAGGTCTTTCTGAGCTCCTTTAACTAGAGTTGTCAGAACACCTCTAACTAGAATTGTCAGTGAAGCAAGAGAACTTACATCTACAAGGCATAGTGTCTGCTACAAAGCCAGGCCCCCTTGTTAACTCTATAATGTCCATTTGCTACCCACCCACCCCCAAGCAATTTTTAAAACAACAATTACACTTTGCAGTTGTTGTTTTAAAAAAAAACTATCAAGACTTTATTTTGAAGTTCAAATAACAATCCAGTAAGAAATATGAAATTAATTAAATCAAAAGAGGAAAAAGCAGTATAGAAAACTAACAAAGCCAGGGTCCATAACCATTACCTCATAAAACACAGTGCTTTCTCAAGAGTCTATGCAGTAAATTAGATCTTACAACAAGAAGTGAACTGGTAGAGAAAGAATGCAAAACAAATGTTATGAATACCAAAGAAAGACACATTTCCATAATTAGCCTATCATATAAATAAACCATGGCCACCAGATAAGAGACAAAATGTATAGATTTTGCTGCACCCTGAGATATGCTGAATTTGTAAATCGCTCTATCAGAGATGAGCATAAACATTACTTATAATTGAACCAAATATTTAAAGGAAAGCCCAACAGCAATATGGTCAAATGAGCTGTCAGAAAAAAATTATAAGTGGTTTATATACTAAATCCATATTTGACTCATCAAAATTTGATAAAAGGCATCGTGTGAGTTTTAAAGGAACTGGTGCACCTATTATTCCAGAAATTTCCTTCATTACCTGTTCCCAAAATTTGTACCAAGACCATCACATGAATGCGCCTCTTCTGTCATGTTCCCTATGTAGGGGAACCAAATGTAGTTATTTATGCAAGACAGACTCGACTCAAGAATCATTGTTGGCTTATTTTCAGTGAGTTTTTTTCGGGTATTTGTGGAGACAGATCTAAAAGGGGTAGTAATTTGTCACACTTCTTTTTTGGAGTGAGCAGGTTCATTCAACTCAGCAGGAGCTTGTGAAGAGCTCTGATATATAGCAAGAGTCATCTGCCACTCAGGGAGGCTCCACACAGGTACAGCAAGGCAGTGAAGAATCTGGGTCATCATTGTATAGGTGCAGCTGGCCCAGGGACACCCAGTGCAGACACTAGCATCTTTGGTCTGTGCTCATGCTGAGCACACCTGGCTGTTTTGGTTTGTCCATTGCTGACCCAAATGCCTCTCCCCAAATACTCCTTTGCAAATGCTTCTCATGTGGTTTCACTTTAGGCAGAATTCAATGAAAAATTCAAAAGGGAGCTGAGTGAAAGCCCTCTGATAAATTTTACAGCTTCACTGTAAAATCAGAGCTTCACTGATGCCCTTTTAGCTTCTTTTTGAATTATTCCAAGCAATTTTGCCCTATCAGTCTTTGACTGTAGGAGGTATCATGGATGGTTGTTGTTGTTGTTTAGTCGTTTAGTCGTGTCCGATTCTTTGTCACCCCCCGGACCAGAGCACGCCAGGCACTTCTGTCTTCCACTGCCTCCCACAGTTTGGTCAAATTCATGCTGGTAGCTTCGAGAACACAGTCCAACCATCTCGCCCTCTCTCGTCCCCTTCTCCTTGTGCCCTCCATCTTTCCCAACATCAGGGTCTTTTCCAGGGAGTCTTCTCTTCTCATGAGGTGGCCAAAGTATTGGAGCCTCAGCTTCAGGCTCTGTCCTTCCAGTGAGCACTCAGGGCTGATTTCATTCAGAATTGATAGGTTTGATCTTCTTGCAGTCCATGGGACTCTCAAGAGTCTCCTCCAGCACCATAATTCAAAAACATCAATTCTTTGGCAATCAGCCTTATTTATGGTCCAGCTCTCACTTCCATACATCACTACTGGGAAAACCATAGCTATACGGATACCTCCTACAAAAGCTGCAAGAAATGTACAAAACGTTATAATACATCTGTCAAATGTTCCACACATATTCCTCCATGGCTATCTTGGGGGGGGGGGGATGGTCACTTTGGAATCAGCCCTTATTTTTCTCAATGCACTATTTTCTTTCAAAATTTTGCATGGGCTCTGTCTTCTGGCAAAGCATTTCTGATACTTATATCCCTTGGTTTGGAGGTGAAAGAAATATGACGTCGAAACTAACATTTAATGATTTGGTAGAATCCCATTCCTCCTCCCTACCAGAAAAGCAGAGGCGGCCTATAAACATTACAGTTCTTGAGGGGAAACTGAGCGGAGGTGTGAGCTCTTCAGATCACAAAGGAAGAGTGTTTCCCCCTTCCTCCATATTGTTGGCCCCAAACAACAGGCTATTTCTTAAATTGATCCCACCCCAGCCAAATGTCTTTTTCAACGTTTTGCAGCCCCCTAAAGGAAGAATCTTTGTTAGTCCATCATGTTGTAGAGACTTTAAGAATGCAAAGAGTTCTCAACTAGTGAGAGTGTTTATTATTATATCGCAGGACCTCCTAGGAAATATATACAGTGAATCATCATCAGAAGCTGCAGATAACTTCTCTTGAGTTTACTGTTCCTGCTCCAGGCCCCCATTTTGCATTTCATTGGAAGGGATGCCTTTTGGTTGAGCGGTTCCAGGTTTTCTACCAGTACTTTTGTTTGTTTTAAATTTGGAGTGATAGGATGAAAGAGATGTATGTGTATGTAGGAAATATATTTTCCCTTAAAAAAAAAATTGGGGAAGCCAAGTGCAGCTGTTTTTCTTTGCAGTTACGTGTGATTCGTAACAGGGACTCTCTCTTTTTTCTCATAACAAGATACTGTGAGCCAGGAAAAAAATACCTCCTCAAGTGCAACAGAGACAGATTGTACCTTCATAAAGGACAATCTTCTCTTGCCTGACTGGAAGATAGAGGTGGAAGAACCAGTCTAGATCCAGCCTGTGTCCCTTGCAGGTCCATTCACTCCCAAGTCCATGTGGATTTATTTATTATTTTTTTGAAGGTTCCACATGCTTTCAATTGACTTAAATTGTTTTGGAAGAACTTACAAGTGATCCACGTCTTCTGTGTTTTTGTTTGTTTGTTTTTAAACAACTGGCAAAAAGCTTCTGAAAGTGGTAGTGCATAATGATCTGTGCCTTCCTGGGTAACTGTGCAGAGAAAAGGGTAGCTTCCCCCCTCCATGTACCTATTTAGGGGTAAACAACAAAATGTGCTTTAGAAAACATAAATGGCCATTGCTGGTCAGGATTGCTGGTCACAATCAGGATTGTGTTGGGGTAGAAGCAGCCTCCCTGAGCACTGCTACCCTGACCCCCCTGACCCCCCCAACAGCTATTTACGTTTTGAAAAACTCTACTTTGTGCCATTGGCGCTGTGTGAAATGGCGGAGCTTCATGCTCTGGTACCGGGGGCAGAGAGCAGGCGGGGGTGTGGCTGGCACGCGTCCTGGGGGTGAGGCGTGCCACCTGTGGGGGTGTGGTGCCCAGCGTGGGGTGGGGGGCAGCTGCGATGGCACCCCACTAGGATCATGGTCCTCCGCCAGTGGCTGTGTGTGGTTTGATCCTTTCTGCTCCTTCTGACCATCTTGTCTTACTCAGCAAAGTGTGTGACCGTATCCTTTTTCCAAGCCGCCACGATGGTACGAGTTGTCGTGGGGGCATATAATAATAAAAATAATGAATATTGTGGGTGCGGGGTTATTGTTTTTGTTCGTTATTATGGCATGTACAGTCATACTTCGGGTTGAAGTAGCTTCGGGTTAAGTATTTTCGGGTTGCGCTCCGCGGCAACCCGGAAGTAACGGAGCGTGTTACTTCCGGGTTTTGCCGCTCGCGCATGCGCAGACACTCAAAATAACGTCACGCACAGAAGCGGCAAATCGTGACCCGCGGATACGGGTTGCATTCGCTTCAGGATGCAAACGGGGCTCCGGAATGGATCCTGTTCGCATCCAGAGGTACCACTGTATTTTGTTTTTTTGTATTGTAAACTGCTCTGTGATCATTGGATGAAGGGCAGTGTAGAAATTTAATTAATAATAGCAATAATAGTAACAAATGTTGACCCACAAACTGCACCAGGGTCGAGAGGCAACTCCCACCACACACACACACACACACACACACACACACACACACAATAAGCTGTCAACAAGACTGAAAACTCATGGCTTAAAAACAAAACACCATGTTCTCAGATGGAATGGAATCAGCTGATGAGGATAGACCCTTGCCATACGCTCCGTCAAATGTAGTGTCTACCATTTAACGTATAGAGTATTAGCACCACGATAACTTGTGACTCATTTCCTCTCTCAGTACACAACAAGGGCAAAAGAATAGGGAAAAGCTACATGTATTGTTTACATTTGACTATTTTAGCATCTTTACATCTTCGGGGCATATGAATCATTAGGCAGAAAGCTATGTAAATGTTTAAAGCTGCAACCCTGAACACAGAGACTCGGGCACGAAACCCATCGAGCACAGCAGGGCTTCCTTCTGCGTAAACACACTTAGGCTTATGCTGCACAAAGGTTTTTGGGTATCTCGGTTTTGTATCCGTATGGCCATTTTTTACTTTTGCTCAGGAATATATTACCATTTTGGAGCCTAGTCTGGCTTGACTTGAAACAAATTTAAGATTACAATTAAGATAAAACTAAAACAAGCTACTCTTAGTTGACAAAAATAAGACTGTCCTCCATACAGGGGCGTGCACTGATTTAATTAAATCATTAAAATGTTCCATGTTTGCTTGCAGAAAAGACCTTACTCTCTGGCAAAGTTTACGTTATAGTGTGTGTTTTTTAAGCTTCCAAAATAGCCTTCTAAAAATTAGTCTCAGGTGGAAAAAATAATTGAATTGTGCAAAATACTCTACACGGTATTTAGTTCTGCAAGAGTAGTTTCACGTTACAGGGGAGGAGGGTACTGAAAGCGCTTTTTAGAATTCTGTTATATCTGCAGCCTTTCTGGCAACTAAATACATGCACTTGGATACAGGTGTATGAAATAGCAGTACAGATAACAGACATTTAAGAGATAGCACTTGTAAATTATAGCTTAACTTTATGGGGCATTTTGTTGTTCTCTTTGCCCTCACCAAGACATTTATGATGACATCACTTTTAATATTCTTTGGGGGAGGAGGAACCATTTCTCATATATATGATCTCTTTTATATATATATACGGTGGTACCTCAGGTTAAGTACTTAATTCATTCCGGAGGTCCGTACTTAACCTGAAACTGTTCTTAACCTGAAGCACTACTTTAGCTAATGGGGCCTGCTGCTGCCGCCACACCGCTGGAGCCCGATTTCTGTTTTCATCCTGAAGCAAAGTTCTTAATCTGAAGCACTATTTCTGGGTTAGTGGAGTCTGTAACCTGAAGCATATATAACCTGAAGTGTATGTAACCTGAGGTACCACTGTGTATGTCTATATATGTGTGTGTGTGTGTGCTCCCAAATGGACAATTGTTGTAATTATTATTACAATAGCAATGCAACGTTAATAAGAACTCCATCAGAGTCAATCCTAGGGTTAAGGATTCCCCCCAAGAATGATGCAAATCAAATGAGGTTATCCTTCCAGGTCGCCATTTTGGGTGTTCTGTGGCCCATTAGCCCCCATCTAGGATTTTGGGCAGAACTCTGCCCCTGACCCCGGTAGTCCCTAGTTTCGATCCTGCATGTGGGGGATGCAGCACCCACCCACCCTTCAGCTTTTGACTATTGATCCAACCCAATACCTTTTTCCGCCATCGCCAAAGCACCCCCAGCCCACTAGGGTCATGATTGGCCCATTTAAATTTAAAAAAGTAACAGGCCAGCCTGCCAGCTCCTACAGCTGACTGAAGCCAACCATAATAATTTATCTCCAAAAATGATTATTTATACCCTGATTTAGACAGTGATTATGCAGAGGCTATACTATGTCCAGTCTTTATTGATCATTAATTCTGATTCGCTCGTGAGGGGGTTATGCAACTCCTCCTCAATTACTCATTCACCCTACACTTTTAAATGCATTTCCCATCATTTTCCTAATCACAAAAAGTAAGTTATGCTGTTTTTAAAGTGGATTTTAATTCACTTTAACTGTGTGAACCAAAATTTCTCGCGTGTGCTTGAATCCATCCCAGGAAATTGTGACACTCAGGAGACACCATATGTCATTATGGAGTAAGTTTTATATGTGCACAGATTTCTCTTGCTCGTTCTTTCAGTTCCTCTGTGTGTGTTATTGCTACACGGCACACTCAATATGTGTGACATGGCATGTCTCTCTGTATATATCCAGGCAGTTGTGGATCATACTTCAGTGTCTGGCTTGGTGTGGCAATTTGGCATCTGTGCAGAATGAATGAAATATACTCTTGAGGCTTAGTCCAAAGGAAGTTAGGTCTGTGAGCCTTCAGGTTCAGGTGAATAGAGTATTTAACTGTGCACTAAACCCATATTAGTTTCAATGAGACTTCAGCACACTTAAGCACACTCTTGACTGCTCTTCATGAATGTGTCATTTTATTTATTTAAAGCATTTTTACCATGCTCTTCAGCTGAAATAGAGCCTTGGGGGTGACTTGCATTAGATCAAATCCCCTTTTCTTCCCTTAAAAAACACAAAGCTTTGCCTCCTGGTTCCTCAGCCAAAAAGGCTCTCAGAGCAGTTGACATAAGGTCATAAAAACAAAACAGTCCCTGCCCCATAGGATTACAGTCTTAAAGACACAACACAAAAGGAGGAAGAGGGTGAGAAAGGAAGAGGAAAGCAAGCAAGCAAGCGCCAATTCTTAAATCAATGTAATTGTTTTTTATATAATAAGTTTGAATGTAAACAGTTCCGGGAGAGGAGGAGCCAAATGGAGCGTGTACTGATGGAGGGGCCTGAAATCCCAATTTTCCCTCTGCTTCATTCTGATGAAATTTTACACTGTTGTCCATCCCTTAGAAAAAGATATTGCAGTAGCGATTATCTTTACCCACTATTTATTTGTTAAATATTTTTGCTATTGCTCTGTAGCTGCATACAGACATACGTCACTATATTATGTTTTTCCCTACCCAGCACCCACTGACCATAGCTGTCAACTTTTCCCTTTTCTTGCAAGGAATCCTATTCGGAATAAGGGAATTTCCCTTAAAAAACGGGAAACGTTGACAGCTATGCCACTAACTTCACAGTGCATTTGACAGGTATAACTACCAGTGGTTTAAAGAGCGATTTCAGTCATCCGTTCTACTCTTTTCCTTTTTCACCATAGTCTGGTGGGCTGTCCGCGCTTTTCTTCCCTTTAAAAGTACAAAGCACAGCAGGAACGTTTATTAATTTAAATATTAATTCATCCATTAAAAATAGAATGTGTTTTTTTAATTTATTTTTTAAAAGAGCTTCAAAGTGGCTTGAGTAAGTGGATTTGCAAGTGCACTGCCAATTTTAAGATTCCTAGTTGCTCAAATGATGAGTGAGTAAGGCTGACATGGAAGCCATTATTTGGGCCAGAAAGTTAATACTTGACCCATTTGGGCCTAGCTTCTTCTCTAGTATGCTTCGTCTCTCTGCAGTTCCATCTTCTGTGCAGAGTTTGGTGGTGGTGCTCAGGCTGAATCTCTGTGTTCCTGTACATAACATTTTTCAGGAGGATCCACTATAGCCTTGAGTCCCTCCAAGATGGCACCAGTGTTTCTTGATGCCTTCAGTTATCCAGCATCAGTGACTGTCTCATATCAGGGCCGGCTGGGTGAGAATGCTGAGCAGTTGTGGGGCATGCGCAATGGGGCATGATTAAAAGGCCCCATATCAGCTGTACCCCTCCTACAGTTCAGTTTCCATTACGTAGTCTCTTTGCAGTAAGCCTCATCTTGCAGAACTACAACTCTACACGACTCCTGCATCCAGACTGTGGATGGCTTTGTAGGGCCAGTTTGCAGTGGTAATACTGAAATTAATGGGACCACTTCCATGAAAAAGGCTAACATATGTGCACAGTACACAACTGTCGGTCTGTTCTCTGAGAGACATTAAGGCATGTGCTTTGCATTCTTAACTCCGTTCCAAATAGTCTTAATGAGTCCCTTCTGGTGTACACTGGGAGAATTTATTTCTAGCCTTATTTTCCAAGTATGCCTGGTATGAACTTGAAACCCAAATACAAGCTGCACGAAAGCCCCATTGTCTGCAGATACTGCTTTAGTATTTACAGAAGAACTATAACTTCAAGTCCTTGAAGCAAAACAGCCATGGCAGTTCATGGAACAGTACACAGCTAGGAGTTAATACAAGACCAGCCCACAGATTAGGCACTGCTTTGATTCATCAAAGCCTGGACTGCCAACTGAGCTATACACCCCACATCTCACAGTGCCTTAGCGGGATGTTACGGATGCTGACAGACCATCCTTTCTTACATTGATGGTTTCTGAATGATTGGCTAATACATCATCTAGGACTGAGCCAATTTCACCCTATTTCTCTGCTCGATTTGTGGGCAACAAAAGTGAGGGGGTTATTTTGCATTTTGGGTGGTGAATTTTGAGAGAAGGGGGGAAGGAAAACCAACCTCCAGTGCCACTCTCAAGTGCTCAATAGCACAGATCGTCATGTTGAATTAAACACAATGTCTAGGGCTGGTGTAAAGGGTTGGCATCTGCCAAGGGCCCACACACCAAAGATGGGTCTAGTGACAAGAACTTCTGCCACGGTGAAAAAGGGGCCCCATGGAGATGGTTTTGCCCAAAGGTTCTCCAATTCCTGAAGCTGACATTGATTATGCCCATGGAACAATGCTATCTTACATGATAGCGTTGTTCCAAATGGCATTCTGTTAGGGGAGAGGGATTGGGGGCTACTGGTGAAGACTGTCATCTCCTCCTGAAGGTCCTTCAACAATGCTGTATCACACTGTAGTGTCATTCCCAAGGCATACTGGGGAATTAACCCTGGTGGTTGGCAGTAGGTGGCAGCTGGGAGGAAAGGAACCCTGTTTCCACAACATGGCTGTTCTTTCTGCTAAAGAGCTGTGTGGGACAAACAAGGCCAGCCCACCAAAGAGGCAAGGTGAGGTGACTTCCTCAGGTGGTAGGGGCAGCAGTTCCCAATGTAGCTCTTCAGACTTCATAGCATGAAGCGCTTTTTCACTGAAAGATACACACATTCATACTTGTAGGTAGTTAGATTAGTAATTCTTTTTTTTTTCTTTTTTTGGCTCAGGGATGAGCTGGAGGAGGAGAAGGTTTTTTGGAGGGGCTGTTGCTGAGGCTGGGGCTATTGAATGGTCTGCTCTAACATCCAACACCCCTCTTTGAGGAAGTTTAAGGTCTTTGCAATGTCCAATCCATTTTCAGGCCAAGCTGGCTCCTTCGCTTGACTCCCTAATTGAAACGATGAATGTGAGCTGCATAGCAGGATAGTTTATTGTGCAAATCTCATTAATTTCTATTGAGAACTTCCCATTGTATTGTGGGCTCTTGAATATAGCTCTTTAGTTATCCATGGGGATAGAGGAGCTAGCCCCTAAACCACCCTTCTTCTTGTCCAAAAGCTGGACTGAAAATATAAAGGATTCACATACCATGTGGCTTCCTAGCGCAAAGCAAAGGGGGGAGCCCACGGTGTTCTTCATCAGGATAATATTATAAGGAATATTATGAGGAAATGAGTGGGATTTTTATTGCCTTCAAAACTATGGCTCCAGATTTAAGGAGGATTATGAATAAAGCTCTTTGAGGTGGGTACTATGATCGCATAGTCCTGAAAATTTTATTTTGTGTGGTTTTAGAAAACATTCCAGGATATTTCATTATTCATTTTATCTTATTATTGTGGTGTGATGCTGGTTGAAGCTATAAAATGCAAATTTGGCTTGAAGTCCATTTTCACATAAAGATTCAGAAATATATATAACAGCACACTGGTGCTTTTTTAAAAGCCTTTATATTTTTAACAGGATACATTGAAAGGTTTTAATGGCACAACATGGTTCCGCGTAAAATGTTAAAAGGTATGTGCTGAGTTACAAAATAGGAGCTTGCAAAATAGCGTATTTGCTTACATCCTGGGTGGAGAGCTTGGAGCCTGATTCTTTTTGTTTTTGGGGAAAAAACTTGCAGAATTCTTTAACATTTACCACTGCTACTACTGCTGTGTCTACAGCAACACATGATGGTCTGAAAAAGTTCAAAGTACAGTGAAGGTGATGTCCATAGCTGGACAACTAAGAAAAAGCACTCTTGTTTCATGGAGTGCTCTTATTCAGGGTCCCAGATAGCCAGCCTCTTAATTTTCAGGGTACTCCATTCCATTTCTGCCTGTGAGACAGAAAGGGAAGCCCTGTTCTATTTAAGCAGAGAGATAAATTCCCTCTCTAAGACTCTGAATCACCAAGTTGTTGAGCATTTCAGGCTTCAGCTGCTTCTCCAGAGAGGAAAAATGAGCTCCCTCTTGTACGAAGCAAAACAAAACTCCACAGTCTTGAGTCACAATATTAAACTTGAGCGCCTTGAAATGTGATTATGACAGTGTCCAATTTGGCTGCCAAAGAGATTTTGGATATCTTCACTGTTAAATTAGGTGAGGCAAGCGCTAAAACTTGGATTGCACCTCTCCAGTGAGTGGACTTTCCCTCTAGACACTCGCTTTACAGGACACTAGGCTTGGGGAATGATTCTTCTCTTGCATGTGGCAACTCTTTGCCCCAATCCCCCCACCAGAACACCCCCCCAGGCAATTGCAGCCAGCTAATACTGTCTTAAACGGGGTATAGCTAAGAGTGTTTCATGGCAAGGCTTGGGGCAGAGACTCCTTTCTACTTAAATTTTAGGCCTTTGGGACATCTGCTTCATTCTAGAATGTCCCTGTATCTTTTTACCCGGGTCACTGTTAGCTTTTCGTCTGTGTAGCGTCATGGCTTGGAAGAACTTGCACATTTTAGTGTGCACTACATCATGCTGAGTTTGTGAACTGAGCAGCACTTAATATTAAACGCAAAAGGCATTCCCACTTAGGGTGATTGATTTGGAGCGCTTGTTTACTGTGAAGTAAAAGGAACTGCAGATGTTTGATGAAAGACACCAAACATCTGCATTTTCAATACTGCACGGAGCACTGTGTAAGGGCAGCAGCAACAGCAAGAGCAGCATTCACTTAAAATTTAAAAAAAGGAGCAGCAAAAATTAAATGAAGCAAAGGGCTCCTTTTCTTTAACCTCTTACAGGACTTGGACACTTTCCATAGTTTAATGTGGAAAAGGCCTGTTGCTAAAGAAGTGTAGTCATATGGTTTGCTTTGAAGATGTGGGAGCAACACAGGGCTGCCTGACGCAGGGGAGTGTCTCACAGATGACAGATGTGCTTGCTTTTCATGGCTTTCTCCGTGCAACAGGCTAGGATTATATCCATCCAGTTATCACCACTTCTTCCCAGATGAGACAGCCTTGCATCCACACGGGAGCCTGAGTGACCAGCGCAACATCCATTGAGTTCCAGCCTGGCTCTGAAACTTGACAAAAAGGGGAAAGCAACTGCAGTGAGGGGTGTTGCTTAGGAAAGCCACAGGCCAGGGAAGGGGGAAGCAAAGCAGCCTCTCTTGTCCCATTGCTTTGCCACTGAAAATGCTTTGACTGTTGGAAGCAAACAGAGCTTTGAGAATTATTTGATGGTTTTAAAGATTTGTGTGCCACCTTCCTAGGTAGCTGAAAACTGAAACAGTAGTGAATATTTCATTATATATCAGTAAAACTACAATCCCCACCCTTTAGGAAAAGTAGCCTGAAATGAAGTCTTTGGTGTTTGTTCAAATGCCAGAAAAGTAAGGAGGGAGTTTCACATAGTTGGGCCCACCACAGAAAAGGCCCTGTCTCTAGTGGCATAGATCTCAATGGCGAGTCTAAAGCTGATCCTAAGCTGTCCTCCAAATGCCTGATTTAAGTCTTGGATAAATCAGCAATTTATCAGCAATTTGGTATTTATCACCAATTTGGTATTTATTTGCTCTAGTGCGAAACAGAATCGAAGGTTAAGATAACTTACTAAAAAGGGGGAAAATATTTAAAATACTGCATGCAAAAAAGAATTAAATGCAACCATTTTTCCTGAAAGAGAATTTCTATTTTTGTTCTGCCTTTCAAATGAGGTCTGCATTTCTATATTTACAGTATGTGGAATCATAGAATCACAATATTGAAGAATTGGAAGGTACTGCAGGAGTCTTTTGCCCAGTGTGGGGCTCAAACTCAGAACCCTGAGATTTAAGAGTCTCATGCTCTCCCAAACGGTGCTTGTACCACATGGCCCTTCAAAATTGGGACGCAGATCCACCCTAAACCTGATCCTACATGGGTTTGTGGCTTACCTACAAGGAAATAAACACAGTGAGATGTTTCACGGACCTGGATTTCGTTGCAGACATTTCCTGTTTCGGAGAAAAGAGATTCTCACTTTAAACAACCTTCTAGGGACACTTAACATGGCCTCTCTTTGTGTCTCTGAATACATCCTTGGCACCACCAGCAGCTTCAGATGTGATTGATTTACTACACAGACACCATTCCTATGCACACAAAAAAGTATGCAAACTTAATTTGGATTGTCATATGTGTTGAATTCACAACGTATCTATTTTGCTTTATATAGACATGCTTTGGAAAGCTATGGCTTCTCAACCTTTATACATGCACCAAAATAGTGGAATGATAGTCACAAATTGGCACACAGCTGGCATGCCCCCCCCCCCGAATGAAATGTTGTCATTTTAGAAAATTTGTCACGTTTTTGATGCAAACCTAAGATTTTTGGGGGGGAAATGGCTTGTCTAACATTTTGCATATTGAACACTAGAGGGAGCCAATGTCTGCATGTTTTCTTCATATAAATTCAAACCTTCTGTCCCTTATTGCTATGGAAATGTTTCTTGAAAGATGTGTTGGTTTCTAAATGTGGCCCTTCCACTCCCAGTGCTTCTGGATTCTCTCTCTCTCTCTCTCTCTCTCTCTCTCTCTCTCACACACACACACACACACACCCCAGTATTAGCAAAGTTTCCCAATTTGCCAACATTATTTAAAAAGGTAAAGGGACCCCTGACCATTAGGTCCAGTTGCAGACGACTCTGGGGTCGCGGCACTCATCTCGCTTTACTGCCCGAGGGAGCCGGCGTACCGCTTCCGGGTCATGTGGCCAGCATGACTAAGCCGCTTCTGGCGAACCAGAGCAGCGCACAGAAACGCTGTTTACCTTCCCACCGGAGCGGTACCTATTTATCTACTTGCACTTGGACGTGCTTTCGAACTGCTAGGTTGGCAGGAGCAGGGACCAAGCAACGGGAGCTCACCCCATCGCGGGGATTTGAACCGCCGACGTTCTGATTGGCAAGCCCTAGGCTCTGTGGTTTAACCCACAGTGCCACCCACCCGCGTCCCTTAACATTATTTAGGCCATGTATAATTTTCTACACTTACTTTATGGCACAACATTCATAGTTGGGGTTCCTTAATTGGGGGTGGAGAATCAAATCCTTCCAGCCTCAGCTCTAGAATTCAGTCTGCTTAAGTAGCAGAAAATGTTGTATGGGATGAAGAAAGGGGAAAGAAAGAGCAGTTCTCCCCAAGAAATGGGCACCTGGTCAGGCTTGAAAGCAGAAGATTGCCGGATGCAGGTTTGCTTGCTGATAGCTTTGCCAAAGAGGAAGAGTTTCTTTTCTACAACCTTTTCTTATTTCTGTGATGGGGCTACTTGATGTGTGAAATATACTCGGAGTTGAGAGTGGATTGCATGCTCTTTATTCAGCTCATAGTGGTGAGGAGGAATGAAAGTTCCCCCACAATATCTGCTTTATATACATTATTTACACAATGGGGTCCACGTGATTGGCTAATTCCGGGATTCTCCTGTAGGCCAATCAGGTTGTGGATTCACTTTCATCTGGAGCTGGATTGGGTGGCTCCTGCGGACCAGTCATACTGCTGCATTGTTCTAGGACCAATCAGACTGCTGCATTTTGGATCCTATTCAACTCGGTACATAACAATGTGCTGGAGTTGTGGGTCCCTCTTCAGCAACAGAAAGGGATAAAGATGGGGCAGAAGTCGGATGGAGAGAGATGAGGTGTCGTTTCTGTTCAAAAGATTCCCATTGGCTAAAGTGAAAAGCATCACTTTTTATGCTCAAGTTGAGTGTAAACATTAAAATAAAGACTACAAATGTTACTGCCTTCTTGAAAGTGTTCAGGTGTCATGGACCGGCTGGATGCTGAGGGGTGGTGGGAGGCAGCAGTTGGGGAGCCCCCAAGGGAAGAAGGCTCAGAGCCAGGGATTGGTGGTGGGACAACGAGGAGTAGTCAGAGGGAGAAGAGAGAGCAGACTGGGAGGAGTAAGTGTCAGAAGCTGAAGAGGTAACAGGGTTTAGTGAGCAGGAGGAGGCTGGGGCAGAGAGCAGTGCAGAAGCAGAGACTGGAGAGGAGGGGAGACAAGAGGCAGAGTTCAGACAGGCTGCTGAAGAGACAATGGGGTACCCCCCCTACTGTTACGATCAGCTCCCCTCCCACTGACTCCCAGCACTAGAAGAGGTATGAAGAGGATGGAGCAAAGACAGATGTGTTGATGGAGTCTCAGATTGCTTGGGATGGACCTGGGGGAGTAGGAGGCTTACGCAACTGTGGGAATGTGTGGACCTTCAGTCCCCACAACTGCCTCATAGGGGCAAGATCTACCAGGAAGAGTTGCTATGCTCACTAGGCCTGGCCTCCCGAGCTGTTTGTTTCTTTGAATAAAGATTTAACTTCACTGATGATGTGTGAGTTATTACTGACCTGCTCCTGGCACCTGCCTCTTACATCAGGTATTAAAAGATTTTAAACAGTGCCTGCCAGGAAGAGTTGGCCTTAAATCCATAGGAAATGGCTTCTAAAAACACGTCTTCCTTTTTGTTGTCCTGGTAAAGGAGGCGGCGAGATTAACATAATAACTTTGGGGCTTTTCTGGCAGGAGCCTCAGGCTGTTGAAACTTACTGATTAGTTATTGTGGGGCAGAAGGAGGGAGCGACCTTTTAGGTCACCATATCTTGGCTTAACACTTCCAGAAGAAATCTGATGCTGTTTCATTTAGATTTACAAATGATAAGGGATCATGGTAAAGATTTACAGTGAAGGAGGCAGCAAGCAACGGATTTAACAGGAGGTGTTGCAAGTCAGCTTGCTTGAACTTGCCCTCTCTAGGCCAAACCAGAATTTTCCTTCTCAGGTATGGGCAACCATTGCAAAAGCTGGATTTTAGGGGCACTGTACTTCATAACAGTTGCTAGGATCCAAGCCAATGTGACAATTTTGTTGTTGTTGTTGCAAAAAACTAAACCCAGTCTTTCATTCGCTTACCCCCTACCCTCTTATTTGGGATGTTCTCTGCAGGTCCTGCGTGACAGACATGTGTGAGTGCCCTGTTCATAAAAACTGCTACTGTGAGTCCTTTCTCGCCTATGCTAGAGCCTGTCAAAGGGAAGGTCTGAAAGTTCACTGGAAACCTGAGCAGAATTGTGCTGGTAAGTGAGACGCACTGATTACTTCATCGCAACTGCAAGTGTATTTCATACTGTGCCCATGTAACAAAACCTGGTTTTTGCTCCTGGCTTCTCTACTTAATTCTCCTCCTCTCTCCACCCAACCCATGGGCCAGCAGTTTTGCAGCACGAGGGGCTGATTTGGAGTGGAGAAGTGGTAGGCAGGGAAAGGTTTAAGCACCCCCATCCCAAAGCTGGTCCCCCCCCCCTTAGCTGAAATAGCCCTTAGGCAACAGGTTTGCAACACAGTTTTGCCCCAAATGCACAATCTGGCAGCTTATAGTACTGCAGCTCTGTTAGAGCAGAAATGGCTAAATGGTTCCCAGGTGCTGAAATCCAGTGGCCAGCCGGCATGCATTGTGCTCTTTGGAGAGAATACAGGAAGCGTGTCTGACAAGCGAGATTCCAGCAACTTTGTACTAACAAGCCCGTTGTAAAACTTTGCATCGGGTACCTATTTCACTTGTCTGAGCCTGCTGGAAGAACAGAGGGGTGAGTAACGCAAGGATCACAGGACTGTAATCGTGAAAGACTCTAGCTGATTACTGACATTTCCTGGACTGCTTGCTCGCTCATGTGGAAGCACAGATGCAATCGATCTTCCTTCATAGGAAGCAAGAAATGAATGGCAATCTGTGGTGGAAAAACACAGCTGATCTGCATCTATTTTATTCATTAAACTGACTAGTCATGCAATCCACTAATCATTTAAACCCAATTGCTTGCAATTGAGTACTCCAAAAAGCACTTCAAAAAGTTTTGGTGGAGCATGGAACAGATTTATCCCACTATACCCATCCCCTTATGTGGTTTGGGCCATTCCTGGCAAACATGGCAAAACACCCAGAAGCCTCCAGCGGGGAAGGAGAGTGACGGGGATTTTGACCACCTGCCATGCTCCTTCCAGAGTAGTTTGGCCACGTTTGGTCCTCCGTTCCTGTACTCTCCTCTCAGCACAGGCAGAGTACGTTCCCTTTCCCACAGAGTCCTAGGAAATAAGAGAAAATTAGAAGCAAATTGCTTAAAACATAAAACCTTGTTCAGATAGCATGAAACAGTAGCATAAAACACAACTTTGAGAGGAAGAGCATTGAATGGAGACATTGCAAACCCTCATAGATTGCTTTATAAAGTAATCCTTGGGCCTCATATAAATTTCTTTATATGAAAAGAGAGGGAGAAAAGGTAGTGTAGCACACAGTCATGTTTTTTAAAATATAAATTGGGATCAGGCAAGGAAAGGCAAAATTTGGATGTTTCAAATTAACCGTAATTGGAACTCGTAATGGCAAAATTAAAAACATACCAGTTTAAGTGTCATCCGTTTTGTTTTCTGATTTTCTGTTTTTGCATTAACTTGTATTATGATTAAGAAAGGGATAAAAGGTGTTGATTGATTCCAGTTCTGAGGTAAATTAGGGAGATATAGGTACATATAGATATAGATATAGATATAGATATAGATATAGATATAGATATAGATATAGATATAGATATAGATATAGATATCCCTTTTGGAAGGAACAAAAATGATGCTAAAATATATGCAGGTTGACTTTTGGTGTGCAGTTTAAGAAAACTTGGAGACTGCTTTTGCCTGTTACAGGCCCACAGGGGTCATTTTACCAGCCCCCAAGCCACCCCCCAACTCAGCCACCCGCTTGGCGAGTCCCCGTGTGCTGCACTAAACCGGCGTAGCGCGGGCACTTGCTTTCGCAGCTCCGGAAATTACATCTGCGCAGACGCTGACTCTGGAAATCGCGTCTGCACAGGTGCTGAAATCACAGGCGCGTGCGCGCTCATGCGTTCCCACAATCCAGCCCACAGAGGGTGCTCTGCGGCAGGGAACCCGCTCAGGCCAGGTAAGCTTTGCCAACCCCTGCTATATGCAGTGTTAAAACAACTATTCATCAAATTTCTGAGAAGCAGGAAAGAGCAGCTGACTCTCATATCTCTTAGACACATATCTCTTAGACAATTTCCGGGCTGAGGCCTCTAAAGCATTTCGCCTTGTTTCCTTGACATTTACAGTAAATGTTCCACTGAGAATTTGCAATAAAAAACACTGCGCCGTTGTGCCATAATATTACAAGATATGGGATATGGTAAAACCCATGGGTATAATTTTAAGCGATGACATTCCTCTTTCTTTGAATTATCTTCCAGCCACCCAGTGTAAACACGGTGCCGTCTATGATACCTGCGGTCCTGGATGCGTGAAAACATGCGACAACTGGAACGAGATTGGTCCCTGCAATAAACCGTGCATTGCAGGCTGCCACTGCCCTGCAAACTTAGTCCACCACAAAGGAAGATGCATCAAACCCATTCTCTGTCCACAGCGGTGACATTAGCTTTTGTCCACAAGGACTTTGTAACTGGTGGCTTTTGGTAACCTTTCTAAGCTCACAGCCAATGAAGGACTGCAGTGCTGGCTGGCAGATTTTGCAAAGCACTCTCACAAAGAGTGGGGGAAAATATGTGTGCCTATATATTTATATGTGTATATGGATATATATATATATATATATATATATATATATATATATATATAACCATAAACACAAGTGTATGTTGATACAGAGAGAGAAAGAGAGAGGTAAGGTAATTTTAAAAGACTCTGGACTTGCCAGGTTTACGGGTCCCCCCCGCCCCCTTTGATAGTAATGTATATTCTCTGAATTAAAAAAGTCACCCATCCCTGCTCATTCTGCTACTTGTGATCCTGGACTTCTGCCCCCAGATCCTGGCCCCAATGGCACCCCTCTGTGTGTGTATTGTGTAATAGCATGTTCAGGGAGAGCAGAAATAAATGGTCATACCCTTGGTATTGCAGGACAAAAAAAATGGCGGGAGCACCTGCCACTCCCCCGCGCTGTACAAATGTCCCCATAACATGAACCCGCCCCCCTTGATCAAATCCTCAACCCAACAGCCATAGCATAAACAATTCCACACAGTGCCCATTGAAGCAACAGGTCACCCCTAACTTCTCTGTCCCACCTGCATTGGGTTAAATACATATAGGCCCCTGGGATATGGTAGTATCAGTCCTAGTTTTAACTATATATACCCACATACACATACATGTGCGCACACATATGAAAATAGGCATCATTTATATAAACCATAGAAGGATGAGTTATTATATGTATATTATTTTGCTATAAAGTTTATGTATTAGCATTTCTGTTATCTTCACCTGTAAGCCACGTGAGACATTTGTGTAAATAAGGCAGGTGTTTGATGGCACGATAGCACCCACCGAGCCATCGCCTCCCGATTTTCCATGGATGCGTCTCCCAAGGCCACAGGATTTCCGCATAAAGTTACTATTAGATCCCGATTTCCGGATACATAAGAAACAGGTGTTATCTGAAGCTCGGATTTATCCAGGGACTGCTCAGGTTTCCCACCTCAGACCAGCCTCGGGTGATTGATAAGAGCACCTTAATTCAGCAAAGAACCCTGGCATTGGAGATTATGCCTCGCTGGTTCGTTCCGACGTTCCTTGGAACATTGCTTTAGTTGGCGTACCATTTAAATGAACCCAACCACATGCATGGGGGCAGAGGATGTAGTTCCCAACCACCAGACACATAGTGTGGGGAGGGCCAGAAGGCTCATGATTTTGAGGGGACGCGAACCAGTCACCCCCAAGCAGGCATCCACACCCTGCCTGCCACTGAGGGTCTCTGGGCCCCAGAGCCCAGCCTGGCCTGGCCACCATGCCCCCAGCCCCCTCGCTTAATGGCCGCCCAGGTAGTGTGGGGTGTGTGTGTGCAACAGCTCTCTCCCTTCTTGTGGTTTTCAGCAACAGGTATTCAGAAGCATATTGCCTCCAGCAGTGGATATAGAACACAGCCACCATGGCGAATGTTGGCAGAAGGGGAGAGACGTGACAATGCTGCTTGCACTTCTCAGCCTTTTGTCCTTCTGGACTAGACAACAGCCGAGACGTGTGCAGAAAGGGACGTCTAGCACATGCAGCAAGAGACTCAAATATTCACTGTGCTGCCATTCCTAAGAATTCCTCGGCCGTTTCCCACAAACGTGTTTTGTGCCAGGTGATAGCTGTTCCCTACTACCTGAGATGGGAAGATGGCTGTTCATGCTGAGATGGGAAGATTATTGTTCATGCTCCAATGTTTCACTTCCTTTCAAAATAAAAGTGGAAGAACTTTATCACAGAGAGCACCTGTGTACTGTACAGGATGAGTAACAAAAAGGAAAATCAAAAGGTGTTTATTTAAATATTTAAATGCATCTACCTGTATATGTTATGTTTGATAGCCATGGAAAATAAATATTAAAGAAACAGAAAAGATTTGTGTCAGTCAAAGACCTAACCATAGGCTTTCAGTTCATCTCATAAACAGTTTTGGAATTTAATTTCTTTTTAAAATAACCATTAAATACTATGCCTGTTTGAGTTGGAACAGCGGTTTGATTCATTATAAACATATTTACTGTTTTGAAATTCATAAAGGAAAAAGGTTTTCCTGTGATTCTCTGTCCAACACCTAGAAGAGCTTTTTTTTTCTTGCATGCATGTTTGTCCCAGCACAGTGCATAAAATGTGAAATCTGATGCAAGCAAACTTTTGGGCCTTTCCCAACTTTAGCAGCGTGGAAGTTGATGCAATGTGGCTTCTTTGTAGGACCAGAAGCACAGAGTCATTGGGGAGATATTCCCAAACCCCCAGAGCAGATTTAGGTGTAGAGGTGTTCCACTGAGCAAATTGAACTCTGGTTTGCTTGCAGACAAGCACAACTGAGTATATCTCATGCTGGTGCTTGCAAATGCCCTTATGATTTATTTATTTTTAAAATTACATTAATAGTATGCCACCCACACAAGCCAATGTGGCCTTGCATGATAATAATGACTAATCAAATGAAAACTAATCTGGGCTCTGGGAAAGAAAATGCCACATAAATTTCAGACCACACTGGACCTTAAGGGTTTTTAATTTTTTTTCCTCTGAACGTCAAGTTTCACTTAAAATAAACTGCATCAGGTTAACAGGATGTAAATCCATATAATTCAGTTTGAATGTTTCAAGGTAAAGTCACGTGTTTCAAAAGCTGGTTCCATTATTGGAAATAAAAGCCACCAGAAGGGCTTTCCTTTGAAATGCTGTTAAGGCAAAGGTGAATTGCTTCTAAGCTGTATTAAAAATTCCTGTTTTTAATACCGCATTGAAAATCCGCTTTATCACCCCGCCTATTTGGATAAAGGCGTTGGGTTTAAAAAGTTATTATTTGTTTAGGTTCAAGGCAACAGAGGCTGTAGGAATATTCTTGTTGTAAGCTTCTTTTATCTCACATTTCACTGTTGGAGTTACTTTCTTTGCTTATGGTGAGGCATAATCTGATCTCTGTCAACTTGAACCACCTTGTAAAGTCTCTGTATTGAATATTCTTACAAAGATCTGAACTTCATGTAAGCCAATGGTTGCAGCTATTTTTGTTTTAAGGTCAATGCATACAATGGTGTATTGTTGTTTTTAAACACAGTGACTGGGCTTCATCTTCATTTACTGATTCAGGTAAGATACCTGTGAATATCACCTGGCAGATGATAAAGATTTAGCAATTCCTTTAAAATACTGCCTGAGTCGAATTATTGGTGTGTTCTTCATCTCAGCAGATAATAAATGAGGACTACCTTTTTGAATCAATGTTCCAGGTTTTATAGTTCGTATTCATCAGCTATTAGCAAATTGTACACAGGACAAATAGCAAACAATAGCATCCCCATTTTGTTTTGAAGGTAAGCTCCTTTGCCAAATGATAAGAGGGACTTTTACTCAAGAGGAATGGTGTACTTCTAATCCTTGAAATAATTTCACATTGATTTCTGCAAATTGTGTAAAGTGCAGGATGTCCGAGGCCTTAGTTTTGCTGTGGACAAACTATGGTGTTTTATCTTCTCAGTACTTCCTTTCAGGCCAGCAAAGATATTTATTGTGAACTGAAAGTGCCTTTAATTTGCAAAGCCAGCCAGCACTTTTACAACAGGCTATGTCTCCTTGCTATTGATTGAATCCTAATTTTATATGCGGTTAAGTTATTAATAGAGGAATCAATATTAGTCTGACTGGTGGTCTTTGTGACTTCAAATGTGGGCCACTGGTTTTCAGCTGTGTAAGGTGGTACTTGTAGGTGCCATCAATGAGCTGCAAAGTTCCTTGTCTCTGAATAGTCTGAACAGAAATTAAGCTCAATAATATTTTGGTACACTGTACTATAGAACTGCTGATCCATTTAGCAATGTTAAGATATAAGAAACAACAACCTACACAGAGCCCAGAACCTTGAAGTGACAACATTTATCTTAATTTCCTTCAGAACTTGGTTGGTTTTTAGTTGCTTATTGGCAAATGGAGAAATCATTGTATAGTAGATTGGGAATAAAAGTCACTTTAAAAGTCATGCCAGGAAAGAAAAGAAGAAGCACATTTAGACTTCTGCTTCTGACTTTAAATGTCTTCATCCATTTGTCTTAAACAAATAGGGATCTCACTCACCAATCACTGACAGGCAGATACTTTTTCTGAAGGTTGAATCCATAATTCCTTAATATAAACTGCGCCCATCAGTTGTAAAGAGAGTGCATGGGTTTTTTTAAAAAAATGGGCAGAGGTGACAGAGAAAATTGAATAAATTAATCAAAACAATCATTTAAATTCCATTTTGGGATGCTGCATAACAGTATTTCTGTAGATAGAAATTCTTCAGGGTTGAAGATTGTTTTCAAAAAACACCTTTTGGGTTTTTTTTAAGGTGATTTTTGTGTATCTATGAAATTAGAGTGATCCCAATGAGTTTAGATTTCAGTGCTCAAACCACTTTAATGTGATCATTAGATGATTTGGTGACTCTGTGGCTTTGAATTTTTAAATCTTGCATTTTCAAGCTTTTTCTGAAAACAAAGATTTTTAGGACAGTGGTCATAAGGCTTGTGTTTCCAATCTCTTCCACCGGGGAAAAATAATAATTTGTGTTTATGTTCTTTATGTCTGAACTTTGTGTAATAAACTTGCAGTTGCTGAAGTCTTCATCCATTGGTGTAAACAAATAATGATTGTTTTAAAATTTTAAAATCATAGCACAGTTTTCTATGCAGTAATTTCATCTTGATGTCAAATATAGATGTTTGGTCAGGAAAGTGGTACATTTTGCTCATTGGTTGGAGAAATAAGATTTCATTTAGAGAATCTCAAAACTTCTTCCATTTGGAATCCATACATCTTCATGCTATCTGAGTTTCATTGTATTATTGCCCTTTAGTCATTGTTGGTTTATGGAGTAATTGGCTTAATTTACATTTATTTTCCAGCTTCTTTCATTAATATATGAATGTTACTTTGTTGTTGAAAACGTGCAGTCTCTTCGCTTTGCAGATGTGTGTCCTTTACCTTTTTTTTAGAAAATATTGTTGTTGCTTTTTATATAGGCCCCATCTTGTAATGCAGTTATTTTTACTGTTCATGTTGAAAACGATAGGCAGGAAGGTTTTGAAAAATTACCTTTGCGTTGAGTGGTGTACAAGTGTCTGTGTCTCTGAAGATTGTCTCTCACTGAAGATGTGTGCAAACTTGTTTGATCTGAGTTTCAACGTTCACTCGGTCCATTTATTTATAAAGGCTTTCATTCTTTTTAATTGCCTTAACTATATTTTTTTTCCCCGTTCATGAGCCAGACGCTGCAAGGGAATAGGTTCACAGCATAGATAAATATGATCCTTTTCTTTAGTATGTTGAATGATTAGTTTCATCTCTCTGCAAACAATCTGAGGTTTGTGTGCCAGTCTGTATCTTTTCTTTGCAGGCTTAAGCTGTTAAGTGAGTGTTTCTTCTTGGTGGGCAAAAAGGAGCTTGGCGATGGAGGAGAGGAGGAGACTTCTGTGGCACAGGTAGATGGAACTGGCGGACGAACTGATGTTGCTGAAGGAGAATGGGTGAATCTGTGGGTGGGCAGGCAAGGATCCCGTTGAGCTCTGCCCTTTCCCAGGCAGGGTTGTCCTAGCGGGAATGTTGCAACGCAAAGGCACACTTCTTGTAGGCAGCGTAAAGCAAGAGGATGGCACGCAGCATTTGACGGCACATCGCCATCGCCATGCGCACCTGTGGTTCGCGGAGCCCGTGAGGCCTGCGCTGCTGGGGGCTGATGACTTGGCAGAAGGCTGAACGCTCTGAAACCCGCAGCGAGCCGGTCCAGTGCGGAGGCTGTACCGTCACGAGGTGCCCAAAGACTGAGTCGAGCCCCGTGAGTCGCACGGCCTGGGGCTTGTGCACAGCCGGGCTGCATCCTCGCGTTTCTCCAGCCACTCCAGGGGGTTGCGGGTGCCCAGCTCCGGTCTTGGCACTGGGCTCTAGCACCAGGCTGAGTCCCTGGAAGCAAAGCTGCACTTCCAGGTCGGTGGCAGTGGCTGGACTCTGCCCTCCCCGAAAGGGGTGCTTAGTGCTGCTGGGCTTGGGCACGGCACCCCGCAGCCATTGCAGGGACTCATCCAGGGGGGACCAGGGTGCCCAGAGCTGGTACCCGCTGGCCATGGTCAGCGCTGCCCAGCCGCTGCCACCCTGCTCTGCCCAGGCTCTTGTTGCATCTTTCCTCAGTCCGGCGCCCGCGGCAACCCATTATGAGCATCCTTCACTCCAGAACACCAAGACTGAGCCAGTGTTCCACAAGCTCCTCCCTTTGGCTCACACAGAATGGCTCTTCCTGTAAGGACAGAATCCCTCCCTCGCTATCCGATACTAAAATAAATTTAAATGAACCGAGGCAGGGAGGATCTTCTTGGTGTCGGTACTAAAGTTATGATGGAACAAGTCTCCCCAGAGAGGCTCACCAGATGCTTTCCTTAGCTTTTCAGTACCTGGTGAAGAGCTTTTAATCAGCTTGTAGTTATTGTTGTTTTAATAATCTGGGGTTCTCAGTTCTATTATATTATTCATGTTTCTTTGTACATCTATTTTGTTTTGCTTTTTCAATAATTGCATTTCATTCTTTTTATTTTTGTGAAGCTCCCAGAGAACATATATTGGGTGGCCTTCCAGATATAGTTAATTTAATAGTAGTAGTAGTAGTAGTAGTAGTAATTATTATTATTATTATTTATTTATTTATTTATTTATTTATTTATACCCTGCCCATCTGTCTGAGTTCCCCCAGCCACTCTGGGTGGCTTCCAATCGAGTGTTAAAACAATACAGCATTAAATATTAAAAACTTCCCTAAACAGGGCTGCCTTCGGATGTCTTTTAAAGATAAGATAGATGCTTATTTCCTTCACATCTGAAGGGAGGGCGTTCCACAGGGCGGGCGCCACTATCGAGAAGGCCCTCTGTTAATGAGTTAAATAACAAAACTCCTCTGGACGATACTAAGTCCAAAATTATAGCTGTCTTCCCAGTTCTGTACTCCTATGCATGCAAAGCAACATCCACCAAATAAGAGACCATTTCACAAAAGTGAGTTTTGGCTAATCAAAGGGCAGCTTCACACATCCACCCACATCACTTGATTTCTTACCATTGGATTAACAAAGTTTTATTACTTGCACAAACCCATTCCTCTGGAAAGCATTGTGTTTCAGAGCTCACCCATAGGTTTCAGACAAGTGTATCACTTGTTGCTGCACTCTTGCATGTGTGAATCGGCCAAAGAGATTAGAAGTGGTCTACAAACAGGGAAATGAATCTCACAAGTTTTTCCTTCCAAGAGTTTCCATAAAGGTAAAGGGACCCCTGACCATTAGGTCCAGTTGCGGACGACTCTGGGGTTGCGGTGCTCATCTCACTTCATTGGGTGAGGGAGCCAGCGTACGGCTTCTGGGTCATGTGGCCGGCATGACTAAGCCACTTCTGGCAAACCAGAGCAGCGCACGGAAGCACCATTTACCTTCCCGCTGGAGCAGTACCTATTTATGTACTTGCACTTTGACGTGCTTTCGAACTGCTAGGTTGGCAGGAGCAGGGACCAAACAATGGGAGCTCATCCCGTTGTGGGGACTTGAACCACCGACCTTCTGATCGGCAAGTCCTAGGCTCTGTGGTTTAACCCACAGCGCCACCCGCGTCCCTCAAAGGGTTTCCTTAATTAAGCCCATTTTGATTTTAAATTCACATTTATCTGTACACTTAAGTTTTCCATCCACACAAAAATCCACTGAAGAATCACTAAGACAGGGTGTCCTCCAATATGTCGGACTACAGTTTCCATAACCCCCTGCCCCCCACCCTGCCTTGGCTATGCCCATGGTATGTCAGCTTCCTATGCCCCTACTTCTTACATCCAGGGTGGATAAAACCTATGGCAGGGTTTGTTTCCATGCTACGCCAAGATTTAATTCTCATCTCTGTTCAAGAGATGTACTCTGGCCCCAGTCTGTATAGTCGTAACAGTTGGAGTTTGTCTGGCAAAGTTTGCTTCTTTGGTGAACTTTACCGACACTTAAGAGGAAAATGTGTTAGGCATAAATACACTTCTAAAAAGTTGGCACAGTTTCAGATGAGACAAATGACACAGTCGTTCTAAAGTGTTTAATATTTCATTTGCAGTTTGTAATAAATGGTCCTTATCCCATTGGAAGGAAATTAGCCCGTAACAGTTCTTTGGAAATATATCCATAAGAGTCACTTGGCATTTGAAGTTCAGCTTCTATAAGAAGTGGTTTGGCTACTGTTCATAAAGATGTTTCTCTGTAAGTTGCACTTCACCTCAACTCCAAAATCCCCCTCATTAATTTTCTAGTTTTGTTTTGTATGAAAAGGAAGTGTTGCCTTAACAGTGCAATCAGCCCCTCGTATATTTTTAATATTAATTTGATATTGGGAAATAGTAATAGCAAAGAAGATTAGAACAACCTCAGATATGCAGATGACACAACTTTGATGGCAGAAAGTGAGGAGGAATTAAAGAACTTCTTAATGAGGGTGAAAGAGGAGAGCGCAAAATATGGTCTGAAGCTCAACATCAAAAAAACTAAGATCATGGCCACTGGTCCCATCACCTCCTGGCAAATAGAAGGGGAAGAAATGGAGGCAGTGACAGATTTTACCTTCTTGGGCTCCATGATCACTGCAGATGGTGACAGCAGTCACGGAATTAAGACGCCTGCTTCTTGGGAGAAGAGCGATGACCAACCTAGACAGCATCTTAAAAAGCAGAGACATCACCTTGCCAACAAAGGTCCGTATAGTAAAAGCTATGGTTTTCCCAGTAGTGATGTATGGAAGTGAGAGCTGGACCATAAAGAAGGCTGATCGCCGAAGAATTGATGCTTTTGAATTATGGTGCTGGAGGAGACTCTTGAGAGTCCCATGGACTGCAAGAAGATCAAACCTCTCCATTCTGAAGGAAATCAGCCCTGAGTGCTCACTGGAAGGACAGATCCTGAAGCTGAGGCTCCAATACTTTGGCCACCTCATGAGAAGAGAAGACTCCCTGGAAAAGACCCTGATGTTGGGAAAGATGGAGGGCACAAGGAGAAGGGGACGACAGAGGACGAGATGGTTGGACAGTGTTCTCGAAGCTACTAACATGAGTTTGACCAAACTGTGGGAGGCAGTGGAAGACAGGAGTGTCTGGCGTGCTCTGGTCCATGAGGTCATGAAGAGTCGGACATGACTAAACGACTAAACAACAACAACAAACTAGACCAACTAGGTTTAGTGTCTAGGTTTGGCTTGATTTTGTCACATTATGGACTGATGTCTATGATGGTGGCTCCTGCTTGATGACTTAGCGGCTTGAGATTCTAGATCTCATAGTAGAGCGGGGTGCCCCTTTTGTAATTACTCAGTCCCCAAATAACGATCAATAAGCTGTTTATTTATTTAAAATTGTGTCTAATCTATAGCCTCCAAGGTGGGATACCTCCAAGGTGGGACCCCCACCCACCCAATCTGGACAGAGAAATAACCCCTCCCATCTTCACCCACAACTCTTATTGCATTTCTGCTTCCTCCAAATATGTGGAAGTTGGCAATTATGTGATGCCAAAACTGGCCAGCCATCACCATAGGATTTAGTCTCTACCCTGGCACAAACATGTAACTTATCACTTGTTATCACAATCATGGTGCCAGGTGAGATTTTGAAATAAAGGACGTTTAACATTTCAATCTTAGGTTCCAGCCACACAGTGTCCCAGTCTAAAACTGCAAGCTGACTGATGTCCCAGTGTACTTCCCTGTACCAACTGCCCTTTGGCAGACATGACCCTTGGCACTTTGAGGTGGCTGAAAGGTGTTTCTAAAGGCAACAAATCCTGTGAGTGAAGATGAGTGGCTGGAAAGTAGGAAAGGAGCAGGCAAAGGGTTAAGCAGAGTCCAGGCTATAAGGGTTCAGGGGTCCTCTGGCTGCTGGACTACACCTCACATAATCTCTTACCATTGGCCATATTGGCTATGACTCATGGGAACTGCAGTTCAACAATATCAAAGGACCTGCCCTGGAACCTTAAGGTGAAGGGAGGGTAATGAATATCAGCAACACCATCACCATTTGGGGAGCCATAGGTTGCCCATTCTGGCTTCCTGTCCATTCCAGGCCCATGTTCCCAAATGATGTTCCCAAGAGTTGTCAAGGCACACTTCAGCTTCATTTGGCCCAAACACTTAGTGAGAAAAGAAGACTCTTACAGAGAAGGCTCTCTGTACATTTTGATAATAAACCTGATATGCAATGGGGGTTGAATAATTTTGATTGCTACTGTATATACATTTCCCAACGTCCAGTAGGAGATTATGCATAATAGCTGGAGAATGCACAAAATGCAGTCAAGATGCACACATTCTCCAAGACCTAGTGAAATTCATGCATATTGACTGGAGAATGTACAATATATTGTCAAGATAGGCACATTCCCGAATGCCTGTTGAGGAGCATGTTGAAGAGATTGTTGTTGTTGTTTAGTCGTTTAGTCGTGTCCGACTCTTCGTGACCCCATGGACCAGAGCACACCAGGCACTCCTGTCTTCCACTGTCTCCCGCAGTTTGGTCAAACTCATGTTGGCAGCCTCGAGAACACTGTCCAACCATCTCGTCCTCTGTCATCCCCTTCTCCTTGTGCCCTTAATCTTTCCCAACATCGGGGTCTTTTCCAGGGAGTCTTCTCTTCTCATGAGGTGGCCAAAGTATTGGAGCCTCAGCTTCACGATCTGTCCTTCCAGTGAGCACTCAGAGCCGATTTCCTTCAGAATGGATAGGTTCTTGCAGTCCATGGGACTCTCAAGAGTCTCCTCCAACACCATAATTCAAAAGCATTAATTCTTCGGCGATCAGCCTTCTTTATGGTCCAGCTCTCACTTCTACATCACTACTGGGAAAACCATAGCTTGAACTATACGGACCTTTTTTGGCAAGGTGATGTCTCTGCTCTGTTGAAGAGATTGTGCCCTTGGAAATGTGCACAATCCCATGGGTCCAACCATGATAGATCTTCAGGGGCAGGAGAAATCGAGTCCTAGACATTTGAGAAAAGGATCACAGAGGGCTTAAAACAAGGTTCAGAAATCTGCCTCTTTAAATTAATGCAGCATTGATCTCTTGATGCTGAATTCTGCCCCATAGTAAAATGGTTCAGTTACTGGCTTAACAAAAATGCATTCATTTTAGCTAGAGCTGAAATGTTTTTATCCGTAGATTATTAACTCCACAGTTTTGAGAGAAGTGCAACCTCTGCCTTTCAGTATTTTATCAAAGCTTTTAGGGAAGAAAAACTAATCTATGTCCTTATCATTTAAACGTTGCCAAGCACAACTGCGAACAGCTTCTTATTTGATTCCTGGTGAGATCTGTTTGCTTTCTATCTGTTCAAATTGAACACAGCTGGGGGAAATATACTTTTCTGATTTATCTTCGGATATAATATTCTTTTGGAGTACTAACCTGGGCTGGATTGTCTACTTCTTATTTAAATTACATTGCAGTGGCTGTCTTCACACAAGAATGCAGTATTGCTACTATTCCTAAAATATTTGTGGAAATATTTGCTGGGGAAGTTATGCAGCAAAGAGAGCATTAATAAGCAGATATAGCTGGTCTGTCAATAAAGGGTGGGGGGGGGGACTTATATTAGGCCAGATGGGACCTGATTGGATCCAAATGTCACCTGATTCTGTTAGTCTGAAAACCACAGCATCCCTCTGCAGCATTGCAGTGGTGATGGTGCAGCAGAGATCAAGCCAGCAAACTATTTAAGTACCGGTACATCCTTCTCTCACAGGGTAATTGAGAGAGAAGAGGTGGAAGGTATCATGTACACTACCATGAGTTTCTTGGAGGAAAGGTAGTATGGAAATGAATAAAAGAAAGAAACAAGTAATAGTTATGGTAGTATTGTTGGTGAAGGGCCCATGGAATAAATGGATAAATTGCCCATGTTATGTCAAAGAGCAAGCCAGCAGTAAATCAAACCATTCAAATATGGAGGTAACTCTTAATTAGCAAAAATACGATCTTCACAGACTTGGCTGAGTGTCAGCAAAAATGCTCATCCCTGGTAGATCTAGCCCCATGAATTAGTTGCTGTCTCTTTCTCATCCTCTCTATGGCTTTTTCCAAGCAATCAGAGACTACGCCTGCATGAAGCCTGCCTCTGCTTTGCCCTTTTCACCCCTCTTCTGACTCTGGGAGTCAAGAGGAGTTGAGCTTCTCATAACAGGAGGGGGAGACACCTGTGATTCTTCACCAGCCAGACTCATCTCTGCCATAGCTGTCAACTTACAGATTTGAAAATAAGGGACCAGCAGCCTCAAAAATAAGGGATCAGCAGCCAAAATAAGGGATTTCCTTTTTTCCCACCATGTGCCTCCACTCCAGACAGACCTTTTCCCCAGCAAGGGTGAGTGGGCTGTCGATGACACATCCATCCGATTCTGGGCACGGGTATGTTCAACTTCTGAGCGCCTCCAAGCCAAAGGCAGAAAGCCCAGCCAGCAACCAAACGAAGCCTCAAGCAGTGGTTCCCACAGCGCAGCAACCCGGCAAAGCGGATGCAGCAAGAAAAACCACCGTCACCTCTCCGCTGTGAAGCGCTGAGCAAAGGCGAGTCCCCAGGCAACGCAGCCAAATTGATCGGCACAAGGCATGCAAGCTCCACCCCCCAGTCGTTCTTAGACTCCTTATTGGTTGAGCAACGCAGCCAAGCAACACAGTTGGAGCCTCCCTCCTCCCTCGCTGGCAGGGAGGGAGGGAGAGGAGCTGTTTCCTTTGAAACCTGGGAAATTTACGGGATATCATCAATCCGGGACAGCAGTGGGAAACGGCTCTGGGATAAGGGAGTTTCCCGCCAAATAAGGGACGGTTGACAGCTATGATCTCTGCCTCTTGGCCTCCCTCCTCTCCTGCTTCAGCATCTGCCTCTGATTCTGATTCTGAACTTCTCTTTGCCATAGCACCTTCCTGCTCACTAAGCTTTGTTACCTTTTCAGCTTCCAACCCCTCCCCCCCCCACTCTTATCACAAGGAAATTGATCAAGGAAGGCAAATCAGAAGAGATGAGTGGGTGAACTATCCCATGGGCAAATGACATAAAGAGCTGTGCAGACAAAGGTAAGGCCTTTGAAAGTGATGTGAAATGCATTAGGAAGCTGGAGAGGTGAAAGCAAGAAATGAAAGGCATTGTTCTGACTCTGATATTCTAAACAGATTGAAGCCCAGGTTGGGGAGAAATAATGTAGATGTTCTATTGAGGAAATGAATAGAGAAATCAAGGGGAGATATGAATGGATACTGAGACATTGGGACACGGTTCCTTCCACTGTCAATTGTAGAAACAAAGTTCAAGGACTGGAGCATCTCTGAGTTTGGGAAATGCAATTTTTTAAAATTTTGTAATGGACTGTGAATTGTGGGGGTGGAGAAGAAAATGTCTCTTAAGCTCTGAATCTTGAAATGCGGTTCTCCAGCCAACTAATGTGTACAGAAATGCAGGTACTAGGTTAAGGTGCACATAAAACTGCTTATATTTATGAAAATGACACACACAAATGCACTGTATTGGGGAAAATAGAAAAAAAATGTATATTGGGGAAAACAGCATACAAAAATATGCATATTGGAAGAAATCTGTAGTAAAATGTTGGTGCATTTTCATGAGGGTCTTTAAAAAAAATCACAAACTGTTGTGGAAATGTGGAGAAGTAAACTTGAAACTGGAAAAATGAAAAAAGAGGTAAAAGAAACTGGAATTGACCATTGATCTCATCTTAACTGAGGTGTTTCCTGACTCTTGACTTGTATTAGACTACAACCTTAATGGGCTATTAATAAAATAATAATAATCTTCCAGACGTCGAGCAAAAGAAATTAACAAACTTTTTGGAAGAAAACAGACCAACTTTTTAAAAGCAAGTCACTTGACAGCGCAACTCCAGTAATATTTCTTTTTGGGGCGAAGTCCCACTGAATTTTAAGAACTATCCAGGATAGGGATAGAGACATAGAATGGCACAATACAGCATTTTCTGCTAGTCTCAGCTGATGAAGTCTTAGTGCTGAGGCCCTACTTTTAAGATGTCACTAGCTGATTTTGATGGCTGACAAGTTTCTTGTTTGTGTCTTTCAGTAATGTAGGCGGTGATACCTCACTTCCACCCTGCATGGCGTCCAGGGCTCTTGACAGTTCTGACAGAGAAAAAGATACAGTCACATACCTGCCGTAATTTGGCAATTATATACAGCCTGAGGGCTTCTGCATTTTTACTGACATGGAAGCCTAATTATGCCTTTCCCTCACTTAAAAAACAAAGAAAGTAGCCAACACATTTTGCATCTTCTGAAGTATTAATTGTACATGGAAAGCTTTATTCACAGAAGTATTGAATGGCATTTCAAATCACATACCAGTCTGCTGTCAAGTTATATATCACACTGAAGTTTCTCATAGGAAAGTTACCCTCCACACAAAAAAATCCTTGTCTCTTTCTGGGTACATTGTACTGTCCATGGCTTAATTGGCCTTGTGTTGCTATAGACAAGTCCTAAGCCTTTTTGCAGTTAGGGAACCTTTTCCAAACTGACTTACCCGCCAGACAAGGGGATTCCTGTGCTTTGCAAAGGATTCTGGGAATGCTCGGTTCACATGAAAATGGGTTTGTTCTTGGAAAGTTGATAAACCAGTGTGTGAGCTGTACCACCTCAGATTGCATGTTTGAATTTGGAGAAACAAACATCTTTCCAGCTGTAAACTTTACTAAATGGGGTGCAAATTTGAACCTAGATAAAAAAGAACAAAAACCCAGTTGTTCCTAGCAGTTGCCATGCAGATGAACCCCGCCTCTGATAGCCTCCTCTTACTGAATTTGTCTAATTGGTTTTAAAAGCAGCGAAAGAGGCTGTCACCACATCTTGTGAACGCATCTGTCTTCTCTGAGAGGAAAGGAAAGCAGTCTCTCCCTTCATTTCAGATTCAGCATATTTTCAGTTATTAATTCAATGAACCATGTTAGGTGATGAAAATAAATTGTTGTGTGCCTGGAAACCCTAGCAATTGTTTTTATGTTTCTGAAATCTCTCCACAGCATGTGTCTGTGAGATAATGGAGAGCATCTCTCTTATCATATTGTGCTTAAAATTTTGAAGTTCTCCTGTTCAACTCCCTTGCATGCTTTATTAAACTAAGACTTGTTGGTGGGGTGGGTGGGTGCTGACCTCGTTTGGATACAAGGCTGGCGCATGTATGAGCCTCAGGCAGCAGAATCCACAGGAGCAGCAGATCACAATGTAGATCTTTATTCCCCCCCTTGTTCCAGATGTGGATCTTCATTCACCTCTTCTTCCCTGGCAGGGAGAGAGGTGCCATTTTGTGGTTTGCCTCAGGTGCTAAAATTTCTTGGGCCAGCCCTGTTTGGATATATCTTATAATGTTGAATCTGCTGCACTCTGTGAAGGTGAAGAAACATGAAGCAATGTGGAAGCACTCATGCATACCTGTCAACGTTTCCCTTTTTTAAAGGGAAATTCCCTTATTCCGAATAGGATTCCTCGCAAGAAAAGGGAAAAGTTGACAGCTATGCACTTATTTATCATGTTGGGGATCGCTTGCCACATAAATAACTTTGTTGTTGTTGTTTAGTCGTGTCCGACTCTTTGTGACCCCATGGACCAGAGCACGCCAGGCACTCCTGTCTTCCACTGCCTCCCGCAGTTTGGTCAAACTCATGCTGGTAGCTTTGAGAACACTGTCCCACCATCTCGTCCTCTGTCGTCCCCTTCTCCTTGTGCCCTCCATCTTTCCCAACATCAGGGTCTTTTCCAGAGAGTCTTCTCTTCTCATGAGGTGGCCAAAGTATTGGAGCCTCAGCTTCAGGATCTATCCTTCCAGTGAGCACTCAGGGCTGATTTCCTTCAGAATGGATAGGTTTGATCTTCTTGCAGTCCATGGGACTCTTAAGTCAGCATAAATCTACTTGTCCACTCAGGAAGCCTCTTGACTGAGTTGCAAGACTGCTGCAATGCTCTGCAACATATGGGTAACCCCCAGACTGTCAGCATTTTGTGGGAGGAATTCAGGAAATTAAAGTGGTTCAAGCACTCAGCCACCCAAGCACAAAAAATCCATTCTTTTAAAACACTTTTTGCAGCAAGGAAAGTGATGGAGAAAGGCACTGAAAAGCGTGGTGTGAAAGACTCTCCTCCCTGGAAGAGAGGGGAGTGGTTGTGGGCGGGAACCCGAGCTCCGCCTCCCCCACTCACCTGGCTGGCGCCCACCCCCTTCGGCAGGCACCCAACCAGGTGCCTCCGAGGGGGCGTTTACTGCAGCCTAAATGCTGCGGCGCCAGCCCCTCCTCGGCCTCATTCTCCTTCGTCCCGTCGCGAGTCACCCACCCTCCACTCCCTTTGAGCTCAGGGTCTTAGTTCTTCCTTGGCCTTGCTATGGACCTTAGGTTGGTCGCCCTGGTTGTCCGGGGGGCCTGGTAGGAGTTTTTCCATTTGGCATTAGGCTTTTTGGTTTTTTCGCCTACCTCGTAGCAATCGTCACAACTTTTGTGGTATTGGTGGGTAGGTTAGGCATTGGAATAATGTGTTGTGGTGTGTCGAAGAGCTAGGTGTGGCCATCGCCTATGCCTTCAATTTTTGGGTATTCCGTTAAAGGAATCTGGCGGTCGTGTATTCTGTCCGATGCCTGCTTGGCGGGAGGCCATGGCACGACCCTCGGTGACATCAGGGGAGAGCCTATAGTTGGATTAGCATCAACAGGCTCCACCTACTGGTGAATAAACCCTCCTTGTTTTAGACATCCAATGCCTAAGCCAATACCTTTTCACTGCTGTAATCAATAAAGTTGTGGCCTTTTCTTGCCCATTAACCTTATATCACGTGACCTTGTGTATTCATTTCTCATTGCGGAGGTCGGGTCCTCGAACCACAACAAATGGTTAATGGTTACGCCTTGTGCAGGCAGATCAGGATGAATCCTCAATCAAAACAGGACATCTGGAGGAGCCCTCAATCTATGTAGAACAACCTGGGGAACTAACTACATACTAAGCAGGAAGTACATGTGCGCCAAATCGCCAGCCGCAAATTTATTGGACCGAAGCTTCTTTATTAGGCTGTTGTACTTAGAGCAGGAGCATTGTCCCATCTGCTTAGGAGAGGACTGTGAGGTCAAATACACAAATGAATGATTCTGAGTAGAGTTGTTTTTCCACTCCTGGCTCCACTTCTGAAGAACACTTTACAGTCTGCTTTAACTGTTCTTGACTATTTCTTTCCCATTAGAGAAAGAGCCTATATTTCTCCCTCTCCCTCTCCCTCCCCCCCCCTCTCTCTCTTTCTTTCTTTCTTTCTTTCTTTCCATGCTAAAATAAGTTGTGGCATCACAAGCACTCCCATTTTGCTGTGTCAGTTTTCAAGGGAGCCTTGGCAGTAAGGATGCTCAGATGCTCAGATTGATACCACTTCAACATGTGGCTTGTATTATTTATGGGCTAGATCCAAACTAAGTTAGTTGCAATGAGTTCCCATTGAAATCAGGAGTCTCTAGCTAAATCATGACTAACTTGTCCCATTGTTCACTTCATTTAGTCTGGATCCAGCCCATTATATTAACCATATTCTAGAATCCAGCTAGTCTACCGGGGGTGTTCTACACAGCAGGTGTGGGCACTTAAGATCTCCTAGCACAATTCCATTACCTCTTAACTGTTAACCATTGGCAAGATTGGCAGCAGCAGCGATAAGTTCTATGCTTAATATGTCATTCTCCTGCTAATTGTGCTGTTTAAAATGTGCATTTTATATTAGACTCCCTTTAGTAATTTTTTCTTTTGAAATATTTTTGAAAGATAATTTTTTTTAGATTAACTTTGCTGCATTAAATGTGCATTCTGTAGTTGTCCTTCTTTTGGAATGTTTTATTTTGAAATCTCAAAGATAACATTTTAGTTTCCTGTTAATTATGTTGCTTTGAATGCATACAGTATTTTGGACTTTCATCAGTAATGCTTTATTCTGGATTTTTTATTTGATTTGATGCTTTAATGTGTTGTAAACTGCTTTGAAAATGTTTTTTCCTGAAAAACATAAAGTGGTTTTTAAATGAAATGAAGGATAATAATTTTTCAAAGAAACATTAATATGCGAAAAAGGCACTACAATGGAAAATCTTATTCATTCCTAACAGGGAGAAAAAAAGAAATTTTTTTTTGCATCCAGCATTACAAAAATAAGTTTTGGCAAATTATATTCCATGGAGAAAATAACAGCTTGATTAAAAACACGACCGAAGGCATAGAAAACAAATTAATGAGCATGCTAGTGGCTTGTAGAAAAGAGCCAAATAAAAAAATGGGCATTGTTTTTGTAATTATATAAAACCAGGTTGACTATTTTTTAATGAATAATTGTTCGTGTCTACATAAAGAAATCCATGAAGATGTGGAAAGATTGCGTGTCAAGGTTTGTTTTTTAGGATGGGGGAATCTCTGTTGACGGTTGCCCTCTGGAAGAAATAAAGTTAAACTGGAACATTTTTCTGGAATCTGGAACAGCCAGATGGACATGTGACACTCATTTTGTGCTGTCAGGAATTAGCTTCTTACATTTTCCCTGAACTTACCGAAGGCGCTGCACCAGCAAGTCATGCTGCTGACATCTGTATGTTCAATTGACTGCACATGGGAGCTTCTGTAAGTAAGCCCCAAGTAATTTTGGTTCTTGCTGGAGTTGGAGTAAAAGTTTGATGCAGTTTGTATTTAAAGGGGAACCTGCCTAATTAACACTATCCAAAACAATACTTAAACTGAAACACAATCATCCTATGAAATTCACTTAGCCGTGTGATCTTTGCAGCGCAGCTCTCCAGCATATGCTAGGGAAAGGCATGCATAATAATGCTTATATTATTGAAAATAACATGAAAAGGGGAATTTTGTTACAGAAAATGGCTCTGCAAAAACATACATATTGGGCAAAATTGCACACAAGGGTGTGTATATTAGGAGAGGCTTGGAGAAATAAAATGCTGATGAATTTTTTTCATGAGGATTAATAATAATAATAAACTGAGATGGAAATGTGGAGAACTGAATTTAGGGTTGGAAAAATGAGAAAAAGAGAAAAGAAAATGGATGGATTTGCTCATCACATGTAGTTGGACTACAACTCCCATCATCCCTGAATTCTGGCCTTGCTAGCTAGGGGTGATGGGAGTTGTAGTTCAACAACGTCTGGGGACCCACAGGTTGAGAAAGGCTGCCACAAACCAAGAGTGGGGCACCTTGTATGTCCCAGATGTTGGTGAACTATAACTCCTATCATCCCTCACGACAGGCCATGCTTTCCGTGAACAAGAGCCCCTTTAAGACATTTGGCCGAATGTCACTGGTATGGCCAGAGGTGGTGGTGCGGTGGTTGGGCAGCATAGTCTCTTTTCATTTAATATTGATCTCAATATATGTATATCTCACTGTTCTCCCGAGATGAGATTCACCACAGCTTTAAAAACACCGTGTTGAAAATACAGAATGATAGAAACAAACTTGCTTAAAGCCACAATCGAAATGCATCGCAACCTATCTGAAACCAGCAATTAAAATATAATTTGTCTTGTCAGCAGTCCAGTGGCCAGCACTGTCTGCAGCTTAGTCTTCAAACGCCTGTCTGAACGGTAAAGTCACAGTGTGCCATTGACAGATCACAAAGAGGGAGCCAGTCGAATCTCTCTTGGGAGGGAATTCCACAATCACAGAGGAGTCTCTCTCTCGTTTCATGCTTCTGATGTTGAGAGGAGGTGTTCACCCAAGAGTACCGTCTGATTGGTTGATTATGTTTCCCTCCTGGAGCCTGATTGGGCTGCTGCTGCAGGCCAACCCGGTTGTTGCATTCTAGGATCTTATCTGCCTATTGTTCTAGGATCCAAGCTTAGTACAAAAGGGCTAGTATAGGGAGACCTGATCTTTCAGGTAGCCTTAGCTGAAGCCATCATGGGTTTTGTAGGTCATAACCAGCACAATTTTGCCCAGAATTGAACGGGAAACCAGGAAGCTGTTTTAATAAGAGATTAACCAGTCAGCAGTCCAGCTGCAGCATTCTGGATCAGTGGCCTGAAGGAACATGTGGAAAGTCTGTAAGAGGCTGCTAAGAATAGAGATGGAGCTAAGGTTGTGGCCTGAGGCAAGCATGCCTGGATTTGGTCGGTGGTGGCATGGGGGTCATATGTATGCAGCCTTGAATTCAATGGTGGAAGGAATACAGGACATAGATAAATAAAAGAAAAATAGCTAAATAAATAAAGGCAGGTAAAAAGGTAAAGGACCCCTGGATGGTTAAGTCCAGTCGAAGGCGACTCTCGGGTTGCGGCGCTCATCTTGCTTTCAGGCCAAGGGAGCCAATGTTTGTCCACAGACAGCTTTCCGGGTCATGTGGCCAGCATGACTAAACCGCTTCTGGCACAACAGAACACCGTGACAGAAGCCATTGTGCATGGAAATGCCGTTTACCTTCCCATCGCAGTGGTACCTATTTATCTACTTGCACTGGCGTGCTTTCGAACTGCCAGGTTGGCAGGAGCTGGGAAAGAGCAACAGGAGCTCACACCATCGCGGGGATTTGAACCGCCAACCTTCTGATCAGCAAGCCCAAGAGGCTCAGTGGTTTAGACCACAGCGCCACCCATGTCCCCTCCTAGCTAAATAAATATTTCAGATGGAAGATGGGACTCTGACTACATGAAAGGGAAAAGAAAGCTCCATTTTAGTTTTGGTAACTGTGATGGGAAGCCCGTTGAGTCTTCGGAGGGCTAAGTGTCAAATATGTTTGGTTTGTATTAACAGCACTCGTGTTGTTAATGTGTGCAATCTCCTTGGCAGGCTGAGGCCTGCACACAGCAGACAAGGCCCTTCCTACAGAGCTTAGGTCACCCCATGGAGTCATCCAAAGGATGAGGGCAAAGGGAGCACTTGAGCCTCACCAAGGAGGCGGCAGGTGCAATCAATTTTCTCCCAATTGGGACCAAATAATTGGAGGAAAGAGTCTGCGTTACCAAAGAATCTTCATCTATTGGAACAGAGTTGGGGGGCAGGCAGAGGGAGCATACAAAGCCGACTGCATCTGTTCTATCATATATAGCTGCTGCTTTTGTAACTCCTAATGCTTGACAACTGTGCTTGAAATGGATATAATTGGGGAGGAAAAAAAGCCTTTCCTTCTATTTGAGGCTTAGAAATGCTCAGAGGGAAAGGAGGTTTATGAGAGACAAATTAACTACAGTATTAGGTCCAAAGTAGCACATTTTATAGGTTTATTTGAAAAATCCATATAAGCTATTCATTTCAAGCCTGTTTTATAGCGAGTAAATTGTTCTGAAAGCTCCAGGAGCAGATGGGTTGAGTTCCAGCATTGGAAATGAGCTGTCAAAGGAAATGAGGGAGCCAAGAGTTCCACAGAAGTAGTAGCAAAAATACCTTGTCTCTTGAGAACATCTCCCTAAAGCCAAATATAATATAGGAAGAAGGAGTTGGAAACTGCAAGATACCAAGTTTCTCTAACAATGCTAGTACAAACCCAGGGCTTTTGAAGGAGATAGCGTTCTTAAAGAGTGATATACTTTGGTGATCTAATTAATATGATGTAATGCAGGGAACGGCCCTTGATTAAAGGCAGACCATGTGCTTTGCAAACTGAAGGTGTCGGGTTCAGTTTCCAGCATTTCCAGGTAGGACCTCCATCTGGAATCTTCGAGAGTTGTTGGCAGTCAGAACATACGGAGCTAGCTGGACCAATAGTCTGACCTCCGTAAAAGGCAGCTTCCCATGTTGCAAGTTAAATGGACTTCCTGGCTCATAGTCCAGTCTCTCAGACACTACACTACAGCTCTTGGTATAGAGCAGGTTTAAATGTTTTGCCAAAAGTGCTTTGTGAAATGCTCCCTTAAGTAATAAACCGTTTGGTGAATTTCATGCACTTATGAACAAAAACCTGTCCCCAGCATCAGCCATCTCTTTTCTGCACATTTAATATTTTGCACTGTCATTGCTTTTATTTAGGGCTGCTATAGATCTGGAATTTCCAGGACATATCCAGGATGCGTCCGCCAGAAGTAGCATCCAGGCTGCCAAATATCTAAATGACCTACTACTCCCTTCCCATCAAATAGCCTTTATGCTCGCGAGACTAAATGCCTTCCCCTCTGCAGTGTCCACAGGTATATTTTCACATACCCCATATAAAGCCCATCTGTGTGCCTGCAACCAAGGAGTGGTTCAATGGACCTGATTCAATGGACCACATTCTCTTGGATTGCTCTTTACACAGTAGACCTCGCCAACTGATGCTGAGCAAAATGTTGGACCTCTGGCCTATAACTCCGAAAAGAAGTCAAATGAGGTCTCTCCTGGCAGATATCACTATTTTAGTAAGCTTCCGTTTTAGCCACAATTTTACCCGAAAGGGTTCCCAACAAACCATCCTTTCGGAGAACAGACAGGGCGGATACCAAAGTACATTAGATCACAGTGTGACTTTACGATCCTTGACAGCTTCACCCTTGCCCCTTTTAATTACCCCAGTGACCTGAAATGTTTTATACTGTGATGCCAATAAAGGTATTTGATTTGATTTAGCATCTAGGCTAAATTTTTGAAAATTGGTTAAAATGGCAAATTTAATAAAATACGAAAAATTTCATAAAGTTTAGCTCAAAATTTCATTTTTTGGAATTTTGCAAAAAACACACCCAACAACATTTACCCCCCACCCCAATAATAATTTTTTAAATATAGCAACCCTATTCTATTGTTGAACATCCTAGTCTACTTAAGATGTGCACCAAACACACCAATCAGAGAAAGGTGATATTTTAAAATGATGTTTTTAGTTTGATGCTCATAACAAATATATAGAAGTGGGCATTTTTTAGGGTGGTGTGTTCCTGAATCCAGAAGGAGAAAGTCAGCATTCATTGCTCAGCTGTGACAGACATACCTTAGGAGAAGCAACAATCAGATTGTTTTTCTGCAAATGAATGAGTACCGTGCTTTTCTGAATTTGAGATTTAGGGCTAGATGAACAGGGGCTGTACTGGAGAATTTCTGGACTGGCTGGTCAGTCAGCACACAGCGTTAACTATCTCCAGTGTAGAGGCCTCTGAATCTAGATAATCTTTGATACAGAAATGTTGGTCTCTCTCTGGAGGAGCAACATTAGCTGTGATGAAATTGTCGGTCAAGCATATACGATGAAGACTCAGCATTTCTAGATGTCTCATGAATTCCTCTGGTATCATCTGCTGTGGGGGCTGTTTAGCCTTAGGAAACTTGGAAGCTGTCAGACCACTGCTCCATCTGTATTGTCCACATGGAGTGGCAACAGCTCTTCAGGGTTCCAGCCAAGAGTCTTTTCTAACCCTCCTTGGAGAATGAATCTGGGACCTTCTGCACACCAAGTATGTGCTCTTCCCATAGCTACAGACCATCCCAGACTTATCTGGGATAACAGAAAACACAGTATATGTAATAAAATTGAATCATGTCTATGGGTAAACTGGCACTCATGTTAAAGGCAAAGGGACCCCTGACCATTAGGTCCAGTCGTGGCCGACTCTGGGGTTGCGGCGCTCATCTCGCTTTATTGGCCGAGGGAGCCGACGTACAGCTTCCGGGTCATGTGGCCAGCATGACTAAGCCGCTTTCGGGCGAACCAGAGCAGCGCATGGAAACGCCATTTACCTTCCCGCTGGAGTGGTATCTATTTATCTACTTGCACTTTGACATGCTTTCGAACTGCTAGGTTGGCAGGAGCAGGGACCGAATCCCCGGTCGTGGGGATTCGAACTGCCGACCTTCTGATCGGCAAGTCTTAGGCTCTGTGGTTTAACCCACAGTGCCACCCACATCCCTGACAGGCCCTATAGATAGGCCCAAAGTCATGATTGACTCGCTTCTGTGATTCCTCTATATATCACATTCAGAATGTAAGAGCCCTCACGGATCACACCAAACATCCATCTAGTCTGGCAGGGAGCCATGTGCCTATGGGAAGATCACAGGCAGGACCTGGGTGCAACACTATCACTCTCCCTAGCAATTGTTGTTCAGAGGCAATAGAGGGACAACACAGGTATCACGGCTTAGTAGCCTGTGATAGTGTTATCCTCAATGGATTTGCCAGATCCTTTTTTAAAACCACTGGCGGAGAAGTCCTTCCTTCTGCATGTTCTGTATCTTCCAACATTCACCTTCATTGAGTGGACCTTTGCCCTCTGTTTCCATATCTGGGTCACAGCTGGTAGTCAGCTTCATGATCTGAAATAGCCCTTACTTTAGTTTCTCTTTGCCAGTAATGTAGGTCAGAAGAAGCTGCTCTTTAAAGCAGTGATGAACATTGGTCCTTTTTCTGGATCAAGCAGCTTTCTGCGTGAAAAAAGCTTTTGATATTGCTCCCTTCTGTAATGAATGGAGTAGCCATATGTGGCACAGAGTCAGTGCTGATAAAATACTAGATGGTAGCACCTGAGGATGTTTAAAAAAGAGTGTCACAACTATGCATCTACTTAAATAGCTAGATAAATCACCAAGTGGAATCTACTGTCACCCCAACACTAGGACATTAAATAAACTGAACTATACTCCTTTTTATGAAGTTATTATAAGGATAGGAGGATATGTTCTTGGCAGGCAGCTCAGGCAGGCTGACAGTGCAAATGACTGTTACTGCATATACTACTTTTATTACAAACAATTCTTCGACATGTACCCAGTGATATTCTAGCTTCTTGGCAAAAGCTGTTTGATGAGTCAAACTGGAAAAAAGTTGAAAGTTAGAATTGGTGCACTACCACTGCAAAGGCAGAAGGAAGGAGCATCTAGCTTCCATTTATATTGTTATGGAGCTTAATTCTGTCTTTGCATTGGATTAGGTTAACCATAAAAAATTAAACACTGCCACAGTTACAAAGAGATTGTCATTAATTGGCTACTTGCTGTGAGATTATACGTGGCACAAAATTGGGTGAAACACTCTTTTCACCGGTGAGAGAAGTGAATCAATAAGAGTTCAGATACTGCTGGGATGCAGAAATCGACAGATAAGATGTACACAGTCACATGATTTTCACAGAGGAAATCTCTAGTACCGTATTTTTCGCTCTATAAGACACACTTTTTCCCTCCTAAAAAGTAAGGGGAAATGTGTGTGCATCTTATGGGGCAAATGCAGACTGCGCAGCTATCCCAGAAACCAGAACAGCAAGAGGGATTGCTGCTTTCACTGCGCAGTGATCCCTCTTGCTGTTCTGACTTCGCTTCGCTGGAGAGGTGCTGCGCAGAGAGGGAGAGAATTCTTTTCCCCTTGTTCTCATCCTCTAAAACTAGGTACGTCTTATGGTCAGGTGCATCTTATAGAGTGAAAAATGTGGTAATTTATTCTGGGCTAATGAGATCATAAACAAGACACATCAACATTTGAGAAGTATAAGATGAGACTAAGTTTTATATTTGTTCATCTGTAATATGAGTGCCATTGGGACCTGGGTGGTGCTGTGGGTTAAACTACAGAGCCTAGGACTTGCCAATCGGAAGGTCGGCGGTTCAAATCCCCATGACGGGGTGAGCTCCCGTTGCTCAGTCCCTGCTCCTGCCAACCTAGCAGTTCAAAAGCACGTCAAAGTGCAAGTAGATAAATAGGTATCACTCCAGCGGGAAGGTAAACGGCGGTTCTGTGCGCTGCTCTGGTTCGCCAGAAAGCGGCTTAGTCATGCTGGCCACATGACCTGGAAGCTGTACGCCGGCTCCCTCGGCCAATAAAGCGAGATGAGCGCCGCAACCCCAGAGTCAGCCACGACTGGACCTAATGGTCAGGGGTCCCTTTACCTTTACCTTTATAGGGCCTGTCACTCATTCCCCTCTGAATGTGAAGACATGGAGAAGGGAGTGAGAGAGATCGGAGGGTGCACAGACAGCTGTATGCACTTAGATGTTCTGCGTGAACCTCAACCATTCAGGCTTCCCCATTGCATAGAGGGCCTACACTCCTGCAGCTGTTGCCTCTCTGCAACTGTTGCCTCTCTCCTACTGTATCTGTGAACATGGAGACAGTATCGGTGAGTGTGTTATCACTCCACATATGTAAGGGGATGAGTGTGAACCTTTCCCAGCATTGACTAAGGGTGAAAATCCAATCACTTAAGCTGCTCTCTTGTCCTCTCCAAGACCCATTCAGAAGGCTTCCTACGTGCCCAGATTGGGCATGAACAACACTTTGGAAACACTTGCTTTTTTTTTGCCAGCAGATGCTTTAGGTTATGCATGGAATTGAAGAGTACAATAAATCAGGCTTTAAAGCTGCAAAAGGCATTTATCTAGATTCCCTTTGGGAGTGCTGTATGATGAATAATGTTTTCTGGAGGACTGTTCATAAGCAATCAAAGAAATGAAGAAATTTCGTTTGGGAAAAAAGAGGCAAGTATTTAGCTGAGCACTCCGCTCAAGACCAAATGACCCATCGCATCCTACGAATGGCATCCCTGTATTGTTCACGCCAGCTAATGCAGGTGTTGGGTTTAGATTAGGGATGGTAGAGAAATTCCATTCAGCTTGTATCTCAAGGCAAACTTACCTAATTCATCCATTATACAGCCTGCTTCTTGGAAGAAAAGCAATGACAAACCTAGACAGCATCTTAAAAAGCAGAGACATCACCTTGCCAACAAAGGTCCATATAGTTAAAGCTATGGTTTTCCCAGTAGTGATGTATGGAAGTGAGAGCTGGACCATAAAGAAGGCTGATCGCTGAAGAATTGATGCTTTTGAATTATGGTGCTGGAGGAAGAGTCCCTTCTTAAAGAAATCAGCCCTGAGTGCTCACTGGAAGGACAGAGTGTGAAGCTGAGGCTCCAATACTTTGGCCACCTCATGAGAAGAGAAGACTCCCTGGAAAAGACCCTGATGTTGGGAAAGATGGAGAAGGGGACGACAGAGGATGAGATGGTTGGACAGGGTTCTCAAAGCTACCAGCATGAGTTTGACCAAACTGCGGGAGGCAGTGGAAGACAGGAGTGCCTGGCGTGCTCTGGTCCATGAGGTCACGAAGAGTCGGACACGACTAAACAACTAAACAACAGCAGCAGCAGCAGCAGTATGCACACTGCAGCCCAGCCATCCTTTCAAAGTCAAATTCCTCTGAATTTTGCAATGCATTTCTCCAGCCAGGTATCATGTACAAAAATGCATATAATCAGGGTATAGTGCAAATCAAAGTGTGCAAATATATGTGTGAAAATAATACACAAAAATGTGTTACATGAAAGAAAATTGTTTCGCAACCCCATCTATGTTAAGCACATGAAAACGTGTGTATTGGGAGAAATTCGCACTAAAATGCTGATAAATTTTCATGGGCGAGGCAGCTTAAAAATAGTAAATTGCAGATTGATGTGAGAATATGCTGAAATGGAGAAACTAGGAGAACCAGAAACTGACTACCCCTACTTCAGAGAATGATTTGAAAGCCATGTATTTCAGGTTTTATTATTGTTTGTAGCCAGTGGCTGTTGCAATATAAACATGAAATACATACATGCCATGATCATGAAAGCCATATAAAGTGAATGTTGCACTGGTAAATCTAAGCTTTCAATTTCATCCATTTTTATGCACTGCTAACATGATGATAATGTTGATAATAGCTTGTGAAAGTTTTGGGGTGACTATATTTATATCTGTTTTCGATTTATTTAGGAAGTTATTGGGTTTCTCTCAGCAGTGAAAGGAATGGCCCTCCCTTGTCTTATCAAAAAGGAGGTGGGAGCTTTTTCCCCAAAGAAAGCAAACCGTTTAGAAGCATTTCCATTGTTTAGACTGAGCTCCTTTGTGACATTCAACTAATACAGTTTCACTGACCTAAATATAAAGATTATCTGCAGAAATGCACGATGGAGGGAATTAGATTTAAGGAAGTAACGATGGCAATTTGCTAACTGACTGTTGAAATTTCTCCACCAAAGTGCCTCATTGTGTAGGATTTATGGAAGATTTGATATGGGTTAGAAGAATACAAAGCACTGGTTTTCCCAAGTTCAAAGACCGCATTTATTCCTTTCTTTTTGGAAAAAAATAACCCTATATTATTGTACAGCAATAATATTACATATCACAGTAATTATCTTTAGAGTGAAGCAGACATATTCTCCACGAAGAACAAAACTTTCTGAAGAAATGTGATGACGCTACACACCCCAATTCATATTGCTGTTGTTCGTGAATCATGCCACAATTGCCTCGATTGTAATGGAATAGTCCTTCTCAGATATGCATTATTCACATCAGAAATAAAATTGCACCACAGCAAGAAAAAGTATCTTGCATCTCCCAGGTTTTTCAAAATGTTGTGTGGAGCATTTTTCCAGCGTTGAGTAATTGTGTAGCTCAGCAGCTACCATAAATCTGATTAGATTCTTTCGCTCTGATAGTCAGAGTCATCTCCATCAAAGACAGAAAGCAAAAATACCACATTTCTATGTTGATTTGTCTGTGAAAGAAACCCTGCACATCTGCCAGTTCATTACTGGGACCCCACAGGAAATTGTGGCTGCTCCCCTGTGAGGCATCAGAGGATATGAAACAGCAGGGGGTCAGGATCCACGAACAGTTTGCTAAGACCGTTGCCAGCAGGCTGATGTGTCAGAGATCCTGCTTTGCTCGTTCTGCCAAGTATCAGAGGGGAAAGAGGAAGTTTAAAGCACTCGGATGGATTCCTCACACTACTGTACATAGCAGCCAATGAATTTGTGGCTTGTATGGATTTTTCATGTGTTGCTACTTGACTTACATCCCAATGCTGTGCATGATTTCTCAAAGGTATGTCTCACCAAGCTCCATCATGATGATGATGATGATGATGATGATGATGATAATAATAATAATAATAATATATTTATACCCCACCCATCTGGCTGGGTTTCCCCAGCCACTCTGGGCGACTTCCAACAAAAGATTTAAAATACAGTAAGACATCAGTCATTAAAAACTTTCCTAAACAGGGTTGCCTTCAGATGTCTTCTAAACGTGAGATAGTTGTTTATTTTTTTGACATCTGATGGGAGGGCATTCCACAGAGCAGGCACCACCACTGAGAAGGCCCCCTGCCTGGATCCCTGTAACTTTGCTTCTCTCAGAGAGGGAACCGTCAGAAGGCCTTTGGCGCTGGACCTCAGTGTCCGGGCAGAACGATGGGGGTGGAGACTCTCCTTCAGGTATATAGGACCCCTGCTTAGCCGGCATATATTAGCAGTCAGAGCAGTTTTGAGAACACTGCCTGATTTCTTTGCTCTTGGTCAGAATATGCCATAACAGCACCCCAGCTGTGGCGCAAGAAGTGACCTGCCCTTAGGGATCAGGAAGAAATTTGGTTTGGTTCTGATTTTCATGTGAACCTACCTAATTCACCTGTTCCCAAACAACCTGTGTTTAGATTGCTACGTATGATGTTACACATTGCGTTTTACCCTGTTTAAAGTTAATTTCCAAGAGTATTAAGGGCCCAGCAGGATTGTGCAGAGCTAGCACTGCCCATAGGGATGCGGGTGGTGCTGTGGGTTAAACCACAGAGCCTAGGACTTGCCAATCAGAAGGTTGGGGGTTCGAAACCCCAGGACGAGATGAGCTCCCGTTGCTCGGTCCCTGCTCCTGCCAACCTAGCAGTTCGAAAGCACGTCAAAGTGCAAGTAGATAAATAGGTACCGCTCTGGCGGGAAGGTAAACGGCGTTTCCGTGTGCTGCTCTGGTTCGCCAGAAGAGGCTTAGTCATGCTGGCCACATGACCCGGAAGCTGTACGCCGGTTCCCTCGGCCAGTAAAGCGAGATGAGCGCCGCAACCCCAGAGTCAGTCACGACTGGGCCTAATGGTCAGGGGTCCCTTTACCTTTACTAGCACTGCCCATTCGGTGACGATGAACACAATGGGTGTGTCCCCCAGCAGATGCATAATTGTCCCCACCAGGAGAGAGCCGCTTCCAGGCAAGTAGGATTTCTGCCGCAGGAACGAGCATCAAATGCCTGAATCGATCTGTTGCAGGTGCATGGGGAACTTATGATTAGGCATAGCTTCCCAGTACATGCGCAACCCATGCTCAGGCAGTGAAATGTGTGCACATTCCCCACATGCCCAAATCCATGCGTGAGGTTTATGCTGATTCCTACTTGGTAGTGCTTTACCGACAGAAGATATTGCAAAAAGTGTCCTCTCTTGGCAAGGTGGCAACCATAGAGGGGTCAGAGGAGGTCAGGCCAATCAGGTCATCTGAGGTAGAAGCGGAAGACCACCAGGAAACAGAGACAGCTCAACCCTTGGTAATGATTCCAGAAACAGGGTGGTTAGCGACAAGTCTCCCAGGACCCTGGACAGAGCCGAAAGAGCTAGAAATTTGTTCCAAATAGAGCTTGGTCTAAACTCCTGGCCCTGAATATCCATTTCAGGCTACTCCCGTTGCTGAAAGACGCAAAGCCCTCTGGCCTTGAGTCTAACACTCAGTCAGCAGTTCGAATCCACGTGATGGGGTTGTTGGTTTCTGTTTCCCTCACTGAGCAGCTGCTGGCAGTCACAGGACTATGTTTTCATTCCACAGTCCAGATACTGTTGGATTCCCACAGAAAAGGGAGCTGGGATGTGACGTTTACTGGTTTCCTGTTTCCTTTGTACTGTCGTTTCTTTGTTGGAGTTGCTCTCTGCTTCTCACAGAGGCAAGATGTATATTTGTATGCTCTCTGCATAGCTTAGAAATAAAGCTTAGCAATGTAGCCATACCTGCTTCATCCTTCTGTTGTGGACTCTGGGTGTTTACTACTCTGCTGGGCTCAAACGAAGATGAGCCGTAGCAGCTAGGACGACCGGAGCTGAATTTACTAACAGGGGAAAGCTTCTGTTGCTCTGTCCCAGTTCCTGCCAACCTAGCAATTCAAAAGCATACCCTTGCGAGCAGATAAATGGCACTGCTGTGGCAGGAAGGTAAACGGCCTTTCCATGCGCTCTGGTTTCCATCACGGTGTTCCGTTGTGTCAGAAGCACTTTAGTCCTGTTGGCCACATGACCTAGAAAGCTGTCTGAGGACCAACACTGGCTCCCTTGGCCTGAAAGCAGAAATGAGCGCTGCACCCCATAGTCGAATTCGACTGGACTTAACCGTCCAGGGGTCCTTTACCTTTTTACCTTTACATTTACACCCAAATATCCTTTATTAGGCATAACAAACCACACATTATCAAACAAACACCGTATACAATTTGTACAAAATACAAGCTCAACATAACAAGGTTTGTCCCAGTCAGATCTTAACTCCAGAGAAAATCAATTTGCATAAATAATACAATACAACCACTAAATCTCTTTATAATGGCCCAGTCTTTCTACATGGACAGCACTCAAGAATTCAGCCACTATTAAAGTAATTTGATCGTTACTGTCCAAAAACAGGTCCTGAACCATTGGTAGCGTAGAAATCAGCCTATTGAGTTGTAAGGCCTCTAATAATTGTCTTCTGGCATAAATGTCAAAATCACAAGAAAAGAAAATATGCTCCAAAGTGTCAGGTTCCTGTTTACTACATTTGCAGAGACGTTCTGATTCGGGAGAGCTAAATATCTTCCTCTCACTATCATCGAGGGAAACATATTAAATCTTAACACCTTGTGGAAGAGGCAATTCCGTAGTTGAACGCACAGTATGTGAAACAGTACTCCCTAATGTTCAGTGCTCTCTAATGTTCCAATGTTCAGCTTCATTGGATGGTTCAGGTACAGTGGTACCTCGGGTTAAGAACTTAATTCGTTCTGGAGGTCCGTTCTTAACCTGAAACTGTTCTTAACCTGAGGTATCACTTTATTGTTCTTAACCTGAGGTATCACTTTATTGTTGCTGCCATGCAATTTCTGTTCTCATCCTGAAGCAAAGTTCTTAACCTGAGGTACTATTTCTGGGTTAGCGGAGTCTGTAACCTGAAGTGTCTGTAACCTGAAGCGTATGTAACCTGAAGCATCTGTAACCCAATGAGAGCCAGTGTGGTGTAGTGGTTAAGAGCAGTAGTCTCGTAATCTGGGGAACCGGGTTCGCTTCCCCGCTCCTCCACATGCAGCTGCTGGGTGACCTTGGGCCAGTCACACTTCTTTGAAGTCTCTCAGCCCCACAGAGTGTTTGTTGTGGGGGAGGAAGGGAAAGGAGAATGTTAGCCGCTTTGAGACTCCTTAAAGGGAGTGAAAGGCGGGATATCAAATCCAAATCCAAACCCGAGGTGCCACTGTGTTATGAAAGAGGGCAACTGCTTCTCCCACTAGGTCTCAGCCCATGCTTTAAGATCAGCAGGCAATACTCTGCTGGTCTGCATCCCCACTGCGGATGACACAGAGCCTTCACCACTCTAGGATTTTCCCTAACCTTTGAGTGTTCAGAACGGCTTTTTCTTCCAAACAATCCTGCATCACTTTCTAATTACCTGCCCCATAGTTCCACTCCATGCATGTGGTCCCTGTTCCCTTTTGCCTCAATTAAATTTCTTTGTCTCTTTCTCTTCTTGTTCCCATTTGCCTCACTAGTCTGAATATAGGTCCTGATTTTCTACACAAAGGCATTTTTCTCTGCCTTCATGTGACTCAATAATAATAATAAGCGAGGAAACACTTTGCCAGCATAGTCTTATTTTTCTGAACATTTCAGCCTTGGGCTGAGTCAAGAAAGATTTTTTTTTTCAGTTGGTGGCCTAATGTCTCCAAAGATGTGCCACTACAAAATTGAAGATGAAGTCATTGTCGCTTTAATTTGATGGATGGTTGTGCTGTTATAAATAACGTGATCCTTAGAGTGGGAGGTGATTAAAAGTGGCCAGGAGTTTACACTGAATTATGTCATTTGAAGAGCTAAATCAATGCTTGATTACCCGTAATTAGCTGCTATTGTAGGGAATAATCTCCAATCAGAGTCTTTGGAATGGGCTCTGCAAAGGTGCTGCATAACGATACATTTCAAAATGCTGGAGAAAATTATCAAGAGTTTGGGGCGGTGAAATTAGTCTCTATATGATGTCCATTTGCACATACCTCGTTTCACACGAGGCTTGCAATATATTGTTGCAGTCTGCAGTGCTCCTGTTCAGGATATTCCCCCCACTGCAGTCAGTCAGTTTTCTGTGCCTACTGAGAGTACTGAGTTCATGGCACTAGTTGTGGGGGGAGAGTGTTCCACAATAAGGTCCCCCCCCCCATCCTAAGGTTCATTGTACTTCTGGGAACCTTGAGGTTTCCCCAAGCTTGCTGATATGACTCTTTTATGAACTAATAATAATAATAACAATTTATTATTTATTATTTATACCCCGCCCATCTGGCTGGGTTTCCCCAGCCACTCTGGGCGGCTTCCAACAAAACACTAAAATAAAATAACCCATTAAACATTAAAAGCTTCCCTAAACAGGGCTGCCTTCAGATGTCTTCTAAAAGTTTGGTAGTTATTTTTCTCTTTGACATCTCATGGGAGGGTGTTCCACAGGGTGGGTGCCACTGCCGAGAAGGCCCTCTGCCTGATTCCCTGTAACTTGGCTTCTCGCAGTGAGGGAACCGCCAGAAGGCCCTTGGTGCTGGACCTCAGTGTCCAGGCTGAATGATGGGGGTGGAGACACTCCATTAGGTATTCTGGGCCAAGGCTGTTTAGGGCTTTAAAAGTCAGCACCAACACTTTGAATTGTGCTCGGAAACATACTGGGAGCCAGTGTAGGTCTTTCTAGACTGGTGTTATGTAGTCTTGGCAGCTGCTCCCAGTCACCAGTCTAGCTGCCGCATTCTGGATTAGTTGTAGTTTCTGGGTCACCTTCAAAGGTAGCCCCACATAGAGTGCATTGCAGTAGTCCAAGCGAGAGATAACTAGAGCATGCACCACTCTGGCAAGACAGTCTGCGGGCAGGTAGGGTCTCAGCCTGCGTACCAGATGGTCAGGTTTGGGCATTCGGAGAACTATTAGTACGTAAGTGATAATAAAACAGGCACCAGGAGTCATCGGTCCACCATGGAAAGCAGCAACTCATCACTCACTTGCTCACAGGAAGCAGCAAACCATGAGCTTAAGAACCAGTCTTCAGGGTCCCTTCCAACTCTACAATTCTGTGATTCTATGACTTTACATTTGCTCAGGTTAAAAACCAGCAGGTTCCCATGAATGCATCTCCCACCAATTCCAGAAATGCAGATGACTCTTCAGAGGTGTCTACCACCTTCTTCTTTTTAGCTCTTGATCTATTGCTTGCTCTACACACATTCATACGTGATGTTGTTGATTTCTGTGCCATATAAAAAATTACCTGCTGATTCCTGCATATCGAACAGCTGTTAGACTGAGGAACGGGGTGTAAAAGTATTTTTGTATGCCACAACTGCTGCACGGATTTTACTAGCCAAAACATGGAAAACAAAAGAACTACCAATGGTAGAAGAATGGCAGATGAAGATGATAGACTTTATGGAGCTGGCTGATCTCACCAGGAGAATCCGCGACCAGAAAGAAGAGGAACACCAAGAAGACTGGAAGAAATTTAAAGACTATCTGAATAAATATTGTAATATTAAAGATATTGTCATATTAAAGATATGTAACTTGAAAGAATCAATTAGGCCTAGGATTAAATTGGGATTAAATAAATAAATAAGAAAATGTACGATAAGAAAAGTTAGGAAATATGATTATGACTGTGATATGGTTTTATGAAATAATGATATTGGAAACTGCTACATATAATTACTAAGAAATTCAGATGGAAGAGATTTGAGGAAGTCAAATAATATGTTTATGAAGATGGATTTTAATTAATTAATCAAGTGTTAGTGTAGTGATGATTTGTTGTTCTATATTCTTTTTTATGTTCTATATTCTTTTTTCTTTTTCTTTTTTCTATTTCTCCCCCCCCTTTATTATTGTCAGCTGTTTCTTTTGTTATGTCTATGTATGGAAAATAATAAATATTATTATCAAAAAATCAAAAACAAAAAAAGACTGAGGAACAGGAGCAGACCAGGTTGCTTTGTTTCATTATAAGTATTAATATTAGTATTACTTGTTAAATTTGTTAGTCACTTTATCTTGCTCAAGGCAACTTACATCATCATCATCATCAGGACTGTTTTTATAAACTGTATTATTTTAATTATGTAACATCCACCTTACCAAATTTCTACAATGCCTAATATGAATAATCCCAACTGCTCTTTTATATCCATATCTGCGTTACTAACCCATATTATTTCCCCACCCCCATAATTCACTGGATTTCCCTTCCCTCTTCTTGACTGTGATTCTTCCAAAAGTCAATAATCCACTGTGACTGTAGTGAATTTATGCAGAAAGATTCTCTCAGTTGAGCAATACTTAACCTTCCTTCTGTTACAGCTAAGCTGCTTTGTCTCTGGTCAGTTGGCAACCACAGTTAGCACAGATTACAGACCTTAGCATGGTGTTTTCCCTGATGGGGCAGCTTTCCACAAAGGATTTATATCAGTGCATCTTGCTATTAACCAGAAGGTTGGTGATTCGAGCCCACCCAGGAACGATTGAGAGCAGGATTTCTTCCAGCAGAATTCAAAGTTTGAGAAGAATGTGCCTTCAGGACAGGTTAGCTAATGGTCTCTATATTTTCTTACTTGGCTCATTTGCAAGAGACATAGTCTCTGCTTGTGATACCATCTATTTTTCAAATTTTAGCAGTTTACATGTAAGTGTAAATGGTACCTTGTTGTTTTTCAATAGAGCTGTACCTTGGTTTTCGAACGGCTTAGTTCTCAAATGTTTGGCTAACTGAGTGTTCCGGTTTGCAAACTATTTTTAGAAGCCAAACACCCGGCGGGGCTTCCGTGGCTTCCTGCAGCCAGTCAGAAGCCGTGCTTTGGTTTCCAAACATTTTGGAAGTTGAACAGACTTCCGGAACGGATTCCATAGTATCTCTCCCATATTTTACTCCTATGTACATCTTGGACTAGATTTATTTAATGCCACTTTGCAAAATTTGTTTATTGGGTTGCTTCAGTCATAATAGGGTCAGCTGCACTTTCATAGAAGCTGAGTGTATTGTTATAGATCTGGTGGGGGGGGGGGTGGATCCCTCTAAGCCCTAGGAATGAATAAATGCCAGGATTTTGATTAATCAGGATCTGGATTACAAAACATAAACTCCAGAGCTGTGCCAGACTGGGAATTCCTGGGCTGGTTTATGCAAACCAACCTGGCCGAGCTACCAAGAGGGCCATTAACAATACAAGGGAACTCCCCTCTGGTCCTTCAGGTGTGAACAGAGATTGTGGATTTGGGAGGTTGCCCGGGTAGCTGCTCTGGAGGAGGGCAAGGGGGTTCTGGGAAGAAAAGCAGAGATCCTCCTTGGAGAGGGAGGTAGTAGATTGCCTGTGCTGCTGCCTCTTGAACTGACCTTGCCGTAAGATCTGGACTCCCTCCACGCAGACTGAAGGTGTAAATAGGTGAATAAACCACATTTCTTAAAGCACAACAGTCTCTGCCCCGTCTTCTATTCTCCAAAGGGACACAGACCCTGTGCAGGTGCCTGGGACCCCATGGGATCTTGTCATGGCCTTGGCCAAGTATACCTGAAGGAGCGTCTCCACCCCCATCGTTCTGCCCGGACACTGAGGTCCAGCGCCGAGGGCCTTCTGGCGTTTCCCTCACTGTGAGAAACAAAGCTACAGGGAAGCAGGCAGAGGGCCTTCTCGGTAGTGGCACCCGCCCTGTGGAACACCCTCCCACCAGATGTCAAAGAGATAAACAACTACCTGACATTTAGAAGACATCTGAAGGCAGCCCTGTTCAGGGAAGTTTTTAATGTGTGACATTTTAATGTATTCTTAATCTTTGTTGGAAGCTGCCCAGAGTGGCTGGGGAAACTCAGCCAGATGGGCGGGGTACAAATAATAAATTATTATTATTATTATTATTATTATTATTATTATTATTATCATCATCATCATCATCATCATCACCACCACTCAGCAGAGAGAGGGGCAGGCACTGGGTTTTTGTAACCGTATCATGGCTGGTTGGTGGTGGATGGAGATGAGAAGAAAGAAAAACCAGCATCTAGCTCTTGTAAAGGATTTTTCATCAATGCACAAAAGGAGAGAAAATGTTTTCCTGGAACAGAAACTCAAACAGTTTGATTTCTGTCACCTTTCGCACTCCTTCGGCGCAGAGCCATCTGCTCTGCTGCATCTCCCCTCTTCCTCCTCTAGTGATCCATCTGTCTGTTTGCCTTCTTGCCTCCCTCCCCAGCTCCCCCCCCCAACTTGCTCCTTTCCCATTTTATGCTATTATCCTACTTCATTGAAACTATGAATTTCACACGCGGACCTAAAATGCTTTGCCTAAATATACAGTGATATTTGGCGGGTGCTGTTGATCTTGCTTTGTGTTTGAGGCTAACCCCTTATACGTTTTTCAGGCTCTGGTGGGGCTATTGTTCACAACAACAGAAATCCCTGAACTCTGTGTGAGTGGTCTAAATACAAGCCATTAAAGATCTGTTGGTTTTCTCAAGAGATGACATAAGAAGATTATTGTTTTTGCTATAAGGGCATGTTATCATTATGTCCTCTAACATTTCTCTTTTATATAATCTTCACAAAGTCCAAAGTAATTGGAAGTCAAGCCACTGCTCCAGAAAATCACAGAGGCCTTCCAAGTCAGAGTCAACAATCTTTTGCTAAAACTTTTAAAGTGCTTAATGGGCGCCCATTAAGTATTATTAGACCTCCTGTAATTTTAACAGAGGTGAGAACAGGGCAGGAACGCAACTGAAACTGACTCATCGATATAATGAGCACTGTCTCTCCCTCCACCCCAGTTGTGTTCTGTCTTTGTTCTGTTCCTTGGCTCAGTAAATGTTAAAAGTAACAGATGACTGAGTAGAGGAGACCAGGTCTTGGGTGCCCTGTCTCACTTTACAGAGGCCATGCTTTTTATTCATTCATTTCATTTCATAAAATTTATATGCCACTTAACTGTAGAAAAAGAACTCAAAGCGGTTTACAAAATAATAAAACAATAAAATTATCATTTTTTAAAAAAAATGCAACCATAATTTTAAAAAATACAGAAAGTTCAAGCCGCAACAGAATAGACTAAAACAAATTAAAACTCATACGAACTTTCTAAACATCTATGCTTGGCCATAGCCAATGGTGTTGATGGAATCATAACCATTGCAAGGAAATATTTTACAAAACCAGCTGCTGCAAATACTTTTGAATTCACTGGTTTTTAGCAATTTAAGAGTGAGCCTTTAATGTTTGATGTTTTATCATGTTTTAATATTCTGTTGGGAGCCACCCTGAGTGGCTGGGGAAACCCAGCCAGAAGGGCGGGGAATAAATAACTTCTTGTTGTTGTTGTTGAGCCCAGGGGTGGGGAACCTGTGTCCTTTCATTTTTTTAAAAAGAAATATTTATTAAGATTTTACAAAAAACAGATATACAAAAACACATAATAAAAAAACAAGAAAAAAATAAGAGTAAACACACACAAAAAATACAAAAAGTTAAAAACAATTCTTTTTCATAATTTAAAACTCATTTGCTTGTTTCTTTGACTTCCTTACACCTCCCCTTCTTGTATTCCCATTTAAATAATCAAATCAGCAAATCCTTACCCTCTTTCATTTATCTTATCTCTATAACTTAACATTTTATAACTCAGTATTTTCATCCATTATCAATTCATTTTTGCATATTCTTATTAACTTTGTTACTAATACCACTTATTTCCAATCCAACACCATTTTTGTTTTTTTTTTGTTTTTTTACCTATTTATGCCCTTCTTCCATATTCTTAAAGCATTACAGCTGGAAACCACTTAATTTCTATCCAACATCATTCTAACATTCATTAATTTTGCAATATTTCTGTAGATAGTCTTTAAATTTCTTCCAATCTTCTTCCACCGCCTCTTCTCCCTGGTCCCGGATTCTGCCAGTCATTTCTGCCAATCTCATATAGTCCATCATCTTCATCTGCCATTCTTCCAAAGTGGGTAAATCTTGTGCCTTCCAATACTTTGCCATAAGTATTTTTGCTGCTGTTGTAGCGTACAGAACCTGTGGCCTTTCAGAGGTTGCGGCCATTGGTCAAGGGTGATGGGAGTTGAGTCCATCAAGGACAAGGACTGGGTGGGGGGTCACGGGTATCCCATCTTTGCACTAGATGATGTTCATTGGCAGTAGGGAAGCCAGCAAAAGATACTGAAGTTGGCAAAGGAGCCAGCAAAAGAGCAAGCTCCACTGAACCTTGCACACATTTGCACAAACCTGTCTCAAGCATCGCTCACAAGAGCTCGTGAACAGTCTTTGATACCGATCTTCATATATACTTTTGAAATCCCCCTCCCCATTTTCAATCTTCAATCTTAAGCGCACAAATCTGCTCACAAGGTGCCAAGCCAAGAGGGTGCTGCAGGGGCACCACAACAATGACAAAAATGGAAAGTTACAGGTAGGTAGCATGTTGGTCTGCCGTAGTCGAAACAAAATTAAAAAATTCCTTCCAGTAGAGACCAACTAAGTTTGTTATTGGTATGAGTTTGTTATTGGTATGTATCTGAAGAATTGTGCATGCACACGAAAGCGCATACCAATAACAAACTTAGTTGGTTTCCAAGGTGCTACTGGAAGGAATTTTTAAATTTTGTTTAAAAAATGGAAAGTGAGAGGTGGTGGTGGCGGTGCACTAAAATTTCAGGTCACTGCTGAAATTTAAAGTCTGCCACTGATGAGATTACAGGGGTTCCCGGTACTCACTCGGGGTTGTGTTTCCGTTGGGAAATCAAGACACAGCAGAGAACAGGGCCTTTAAGAAATATGGTTTATTTTAGACATATTTACACCTAGGTCTACTATGGGGAGAGCTCAGAGCACGACATCTCAAGAAGGCCATGTTCCCTCAGAAGTGCAGCACTGGATCCCCAAGGAATCCCAAAAAACTTCTCTGTGCTTCTGCCTCCTTCTGCCAACATGATTATGCCCTGCGTGGCCTCTGCCTGGAGATACGGCTCCACCTTTCTCTTTCCCCAGCGCTGTGTGGGCACAATGTGTCCCCCCACCCTGTTTCCTCTGTCATGGAAGCTGGACTCCTAAACCTTTCTCTGCCCATAGTAACCATGGCAACTCTGTTTCACAGATTCAGGAATCCTGCTTTGATGTACTGATGACTGACTATTGTCCATTCACTACACATTGATGGCTTTCCTCCCCAGGCTGTTTCCCAGTTCGGTCTGCTAACATTTACTAATTTTAGGAAATCATAGAGAGAACCCGGCAACCAGGGATGCTGCCTATCACATTTACTTTATTTAATGCAGATTCTCTTCACGGTTGATGTGACTGTCGGGCCTCATGCATTTGCAAAAGCAGAGGAGAAAGAATTGCTGTATTTTTTGCTGTATAAGACTCACTTTTTCCCTCCTAAAAAGTAAGGGGAAATGTGTGTGCATCTTATGGAGCGAATGCAGGCTGCGCAGCTATCACAGAAGCCAGAACAGCAAGAGGGATTGCTGCTTTCACTGCACAGCAATCCCTCTTGCTGTTCTGGCTTCTAAGATTCAGAATATATTTTTTTTCTTGTTTTCCTCCTCCCAAAACTAGGTGCGTCTTGTCGTCCGGTGCGTCTTATAGAGCGAAAAATACAGTAAATACACTTTGCTTTTACAGAAGCAGATTTTGACACCTCCTACCCCACTAAGAAAACATGGGCATAGCCAAGGGGGGCAGGGAGGCGCAGCTGCCTCCCCCATCAATAAAAAAATCAATAAAAATACATAGCTGACTGAGGTTCTGCTCCCCTAAAGAAAATTCTGGCTATGCCCATGTAAGAAAACCTTTCCTTTTTCAGTGCATCATGGTAAACCAATATGTTACAATAACTTTAAATCTGCTTACAAATACAGTATTTCTGCTCCAAATATAGGATTTCCTTAAAACAATATTGCTGTTGTTGTTTAGTCGTTTAGTCATGTCCGACTCTTCGTGACCCCATGGATTAGAGCACGGCAGGCACTCCTGTCTTCCACTGCCTCCCGCAGTTTGGTCAAACTCATGCTGGTAGCTTCCAGAACACGGTCCAACCATCTTGTCCTCTGTCGTCCCCTTCTCCTTGTGCCCTCCATCTTTCCCAACATCAGGGTATTTTCCAGGGAGTCTTATCTTCTCATGAGGTGGCCAAAGTATTGGAGCCTCAGCTTCAGGATCTGTCCTTCCAGTGAGCACTCAGGGCTGATTTCCTTCAGAATGGATGCGTTTGATCTTCTTGCAGTCCATGGGACTCTCAAGAGTCTCCTCCAGCACTAGAATTCAAAAGCATCAATTCTTTGGCGATCAGCCTTCTTTATGGTCCAGCTCTCACTTCCATACATCACTACTGGGAAAACCATAGCTTTAACTATACGGACCTTTGTCGGCAAGGTGATGTCTCTGCTTTTTAAGATGCTACTTTTGTGTAAAGTAAAAAACCTGGAGAAAACTTGCAATCTAGTTTTTTCTATTTTTTATTTGCAAAACAAAACACATTTTCATGAATCATAATCTGTATGATTTGGGCAGAGGCAGAACTAGACTCCTTTGCACTCTTGGCAAGGAGCTGTATCCTCCAACCCCCTCACCACCTCTTGTGCCCTTGCCAATGGGAATATTCCAGCACCTCCAAAGCCAGGGAGATCATGAACCAGAAACTCAAAAAGTTTGATTTCCATCACCTTTGGCGCCCCGCCAGTGACTTCCTCCACAGCCATCGTGGTCTGGTCTGGTCTGGTTCCCCTCCCTTCCTCCTCCTCCATTGGTCCATCTGTCTGCCTGCCTTCCTTTTTTTAATATGAATATTTATTGAATATTATAACAAATAATGAAACAAATCTCATTCATCATGTTATATACAATTATTCTCCCTCCTCTCCTCTGAACTTCCCTCAACTCCCCCTCTGCTGTGTTATTAATTTTATTTATTGTATTCTGCTTTTCCTACAAAATAAAATCCCGTATCATTTCTCTAAAATATCTGTTACTCAAATGAAATTGTGAATGTTTATTCAAATCCTGCCAGTGAATCCAGTCCATTCTGTTGTTTCTGCAAATAAACTGTAAATGGTTCCCAGACTCTTTTGAAGTCCTTTTTGTCCTTCCCTTTTAGTTTCTCTGTTAGCTTAGCCAATTCTGCATAGTTCCTCAGTTTTTCATGCCATTGTTCCTTTGATGGTTTTTCTTCCTTCTTCCAGTATTGTGCAATCAAGATTCTTTCCACTGTTGTAGCATACATAAATAATGTCCATTTTTCTTTTGGTAACTCTGGATTTGAGATACTTAACAAAAAGGCTTCAGGACCTTTAACAAAATTCATGAAATTACATGGAAATGGTGTACAGATGGTCTGTCACACCAGTGAAAATGGCAAAGATATTTAGGAAAGAAAATAACAGATGTTGGAGATGTAAGGAAAAGGAAGGAACATTTTATCATATGTGGTGGGAATGCAAATGCATTAAAAATATTGGGAAACGATATACAATGAATTGAAAAAAATGTTTAAAATGTCTGCCTTCCTTCCTAAGCTGCTCCCTCTGCTGGCTGCTTCCCCTTTTGCCTCCTCTTGCAATTTTTGCCCACTGTCTCCATCTTTCTTCCCTATGAGCCTCACTGGGCACTCGGTTCACACTTCTAAAGGTGCCACCAGCCATCTGGGGAGAGGGTGCCATAGGGTTGCTGAGATGGCACATGCCAGTGACTAGATTTCTCCACGGAGGTATTACAGAGGCATTTGCAGTTTGACAGTCCTGCGCTGAGCGCCTTCTGCCAATTCCCTCACTACGAGAAGCCAAGTTACAGGGAGCCAGGCAGAGGGCCTTCTCGGTTGTGGCACCCACTCTGTGGAACACCCTCCCATCAGATGTCAAGGAAATAAACAACTATTAGACTTTTAGAAGACATCTGAAGGCAGCCCTGTTTAGGGAAGCTTTTAATATTTGATGGATCATTGTATTTTAGTATTCTGCTGCCAGGTGTGCAGGGTATAAATAATAAATTATTATTATATATTATTATGACAGATCACTCTGCTTCCTTGGCGAAAAATGGCGAAAAAAGGCTTTTTATTGGGCTACAGTGACTTTTGCAGTTGTTTTTAAAGTTGTTTTAAGCATGGGACTGAGTGAGGGAGAAATTTCTGGAACAACAGTGGGATATCAGCTCTGCCCAAGGCATGATGGATAACAGCAAAACCGGGAAAAGATAGACATAACATTTTACAGGGCAGGAAGAAACACCTCAGACAGAATAAATGTCACACACAGGAAGAACAAGGATATAGTTGGAGATCCTCACCTGTAGTTTCATGAATTATTTAATGTGTCAATACGGATAGAAGTTATAAATATTGCAGCTGTTGTATAAGGGATCATTATTACGACTGGAATGTAATTGAAATCAATAAGATTTTGGAACGCAGAAATAAATCATCGAATCAATTCTAGCACCTTATCTAAATTATATAATTTGGTATTTGAATGATTGCTATTAGTAATTGTATTATAATTTGGTATTGTTATAATGAGGCTACTATTGGATGATAATTGAAAATCAATAAAAATTGCCTCGCTGCCCAGAGCAGCGGAGGAGCTGCCAGAGGAGTAGGCGTGTGGGCAGCCCCCTCGTCCCTCTGAACCAGAGTGGAGAGGCACCACTTTTGTGCCATCCTGGGCCTGTGCCCTTGGTCAACCGGTCCAACCCCAAGGTACACCCCTGGATTTGGGGGGTACTGTTTTCAAAACACACACCACTGAAAAACAGCACGAAAGTAGTCATAAACAATAAAACCCATCATAAAGTACACAATTAAATTGAACAATGCCCATGTAAACCATAAAAAGATCTAAAAATAAAGATACGTAAAAATTAATATCAATGAAATATATTCGAAGTCTGAATTTCATGCTCTTTATTCAGCTCGTAGCAGCAATGAATGAAACTTTCCCCAAAACGTCTAGCTATATATACCTTATTTACACAATGGGCCCCATATGATTGGCTAATTCCGGGCTGCTCCTGTAGGCCAATCAGGTTGTTGATTTACTTAATCCAGGAGCCTGATTGGCTGCTCCTGCAGGCCAATCAGGTCGCTAATTCTATTCCACCTGGAGCTGGATTGGGTGGCTCCTGCGGACCAATCAGACTGCTGCATTCTGGATCCTATTGTTCTAGGATTCAGCTCAGTACATAACAATCAATAACAGCAAGACACCCCCCCACACCAACCCGGGCGAAACCCAAAACTCTTTATTGCTTTCTCCAGTTTCCTGTTTCCATTTCTGTAGCTCTGTAGGATTTTTAAATTTTTGAGATCAGATTGTACTTTAGCTCAATTGCCCAGAAAGGAAGAATAAGCCTCCACTTCAAAAACGCACATCCCGTGGCTCAGGACTGGCTTGAGGTATGATACTGCTGCGCTTGCTCCTTTTGTACAATAATGGGTTTGTATTCTTTACTGATCCTATTAAATTTGAACAGGGTGGTTATCTATGCTGTGGCATATAATTAGTCCTCCAGCAGTGCTTAATTCCAGGATCCTTTATGTAGCAGATGTGCATCTTCACACGGCTGGAATTCAATGGGTCACTTTAGATCTCTATGGAAAGTATAATGATGTTGCCATGGGGTGATAACACTCTGTAGGAGACAGAGGCTTCCTTCTGACACTCTTTCCTCCATCATACTTCTCGATTGCTACTTTTCGCTTTTCATCTGCTGGGTTTTCTTCACCATATTTACAGAAAACAGATCCTCTTCCTTTCTCTCTCACTATATATGAGAGAAGAATATAAGGCAGCCGGAGTGCTTATTGTCATTTTTCTGAATGTTTGATTTGGCCATTTCAGGGTGAAGGCAAATGTAGCATTCAATCATGTGGTGTTGTTGTTGTTTAGTTGTTTAGTCGTGTCCGACTCTTCGTGACCCCATGGACCAGAGCACGCCAGGCACTCCTGTCTTCCACTGCCTCCCGCAGTTTGGTCAAACTCTTGCTGGTAGCTTCGAGAACACTATCCAACCATCTCTTCCTCTGTCGTCCCCTTCTCCTTGTGCCCTCCATCTTTCCCAACATCAGGGTCTTTTCCAGGGAGTCTTATCTTCTCATGAAGTGGCCAAAGTATTGGAGCCTCAGCTTCGTGATCTGTCCTTCCAGTGAGCACTCAGGGCTGATTTCCTTCAGAATGGAGAGGTTTGATCTTCTTGCAGTCCATGGGACTCTCAAGAGTCTCCTCCAGCACCATAATTCAAAAGCATCAATTCTTCGGCGATCAGCCTTCTTTATGGTCCAGCTCTCACTTCCATACATCACTACTGGGAAAACCATGGCTTTAACTATACAGACCTTTGTTGGCAAGGTGATGTCTCTGCTTTTTAAGATGCTGTCTAGATTTGTCATTGCTTTTCTCCCAAGAAGCAGGCGTCTTTTAATTTCGTGACTGCTGTCACCATCTGCAGTGATCATGGAAGCCCAAGAAAGTAAAATCTCTCACTGCCTCCATTTCTTCCCCTTCTATTTGCCAGGAGGTGATGCGACCAGTTGCCATGATCTTAGTTTTTTTGATGTTGAGCTTCAGACCATATTTTGCGATCTCCACTTTCACCCTCATTAAAAGGTTCTTTAATTCCTCCTCACTTTCTGCCATCAAGGTTGTGCCATCTGCATATCTGAGGTTGTTGATATTTCTTCCGGCAGAAGTAGTTTGAATAATTTCCCATGCTCTCAAATGTGTGTTCAAACCAAGTTCTGCCACTCATAGTGGCACTTTCTATCCATGTTTACTCAGATCAATGGAATTTACTGTGTGCATAGGATTTCAGCATACAATTTTGGTAGTTGTGCATAGGATTGGAGTGGAAATGTTCAAACTGTTTTCCTTGAGATGTTGTTGGACTCCGACTCCCATCAGCCCCAGTCAGCACAGCCAACAATCAGGGATGATGGGAGCTTTATTCTAAGAACATCTGGAGGGCATCATATTCACAAACCCAGCCTTATTTGAATCTCACTGTTGTCATTCAGTTCTCAGTGCATCAAACACGGAATCAACATAGGCCTGTAGCTTAGGAATGTCCCAGCTGCCAGATTTAGTTAGAAAATAAATATTGAAAGTTGCTAGAGAGAAATAACTCCTTTTTTTTTTTTTGTAAAGTCTGACTTGGGAAAGGGTAAACAAAAGGAGAAGCCAGAAGAGGAAAAGGAAGCAGAGATGTTGTTTGACCTAGCAGGGATAAATACTTTCACCTCAAGTGTGAAAGTCAGTTTTTATCTTGTCAATAACTTGAAAATAATTGAAATGGTAAGGTTTTGATAAATTCCTAGGAACGTGAACCCCCCCAAGTATTTGAGGGATGCAAAGCATAGTTTAATATCTATGTTCCGTGTAACAAAAAGTTGTGTTGTAAGGCCAGTGTTCCAGAATATAGCCTCGGATTTATCACGGTTAATTTTAAAACCTGAAATCAAGCCCAGGGGGCCTATTTCTCTCTTCAGTCCATGCAGAGTTGATTCTGGATCAGGTATCATTATAGAAATGTCATCAGTGAGAAGAAGAAGAAGAAGAAGAAGAAGAAGAAGAAGAAGAAGAAGAAGAAGAAATAAATAATTTTATTTATACCCCGCCCTCCCCGGCCAGAGCCAGGCTCAGGACGGCTAACACCAATAAAATTTCAGTAAAAACATAATAAGAAAAAAAGAAAAAGAAAAAGAATTAAAATACAGGTTAAAATGCAATTTAAAAATGCAGCCTCATTTCAAAAGTCAAAACCATAAGGGGAGGGAAACATAAGGGACAGACTGAGTCCAAACCAAAGGCCAGGTGGAACAGCTCTGTCTTGCAGGCCCTGTGGAAAGATGTCAAGTCCCGCAGGGCCCTAGTCTCTTGGTGACAGAGTGTTCCACCACGTCGGGGCCAGTACTGAAAAGACCCTGGCCCTAGTTGAGACCAATCTAACCACCTTGCGACTTGGGACCTCCAAAATGTTGTCATTTGTGGACCTTAAGGTCCTCTGCGGGGCATACCAGGAGAGGCGGTCCTGTAGGTACGAGGGTCCTAGGCCGCATAGAGCTTTGAAGGTCAAAACCAGCACCTTAAACCTGACCCTGCACTCTACAGACAGTGCTTAACAGGTGCTGCTAGATATCAAGTTCATGGCCAATGGCAAGTGAATTGTCTCTGAGGATATTAGCCAATGGGTCTAATGATAAAATAAGTAAAAATGGGGACAAGGGGCAACATTGTTTCACTACTCTGTGAAGCACCGAAAGATGTGAATCAACATTGTTGGCTTGTACTTAATCAACTTGATCGGCACACAGAGTTTTGAGAACACTTCCTCCAATTTGTCACTTATCTGGAATTTCCACCTCAGGCATCGCAGGAAAGTCCGTTCCAAGTGGCCCAGGTCATTTTGTGTGTGAGAGAGATTTTTCATATGAGACCTGGTTTACATCTGTATCTATACAATTTGATTTCGTAACCGTGACTACAGTGTACGTCTGACGAGAAGCTGCTGAATGGGTGAACAGACTGTTGAAAAATACTGTGTTTAAGGTGGTGTGAGTAAAATGGAAAGTTTGTTCTCCGTGTTACCATTGTAATGTCCCATTCATACATGTAAGTCGTCACTTGATGTTGCAGTCATCATGTGCTAAGTGTGAATATCTGGCAGAACTAGCACACTGATGACATGAGAAGGAGCTCCTGAATTTCACTGGTAAAAGATTTTTGAATAGAGAATCTGAAGTTGGTGATGGTGGAATTGAGTACAAAAGTCATTTACTGTATTTGTGTAACTGAAGCCATTCCAAAACAAAATAAAATACATTACGCGCTTAAAATAATTACTGAGACCAGACATTCTGTCAGATAAGAGTTTTCTCCTCTGATTATTTAACTTATCATCCCTACAAATATTTCTCCTTAAAATTGCCATTGTTTGCGTGGCATCATTGCAAAGCCAAATCAGAATGAGAGCAGGTAGATGTCATGATATCTGAAAGCAAATCAGAGCGAAGGACCACAAGCAGATGGCAACAAAGGCTCAAAAACAGCCCCCCCCCTTTGAGCCAAAATGTGTGACAGATAATTTTTGGTTCAGCCTTAGTTTATTTCTTACTTCCTTTATTTACAACCTTTTCCAGAGAATGCTTACTTTATCCTTTCTGTAATTTGTGCTGCAGCAAAACTTAGCAAGTGGTTTTTTTCCCCTTCTCAACTTGAGACTTTTTGTGTGGTTAAATGTCACCAAAATGAATTTTTCCATCTATTTTTGGGGGGAGCAACAATGAAACCTACCCGCCTTTTAAAAACAAACTGCTAAAGATAGTTTCATCAGCTTTTATGGACCACCTCTGCAGATATGCATCGATTATACATTATTTGGAAAGGCTGTTCAAACTGATGAAAAATGCCCCATTGGCTTGAATACATGGTGATGTTGGTGCCTAAACCACAGCCAGTTTATTTAAGAGAGTTTTTGACATTTGCAAAAACTAGGGACACACTTATGACTGTAGAAATAAAGCATAGCCACATAACTGCCCTGGTTGCTTTTTCTGCCTTTGCCACTCCTTTAATTAGAGTTTTGAATAAATCAATAGCTCCACCTGCTGACAGCTGAAAGAAATTTCGTTTCCCAACCCACCCACTGTTCTACTGCTACCAATCAACCTAGCAGAGATGACCCAAGACTGTTCTGCTTTGTGGTGCAATTGGTGATCTTGGGGACTGCATATTTGAGTGACCTCCCATGCAATGTGTGTGTGAGACTGGACCGCTTTCTCAAATATACTGTGCTTAAGTGCAGCATTTGAACATTATGATCAGAACATGGTAGTGATTGACCTCAACCAGCTTTTCTTTGATCATGCTGTCCAGCGTCACATTACCAAGCTCATTTCTGTAAAATAATTTTTGCTCCTTTGCTGTACATTATTATGAAGCATCAAACCTGATTTTGAGATGATAATGGAGATGATAGTCACTCGTGCAATCCTCTTATCAAACTGCTGTCTCCCTTGCACATTTTCTACCATGAACCTTACTTCTCACCTGATGTGTGTGTGTACACACACACACACACACACACAAACGTGTGTGTGTATATGTATATATAAGGTCTGTATAGTTAAAGCTATACAGTTTTCCCAGTAGTGATGTATGGAAGTGAGAGCTGGACCATAAAGAAGGCTGATCACCGAAGAATTGATGCTTTTGAATTCTGGTGCTGGAGGAGACTCTTGAGAGTCCCTTGGACTGCAAGAAGATCAAACCTCTCCATTCTGAAGGAAATCAGCCCTGAGTGCTCACTGGAAGGACAGATCCTGAAGCTGAGGCTCCAATACTTTGGCCACCTCATGAGAAGAGAAGACTCCCTGGAAAAGACCCTGATGTTGGGAAAGATGGAGGGCACAAGAAGAAGGGGACGACAGAGGATGAGATGGTTGGATACTGTTCTCAGAGCTACCAGCATGAGTTTGACCAAACTGTGGGAGGCAGTGGAAGACAGGAGTGCCTGGCGTGCTCTGGTCCATGGGGTCACAAAGATTTGGACACGACTAAACAACAACAATTGCAGGTGTTTTGAAAACCTGGAGCCGTTATCAGGAAAAATGAAATGCAGCAATGTGGCGAAAATCAGGAAGTGAAATGAGCATTCTCTTGCTCAAGCAAAGTAGTGAAGCACACATTATCACTAAAAAAAAATTGTAAGCAAGAAGGCATTTATTAAGGACAGCAGCACTTTAGAAAGCAAAACAACCCTAGTGTGTCTGCTTAGCAAACTCATTCTCTGAATATGAATCCAGATAACTGCCATCTATAACACCAGTGGGGGGGAGGAGAGATAAGGAGGACCCAGAACAGTCAGAGAATTTCACACCCTCCACCATGATAAAAATACCCCCTCTCCATTTTTGCCATTCTCAAAGGGGTAGCAAACTGAGTGACAAATCCGGAGGAATGCTAAACTGTAGAGTCAGAAAATATAAAGGTCTCTTATACTGCTAGTGCCTGTCTGAGTGTTTGAGAGAGGGGGCAAGAGAGAGGCTGGTTTTTGTGGGCCTTTAAAAAGTTATTCTTGAGAACGAGGGTTTTCAAACGCTGGTCCACAGACCATCAAGAATTCATGAGCTTCAATCAGGTGGTCCACAGTGTGACTGTGGAACTGGGCTTGAAGTAGGATGTGACAGCACATACATTGTATTAAAGGTAAAGGTAAAGGGACCCCTGACCATTAGGTCCAGTTGTGGCCGACTCTGGGTTTGTGGCGCTCATCTTGCTTTATTGGCCAAGGGAGCCGGTGTACAGCTTCCGGGTCATGTGGCCAGCATGACTAAGCTGCTTCTGGCGAACCAGAGCAGCGCACGGAAGCGCCGTTTACCTTCCCGCCGGAGCCGTACCTATTTATCTACTTGCACTTTGATGTGCTTTCGAACTGCTAGGTTGGCAGGAGCAGGGACTGAGCAACGGTAGCTCACCCCGTCGCGGGGATTCGAACCGCCGACTTTCTGATCGGCAAGTCCTAGGCTCTGTGGTTTAACCCATTCATTGTATTAAGTATTCATATAAATTTCTATTTGCATTTTTATTGTTTCCTTTAATTCTATGTATTGCAATGAAGTGCAGTAGGTTAGAAATAACAGCAAAAAAGTGGAATAAAAAATCCTACAGCATCTAGCACAGCACATCCCAGTGCTCCTGTGTTTCATCAAGCTCCCCATTCTGTAAGCATGCTCAGTCCTCATTAGGCTGTTTTGGAGTTGCTCTTTTTAAAAATCAGTTTTATTGGTTTTTCAGCGATGCGCACATTGCGCACAAAGAGAAATGAAATATATTGGGAGATAAGGAAAACAACAAACAAAATCCTCCTGCCTATGCTGGAAGCCAGGCAAGGGGTCACATTCATGCTCCTAAGGTTTTTTTTTTATTTATGGCATATTTTTATACAGTGCCTATAAGGAAATTATCTGGGTATCATACAGAAAAACAGTTATCATACAATATAAGCCATGAAAAATTCAATTTCAGCAAAGACAAATCAATAACACCAAGGGCAGAGAGGTCTGGAAACTTATTTTAAAAAACCCAAAACCAGAGCCTCAAAATCCATAAAAAATATCAAAAGAGCTCTACAAATTATGGGAGAATAAAAGTAATACAGACTAGATGCCAGGTAAGCCTTGGGGTGTTATCAGCAAGAGGGGTCTTCTTTTGTAGCCACCAGCTGGATCCCCCTATGATCTTGAGAAGGAATAAGTAGGAGGAAGTGATCCTTCAAGTAACCTGGCTCCAAGCCATTAAAGACTTCAAAGGTTAAAATTGTGGGATATATCCATATAGCCAACAAGCTTAACTCTAATTAATGCATGAAGGGGTTAAGACCATAGAGTAAGCTGTTCTGCCAGGTTTAGGTAGGTCGCACACCCTAACCATGCTTTAGGGTTACCAAACTCTCTGTTCTCTGTTCTTCCACCATGTGAACTCTAGCAATAAGGTGGTCTAAGCTGGATGTGCCAAGCTTAGACCACACAGCTTAAGCAAGCCATCTTTGTGTTTCTATACAAATAATTTAAAAACATTTATTACTTTTGGAAACCTAAGTTATACTGCCTGTCTTTTCTTGTTGCTGTATAGAAAAGCACATGAATTTGACCTTTGAAGAGTTTGTAAGTAAACCATTGTTTACCAAATATATGGTCTTTTTCTGTGCTAGGGGAAATGGGAATCTTTGGAAGCAACTTAGAAGGGGATATTTTAAAAGTCCAACAACCTATATTTCCATGCTTTACTTTGCTGTTTGTTTGGGGATTTTAAATCTCTGCTGGGGCTCTCTCACCAGAGAGTACTTGCCCCAAACCTGGATCTTGACATCCAGGATTTCTCCTTTTATTTTACCGCATCTATTTTCTCTTTTACCAAATTCAGCACGCCCACATACAATAGGTCACACCAGGGTTGAGGAACATTTGGTCTTCCATATGCTGCTGTAGAGGCAGATTTAGGGCAGCACAGCCAGTTCCCCCACACTGGGCACCGAGGGCGACACAACTATGACCATCTCTCCCCCTTCTTTTCGTTCTGCACCACTGGGGATGGAGCTGGCTCTGGTGTGCGGCAACAGGGCTTGGTGCGCTGCTCCCGGAGAAGCCAATGCAGGTGGTGCTTGGCTGCATCTGTCTCCATGGCGCTGGCGCAGAGGTGGCGCCCATCAAGGTTCCAATGCGCCCATTCCTCTTCCTCCTTCTCCTTTGTGGCTGGTGGTGGAAGGGATGTAATCATTGGCTGGGGAGGCAGCAGCAGGGGGTGCCTGCCTCACACTCTGCCAGCGCCAGAGCATGGTGTGCATGGAGCGCATGGAGAGATCTTTCCACATTGCAGAAGTGATGAGGGGGCACTGCCAAGGGTGCAGGTGCCTGGCCAGGTCACCTCCCGATCGGCGGAGTCACCTCTTACCACCCCTGTGTCAGGCCTGAAGAATCTCTCCCTCCTCTCCCAATGGTTTCAAAGAGCCAGGAGAAAGCAAGAAAGTTTTTAAGTACAGTGGTACCTCTGGATGCGAACGGGATCCGTTCCAGAGCCCCGTTCACATCCTGAAGCAAACGCAACCCGCGTCTGCACAGGTCACAATTCACTGCTTCTGCGTATGCGCATGACGTCATTTTGAGCATTTGCACATGCGCGAACGGCAAAACCTGGAAGTAAAGCGTTCCGTTACTTCTGGGTCGCCACAGAGTGCAACCCGAAAACACTCAATCTGAAGCAACTTCAACCCTGAGAGTCCCATGGACTGCAAAAAGATCAAACCTATCCATCCTTAAGGAAATCAGCCCTGAGTGCTCACTGGAAGGACAGATTGTGAAGCTGAGGCTCCAATACTTTGGCCACCCCATGAGAAGAGAAGACTCCCTGGGAAAGACCCTGATGTTGGGAAAGATGGAGGGCACAAGGAGAAGGGGACGACAGAGGATGAGATGGCTGGATAGTATTCTCAAAGCTACCAGCATGAGTTTGACCAAACTGTGGGAGGCAGTGGAAGACAGAAGTGCCTGGCATGCTCTGGTCCATGGGGTCACGAAGAGTCAGACATGACTAAACAACTAAACAACAACAACATGACTATATTATTTATTCAGTTGCTGTGGTAACAGACAAAGAATTCTAGTCTTTCCCTCATGATGGAGCGGCTCATTCTGGCTCCTCTCTTCCCCTTCCCCAACAGCACTGGCCTCTACAGAAGCCTCCCATTGCCAAACGCTGCTGTGTATGTTGCTCTTGTACCCTCAACGACTGTCGCGCCCTAGGAGACAGAGGAGCTTCTACACTGTCTATTGAAGTGTTCGCTGGCTGCTCTCCCGCCTCCCTTAATTCTCCCAATTCAGCGTAGCTTGGCTGCTCACCTGCCCCTCCCTTGTTATCTTTCTCTTTGTTTGGCTGCAATTCAAAACTGTCTCTCTCCCCCCTTGTCAGCCCACCATCCCTCTGCCTCTTCATTCCAGTCTCTGACACTTGGTGGCTTTCATGCCTGCCAAACTGGGCACTCATGCACCACTAGGAGCCACTTCTCCTAGATGAGGGGTTTAAAGAGCTACAGGGGGACGGTTTCATTGCACCCTCCCCATTGGTTAGGACAAAGGAAGGAGAGCAGAGCTGTGAGCAGGGAGACATATTTTGGGGGGGAAGAGGGCAAATTTTGGCCTCGCTTAGGGAGCCATATTGTCTAAGTCTGCCCTGGCTTCTGGATGACAGCTCTGGTCTCCCCCGGCCATTGGTCAGGCTGGCTGGGGTTGATAATATAATAATAATAATTTATTATTTATACCCAGCCCATCTGGCTGGGTTTCCCCAGCCACTCTGGGCGGCTTCCAACAAAACACTCAAATAAAATAACCTATTAAACATTACAAGCTTCCCCAAACAGGGCTGCCTTTAGATGTCTTCTAAAAGTTTGGTAGTTATTTTTCTCTTTGACATCTGGTGGGAGGGCATTCCACAGGGCAAGCGCCACTACTGAGAAGGCCCTCTGCCTGGTTCCCTGTAACTTGGCTTCTCACAGTGAGGGAACCACCAGACAGCCCTTGGCGCTGGATCTCAGTGTCTGGGCAGAACGATGGGGGTGGGGAAGCTCCTTCAGGTATACTGGACTGCGGCCGTTTAGGGCTTTAAAGGTCAGCACCAACACTTTGAATTGTGCTCAGAAACGTACTGGGAGCCAGTGTAGGTCTTGGTTTGGATGGTTTGGGACAAAAGACTGAAAACAGTGTTTCATGCAACAAATACAGGTGGATCAGAAAATGGTGACTTCTTACATCCTTAATGGGTGCTGGAGTCCAACAACGTTTGGAGGGTCACGGATTTTTCATCCCTCCATTACAGGAATCTTAATCAGAACACCAATGACAATAGTCAGGCTATCAAAGTCCCCTGCTTCTTTTTTCCTTTCGTTAGGAATGGGGTGGGGGCAGCAGCAAATACATGCAACTGCAATACTTTCACATAGCTGGCTAGACCTGGATAGTATTGGTACTAAGGTCAAAAAAGGCAAAGGACCCCTGGACAGTTAAGTCCAGTCAAAGGCGACTACGGGATTGCGGCGCTCATCTCGCTTTCAGGCCTAGGGAGCTGGCCTTTGTCCACAGACAGCTTTCTGGGTCATGTGGCCAGCAGGACTAAACAGCTTCTGGCGCAACGGGACACCATGATGTAAACCAGAGCAAACAGAAATGCTGTTTGCCTTCCCGCTGCAGCGGTACCTATTTATCTACTCGCACTGGTGTGCTTTTGAACTGCTAGGTTGGCAGGAGCTGGGACAGAGCAACGGGAGCTCACCCCGTGGCGGGGATTTGAACTGCTAACCTTATGATCAGCAAGCCCAAGCGGTTCAGTGGTTTAGACCACAGCGCCACCCACGTCCCTTTCTGTATTGGTCAAAGGAGCACCTCAACAACAAAGCCATGATAAGAAGTAACATTTTGTGAAGACAATCGGAGGTCTCATAGCTACTATCATAAAAACACACCAGGTATCTTTTATTATTTTAATAATAATTTATTATTTATACCCCGCCCATATGGCTGGGTTTCCCCAGCTAGATGGGCAGCTCCCAATCGAACATTAAAAACACAACACAGCATTAAACATTAAAAACTTCCCTAAATAGGGCCGCCTTCAGATGTCTTTTAAAAGTAAGATAGTTGCTTATTTCCTTGACATCTGATGGGAGGGCGTTCCACAGGGCGGACACCACTACCAAGAAGGCCCTCTGCCTGGTTCCTATTTTGACAGAATAGCTGCAGAATCCCTTTGGATCTAGACAGTAAGTGCACTTTTAAATCTGTCACTATCTGAGTGTGAATTACCGTATTTTTTGCTCTATAAGACTCACTTTTTCCCATTTAAAAAGTAAGGGGAAATGTGTGTGTGTCTTATGGAGCGAATGCAGGCTGCGCAGCTATCACAGAAGCCAGAACAGCAAGAGGGATTGCTGCTTTCACTCTTGCTGCTCTGGCTTCTGAGATTCAGAATATTTTTTTCCTTGTTTTTCTCCTCCAAATACTAGGTGTGTCTTGTGGTCTGGTGCGTCTTATAGAGCAAAAAATACGGTATATGTCCCATTTCCTGAATTGCTGCTTCCCAAAAAGCTTCCACCAGAGGGCAGGACCACCACATGGTCATGTAAGTCCCTCTATGTCCACAATCCTTCCAAGAATGGGGAAAGTCTCTCTTCAATATCTGAGCCATCCAAGCAGGTGTATAACAACTTTATGGAGTTTTCTTCAGGTGAAAGTGGTGTTCCATTGTCATGTACTTGTTCACTTTTTCAATCTCTTGGTCCCCCACACCCCGTTTCCATTGATTCCTGAAACCTGAATTTCCCTCAGTGGTTAGCTCAAGGAAAATATTAGTTTCTCTCTGTCCCGATAAGGTTTCAGTTTGTTTATCAGCTGAATCTTATGAAGGGCACTCTGAGTCATTTGTGCTTTCAGGGACAATGTTGCATCATTGAGCAACTCCAAACTGTGACTCTTATCCTTTATGGGTACTGCAAACTCTTCCAGAACAGACAGAATAATTCTCAGCTGGCGTCTACAACCTAAGCATACTTCAGCATCTCACTGACGTTGCAAGCCCAGAGCCCTTACAATCATGAGAGAGAGAGAGAGAGAGAGAGAGATTACTACTTGCATTTTGTGACATCATATGGCCTCACAGGGCAAGAAATGTCACCGTGCTTCGTCTCGTCTTTGGTCTCAGCTTTGATGTGTTAAGAGTTGGGTGAAGATGAAAGACGAAAGTACCACAAAAATAATATTCGGATATAAACTCAAAGACAGATATTGTTACTGTTATAAAACTTGACATGGGTGAAATTTGTAAAAATGATTTTGAGTCATAAAAGCATAGTATATGACGAGAGAGAAAGAAGAAACACCAAGGCAAGTCACAATTATCGACATGAAAAAATATACACCATCTTTTTGGGGGGCAAGGTGGTGGTAGTTAAGGCCAGCAACACAGCTGAGGATCAATGAATGAGTAAACTTTAAATACAGCCAAATAGTTTGAAACAAAAACCTCACTGTCCCTTCCCTTCTCTTGGTTTCTCCTCATTCTTCCAAGAAGCTATAGGTTGTCAAATTCCTTTGCAGAGACTAAATTTAGAGGTGGGAATTGTGTGTGTGATTTAAAAGGGACAGGAGGGTTGGGAACACAAATTGCTTGGCAAGTATTGCACAAAGAGGAGAGAAAAGGCATTGCAAGGCAAACATATTACAATACCCCCTGGAGTCCTGCAAATGGATACTTTAGAGTGGTGGGCAAAGATTCACAACAGCAGAACTGCGAATAGTGAAATCCATTGGGCAAGGAGTTCTTCCAACACAGTCCGAAGACTCAAAGTCAATGACGCCATTTTCACAAACCGTGAGAGCGTGCCAAGCTGATTTGCATTTCACAGGCTGTGGACTGAAACAAATTGAGTTTGCGCAAGGGCACAGTGAGGGGGAAATGAACAAGACTGCAAGCCCCAACACTACTCAAAGCTGAGCTCCATAGAAAGCAGTGGGATAGAGCTTAGTCCTAACTAAACCATCTCGGTGACTTTCAACTAGACTACAAGTGTGAGAATGTGAATATTTACTCAGAAATCCCATTATGTCCATTGGTTTTTGCTCCCTATTAAGGATGTAAGAAGTCACCGTTTTCTGATCCACCTGTATTTGTTGCATGAAACACTGTTTTCATTCAGTCTTTTGTCCCTAACCATGCTATTTCTTTCACTGCCTGCTGTGTCAAAATTCTGTAACTTACATAATTAATTCTGTAAACCATGTTGACATCACGTTATTCCAGCCCCTTTTTCCCCCAGTGCAAAGGAGACATGATGTAAATGCTGGGCAGTGGCAAGGAAATGTAATCATTTGCAGATTTAAAACAACAACAACAACAACAACAACATATGTCAATCATATTCTCTGGATTGATTTCCGTTCTGGATATGAGGTGAATAACCAAACACCATCAATTTCTGCTTCTGTTTCTCTGCCATGCCTACTCCCTGGGAATTGCGCATAGTTGTGACCTTTTCCTGGATCATGTGTGTCCATTTCATCAGGAGAGCAGCTAGGATTCTTTTTCAATTATTCTTAAATGTCATTTTTGAAGTCCATTAGTGAAGTATCACTGCCTAACAAAATCATATTATGGCAACCACTCCAAATGAAAACTCTCCCTAAATCCAAAAATTATCTTATTACAGATGCATTAGATGGTGTAAATGATATCATGAACTGATGAAACATTCCACTTCATCCCTAGGAGGAAAAAAAACTTCCATGGCTTCTTCCCACTCTGTTAACTGTCAATGGATTGCACCGTTATACGAATCTGGAAATGAATATCGTCATACTTTGTAAGCTCATGATCTTTGCAATGAATTATAAGTCATTTTGGGTTGCCTTGGGCAAGATAAAGAGACTAATAGATTTAATAAGTAAAAAGTAAAAAAAAAAGTAATTGCTATGTTCTGCTTATTAAATGGTGTTGGCCAGAAAATGCAATATGTTATAATATAAAGTTATAATGTTTATAACTCTATCATAGAACCATAGAGTTGGAAGGAACTATCAGCAGGAATCTTTCACCTAACATGGGGCTCAAACCTATGATCTGAGATTAAGAGTCTCATGCTCTCCTATAAGTGCCACACTTTGCTTGGAGCCCTTGCTGGCTGTTTCTTTCTGGTGGGTCTTAAAAGTCCTTCGTTCACAATGAAAAGCCATATTACATGCTCCGTTGTCTCAGACAATACTTTGATAATTACACAAGCTTAGTCTCCATCCTTTATCCCTCTCTTTCCAAACACAATAGTCCTTGCTGGCAGTGGCATACTTAAAATCTAATAGACACAATGCAAATGAAAAATGGAATAAAGAAGGGGAAGGGAATCGGGAGCCAAGCAAACCCAAGCACCAATTCTTACACAAAAATCACATAATAAAAAAAAAATACATCCTTTATCTTATAGGCACCAGCTGGAATAGTTGCTGATGGCACAGTTCTGAGACAGGATAGCTGAAACAGCAGCTGCTCCTCGCTGACCCAGTGGAATTGCTGCCTGTTCTTTCCCTCTGGTGCAGTCAGGTGAAAAGGACTAGTGATGGTAACTTTTCTGGGAGGGGATGAACCAAAAAGACAGTTTGTCTCAGCCAAGCTGATGGAATGAGCTTAGCTGTCTGTCCTCTGCCCCAGACACAGGATGCTTCCAGATGAGATTTTATCGTTGAATTAGTGCTTTCTCAAATTGTTGTTGCTTTGCAGTATCCACACAGTTTATTACCAAAATACTAATCTAGACTTTCCCCTAATTTGTTCTGGATTTCACCTTACCATAGAAAACCTGATGAGTAAAGGAGAACCTGTTTTACATTGGCAGCCACCGCTGGTCTGGAAGCTTGATGACACTTCCTGGGACAGTGGTGGTCACAGGTATGGCAACCCTCTCTATTGCCACAGCCCTGGTTCCCTTTGCTCTCACCTTGAGCACAACCTAGCCATTTTCTTCCTGACAGCCCAAATCATAGAATCAACTCGAATTGTGGGGTTGGAAGGGACCCAGAGGGTCATCTCATTCAACCCCCTGCAATGCAGGAATCTCAACTAAAGCGTCCATGGCAGAAAGCCATCCAACCTCTGCTTAAGAGAGCCAGTGTGGTGTAGTGGTTAAGAGCGATAGACTCGTAATCTGGGGAACCAGGTTCGCGTCTCCGCTCCTCCACACGCAGCTGCTGGGTGACCTTGGGCCAGTCACACTTCTCTGAAGTCTCTCAGCCCCACTCACCTCACAGAGTGTTTGTTGTGGGGGAGGAAGGGAAAGGAGAATATTAGCCGCTTTGAGACTCCTTCGGGTAGTGATAAAGCAGGATATCAAATCCAAACTCTTCTTCTTCTTCTTCTTCTTCTTCTTCTTCTTCTTCTTCTTCTTCTTCTTCTTCTTCTTCTTCTTCTTCAAAACCTCCAAGGAAGGAGAGTCCATCACCTTCTGAGGCCACCAGTGGTTTGAGCCCACCCAGAGACAGCTGTGAGTAAGATTTCTGCATTGCAGGGAGTTGCAGAAGTGGTCCCTTGCCCAACCAAGAAGGAGCTGGGGCAGGGCAGCCACAGAACTCCAGGACCACTCTTAGGTCTGTGAGACCCTCTTGCCAGACACCCTGAAGAATGGATGTGGGAAACTCACTGAACTGCTGAGATTGAGTGGGGGACCACGTTACTAAGAAGAAAGTAGTTGGATACCTTCTTCCATCAGTTTCCCTGGAACAGTCATTAAGCTAACTGGCCTATGATTTCTAGGTTCCCCCAGGACCCTTAGAACATCATTGTTTCAGGGCTACTGTTTTAGTGCTTAAATGCATGTTCTCGCTTTGGCAGCACTTTAATAAAGTGCTTCCACCTTGGATGATCTGAGAGGAAATTGAATGCATGATACTTACCTGACTTCTAAGGCAGAAAGCTTCTGGTAGATCTATTTCTGCTACAGCACGACCCTTCCTTCCACCACCCTAAAAACTCCTCCATTCTGCCCATTGTGAAACGTGCCTACTTTTGGATTTGTTTTTTTAAGGTGTCCACACACAGGTACAGAAATAGCTGCCCATATGTAAAGCCCCATGGCAGAAATGGTGAGCAACCAAAACAGAGAAGAACCAAAATGACCCAGTGGAATGGGCTTTGGTGTCTGACGTCCCTTCTCAAACAGCCAGGGGGAAATCATGTGAGCTGGAAACACATGCACCCAGTTCAGACTAACTGCACCCTCTCCCCACACCCATGCAAGTGCCACCATGAGCTTGTAAAGGTAAAGGGACCCCTGACCATTATGTCCAGTTGCGGATGACTCTGGGGTTGCGGTGCTCATCTCACTTTGTTGGCCGAGGGAGCCGGTGTACAGCTTCTGGGTCATGTGGCCAGCATAACTAAGCTGCTTCTAGCGAACCAGAGCAGCGCACGGAAACGCTGTTTACCTTCCCACTGGAGTGGTACCTATTTATCTACTTGCACTTCGTGCTTTCGAACTGCTAGGTTGGCAGGAGCAGGGACCGAGCAACGGAAGCGCACCCTGTTGCAGGGATTCGAACCGCCGACCTTCTGATCGGCAAGCCCTAGGCTCTGTGGTTTAACCCACAGCTCCACCTGCATCCCATGAGCTTGTAGCCAACAGCATTTACCAGAAGGCACCATTTGTGAGAACTGGAAGTACCAGCAGTGACTGAAACCTAATTGTTGCAATCATGCAAATTGTAATAGCCACAAAAGACCATGTCAGCTTAAAGCACTCGGAGACTGCTTGTTGTGGGGGTTGGGAAAAGTGCTTGCTTTTTATTTTCTTTGCTCTGCAATACAGGATCTTAGGAAGCTCCTACGGAGTCAGCCCGCTGGCTCATCTGGCTCAATACTGCCTACACTGATTGGCAGCAGCTCTCCAGGAATTCAGACAGAGGTATTTCCTAGCCTACCTGGAGATGCTGGACACTGAATCTGGGAGCATCCTTTCCCCTAATGATCAAATGTGATGTTTGAGCATTGGGATTGAAATATACTCGGAGTCGAGAGTGGATTTCATGCTTTTTATTCAGCTCATAGTGGTGAGGAGGAATGGAAGTTCCCCCACAATATCTGCTTTATATACATTATTTACACAATGGGCCCCACGTGATTGGCTTATTCCGGGATTCTCCTGTAGGCCAATCAAGTTGTGGATTCACTTCCACCTGGAGCTGGATTGGGTGGCTCCTGTGGACCAATCATACTGCTGCATTGTTCTAGGACCAATCAGACTGCTGCATTTTGGATCCTATTGTTCTAGGACCAATCAGACTGCTGCATTTTGGATCCTATTGTTCTAGGACCAATCAGACTGCTGCATTTTGGATCCTATTCAACTCAGTACATAACAGGGATATAGCACAATCAGGGAATTGTGGCACAGATTTTGGGAAATGATGCAAAGAGAAATTACAAAAACAAAAAATGGTCTACTTCAAAATCCTGGTGGTCTAGGCAAGTTTCAACAACTGATGACACATTTGATGGGCTGCACTGCATCCTGCCAGGTACAAGGGGACATGGAACAATGCTCTGTTTTGTAAAGAAGATGATGCTCACCTTGCCAGTTGACACTTAGACATGTGGTGATCTACAGCTAGCTCAGGTACAAGGATGACTCAATAGGGATTCACTAGTAATTGACTCCAGGTGCTGACGAGAAACGTCTAGACAGCCAGGTCTGTCGGCAACCTGAGTTCCTTTAGACAGAAGGTTTCCTCAGCTTGGATGGTGTTGCTGAGTTGCCTTGAAGTTTGATGCCTCCCAGAGCCACCGGTGGAGCAGTGAAGCTGCCTGTGCAGCTGTGCTCCTCTGTGGAGAGACCTTGGCTGTATTATTAACTCTCCGTCGCCAGAAGAGCCAGAGCAGTTCGGAAAAGAGCCACAAGCCATGCAAGCCAATGTCACAGAAGGCAGCAATAGCTCAAATGGGAGCGCTGACAGCCTGGAATCCACTCTTGTCACTTGCACAGAGACGGTGACTTTCACTGAAGCGGAGGAAGAGGAATTGGAATCCTTCTATTATTCCTTCAAGGTATGTTCCGCTTTCCTGCGGTCACTCGCTTTTCTTATTATGATGATCCAGCGGCTTGGCAGGCAGGCAGAGATCACCAGTGGGGCACTGAATGCTTTTGCTCTGAGTTGGCAGCTGATTCCCGCCCCTCAATTTGTTTCAATGAGGACTTCGAGGTCAAAGAGGTCTGTGTTTTTTTTCAGCTGCTGATCAGTGGGAGGAAATTTCAATGTTCAGCGAAGAGCAGGAAAGCGATCTTTGTATAACCAAAGGATGGTATATAGATATTGAATTGCTTAGGTGATTATGGTGTTTTCCTCTTTTTGGATGCGATGTTTCAGCTGATGTTTCTAATGCAACAATAAACAGCATATTTGCAATTGCATTCCTATTCCTGTGTCTTGAAATTAAGATTGCTTAGATTAGTTTACTTCCTTGTGTTTCTCTGTTAAGTGTGATGCAAATTGATGGAGCTATAGAAATCACTACCAACACGCAGCCATCCCAACAAATGTACTCTAAGCAACAGGCAGCTGAGTTCTGTGATTATGAAAAGTCTTTTGAGGCTGTCTACCTCCCTTGCAAGTTTAATTGACTTGTATAAAAGTTTCTGGGGCTGTAATTTTCAGGGTGCTGTTGGGGAGGGAGATTTGTGAATGGAGACAATTTGACTTCAGCCCTCTCATTAGAGAGTACCTTGCTATCGCCATCACTTAGCAGGTGAAGTTTGGGAGGGGGGAACCTGAACAAGAATAATGGCAAACATTTAGTTTATAGCATAATTGTCTGGGCTGCTGCCAATCCTTTGATGGATTTAATTTCATCAGGTGGGTTTGTGTGTGTCACAACAAAACTGACAGCGATCAGGCAGCATCAGTCAGCGTGGTTTCAAAAATGAGAAGTTGGAAAAGGTCTTTCATCCCTCTGTGGAAGTGTAATGGATCTAGTGGATCTAGGGGTTCAGGGCACATCTGCATAGTAGATGGCCATAGTCGTTTCTGGCTCTCTAGCACACAAGCAGAAAAGGCAGATCAACATGGCTGTGCCCTGAGAGAAAGGTAGTAAGAGCCCTGATAGATCAGGTGCGTCCAATTCAACATCCTGCACAGGGCAGCCCAAGACATTTTGGCAGCTGAGGTGAACCCCAAAATGGTGTCTCTCTCTCTCTGCCAGGGAAGAAGGGGTGAGGGAAGATCGACATAAGGGTAAAAAAATGGAAAGAAAGTTGTCATTAGGATCTGCTGCCCTGGTGGATTCTGCTGCCTGAGGCAGTCACCTCACCTTGCCTCATGGTTAAAGGTAAAGGGACCCCTGACCATTAGGTCCAGTCGTGACCGACTCTGGGGTTGCGGCGCTCATCTCGCTTTATTGGCCGAGGGAGCCAGCATACAGCATGGCCAGCATGACTGAGCCGCTTCTGGCGAACCAGAGCAGCACACGGAAACGCCGTTTACCTTCCCGCCAGAGCTGTACCTATTTTATCTACTTGCACTGTGTGCTTTCGAACTGCTAGGTTGGCAGGTGCAGGGACCGAGCAACGGGAGCTCACTCCGTCGCGGGGATTCGAACCACCGACCTTCTGATCAGCAAGTCCTAGGCTCTGTGTTCTAACCCACAGCGCTGCCCTAATCCTACACACCACCGTGGCCGGGAAGCCCACAAACAAGACTGGAAGGCATTTGTCTTTGGGGGACAAAACTATTATATCTGAAAATGTGTAACAAAATTGCAATGGCCACTTCTGTCAGGGGAGAGATTTTGGCTAGGGATAATTTGAAGTGGAAAAGCTGATCTCTTCCCCTGTCCATTGCTTTCCCCCAGCTGCCTCCCCTCCCTGCTTCTTGCAAACACATGTCTGCAGCCTTCCCTCAGCCACGTAGCCCACATTATAGGGAAATCTGATGGGTGGAGGAAGAGTTAAGCACTCCCTCCCGCCACGGAGTCCCCACTGCAAATCACCACCTTCCAAAGCTGCTTTCACCTCATAGATGTGCTCACTAGGATTTTGTTACACATGTGTGCATGTATATGCAGTTCTGCCCTCTGCCTAGGTTGCATCCCTGGCATATGAAGATTACATGTATAGGATGCACTGCAAGAGAGCGTCTAATTTCCTAAATAAGCATACATAGATGTGCTTCCATGCAGAGAGGAGCAAAGTGAGCATAGGCACAGGCATACGGAGAGCAATGTATTTAATGGTGAGCATTCTCAAATCCCATTGATTGCAGTGCAAGAGAGGGAATCAAGGGCTGCACTCTCCCATTGGAATAGATGGGACTGGAACATTGTTTAACTTTGGCTGGCAAGCCCTTTCCTTCCACATAATGGGTGGAGGGTGTGTGTGTGTGCATGCACTTCTTTCCCCGTCCCCAGCAGCAAGAGGAGAATGGCATGGATCCTAACAGTGTGGGCAGGAGCAACTTAGCCACCCAGTTGGATGTGCCTCCCTCTTTACCAAACTGGGCAAATAATATGAATGTAAGGCAAGCCTGTTGGATGAAACCAATGGCCCATTTAGTCCAGTATCCTCATAGTGGCTGGCCAGATGCCTGTGGGGAAGCTTGCAAGCTGAACATGAGCACAATGACACTCTGCCTATCTGCAGTTTCCAGCCACTGGCATTCAGAGCCATAATGCCTCTGGCAGCAGAGTAGCCATCATTCATTATGCGGCAGATGCAAAACACTTTGAAAATGGTACTGGGCTCTGATTCCATATGAAGCACCTTTGTAGAAAAGAGCGCAAGTGAATTTCCCAGTGCAAAGGCTTTTTGCAATTGGTTGCAGCTGAAACCCCATTGCCTTCTCTCCTTCCAGCAGGTTTACAAGAAGGATGTGTGTGTGTGTGTGTGTGTGTGTGTGTGTGTGTGTGTGTTGCTTTGTTATGAATTTCGGCTGGATTCTGCTTGAAATGGAAAAATAAAGTCAAGAAGCTCTCTTTCTCTCTTATCTTTCTGGTTTTGACATCTGTCTGTGAGCCTAAACAACAGCAGCAGCAGCAGCAGCAGCAACAACAAAATACTACTACTACTACTACTACTACTACTACTACTACTACTAATAATAATAATAAATTAGTAGTAGTGGTAGTGATTGGGAATAAAGAGAGTGAAAGCTAGTTAACCTTTCCAATTTGAAGATAAATATCCAAGCAGGTCATGCTGTTAGATACAACAGAGCATCTAGGACCAATCAAAAAGAAATAGGAAACAACATAAAGAGAAGCAAATATTGATTCCTAATGTAACAAATGCCTCTTGATTGCATCACGCACACATGAAGCTGGGATGTTGTTTCATCCTGGGGCATTTGTCTTGTAGGGACAAGTGTTCATTACAGGGACCTGTGTAAAATATCCATTTTTAGACTTCCTGCTTTCTGAGCCTACGATCGTAAGCAGGAAACACCACTTACAACTTTACAACTTTGACCTAAGGCAACACACTGTCATTGACTTTAGTGGCTTTGCAAATTCTTCCATATTTTTTCGGGGGGGGGGTCATCCACATGATAGTGGCCCCCATCTCCAATCCCCCAGCCAAAATCTACTAGCAGTTTCATGGAGACGTGGAATAACATTTGAGCCATGCAGAAAGTACCCAATATAACCCCAATTTTTAAAAAGGGGTCTTGGAAATTATTGTTGTTGTTGTTTGGTCGTTTAGTTGTGTCCGACTCTTCGTGACCCTATGGACCAGAGCACGCCAGGCACTCCTGTCTTCCACTGCCTCCCGCAGTTTGGTCAAACTCATGCTGGTAGCTTCGAGAACACTATCCAAGCATCTCATCCTCTGTCGCCCCCTACTCCTTGTGCTCTCAATCTTTCCCCACATCAGGGTCTTTCCCAGGGAGTCTTCTCTTCTCATGAGGTGGCCAAAGTATTGGAGCCTCAGGTTCAGGATCTGTCCTTCCAGTGAGCACTCAGGGCTGATTTCCTTCAGAATGGAGAGGTTTGATCTTCTTGCAGTCCATGGGACTCTCAAGAGTCTCCTCCAGCACCATAATTCAAAAGCATCAATTCTTCGGCGATCAGCCTTCTTTATGGTCCAGCTCTCACTTCCATACATCACTACTGGGAAAACCATAGCTTTAACTATACGGACCTTTGTTGGCAAGGTGATGTCTCTGCGTGGAAATTATAGGCCAATTCATTTAATGTTTGTCACTGGAAAACTGGTGAAAAGTTCACAGTGAGTCATCCAATGTGGATATCTTCTGGGTCTTTTGGGAATTTGCTGACTTGTCACAAGAACTGGAGCTTTATGGGCAAAAAACACCATATATACAGTGAGGGAGGGGGAAGTATTTGATCCCCTGCTAAATTTGCAGGGGTTCCTGACTTTTGTCTTCTGGGTTTCTGGGGTTTTTCCTGTTGTTATTCTGTCTCTCACAGGTACAATAAACCTACCATTAAAATTATGGACTGGTCATTTCTTCATCAGAGGGCAAACGGACAAATTTAGCAGGGGATCAAATACTTCCCCCCCCCTCACTGTACATAAAGGCCATATACACACATGGACCATGGAGCATAGAGAGCAGGGGAAAAGGGGGGGGGACTATACCAGAGGTGTGCAACCATCTCCATTCTACATCACAGCTGGTGCTTTATGAGAAAATGAGGTATGAAAGAACCCATCTCTTGCCAGAAGTCCTTCCTCAAGGAAGCGGGAAGCCTGCTCCAGAGAAAAAACAAACAAGATCAAACATAAAAACTCGTCCTATAAAATAATCAAAAGGGGGTGAACGCCTGCTCTTGTCCCACCCCGGAGAAGCAATTAATAATAATAATAATAATAATAATAATAATAATAAATTTTATTTATACCCCGTCCTCCCCACCCAAGACCGGGCTCAGGGCGGCTAACAACCAATAATAAAAACAAGTTGATTAAAATACAATTCAAAAAACAAGATTAAAATACAACATTAAAACATTAAGATGCAGCCTCTTCACAGGAGGAGAAAGGAAAGAGGGAGAGGGGATCGGGCTGATTCCAAGCCAAAGGCCAGGCGGAACAACTATCTTACAGGCCCTATGGAAAGAAATCAGATCCTGCAGGGCCCTGGTCTCATGAGACAGAGCGTTCCCCCAGGCTGGAGCCAGTGTTGAAAAGGCCCTGGCTCTGGTGGAGGCTAATCTGACTTCCTTAGGGCCCGGAACCTCTAGGGTGTTGCTATTTATGGACCTTAAGGTCCACTGTGGGGGATACCAGGAGAGGCGGTCCCGTAGGTACAAGGGTCCTAGGCTGTGAAGGGCTTACAGGTTTTCCCCACAGGTAGCAAGACTCGCTGCCTCCTCTATTTTCTCCTTCCCTGGCATCGGGCAGTGCAAGCTGGGCTAGTTTGGAGACTGCCCTCGAAAATCCCCAGGGAGTGCTCAGTATGTCATTTGAAGCTTGATTCCACTTCTGCTGAAAAGACAATTGCATGGTTATTCTTTTCAGGCTGCAATCCTGCCCCCACTTATCTGGCCGTAAACTCCATTGAACTCAGTGCATAAGATTGCCTTGTTAAAGTCATCTCGTATGATTTGTGTTTAAAAATGCAAAGCTCGATTTAATTATACAAGGGAAGAATGTCGACCAATCCTCCGTATCTTAGACAGGCTTGGGAGACGTTTTTATTGAGACATTATTTTGTTGCATTTATATTGGCTCTTTAAATGATGCTGAGCTTTAAATATTTTGATAACTGCTGGTTTTAGCTGTCCTTTGAATATTGCTTCTGTTGTTATCTTTGACTTGCTAAGGCACCCTTGAGGATATTAAGATTCCTCTTTAGACACAATGAAATGCATATATTTTAAACAAAAATGCTTCAAATATACATATTTATTGAATAAATTAGGAAAAGAGGGTAGCTAGGATTGTCACTGGGAAATGGCTATACTTCAATGATTAAGGACCAGCAGTTGATGATGAAGTGAGACTCAAATTAATTCTGTCGAAATTATTATCATTGGAAGAGTTGTTTATCTGCTGCTTTGGGTGCTATGAATTCTCATGCACAACTAATTATTCCGCCTCTGTTATTTCCCCCTGCAATAGCTCAATGACTTACAGAAACTTCAGCCAACTTATTTCATCAAGGAACTTAATGTAATTACTTGCTTGGGAGATGCCCAATTGCCTTGAAGGGAAAGCTGGTCTGTGAGATCCAGTTACACCTTCCACCCTATTTCCTTGCTCCTGAGTGAGAGGAACTCCCTCCAAGAGGTTTTTTCACCTGGGAAAGGGTAATTGCCAGCTAAATCCACAGTCACTGCTGAGCAAGTTCAGCCCGTTTCTTCTTCTTCTTCAATAATAATAATAATAATAATAATAATAATAATAATAATAATAATAATTTATTTATTTATACCCCACCCATCTGGCTAAAAGTCAGGTAGTTGTTTACAGTGGTACCGCGGGTTACAGACGCTTCAGGTTACAGACACTTCAGCTGTCTGTAACTCTGCTAACCCAGAAATAGTACCTCAGGTTAAGAACTTTGCTTCAGGATGAGAACAGAAATCGCACAGCAGCGGTGCGGCGGCAGTGGGAGGCCCCATTAGCTAAAGTGGTGCTTCAGGTTAAGAACAGTTTCAGGTTAAGAACGGACCTCCGGAATGAATTAAGTTCTTAACCTGAGGTACCACTGTATTTCTTTGACATCTGATGAGAGGGCATTCCACGGGCGGGTGCCACCACTGAGGAGACCCTCTGCCTGGTTCCCTGTAACTTGGCTTCTCGCAGTGAGGGAACCGCCCAAAGGCCCTTGGAGCTGGACCTCAGTGTCTGGGCTGAACGATGGAGGTGGAGACGCTCCTTCAGATCAAACCATGTAGCATGAAAGTGCATTCTGATACACAGGGTAAAGATATTTAATAAATAATAGTAAATAAATAATATTTATCTGGCACTCCTCTTGCTCCTGTGACTCGGCTGATCAATGAGAAGAACACTGCAGGCCTTGTAACATTAGGAAGGAACAAAGAGGAAAGAAAGACAAAAGGGTATATTTCTTGGAGACTCTTCAAACTGACTGGAGAATGTGACATCGTCCAGATAGTGTATAAAATGTTGTCAATATATGCACATATCCCAAGGACTGTTGGGGAGTCTGCATAATGGCCAGAGAATGCACAAAATTCAAAATTCTGGCCCCATTGATTGCACCAGGCTAAATCTCTGGATAAAGCACTTTGTTTCAGCCATGATAAAATAGCACATATCCTCTTAAGAAAATGAATGCGGCGTGAAGCATTGTAGATGTACCAGCAAAGTCTTTCCTTGGATGTGGTAGCATAAATAAGAGCAATCTTATCCACAAGAGACAGTTGTTGCCACCAAATAAATTGATTCTTTTGTCAAGTAAAAATATCGTTTTATTTTCTCCAGTTCTTACAAAAATATAATTACACGGGTTTGATATTTTTGATGTTGGAAAGATTATTCTTATGCTGATTTAATGTGCTGCCAGGGCAGGGAGGAGATCAACTCATGGAGGAGCAAACAGTCATAATAATATGCAAGATAAACAGACAACCATTGAGCCAGCCATATGGATGGGAATAGTGATTATACACAAGGAGTGTTTTGAGGCTTGGGGAAATTTTATGCACACATGGCTACTTTTTAAAAGCAAAACATGGATTGAAAGGTGAGTGTAAAAGTTTTCATTGTCACCACAAAAACAGATTTGTTCAGCCTGCATATTTATGCTGTGGTGCTTAGTGTAGCCCTGGAGCTGGAATTTGTGCTCAGGGGCTGATTCTGTTATTCTTCATGGTCACACTCCCATTTAAGATGAAAACAGGCCAAACAGTGATTGCATTTCCATAACCCAAACATGGGGAATGAAAATGCAACTCACTGGACTTTATACATTTGCATAGTAATGTGAATACACATGCTGTAATTCCCAGATAATAATAATAATAATTTATTATTTATACCCCGCCCATCTGGCTGGATTTCCCCAGCCACTCTGGGCGGCTCCCAATCGAATATTAAAAACACAATACAGCATTAAACATTAAAAACTTCCCTAAACAGGGCTGCCTTCAGATGTATTTTAAAAGTAGGATAGTTGCTTATTTCCTTGACATCTGATGGGAGGGCGTTCCACAGGGCGGGCGCCACTACCGAGAAGGCCCTCTGCCTGGTTCCCTGTAACCTCACTTCTCACAGGGAGGGAACCGCCAGATGGCATTCGGAGCTGGACCTCAGTGTCCGGACAGAACAATGGGGCTGGAGATGCTCCTTTAGGTATACTGGGCCAAGGCCATTTGGTCAGCACCAACAGATAAGTCTGACCAAAGTCTTCTGACAGAGAAGCTTTCTCCCATTGAATGAACTTATGGGAGAATCTTGGACTTGGAACAGAGAACTTGGAACAGGTTCCAAAGCTAGGACTTAGGTTTCATGTTTGTGCTTTAGCTGTGGAGCTCTTCTACACACACACACAAAAGGAGTATGGATAACCAACGTGTTTGGCATGTTTCTGGGTGGACTTTTTGATGGCATCCATCTTTCTCATGAGACAATGGAGTGCGCCTCCATTGGGGGTGAAGTCAAACCACTGGGAAATCACGGCGCCTGCTGTGACTGCAGAAACCGGTAAGCCATAACTGCTGCATTCTGCCTTACTTTTGCTGCATTGGTGGCATTCTTCAAGGCACAAGTCTGGGCAGTGTGTCTGGAAGTCCTGGGCTGCCCAGTCGACAAGACCTCCCTCTCAGCCTTGCTGATGTGGTCCAAAGGACAGCAGAGCAGGACGTTTGGCACAAGCGTGGCTGCAGGTGTACGAGGTGCCATCCAACTGCCTAGGGCAGGGGTCGGCAAGGTTTACCTCGCCTGGGCTGGTTCACTCCAGCAGAGATCACTCCATGGGTTGGATTGTGCGTGCGCGCCCACAATTTCTGGCATCTGCGCAGACGCGATTTCCGGCGCTGTGGAAGCGAGTCCCCGCGCCACACCAGTTTAGCGCAGCATGCAGGGCCTTGCCAAGTGGGCAGCTTCATTCGGGGGTGGCTTCTGGGCTGGGTTAAACGACCCCCGTGGGCCTCTTGTCGCCCATGGGCCTTAGGTTGCCGACCCCTGGCCTAGGGACTCCCCTCTGGATTTGTGAAGGGTTTGCCTTCTCGGTAGTGTCACCCGTCCTGCGGAACGCCCTCCCACCAGATATCAAAGAGAAGAACAACTACCAAACTTTTAGGAGACATCTGAAGGCAGCCCTGTTTAGGGAAGCTCTTAATATTTTAATGTTTAATACACTATTGTATTTTAATATTCTATTGGGAGCCGCCCAGACTGGCTGGGGAAACCCAGCCAGATGGGCGGGGTATGAATAAATTATTATTATTATTATTATTATTATTATTATTATTATTATTATTTCTCTCAAAGTTATCCCACAAGGCAACGGGTACTAGGATGCAGTGGCGAAGCAAGCCAATCAGGTGCTTGGGTTGTCGCCTGTGCCCTGCGCCCAGGGGCGGGGCCAGCCAGAGCAGGACACTCCGCAGGGCCTCTGAGGAGTCTGTCTGCCTCCTCCCACTCAGCCGCCCTACAGCTGAGGGGGAGGCGGCGGGCGGACTGCTTGGGGCAGCGCAGACCCTGCGGGCGCAAAAAGCCGTCGCGTCCCTCCCAGGAGAGCCATGTGGCTTGGGCGCGCTGCGGGCCCCACGGTGAGCGCCACCTGGCATTTTGTCACCCCCCAGTGGTGACATCTGGGGTGGCCCACCCTCACCACACACCCCTTCCTGCTAGGATGGACTAGGCCAAGTGTAAACAGCAAAAGGCTGAGCAGCCCGCAACAGAACAGAACTATTTGCTGCACCCAAGGTACCAGTTCTTGTGTTCACCCAAGTTTCACCTCCAGTTTCCAGGACAGGGTCTGGTGACTCTGGCCAGGACAATGTTCGTGCAAGGAGGCCGTTTATGGCTCTCATGCAGTATGGTCCTCTGCATAGGATATGGATTGAAGTCCCAAATCCAGTGTTTCCCTTTATAGGCAGCCTTTGGGATATGCACTTCTGGGGGGAAATAAATAAATGGTACTACTAATAATCACATCAATAAAAAATACTACTTGTTGTTAGTATGTATTAAAACCCATCATTCATTACTTATATTTATTACTATTAACTGCTCGTAGCATTGTTAGAAGAATTGTAAAGCCCCACGGCTACTAAAAGAACTGCTGAAATAAATTACTACAAATTAAGCTATGACTTGGGACGCGGGTGGCACTGTGGGTTAAACCACTGAGCCTAGGATTTGCTGATCAGAAGGTTGGCGGTTTGAATCCCCGCAATGGGGTGAGCTCCCTTTGCTCAGTCCCTGCTCCTGCCAACCTAGCAGTTCGAAAGCACATCAAAGTGCAAGTAGATAAATAGGTACCGCTCCGGCGGGAAGGTAAACGGCGTTTCCGTGCGCTGCTCTGGTTCGCCAGAAGCGGCTTAGTCATGCTGGCCACATGACCTGAAAGCTGTACGCCGGCTCCCCTGGCCAATAAAGCGAGATGAGCGCCACAGCCCCAGAGTCGGTCACGACTGGACCTAATGGTCAGGGGTCCCTTTACCTTTAAGCTATGACTTGCAATTCAAAAAGTTGTAGAAATCACAAATCAGTTTTGCCTTTTTTTTTTTGCTTTTTAAAAAAACTTAATTTCAATCAGTGTAAGCATGAAAAAGCATTGGGGACACTTTTCTGTACATTTCTGTGTGCTGCACATCTCCAGCAGTATCCTTGCCTTTGGCAATGGTTTGTTTTGGGATGTGGTGCCTAGAATACAGGAATAGCCTATTTTAGCTCACAATACAGCAATTAAAGCAATTAAAGAGCACCGCTAGAAAGCCTATATATAATAAGAAGGTTAATTTTGTGGGAAATAATTCATAATGAGTTGAACAAAAATGTTTTAAAGTACTTTTCCAAAAAAACAAAACAAAACAAAAAAAACAGAGCCCTTTTTGTTGGGAAAATTCAGACGGAAATTCCCAGGTGTCAAAAAAGGTTATTTATGTATGCCACTACTGCGGCCCGTGTTTTGTTAGCCCCCAAATGGAAAACGAGCGAGGTCCCAGCTAAAGAAGAATGGCAACTTAAACTGATGGAATATGTGCAGCTTGTGGACCTAACATACAGAACAAGAGAACAAGAAGAACATAGGTTTAGAGAAGATTGGAAAATGTTTATTGAATATATGGTGTACATTTGAAAACGTGGGCAGCATGAAGATAAATTCAACAGTGTAAATAAGTTTTGATGGATGTAATAATGGAATGATGAATGGTTTAGTTTATATAAAATATGCGGGGATTTATGTTATGCAAAATGAACCATGGAAAGAGAAGAAGGGAAGTCATTGATATTTTAAGGTTGCTTAAATGACTATTCTAAAATGTAAAATGTAAAAAATGTAAAAAATTATACAGAAAAAGGAAGGTTAATTTTGGTTTTAAATGACTAAGGCTTTTAAATACAGAATTAACCAAGCACAAGTTTTACCGCCGCATCTTTCTGCCACTTGGGTAATGTGCTTAACGGCAGCTCAGCATCTGCTACAACTGGATCCATCCATTTAACACAGTATTTTCTTTCTCTGCAGACAGAACAGCTTGTTACCCTTTGGATTCTTTTCATCATAACGGTTGTTGGGAACTCCATTGTTTTGCTCTCCACCTGGAGGAGGAAGAGGAAGTCCAGGATGACTTTCTTTGTGACCCAGCTGGCCATAACAGGTAAAGCTGTGTCAAAAGGGGGCGTGGACTTGCTCATTTATTTTCACTTGGCAGCAAAAAAGGGGATGGTTTTCATACCCGGGGAATGAGCCCTTGTGGGAAAATTTTGCCCTGATACTTGCCTCTTCCATTCGCTGTCCTAGTTCTATTCTGCTGTCCGTCGGATATAGTTGTCCAAGAAACTAGCAAATTTCGCCAAATGCACAGTAGCACAGGGCATGCAACATTATCTGGCCTAGGTACTGGAAGGGACTAACAGTGATGAAGCCACAGCTTTTCCATAAATGTGGGGGTTTGGGGCGGGGATAATGAATGAGGAAAATATAATTTCTTATTGATTGAATCCATAGATCAGGTAAAAAAATCCAAATTAAAAAACATCTAAAACTTCACATAAAAATATACCTAAATGCAACAAAATGTTGTGCTTGTTTCTGCTAAAACAACTAGAAATTCTACTTTTTTGTAAATAATTTTTATTAAGTTTTACAATTTTATATTCAACACAAACATCATTATCACAAAAAGCGTATATGAATCCCAATGACTTCCCTCAAGTTCCTCTTTGGGTTCTCTAAATATTTGCTTCTCCTGCCTATCTTATTCTACCTTAATTTTATAATACTTAAATATTATTATATTCTTATAATTTTTGTACCATATTTTTTCACGTTACATCTTACACTTTGTTGTTTTCTAATTATTACATCTTAACTTCTGTGTTTGTTTTCTTAGTTTTAAGTGTTTACTCAAACCCTGCTAGTGAGTCCACCTCTTTACAATATTTCTGTAGGTACAGCATAAACGGTTCCCAATCTTTTTTGAAATCTCTATTGTCTTTGTCTCTAAGTTTTCCAGTTAGCTTCGCCATTTCAGCGTATTCCATCATTTTTTCTTGCCATTCTTCTTTCGTTGGTATCTTATCGTCTTTCCATTTTTGGGCTAGTAATATCCTAGCCACCGTTGTAGTGTACATAAATAATTTCTTCTGCTCTTTTGGCAAGCCTTGACCTGTAATAGAAATTCTAAAAATATAATCTAGGTTCAAAATCCAGCCTTTGGCATATGCACTTCTCATTAGTGCCTTGTAAAAGAAAGGTTGATTTTTCTGTCACATATTTCTTTATTTGTAGAGCCCAATATCTTGAAGAGGGAAAGACTATACCTAGATAATATGATTTTACTTGCTCTAGTTCTTTAGAGTCTATGTACTAGTTGTGCAACATTTTTCACTTACCTAAGACTACTACGAGATTGATGTATAGTCACAAAATTAAAAGACGCCTGCTTCTTGTGAGAAAAGAATGACAAACCTAGACAGCATCTTAAAAAGCAGAGACATCACCTTGCCAACAAAGGTCCATATAGTTAAAGCTATGGTTTTCCCAGTAGTGATGCATGGAAGTGAGAGCTGGACCATAAAGAAGGCTGACTGCCGAAGAATTGATGCTTTTGAATTATGGTGCTGGAGGAGACTCTTGAGAGTCCCATGGACTGCAAGAAGATCAGACCTATCCATTCTTAAGGAAATCAGCCCTGAGTGCTCACTGGAAGGACATATTCTGAAGCCGAAGCTCTAATACTATGGCCACCTCATGAGAAGAGAAGACTCCCTGGAAAAGACCCTGATGTTGGGAAAGATGGAGGGCACAAGGAGAAGGGGACGACAGAGGGTGAGATGGTTGGACAGTGTTCACGAAGCTACGAACATGAGTTTGACCAAACTGCGGGAGGCAGTGGAAGACAGGAGTGCCAGGCGTGCTCTGGTCCATGGGGTCACGAAGAGTCGGACATGACTAAATGACTAAACAACAACAAGACTACTACTGGTACTTTGGATTTAGCACTGTTAATGACTAGATAATTTTCTGTACAAACTGTCTCAGTAATCTCATACCAGCTTGTGATGTTGAAAATAAAATCACACCATTGGCACAAAGTGATATCTTCACAGGTCTAGCCATAGTGTTAAGCATATCAAAATTTTGGCTATGCAAACTTAGTTCAATAAATTGAATGAAGATAAGGTCTGGTCAGACTCCTTCGTATATAGGAATCTCACATGTAGGAACAGAATTTAAGACTTTTCAAAACTTTAAATGTGTTTCTGTGTAAAGCCGCCTGATTGAAAATAATAGCTTCAAATCAATATTTGTTTTTAAACAATTTATCCCCAGAAATCTATATACAGAATCAGAAGCAGCAATGAAGTCAATAAAAGCAGTATGAGACTTTGCTGTGTATTAAATTATCAAATGGAGTAATTATCAAGGGTTCCTTTCCCAAAGCCTGCTCTAATCTTTGAAGGAGATGTGCTGTATAAATTTAGGCTCATCTATCAATGAGGGTGATTGATGTATAAATCATGGGACCCTTCTGATTCCATTTTTCAAATACTGGGACTATAACGTTACATTTCCAACCTTTGCGGTACAACCTGCAGAAAGCAAGGCAAACCTCATTGCTCTTGAAATTTTCAGTTTGGCAGGAAGTCCTTTCCCGGAGTCTTATTTATTCTTCAATGGCTACATATAAGATTTTACCTCTTGGGAGGATGCAGGAGGCCATAAAGAGATGGAATTAATATCTAATACAGGAAACGTTCCACAGGATATCTTTCCTATTGCAATTTCTTCTTTAAACATGTCTGATTAAAAATGCCCCCACAAGCAACGACAGATATATCTCAAGATAATTTTATTTTGCTTGCCCTACTTGCCATATGTCCGGATTTCCCCAACATATTGCTGATTCAGCAAAAATCTGCCTGCCCGATTCCTAGACGTGTTTGGGGGAAACCAGGATGTATGGCAGAAATAAGCAGAGTTTGGCCCATTTGCAACCAAAATCAATGTCAGCCCAAAATTTAGCCTTAAAAAAAACCAGCCAGGTTTTCTTGGCTGCAATTATTTTTTGTAACCTCATCTAAGTTCTTAACATAGACCCTTATATACAGCTTTCAGGGGAAGTTCAAGCAATTCACAGCAGATTTCTTATTTTCTACATTATTTGGGAAGATGGGCCTTCAGCTGTGCAATGGAGAGTTTGATGACTGCCAGCTATGGAAGGAAGGCATTGTTTGCAAATCGTGTCCTCCCTCAAAGAGGGCATGTGTTGTGGTGCGACCTGACAACCTAACCCTGTGTTGTGGGTGGGTATGATTAGATAGCCACAACACCCTATTGGTAGGTCCCTCGATGCTGGGTTTAATCAGGCCAATGGGATGCTAGCCAAATGGATCGAGGGACCTATTTATGCCCATGCACGTGATAGATATGGATAGGATTCTACTGTAAGGCAGGATTTTGGATAAAAGCCAAAATAATTCAAATTGTTTAATTTATGCAGTTTGCAGATTCCTTTCTCTCTGACCTATTTAGACTTCCCTTATTCCTAACATTAAGAATAAATTTACTGGTACTTTTAATATCCTGGTGTTCCAGTCCTAATATATTTTGTTGGACTTTAGACTTAGTAATTTAAACAAATACTGGGGTGTAATGCTCCAGTGCTTAAATTAAACAGTGTTTTTCATTACTTCACCAGAACAGTCTTCAGAATAACTCAGCGAGTTTTGTGTGAAAAATAAAATGAACTTATGCCATCTGGGTTTGAGGACTGAAGAATATATTAGTTTATAGAGAGTGAACTTGTTGGGTGTTATCTTGGAGGGGATAGTTTGAATGATATTCTATATATATATATATCTGGCAGACAAAGAACCAGAAGTTCTCTCTCCCTCTCCCTCCCCCTCCACGTTTTTCTTTTTTCCTTCCTTCCTTCCTTCCTTCCTCCTTTCTTTTATTTTCTTCATTTTGGTTTGTGTTTTTATTTAGATTAGTTTTTATCTTTGATAAAAAGATATTTGATATTCATATTTTATTTATTTTAAAAATTAATAATAACTCAGCCATTCACCTGTTATAAGAAAAAAACAACTGCTCCTTTTCCCTTATGGGGTACCCAAGAGCCCGTATAGAGTCCTTATGTAGGTTCTCTATTGGTAGGAGAAAATAACAGAGGCCAACCGGAGAGTATTGAGAAGCAAAGCAGCTAGTAAGCCTGATCTTTATTAACCATTGCAACAGGGTGCTCACAACCACACGCAGGAGACAGGAGAAGGACCCAGAACAATGGTGTGCAAGGCTTATATAGACTTTTGAAATTGCCCACCCTGTAGCTCAAGGTAAAGGTAAAGGGACCCCTGACCATTAGATCCAGTCATGGCCGATTCTGGTGTTGCGGCGCTCATCTCGCTTTATTGGCCGAGGGAGCCGGCATACAGCTTCCGGGTCATGTAGCCAGCATGACTAAGCCACTTCTGTTGAACCAGAGCAGCGCACGGAAACGCCGTTTACCTTCCCGCCAGAGTGGTACCTATTTATCTACTTGCACTTTGATGTGCTTTGAAACTGCTAGGTTGGCAGGAGCTGGGACTGAGCAACAGGAGCTCACCCCGTTGCAGGGATTCAAACCACCGACCTTCTGATCGGCAAGTCCTAGGCTCTGTGGTTTAACCCACTGCACCACCCGCTCAAGACCATCCCCCAAAACATCATCCATACATCACAGAAGGGGCGGTCTACAGCAGAATCCTGTCTGGCAGGAAACCTGTTAATGGGTTTACCTGGAAAGCGTGGTCATTCTTTTGTGATGATAAATACTTAATTCCTGAGTCCAGGTCACAGGCTCACCCTATTCATACACAAATATGCCCTTAAGGCAGGATTTGTGAGCACAGAGACAATGGAGAGGTTTTTCACATTTCCATCCAAACTGCAGAGGAATATTTGAGGTCACTGAAAGAGTCAAAATGGCTTTAGGACTGTTTTCCTGTACTGTTTCAGACATGTGGTTTATATATTTATGTATGTGTTTGCCTGGTACATTTATGAACATTTATTTTATATCTTAGACCTTATAATTCTCACAACACACCTTTATAATTAGCAAATATTTACCAAAGAGAACAAAGCTTTACAAAGTTCTACAGCACACAAAGCCAGATTTCACAATGACTTGCTAAAACCCTCCAACTCTCACAAAAGCAAAGAGAATGTAATGGGGGGATATATTTAATGGTTTTCAAAAGCAAACCTTCGATCAAAGCAGAGCAATGCAGGAATATAACAAAAGAATAATAGTGTGGAGGACTGATCAATATTACAATATAATGAAACAAAAGACATGTATCATTCAATGAAATATAATAGAACGTGGTTCTAAAAAACTCTTAATCAAAGTAGGTTGTTTAGCAAAGTCATTTAGAAAGGGCATCAAAACTTGTCACCAAGAGAACAGTTTAAATTATCCCTTGTCAGATTTTTGTAATAGTACTTTGTTTCTGGTTATTAATTTGGAGATTATGGGATGAATCACCACTTTGCAACATGCCGGAGCCCCACAAAGGATGTCTTAAATCCCACAAACTAGAATCTGAATGACAAGCCATGAGGAAACAAAGGTTGACGGACTTTTGCTTTTGAAGGTCAATGTTATTTTTGAATGAATCTCTGAATTCTGAAATTATTCTTGGTTAATACCCTAAGGCAAGCAAAGAGGAGCCAGACTAAGGATAGTGCTGTGTTCATTTGCATTTTGGGAGAGAAGGGTGGTTTTGGCTTGCCTATCGGGTGAAAATAAATCAAATGAACTCTTTCCACGGATCAGACAACTGAGCCACACTCTAGTGAAAGATATTCAAGTGCAGAAACAGGCTTTATCCACATAATTCTGCTGGCTGGATATGCAGCAGGAATAATGACACTCAGCCAGGAAGCTCCTTCTGGTTTCTCAAGGAGGAAATTTATAAATTACCACCTGCTTTTCTGTGGCTTCATTCCACACATGGGTTCCACGGGAGGAGGATGACAGAAGCTCAGGATTTTTTGTGGGGCTGGGTCTTTATTCCCCCTCCCCTCCTGTTATAGCAATCTCTAGTGAAACAAGTTTTGCAGGGCCTTGAAGCCTGTGTAACCTGTTTGAACAGGAAAAAAAATAGCAGGGGGAATTGAATTTTCTATACAATGTATAAGCATGGAGCCTTTAAGACTCTGGCAGCACAATCTTGTACATGTCTACTCAAATGTAAGTCCCCCTGAGCTTAATGTGGCTGAAATAAGTGAGTACAGGGTTGCAGCCTGAGAAATATCCGTCTCCACAGAGACGGCTCTCAAGTGCCTTTTCCATGCCAGTTTCATCTGCGAGTGAGAGGCAGATAAAGGGAGGCTAGACTGAGTGTAAGGCCAATAGACAGAGCCAGAGAAGAAGGAGCTCCTACCACGCTAACCTCTTTTTGAATACACAGGGACAGGCCTCTCTGGCACATGAATCCTGCTTCCTTTTGCTAAGTGCATGCTAGAGTTCTCCAAAATGACTCAATGGCCGAGCAACACTCCTAATTCCCTTCTGAACTGAGTCATTCACTTCATTCTTGTTATGTACTGAAGTTCTCACCTTGGGCCAGCAGGAGGATACTGTAGATAGTTTTCACTCAGGTCCGCATATGCAAATAAGGAATTGAAAGTGACGTTCAGTGATTGGATAGTTACAGAAAGTTGTTACTGTTGCTTTGTAGTTGAGCTCTATATAAGCAGGCTGGCTGAACCCTTCAGTTCAGTTCTGTTGTGGCCCGTGAATAAACAAGAGCTGTCTGAAGAATCGTTGTGTCATCTGATATATTCACCCACAACTTAACGATTCTGAAGACTGCACATTAGACCAGGCAGTGGGATAGGAAGGGGGGTGCGGTGGGTGTGGTCCGCCCTGGGTGTCATCACTGAGGGGGGTGACAAAATGGCAAAAATATGAGTTTTTAAAGTAAAAAAAATTGTTTGGGCTCATGAAACTTTTTAGTTCAGTCAACTAACACAACGAAACGTGGCTGGCACTGGGCGCCACACTGTGGGGGCTGGCACTTCCCACAGGCCCTGCAGTGTGCCCGAGCCATGCATCTCTCCTGCCCTCCGCCTCTCACTCAGCCCCCCTACAACTGAGGGGGAGGCGGTGGGCATATGTGGTCTTAGAGTTCTTAACCAAAAGACATTTCTTCCAGCGATAGACCTACATTGGCTTCCAGTACGTTTCCGAGCACAATTCAAAGTGTTGGTGCTGACCTTTAAAGCCCTAAACGGCCTCGGTCCAGTATACCTGAAGGAGCATCTCCACCCCCATCGTTCAGCCCGGACACTTAGGTCCAGCACCGAGGGCCTTCTGGCGGTTCCCTCACTGCGAGAAGTGAGAACCAGGCAGAGGGCCTTCTTGGTAGTGGCACCCGCCCTGTGGAACGCCCTCCCACCAGATGTCAAAGAGAAAAACAACTACCAGACCTTTAGAAGTCATCTGAAGGCAGCCCTGTTTAGGGAAGCTTTTAATGTATGACATTTTAATGTATTTTTAATCTTTGTTGGAAGCCGCCCAGAGTGGCTGGGGAAACCCAGCCAGATGGGTGGGGTACAAATAATAAATTATTATTATTATTATTATTATTATTATTATTATTATTTGCTTATTTCTGATACTTGATTGATGTGCACCATGTTGAGTTGTTTGAGTGGATGGCTTATGATTTTTGTTCTGTAATGTTGAATACGGAAAACCTATATAAAAAAGTTTTTGTTGCCTTTAAAAGTTTGGAGCAATGGAAATACAAATAACAATGTTGTTTTGTAATGGATTGTTTTAAGACTTCCGGGTTAGCGCCTCCGGCAATGGCGGAATTCCTCTGATGGGGAGGAATTTGCTTCGTGGAAATTAGGGTGTGGCCGCCACGGCGAAGGCGGGGACCCACTAAAAATCACAGGCGGGAGAAGCCTGTGAACGTGGGATTCGGCTGGCACCTTTTGCGCCTCCCCTACTCGTGTGGAAACCCGGTTTTGGGGATCCGGAGCGACGTGGGGTGAGTGGCACGGTGCTTCGAATTGACTGCTTATTTCACGGAGTGAAGCCGCATTGCTGTTGCCGGAGAGCGCTGACTTTTTCCTGTGGACAATTTGATTTTAAAACAACTACCCGTGAGTAGAACGGAAAATTGGATTTTTAAACGTCTTAAATTTGGCACCGAAACGGGGAGGTTTCAAACAGGAAGTCCGCCTTCCCCTTTTGTAAATAGACTGAAGCAAAGAGGCTGCAAGCTAAAGTCTTGGAAAGCCTTCCGTAAAGGATTAAACTTCCATCGGTTAAAATCATTAACCCCCCCCTTGGAAGCAGGAGAAGAGGGGGAAAATTTTGGATCGTGTAAGCCTGCAGGAGGGAGTGAAGAAAGTCAAATTACCACCGCTCTGAACCTGGAAACGGGCTGCTAGTAAGACTGACGTTTTGGAAATGCTCATTGACTGTGAATAGATCGTTTGTTGACAGCTAGTTAAATAAGAGAAATACATTGTTTCCATTGTCTCCTGCATTTAAAAAGGAGTAAAAGTAACTGAAAATTGAAACTAACTTTATTGCTTGAACTGTGTTTAAAAGGATTGATACAAATAGAAATTGTTTCCCCCTAGAGGAAGCCTTTGAAATTGTTACATGAGCTGAGCTGGGGGACTTTCCAGCTGCAAGATAAAAAACTGTGAGAATCTGGGACTGACCTTGGATCGTTAAGAATGTTGACAGAAGAAGCCTTAGTGGTTGCATTATGTAAGATAAATGATTCACTGGAACAGCTCCATAAGAAGACGGATGTGATGACTGTAAAAATTGATAACTTGGGACAAAAAGTGACTAATTTGGGACAAAAAGTGAACATTAATACAGAAACTATTCAGGAATCGATACAGGGATCTACTTTGACATGGCAAATTGTGGAGAAGGCGGGGGAGAAAGTTGTTGTTGTTGAACCTAAAATAGTACAAGTGGAGAGGGAGAGAGCCCCAGACTTACAGATGCAATTTGATGACTATAAGTTGATGCCTTTTATGATTGAATTTAGGGAAAGTCAGATTTTGAGGATTGGAGCCCCGCTTGGACTGGAGAAGGAAAGTTGGATAGATCCCTTCATGCAGGGATTTACTGACCTTTGGGACCTAGACTTGGGTCAGGAGGAGACTGGAGTTGTGGGGACCTCCAGATTTGGAGGAACTTTGAAATACGTCCTGAAATATCTTTTGGATCTTAGTTTTAACTATGGAGATTTGGCTGACCTGTCAAGAAGGAATAAAAACATTGCTAGGTGGGAATTTCCCCGAGATCTGCTCTTCAGCATCAAAGGAAGGAAAGTAAGAAAAAGATCAGTAGAAGACAAAGTAAAGTGCATGTATAAATATGAAGAAGACTTGCAGAAGGGACTTGGAAAAGAGTTAAGAGCCTCAGACAGAAGATCACCAGGTTGATGGACTATATGGAATTGACGGAAATGACTGGCAGAATCCGAGACCATGTAGAAGAGACGTTGGAAGAAGATTGGAAAAAATTTAAAGTTTTTCTATGGAAATAATGTAAAATTAATGAGTGTTAGAAAAATGTTGGAATGAAATTATATGGCTTTAGTAGAAATGTTATAAGGAATTAAGCTTAAATAAGTATTATAGTATTAATGGAAAATAAGGTTAAAATATGTTAAGATGACAGAAAATAGAGAAAGATGGAAAGGACTTGCTGAAATAATTAATAGAAATGGAATACAAGACTTCCGGGTTGGCGCCTCCGGCAATGGCGGAGCTCCTCCGATCGGGAGGGACTTGCTCCGTGAAAAGCAGGGTCTAACCGCCACGGCGAAGGCGGAGACCCATAGAAATCACAGGCGGGAGAAGCCTGTGAACTTGGGATTTGGCTGGCACCTTTTGCGCCTCCCCTACTCACGGGGAAACCCTGTTTTGGGGATCCGGAGCGACGTGGGGTGAGTGCCGCGGTGCTTTGAATCGACCGCTTCTTTCACGGAGTGAAGCCGCATTGCTGCTGCCGGAGAGCGCTGACTTTTTCCTGTGGACATTTGGACCTTAAACAACTACCCGTGAGTAGACTGGAAAATTTGGATCTTCAAATATTTTAATTTGGCAACGAAGCGGGAAGGCTCTAAACAGGAAGTCCGCCTTCCGCTTTTGTAAACAGACTGAAGCAAAGACGTTACAAACTAAAGTCTCTGAAAGTTTTTGATAAAGGATTAAAATTCCATCGGTTAAAAATACAAAACCCCCTTGGAAGCAGGAGAAGAGGGGAGAAGTCGTGAACCTAGGGAGAACCTGCAGGAGAGAGTGAAAAGCAAATTACCACTGCTCTGAACCTGGGAACGGTCTGCCTGATGACGTTTGGGGAAGATTCATTGACAGAACGGATTTGACAGTTACTTAAAATTGGAAAGATACTGTTTCCATTGATCTCTTCTGAGTTTATCAAAGGGAGGAAAAAAATAACTGAAAATCGAAACTGTTTCTGTGCTTGAAAGAATTGATACAAGTTGAGACTGTTTCCCTCTAGAGGGAGCATGTGAAACTGTTACAGGAGTGTAACAGGGTAAGCTCCAGCTGCAAGATAAAGTTTCTGAGAATCAGAGATTGACCTTGGACTATTCAAAATGCTGATAGGAGAAGGTATTGTGACTGTATTATATAAGATAAACCATTCACTTGAACAGCTGCACAAAAAGGCAGATGACATGATTTCCAAAATTGACAGCCGGGAACAGAAAGTGACCAATTTGAATCAAAAAGCAAGCAACAATACAGAAATAATTCAGGACTTGGAACAGGAATATACCTTGGTAGGACAAATGGTGGAGGAAAAGAAGAAGGATGCCGTTGCGAAATCTAAGGTAGTTCAAGCAGGATCCTCAGTTCTACAGAAGCAAATTGAGGATTATAAATTGAGGCCTTGCATGATTGATTCTAGCAAAAGCCAGATTTTGAGGATTGGACCCTGGCTTGGACTGAAGAACGAAAGTTGGAAAGATCCCTATATTCAGGGACCAACTGACTTTTGGAACATGGGTTTGGGCCTGGAGGAACTTGAAGCTTTGGGGGCCTATGGATTTGGAGGAATCCTGAAATACGTCCTGAAATACCTTATGGACTTTAGTTTCAATGATGGAAACTTGGCTGAGCTGTTCAGAAGGAAGAAAAGTTTTGTTTGGTTGGAGTTTACCCGAGATTTGCTCCTGAGACTTCCGGAGGCGGCGCGACCGGTAATGGCTGCCTTCTCCGAGTAAGGAGAAGGGAGCTCCGCTGTAAACGGGTCGTCCGCTACGGCGAAGCGGAGACCCACTCAGGAAAACCACAGGTGGCAGAAGCCTGTGGTCTCGGGACCCGGCGGGCGCCAGAAGCAGCCCCCAAAACGTTGAAGGGACCCCGTAAGGGGCTCCGGATCGCGGAGGGGGTAGCGGCGCTGTGGGTCGTTGCGCAAACAGCGAAGTGAAGCCGCATTGCTGTTGCCGGTCAGCGCTGTCCTTTCTTCCTGCAACTTTTCTGAACTTTGGAAACTACAACCCGTGAGTAAATTTGGACATTGAAAACTTTCTGAAACTTTTGTCAACTTTCTGAAACTTTTTGAGAACTTTATGAAACTTTTAAAACTTTTTTAAAAAAAAGTTGAAATCTGGCTGAAAACGGAGTGAGGATAAGCAGGAAGCCCATCTCCCGCTATACTGAACTTTAAGCAAAGAGCAGGAGGAGTGGAGACAAAAAGTTATGCGTTAACTAAATGCTGGCACCCTGTTAAAGCAGTTTTCTGAGTGAAAGACTTTGAGCTATTGACTTTTGCCGGTTATATTCGGGGTGCACTGATATTCTTCTTCTGTGGCACCAGTGGATTATAAAATAAATAAGAATCTCTGATGCTGGAGCTGCCTGGATGAGCACCAGTTTGCAACTTTGGATACATTGAATTCAGGTTTTGAAACATTCTGAGTTGGAACTGGATACTTTGAAACTGTTGCAGTCAAGGCACTGTAAGAAACACTGTTTTGCTTTAAGTTTTACTCTGCTAAAAATAATACATGTGGAGGCGATAGACATGGATTTAAATTTATAAGTTTAACTTGGATTTGATCTTTTCCCTGAAGACGTATTAAGCTCCCTCTAGAGGATTTTGGACTTACAGCAGTGACTTTGTTTTACTTTCCCTTTCCCGGCCTCTGATTGACTATTGTATCTGGGACTCTGCTTTCTCATGGGAACAACTTGGATTGACCTTGGATTACAGATAACTTTGGAATGAGTGGCGCAAGGAGAAGAGGAAGGACTAAACAAACAACTCTAACTTTATCTGCAGCCTCACAGCGTAGATCTTCTGTGCCGGCCTTGCCTTCCACTTTGCCTCCAGACATAGAGGCGGCCTCCCTAATACAGGCAGGGGAGGGTGAGACAGAGGAGCTGCACCTGGGAGATATGGCTTCAGGGACAAGTAGCTCTGTCTTGGAGAAAATTTTGGAGAAACTGGAGGCTCTGGACAAGAAGGCTGATTTGCATACAGCTAAAATTGAACAGAACACAGAAAGCTTGAATAAGCTGACTGGACAAGTTGCACAGAATGCCCAGTCTATTGGAGAATTAAAGGAGGCTGTAGGTGAAAATCGTAAACTGGCTGAAGATACTAGTCAAAGATTGGAAGAACTTGAGAAAGAAGTAAGACCACTCAGCAAACAAGTTGGAGAACATCAGATTTACTTTTTGATGACAGAACTGCGAAACAGGGAGACCAACTTGAGGATACGGTCAATACCAGAGGTGGAAGAAGATAATTTTATTGAATTTCTAACTAAGGAATTTGCCAAGTTTTGGAAGTTAGAGGAAAAAGACTTTAAAATTGTATCTGCTTTTAGGCTTGGCAGAGTCAGAAGGACAGAGAAGCCCAGAGATTGTTTGATAACACTGAGATCAAAGGAGGAAAGGGACAAGATTTTGGGCCTGCACTACGAAAAGTCACTAGACATTTTGGGCAAGAGAATTGAAATCTACAAGGACATTCCTAAGCAGTTGCTGGACCTTAGATCTAACTACACGGAATTGGCAAGACTGTTGAGAAGCAACGCAATTATCTTCAGGTGGGAGTTTCCACAAGGATTATCCTTTACCTACAGAGGGAGAAAGATCAAAATCAAAACAGTGGAAGATAGAGACAAGTTTTTGGGAGCACACGGAGAAGACCTCCACAAAGGACTTGGATTGCCAACGCCAGAACTTCCAGGGGAGCCCGCCCCCTCGGATCCTCAAGGACCGGAGAACAAGGTACCACCCCAGAAAGAATAACCAGATCTATCCAGGATGTCTCTGCAGCTTTTGAGTTGGAACATAAATGGCTGTAACAGTCCTGAAAAAAGGTCTAAAATTTTTCATATTCTAAAAAAGGAACAATTGGACATTATATGCTTACAAGAAACACATGTGATTAGGCTCCATAGAAAGGTGTTAATAAATAAAAGGCTTGGTCAAGAATTTATATCATCGGATACAGTTAAAAAGAGAGGTGTAGTGATCTATGCAAAAGAGAGCCTTTCACCAAAATTTCTCTTTAAAGATGAAAGTGGAAGAATCCTCGCAATAGAAGTACAGTATCAAGGAGAAAAAATTTTGATATTAGGAATTTATGCTCCAAATGAAGGAAAATCGGATTTTTATAAGAAGTTGCACGAGATCATGCTGGATTATCTGGATTACAACAACGTCATCATGATGGGGGACATGAACGGGGTCGTATCAACAAATATGGATAAGTCACAGAACCAGAACATTACTAAAGAGGGAAGACTACCTAAGACCTTTTTTGAAATGACTGACAATATGGACTGGGTTGACATCTGGAGAGTTAGAAACCCCCTGGGAAGAGAAGGAACATTCTTTTCTGAAGCTCAACTGACTTGGACACGAATCGACCAAATATGGATAACTAGAAGTCTGGCACCTAAGGTGAGGAAGGTGGAAATCTGCCCCAAAACATGCTCCGACCATAACGCCTTGAGAATGGATATGACATTGATCCCAATCGGCTCCTTTAGATGGAAGATGAATGATGGCCTGTTTAGAGATCAAAGAATTGTAAAGAAGGCCCAAAAAACCTTAAAGGACTATTTTGAGATTAATTTGAACACTACGGTGGAAAAAAGAACTATCTGGGATGCAAGTAAAGCTGTGATGAGAGGGTTCTTGATTCAACAGAATTCCTTAAAGAAAAGACTGCAAAATGAAAAGAAAGATAAAATTCTGGAAAGTATCAAAGAGTTGGAGAAGAAGTTAAGATCTAACCCGAAGTCCCAACCGATTCTGAGAGAAATTAAACTTTATCAGGCGCAATATTCCAAGCTGATAAATCAGGAAATAGAATGGAAGATTAAAATAATGAAACAAAAAACTTTTGAATCGGCAAATAAATGTGGGAAACTGCTAGCTTGGCAGTTGAAAAGGAGACAAAGATTAAACACAGTAACAAACTTAGAGGTTGAAGGAAGGAACATTCAGAACCCGGGAGAGATTAGAAAGTGCTTCCAGAGGTATTTTAAAAAGTTATATACTCAAGGGCCACAAGATGAAATAGAGATTACACAATTTTTGGAGAGAAATGGATTAGCAAAGCTGTCAGAAGAAAATAGAACAATTTTAAATGGCAAAATAACACGACAAGAGATTGAACAGGCCATCCTGAGTCTGAAACAGGGCAAATCACCAGGGCCAGATGGACTGACCTCTAACTACTACAAGACATTGAAGGATTATTTGATACAACCTTTGTTGGAGGTCAGTAATGAAATAATGGAGGGGAAGAAGGCGCCTGAATCGTGGAAAGAAGCATTTATCACATTGATTCCAAAGTCAGAAACTGAAAAGACACAACTCAAGAATTACCGTCCCATCTCCCTTTTAAATGTGGATTACAAAATATTTGCAGATGTTTTGGCACGAAGATTTAAGAAAGTTTTAAGTGAGATAATCCATAAAGACCAGGCAGGCTTTCTCCCGGGCAGACATATGTTTACTAACACAAGGAACATCATAGACATATTGGAACTTTTACAAACAAACATAAACACTAAAGCAGTTTTAATTTTTATAGACGCGGAGAAAGCCTTTGACAACATTTCTTGGAAATTTATGAAGGGGAATTTAAAAGAAATGGGAGTGGGACGGGGGTTTGAGAACGGGATTGAGGCAATATATTCAGAACAAAAGGCTAAACTGATAGTTAACAATGTGGTTACAGAAGAGTTTAAAATTGAAAAAGGTACACGACAAGGCTGCCCGATTTCCCCATTACTGTTTATTTCGGTTCTGGAAGTGCTCCTGAATATGATTAGGGGGGACCGGTTGGTGGAAGGGATTCAGGTCGGAGCGAAACAATATAAACTTAAAGCTTTTGCAGATGACCTAGTTCTGACATTACAGGAGCCGGAGTCTAGTTTGAAAAGAGTACTACAACTGATTCAAAACTTTGGTCGAGTGGCAGGATTTAAGTTAAATAAGCAAAAAACTAAAGTTTTGGGGAAAAACGTGACAGATATTGAGTTGGAACAGCTTCAGAAAGAGACAGAACTAAATGTGGTTAAAAAAGTTAAATACCTAGGGGTAAATATAACAGCAAAAAATCTGAGTTTATTTAAAGATAATTATGAAAAATGTTGGTCAGAGATTAAGAGAGACTTGGATAGTTGGTCAAGACTAAAACTTTCTTTGTTAGGCCGAATAGCTGCCATCAAGATGAATGTATTGCCAAAAATGTTATTTTTGTTTCAGACACTGCAGATTGTAGACAAGACAGAGTGCTTCCGGAAGTGGCAGAAAGATATTTCTAAATTTGTCTGGCAGGGCAAAAAGCCCAGAATCAAATTTAAAATATTAACAGATGCGAAAGAAAGAGGGGGCTTTGCCCTGCCAGATTTAAAGTTGTATTATGAAGCTGCAGCTTTCTGCTGGTTAAAAGATTGGTTACTTCTTGAAGATACGGATGTTTTGGATTTGGAAGGTTTTAATAATGCGTTTGGATGGCATGCATATTTATGGTATGATAAAGCTAAGATAAATAAGGCCTTCAAGAACCATATTGTCAGAAAATCAGTCTTTAATGTCTGGACAAAATATAAAGACTTACTGGAGAATAAAACTCCGAGGTGGCTGTCACCCCTGGAGGCTAAGGCTCGGAAAAGAGCCAATATGGAGGCCAACTGGCCAAAATATTGGGAGATAATAGAAAAGGATGGTGACAACTGGAAATTGCAGAGTTTAGAAAAGATGAGAGACAAAGTGCGAGACTGGTTACACTATGCTCAGATTAAAGAAGTGTTTAAAAATGACAAAAAGCTAGGATTCCAAGTGGAAAAGTCAAAGTTAGAAACTGAACTGTTAGAACCTAAGACTAAGGTACTTTCAAGAATGTATAACTTGCTGCTGAAATGGAACACACATGACGAAATGGTAAAATCAACAATGATAAAATGGGCGCAGGATATTGGGTATAATATTATGTTTGAAGATTGGGAAAGGTTGTGGACCTCTGGGCTGAACTTCACTGCATGTAATGCGTTGAAGGAAAATGTGATGAAAATGATGTATAGATGGTACATGACCCCTGTTAAACTGGCTAAAATATACCATTCGTCTGATAGCAAATGTTGGAAATGTAAGGAAAATGAAGGAACATTTTTTCACCTCTGGTGGACCTGCCCTAGAGTGAAGGCCTTTTGGGAGAAGATATATAATGAATTAAAAAAGGTGTTTAAATACACCTTCACTAAGAAATCAGAGGCCTTTCTCCTGGGTATTGTCGGCCAGAGTGTGTTAAAAGAGGACAGAACATTCTTTTTGTACGCAACAACAGCAGCAAGAATATTAATTGCCAAGAATTGGAAAACTCAGGAGCTACCCACTGTGGAAGAATGGCAGATGCAACTGATGGACTATATGCAATTAGCCGAGATGACCGGCAGAATTCGAGACCAGGGAGAAGAAAGGATGGAAGAAGACTGGAGGAAATTTAAGATTTATTTACAAAAATATTGTAATTTGGCTGAGTGCTGAATTGGATGCCAGTGCAGACAATTGTCTACCATTAAATTAGATTTAAGGTTGAATTATATGTCAAACCAAATTAAGATTACTAATTAAGATGAATTAAATGATAATTTGTTTGAAACTAATTTAATAATGATGTAAGTGTATGCGGGAGGTGTGGGGGAGTCCCATGTAACAATTGAGAGATGTTAAATGGACAATGATAAGTGCTTATCTAATATATGCTTTATTTGAAAAACTTTAATAAATATATTATAAAAAAAAAAAAAGAGATTTGCTCCTGAGTATTAAAGAATACGAAGAAGATCCACAGAAGGGACTTGGAAAAGAATTAAGAGCCTCGGATATAAGATCTCCAGGTTGATGGACTACATGGATCTGACGGAAAGGACTGGCAGAATCCGAAACCAGGGAAAAGAGAGGGTGGAAGAAGACTGGGAAGTTAAAGTTCATATTTAGAAATTTTGTAAAATTAATGACTGTTAGAAAAACTGTGGAATGATATTATAGGGATTTAGTGAAATGTTAGAAGAAGTTAAGTATAGATAAGTAATTTAGTTTTAAAGGGAAATAAGGTTAAAATATGTTATTTACAAGATGATAAAAAACAGAGAAAGATGGAAAGGATTTGCTGAAACAATTAGAAGAACTGGAATACAAAAAGGGAGGTGTGAGGAAGTCGAGGAAACAAGGAAATGAAGGACAGAATATGGAAAAGGAGAGATGTATTTTAAACTGTTCTTGTTTTAAGTCATGTGTTTAATCTAATGGGTTTGGGGTGGGTTTTATAATATTTGTATACTGTATTGTGGTGTTTTTTCACTTTTTTTGTTTTGTTTTCTCTTTCTTTCTTGTCTTTATTTTTCTTTTTTCTTCTTTTTCTGTAATTTTCAAAAGTAATAAATATTATTCTAAAAAAAAAAGGAATACAAAAAGGGAGGTGAGAGGAGGTCGATGAAACAAGGGAATGAAAGAGAGGGTATGGAGATGGTATGATGTGTGTTTTTTGAATTGTTTTTGCTCTCGTTTTGTTTAATATGTTAATGTTGTGTTGTGTATTGTTTATATATTGTACTGCATTGTTTTTTCTTTCTTTTTCTTTTTCTTTTTTTCTTTTCTCTTTTTTGTAAGGTTTAAAAGTAATAAATATTATTTTTTTTTAAAATGTAATGGATTGTTTTAACAATACCTCTGAGTCACACTGCAATGGACTCCAGCTCTTGAGAAGTATGCATCACAATGTATTATGAGAGATATGGAATAATCAAATCGCTTATTCTCAATGTGATAACATCTTGTTACAAGCACGGAACTCAAGCAATAAAAAGAAGAAACCAAATCATTTTATCTCTGTTTACTCCTCAGTGCTCAGGCATTATCTGAATGCATAGCAGTTTATAAATCCTGAAATAAAGGTGTGCTTGTGTATAGGATTGCAGCCTTAGGTACTCATCTGAGCATTATGAGTAAACAGGAAAAAAATAAGAAAAAGTATGAAACAACCCCCTCACCTAATATTTTTATGTGTCTCTGTGTAAACTCATCATTTCCTCTTAATACAGTGGTTATAACCAATTGTACCTCTAGAAGTTAGTGTTAACATTTATTAATATTCATGCTTTTGACCTGAATTTCCCTTTGGCAAGTTTAATAAAGTCATTTGATTGGCACCTCTTCACAGGGAGATTAATTGAAAGCTTTTGTCAGGCAACTGTCAAGTTCTATTTAAGTCCCGAATCCTTTGGGATATGGTTTCAAAATTAACATGTTAATATTAGGGAAAAAAATTTCAGGTGGCCCGTGTCAACTTCGGGATGTCATCAAGGGACAGATGGTGTCAGAAAAGTCCTGCAAATTATTATTTATTAAACCTGCTTATCATTTTGTGAGGCAATAAATGCTCAGTTATAATCATTTATTGTAGAAAACCCAGCACAGTAACCTATAATTAAAAGCTTCATAAATATTCTGAGGTCGCTCAAACTGCATATTAACAAAGAGTCCATCTGTGGTTTCGTTTTGTGTGTTGAAGAACAACAATATAAAACATTCTGGATAAGCTGCAGTTAAGAGTGGAAGAAGGGTGAAGACAGACCCTCCAAGTGCCCCTATTTTCTAGGGATTTAGAGAAGCCGCCCCGGTTTCCGATTTGATCCTGGAATATCCCGCTTTTCCTTAGGATGTCCCTATTTTCATCGGAGAAACGTTGGAGGGTATGTGAAGAGAGAGTATCTACTTAACTCTTTCCCATATGTTGTTGTTTAGTCGTTTAGTCATGTCAGACTCTTCGTGACCCCCTGGACCAGAGCACGCCAGGCCCTTCTGTCTTCCACTGCCTCCCGCAGTTTGGTCAAACTCATGCTGATAGCTTCGAGAACACTGTCCAACCCTCTCGTCCTCTGTCGTCCCCTTCTCCTTGTGCCCTCCATCTTTCCCAACATCAGGGTCTTTTCCAGGGAGTCTTCTCTTCTCATGAGGTGGCCAAAGTATTGGAGTCTCAGCTTCAGGACCTGTCCTTCCAGTGAGCACTCAGGGCTGATTTCCTTCAGAATGGATACGTTTGATCGTCTTGCAGTCTATGGGACTCTCAAGAGTCTCCTCCAGCACCATAATTCAAAAGCATCCATTCTTCGGCAATCAGCCTTCTTTATGGTCCAGCTCTCACTTCCGTACATCACTACTGGGGAAAACCATAGCTTTAACTATACGGACCTTTGTTGGCAAGCTTTTAAAGCTCAGAATCCTCATCCCCAAATGGACAGGAAGGATACAGTGGAGCTTTCCTGTAGTACCTTTTCCCTCTATGGACACTTTTGAGTTGGAAAATGTCTAGAGGGAAAAGACCCAAGGAGTCACTCCCTCCCCGCCTTCCTCCCACTCAGGGCTGCTTTTGTTGCTTGTTTGCTTGGGTTTTTTAAAAAAACAGAACAAGAGAATGCAGAGAAAAAGACTGCAGTTGTCAGCTTCGCCCTTGAGCCGGTGCCAACGACTGGGCTCAACCTCTTCAGCCCCGACTGGGCAGGCGAGCTGAAAAAGCACTTCCAGAGACCTTCCACTGCAGAGAAGCAGGTCTAAGTGCAATGGCCTCACAACTTTGAGCTGTGAGCACCAAACTCAGTTCCAAAGTCAGCGGAGCACAGCAGAGTATGAACTACACGAACGACAGCTCTGAAGCATAACTTCTTCATTCTTCTACAGCTACTGCAAACTAAAACAACTAAAGACTATCGGAGGCTACTGGACTGCTTGAGCGTTACAGTTGCTTAAGCAGTCATCTTATCTCTACACAGAAAACATTCAGGCTCTCACAGAGTCAGGCTGGAGCGGAAGAAGCGATGAGCAGATTCCGCCCCTTCCTTTCTGAAATCATTGTCAGTAGATTCTTCCAATGAGAGGGGTGAAATATCCACAGCAGTTCTCATTGGATTCTGGAAAGGGTACCCATGTTAGTCTGTTGCAGAAAAAACAGGTGTCCTGTGGCACCTTAAAAGTCTAATGGGTTTGATTATGGCACAAGTTTTTTTTGTTGCTCAAGGGCCTGTGCATCAGATCGCATATTCACAGCAGAGACTTTGGTCACATCTGTAACCATATATTTAAAGCACATGGTTTCCCTCAAAGAGTCATGGGAACTGCAGTTCATCCCTCGCACAGCTACACTCCCCAGCACACTTGACAAACTACAGGTCCCAGGATTCTTTGGGGGAATCCATGTGCTCTAAATGCATGGTGTGAATGTGACCTTGGGTAGAATTTGCCATGCAATTTACACAGCACTTGTAATCCATGTTAGATACTTGGGGAATGATATTAACTTAGTGAAAACATAGAATTAAACGCTTGGGGCAGAGGCAGTCAGAGGTTTGAATGAGCTTTCAGAACGTCATCCAAAAGTCTCATCACTATGCCTGGACTATGTGGGCTTTAGCTGTGGGTTGCTCCAGCTCCTAGTAGATTCTAAAATCTGCAACGCAGCCCTTAGCAATAGAGTAAAGATGAGGGCAAAACACCAGGAAACAATGCTAACTGGGTTTTCCCACAGTTGCAAAGGCAATGCCGGCAAATTATTCTGGGAGGAAAAACACATGTATCTGTTTCACTGCATGAATGAAGCGTACCTCCAGTTTGAATCTAGAAGGAACAACAAACTCTTGCATGAAAAGAAGCACTCAGCTGTGGCTTCGGGACTATGAAGTGCTTTTGTGGCGATCAAGAGAACTCTTTGGAATCTGAAGCATTTCATTTAAATGAACAGAGCCTGTTCTGCTTATATCTTCCTGAAGATGCAGTGTCATGCCCTTCCGTGCTAACGGAAATGCAGAATTCAAAGCTGGATGGAAAAATAGAATTTGTGTACATTTGTGATATCTGAATCTTCTGTTAAAAAACCAGTAAAAGTACAAATAGTAGATTTGTACAGTGGTACCTCGGGCGGCGCTGTGGCTTAAACCACAGAGCCTAGGGCTTGCTGATGAGAAGATCGGTGGTTCGAATCCCCGCTGACTGTTAGGTCCAGTCGCGGACGACTCTGGGGTTGCGGCGCTCATCTCGCTTTATTGGCCAAGGGAGCTGGCGTACAGCTTCAGGGTCATGTGGCCAGCATGACTAAGCCGCTTCTGGCGAACCAGAGCAGTGCACGGAAACACCGTTTACCTTCCCGCTGGAGCGGTACCTATTTATCTACTTGCACTTTGACATGATTTCGAACTGCTAGGTTGGCAGGGGCTGGGACAGAGCAATGGGAGCGCACCCCGTCACGGGGATTCGAACCGCTGACCTTCTGATCAGCAAGTCCTAGGCTCTGTGGTTTAACCCACAGTGCCACCATCTATTTCCTTCCCTTTCAGCTTTAAAGTGGGCTAGTGGGGCAGGGAGACCCCTTCTGGGTGTTGCATCTTAACAGCTGTCTTTTTAATGTAAGGGAGAGGGGTAAATGTTATGGTTCTTTATACAGAGAACTTATTGAGAATAAGTGCCAGTCGTAAAAAACAATGAATTCAATAAAATATTGGCTTTTGCGTTCAGTATGCCTCCTGCATGCCCTTGGATCAAACATCAGCAGAATAATTTGCTTTTATGTCAAAGAATAGCAGTCAGCCGGTAGCTTTTGTCTTTAGAGTATTCTGACCATATAATTAGTTCAAGGCTGGGACTATGCAAGGTAAAGTTCTGCTCTCTTCTTCTGCTTTCTTTTACCTACTGTAACATGGAAAGCTAAAACCAGAATTGCCGGGAAGGCAAATGTCTCCAACATATAACTGCAACTGTAATCATTTAAACAGAAGTTAATTAGAGAGAGATTAGCGATGATAGAGTTAAGAGTGCTGTTCTACAGCTGCTGCTGAGGTTGCTAAGGGTGCTTCTTTATATTCTGTTTTATATTCTGCTGCTTGAGCAGGTTTTATCACGGGGGATATTTGAAAATACTGTTTTGCAGCATTTGCCCAATCCTTCTCAGAGGGACTTACTCCCAAGTAAATGAACAGAAGATTGCAGCAGTGGCCTACTTTCATTTTCCAAAAATAAATCAGCAACATCTGAGTGGCTGAATAGAAGAGAGACACAAAAGCATAATCAATTGCAAAGCTGAAGTTAGGAAACAGACCCAGTTCCTATTATGTTATGCAGGTCTCTCAGGGCAGTTATTCATTGCGACTCCTCATTCGCAGTTGAAATAGGAGCAAGAGAAATAATACCCTTATAAGCAAGTGAAATCTGTACCAACATTACTTTTACACAGGAATAGGGAGTATGTGGCCCTCCAGATGTTGTTGGACTACACCTCTCATCATCCCCAGCTAGGATGGCCAAGATTTAGGACAGTGGGACTTGTAGTCCAACAAGATATGGGGGTCACAGGTTCCCAATCACTGCTTTAACACCCCAAAGACAATGTACTGTATGACATTGTCTGTAAATACAATGCCGTGGAATGTGAGGACAGCTTGAGCAGTACAGATTCTGGGTATTGAACACACACACAAATCCACACACACACTTTCACTGGTGTGGTCATAAATTAATGTTGCATGTTAGCAGTTTTTTCTGAATCAAGGACTGCAAAAAACAAATAAATATTGAAGTGGTGTTCAACTATATAGAGCAAATCAACTATTATGCTGTATACTGTGCTTAGTAAGCAACCATGGAAGGGGCAGGCAGAAGGAATCCCTGGATCTACTGGTAGATTACACTATGATTCACAGTAGATCAGCAACGTAATGGGCAGGGATTTGGGATCTAGAGTTCCATTCAGCAGAGTGAGCAGGCGAGTCTCCAGCAAGGCTACTTTAGCACATGTTGAAATAAATTAAATAGTACACTTCATAATCTAAACAGCTTTCCTGCCACAAGACCATTAAGTTCAGGGTTTAAAATGATCTAAACATATCATTCTTTGAAAATGTTTTCTCCCTCCTCTGTGTAAGTGATTAGTAACTCTGCTGTAGATTGGTGCTTGTACATGCAGGTTATCCCAGTGTGTGGGGAGGCAGCTGGCAGCTGGCTCTGACCGCTGGGCCGCCATCTTGAAATTGGCTCCAGCTGCTGCAGGACCATTTCAGACCTGCCTTCACCTCAAAGTCCAGTTGCTGGACCTATTTAAACCAACCACCCAAAGTAGATTCCACAAGCCTGAATACTTCCTGTTTTGGCATTCAGGAAATCTGGGACATATATTGACTATAGTACAGACTGCTCTTGAAAAGCACAGACGTTTGCAGTGGTTCTGCTACTCAACCAACCTCTGGTGTTCAGGGGTAAGCCAGCTCTGGGGTTGGTAAGACCAATCAGAGGCCCTGTGATGTTATGTCATCATTCATTATTATTAGCAATATGTTTTGAAGTGTTTAAAGCATTTCACATGCAGCAATGCTTATGACAGAGATGGCCTTGGCGCCATGTCCGAGGGCACAATCCACAGGTACCACAGTGGGGATTCCAGACTTACAACCGCCCTGTAGAATAGGGCATCCTTATTTTTTTAATATTGCAGATGAGGAGCTGAGGTCATCAAATTAATTCATAAGATTTGGACATGGGGCTTGGCAGCTTCTTTGCCATCTCACCACCCAACGTATGAGGGTTACTGTCTCTGGCCCTCCTGCCACTAAATTGCAGAGGCATCCTTTACATTTGCTTTTTTCGCTGAAGACAATCTGAAATGATGCTCTGGTTTAATGTCCTGAAGCAACTCCCCCATACGCTATGAAATAATTGAAAAGATTCTCAGGGATAAAAAGATGTATTGCTTGAGATGTCATCATCTAGCAGGGAAAGGATGTTTCGGCTGCTTCAGAAATGCCAATTCCATCAGCTCATAGAAGGGGCGCTGCTCAAATTTTCATAAAATGCCTGGAGCAATATACCCAAGGAAACATGCTAGTGAAACCATGTTGTGTTAGGTTATTAAAGACAAACTTGTTGTGAATTAACTACTGCCTTACAGAGCATTTTTATTTGTATCTTCTGTAAGTTTTGTGGCAGTATACTTGAAACATACTCTGGGTGTATACGGTATTACCACACTTAGCAAGGGCTAATTCTCCTTCCCATTTATCAGACTATCTGAAAGAAAATTATGTCCACAATATTTCATTTCTAGACATGATTAACTCCTTAAAGAATGCTACCTGGGAGGATTCTAATATTAACTACTAAGCAGTTTCGGGCCCCTATATAAGCCCTACATAAGGCATCAAAGCAATAACCTGTCAGGTGGCATCAGTGTTCGAAATTCACCAGGCACACTTTGCACCTGGCTTTTGGTCACTTGCAACCAAGTGAAGATGCCCAGGTATCAAGATGGAGCCTGACGTCCCCACCACCTGGAGGTGCATGCCTGTGGATCCTTGGATATGGACTGTTTTCACATACGAGCAGCACATCCTGTAGAATTCAATCTGTGATATTTTATCTGCACAATCAGAATGAATTCTCGGAACCAAAAACTCGTACTGAAAAATAGGACTTTCGAGCCATCTGGCCCCCCCAATAGCAGCTGGGCATTCCGTTTTGGTGACTGTAACCCTGGTTCAAGGAGCCATTTGGCACCTAGCTTATATAGCTAACACGGGACGCCATCTATCTCCTCATGATAACCATATTATTCTGCATGATTCTAATACATCTTCCACTCCATCACCCGACATGTAACAGTGGGCTACATTTCACCAGGTCTGTCTGCTTTCAACCGGACAATGACAAAATAGGGTCTACCTGATTTTTGTTTTTGAGGAAATTGTCAAGAATTTCAGCCAATATACCAGAGGCTGCAATGTGGCACCTGTGGGCAAAAAAGTGCCCTTGAGGTCTTCTCCCGGTGCCCACAAAGTCACTGAATCACCTCTTCCCTCAAATGAACTGGGATCTAGTGAGTATAATTTGTATGGTTGGACACGGGTAGGGGAGTGGGAGCTATGTATAATTTAAGGTAAAGGTAAAGGGACCCCTGAATGTTAAGTCCAGTTGTGGACGACTTTCGGGTTGCGGCACTCATCTCGCTCTATAGGCCGAGGGAGCCGGCGTTTGTCTGCAGACATCTTCCGGGTCATGTGGCCAGCATGACTAAGTCGCTTCTGGCGAACCAGAGCAGCGTATGGAAACACAGTTTACCTTCCTGCCGGAGTGGTATACCTATTTATCTACTTGCACTTTGAGGTGCTTTTGAACTGCTAGGTGGGCAGGCGCTGGGACCAAACAATGGGAGCTCACCCCATGACGGGGATTCGATCCGCCGACCTTCTGATCGGCAAGCCCTAGGCTCTGTGGTTTAGACCACAGCGCCACCCGCGTCCCCTATGTATACTTTAATTTGCCCCAATATCTTAAAACTGTCTCTTGGTATTGTTCTTGAGGGCGGGGTGCTTTTATCACAAAGTGCATAGTTGTTATGAAAAGTTAGGCTGTGCTGTCAAGCTAGAAGAACTGTATTTGAAGGTCTCAAGCAGAGCCAAGTTATGTTGCTTGCTTCTAATTAGAACCACATGTAGGAAATGGAGGTGACTTCGGGGAGCTGTGATCACCTGTTGTTCATCGCACATTCTGTCAGCCTACCAAGCTGCCTGCTTCAATTAGAATGAACAATAGCCTGATTGCCTTTACCATTTCAAACCACTTAGCCCCAATACTTTGGCGTCTCCCAACAGATTAGAATCTGAAACGAACATCAAGGCTATTAGTTGATACACTACAGTGAAGGGAGGTCACTGACCTTCCATACTGTGTGCTGCTTCTGTCTATGCAATTTTCGAAATAGAGCAGCGCTCAAAGCAAACCTAATATTTTTGCTGTGGTTTCTGAAGCTTTGCTTAATTGCCTTAACCAACCCAAACACAATCTCTCTCTCTCTCTCTCTCTCTCTCTCTCTCTCACACACACACACACACACACACACTCTCTTTCTGTCTCTCTCCAGCTTGCTAATCCTCACGATCGATTTGCAAATGGGAATTAGAATGTATTTGTCATTTTACAAAGCTGTTGTGACAATTTAATGGCTACTGCCTGCATCTCATCACAATGTAAGTAGATCACACTACAAGGCCTCTCTTGCCCAGTGCTGTGTTCTCACAATTACCAGTCGGATTCCTATGCGAAGCCCACAAGAACAGCACGAGTGCAATAGCTGCCTCCTGCTGTTTGCACACTAGCAACTGTCAATCACTAGCAATATGTCACTGAGGTAATATATAGCCTTCATAACTAATAAGAGCCTTATCCGCCACAGATCTGCCTGTTCCTCTTTCAAAGCTCCCCACTTGGCCATTTTGAGAGCAAATTCCATAACTTAACTATGCACTGTGTAATACTGCCCTGAATTTCCCATCATTCAACTTGGCCGTGGGTTCTAGAGAAAAGCATCTCCCTAGTCACTTTATTGGAAGTGAGAGCTGGACCATAAAGAAGGCTGATCGCCGAAGAATTGATGCTTTTGAATTCTAGTGCTGGAGGAGACTCTTGAGAGTCCCATGGACTGCAAGAAGATCAAACGCATCCATTCTGAAGGAAATCAGCCCTGAGTGCTCACTAGAAGGACAGATCCTGAAGCTGAGACTCCAATACTTTGGCCACCTCATGAGAAGAGAAGACTCCCTGGAAAAGACCCTGATGCTAGGAAAGATGGAGGGCACAAGGAGAAGGGGACGACAGAGGACGAGATGGTTGGACAGTGTTCTCGAAGCTACCAGCATGAGTTTGACCAAACTGCGGGAGGCAGTGGAAGACAGGACTGCCTGGCGTGCTCTGGTCCATGGGGTCACGAAGTCGGACACGACTAAACGACTAAACAACAACAAGGTCACTTTATTCACGTCATGCATTATCTTATACATTTCTATCCATGCTCCTCCTTACATACATTTTCTCTAAGCTAAAAAGCCCATTGTTCCTCAAAGGGGAATTGTTCTAACTCCTTGATAATTCTGGTTGTCCTTTTCTGTACTATCCTTTTTGAGGTGTGATGAGCAGAACTGCACACAGTATTCCATGTGGAGCTGCACCACATATTTGTAGGAAGTTATTATGATATTGGCAGTTTTTTTTCCAATTGCTAATGCCACTCTCATCAGTAGTTTTCATGATCGCATGCCTGCTACCAGTAACCTTTAATGCGGACCAAGAGTCAACAATTACAGTCACCACCATTGCCATGGGAACTGCAGATTTAGTTTTGGCAACCAGCCTCTGTCAAAAAGCAGCTGTGGCATTTCGTCTGTTAAAAAGAAGAATCAAGCTGCTGTTGTTTCCCCTGTTGAGCAGGTAAATGAGGCTGTCAGATCAACCTCCGCTGCTGAATCACTAATCCTGCCGTGCTTCCCAAACTTTTGACTGACTGAACAGCAGCTAACCTGGCCAAGTTTAAATTCCTTTCTTGCGTATTTCTTTCTGCTGCTTTCCCTCACTTTACACTTTTAGGACTTTAAAATGCAGAAATTGATTTAGGCACTAGGACATGATACATTGTTTAGTCATCCTTCCTTGCTCATACATTCTTTAGTACCATCCTTTGCAGCTTGGAAGATAAGACAAGATTGATTTAACCTTCTAGAAACAATAATCCAGGAGGCTTTAAGGCAGACTGGATTTTCGCTGGTATTACCCCTTTTCTCCCCCTGAAAAATAACAATCACACATACATTGTTTTGTGAAGAAGTAAAAGTTGTATTTACTTTCATAATCCAGGTCTTGAAGCAGTAGTTACAGTAGCAAAATGAAGGGAGGTTTATGACTACTATTTAAGTTACAAAAGTACAAGATCTAAGTTCAAAATGGTGTCTGAGCTCTTCAGGTGGGTGTGATTTTTTTGGGGGGTGGTGGCATTGCAAGTGAACTTGAGCCTCTGGTGGGTCAAGATGGCCCACAAGCCAGAGTTTCCTCACCTCTGCTCTATAGCTTAGTGCTATTTTCCTTTCTCCAGAGCCCTGCTGCAATTTGCAGATCTGCTGAATCTCACATGAGGAATGTCTGTGTACGACAGACGATACCAACTAGGTTGGCTCATCTTTAGAAGTAGATAAGCTCTATTGTAGTAGCCAAAGGCCATGACAAAACCATACAGACACTATTAAAGAAAGAAATACCTATATATCTATATATAAAAACAGAACTGCTGCCTAAGGTAAAGGTAAAGGGACCCCTGACCATTAGGTCTAGTTGTGACCGACTCTGGGGTTGCGGTGCTCATCTCGCTTTATTGGCCGAGGGAGCCGGTGTACAGCTTCTGGGTCATGTGGCCAGCATGACTAAGCCGCTTCTGGCGAACCAGAGCAGCGCACGGAAACACTGTTTACCTTCCCACTGGAGCGGTACCTATTTATCTACTTGCACTTTTGACGTGCTTTTGAACTGCTAGGTTGGCAGGAGCAGGCACCAAGCAACGGGAGCTCATCCTGTTGTGGGGATTCGAACCGCCGACCTTCCGATCAGCAAGTCCTAGGCTCTGTGGTTTAACCCACAGCACCACCCACATCCTAATCATCAGAATAATAAAATGCCAGTGCATGTGTAAATTAGGGGTCTCCACACAGCATACAGTATTTTTCTATTTAGACATCTGAATCTCCCTTACAGTTTACTGCAATTTTATCCGGATTCTTCTTCCTAATCTTTCTTGCTGCCACATTATGTGTCACGAGGGCATTAACATCACTGAGCAGCCATAGGACCCTCTCTGCCGGGGAGAGACTGCTTTCCTGGACAAACAAGGGATAGTTGGCTGATCTTGCTGGTAGCCATTCTGTTTCTGACTAAGCACTAAGACTAAGTCTCAAACTTCCTCAAGGAGCATTATTCTGTGGCTTATTTTAATTAGAACACTAAAGCATAAATCTATGTTATCTTGAATGTCCACATGATCATTCCAAGTGCCTATAATTATAAACATTAATCAAAATGGTTCTTTCTGTTGGCAGTGTACAGAATCTTTTTCTTTTCCGTAAAGAAAATGTAGAGCACACACTTCTGTCCTAAGTATAGTTACCTGGAACTGAGCCAGGAGAAATCAATGGACCGTCTTGCAAGTACAAATAGTTCAAACTGGATTGCAAATGTCACCTAATTGGCCTACGTGAACTACAACCCCTATTAAAAGTGAGCTGCTCTCCCTATACTTGGGTTACAGCTTCTGACAGTACATTATTCGCAGTTATTCACGCGCACACACAAAGGTGCTTGCAAGGTGGCAGTACATTTTGCCAAAGTGACTGACCTGCTGTATGTGAAACAGTATTCACCAATCTGATGCCCTCCAGATATTTTGGATTACAACCCCATATTTAGGCAGAATTAAGGGAGCATGATCAGTTTGGTCACACTGGGCACAGAGCCTGGGTGGGGCACCACAACTATTATTTAGAATGGAGTGTGAGTGGTTGTTGTTGTTGTTTAGTCGTGTCCGACTCTTTGGGACCCCATGGACCAGAGCATGCCAGGCACTCCTGTCTTCCACTGCCTCCTGCAGTTTAGTCAGACTCATGCTGGTAGCTTCGAGACCACTATCCAACCATCTCGTCCTCTGTCGTCCCCTTCTCCTTGTGCCCTCCATCTTTCCCAACATCAGGGTCTTTTCCAGGGAGTCTTCTCTTCTCATGAGGTGGCCAAAATATTGGAGCCTCAGCTTCAGGATCTGTCCTTCCAGTGAGCACTCAGGGCTGATTTCCTTCAGAATGGAGAGGTTTGATCTTCTTGCAGTCCATGGGACTCTCAAGAGTCTCCTCCAGCACCATAATTCAAAAGCATCAATTCTTCAGTGATCAGCCTTCTTTATGGTCCAGCTTTCACTTCCATACATCACTAATGGGAAAACCATAGCTTTTACTATACGGACCTTTGTTGGCAAGGTGCTGTCTCTACTTTTTAAGATGCTGTCTAGGTTTGTCATTGCTTTTCTCCCAAGAAGCAGGCATCTTTTAATTTCGTGGCTGCTGATGCCCTCCAGATATTTTGGACAACAGCTCCAGATTTAGGCAGATTTAGGGGAGCATGATTTAGGGGAGTGTGAGAGGTGGGGGTGTCAAATTTTGGTGTTGTAGAGAGCACCACTGGAATCTGAGATCCCAAGGTCCACCACAGAGAACACTCCTAAGCCCCAGCAAAGCATGATATAGACATGTTCCAGCATATGGTTCTTAGTAATTGTCAATCATTTCTTAGACTGGAGGAGAACTACAAACTGAGAAATGTTATCTGTTCTAAAACATTACCACCTGTCGACTGAATGCTCTTCGGCCCTGTCAAAAGCTCATTGCCAATGGAAATTTTATACATAGACAGGGATTTTTGGTTGGTCTTTTTGCTGGCATGCTAATATGTGTAGAGAGTGGTTTTTTTGTGAGGGGAATGGGGGATGCACTCAAATGTGAACCACTTGCATAGAGCCACCTGCAGTCCTAGGAAGCTTGTACCAGATGATATTGAGAACCTTGGTTCTCGAACTTAATCCATTCCAGAAAAGTCTGTTCAACTTCCAAAACGTTTGAAGAAGCTGAAGGAGAAACACACACCTTTCAAAGCTAGCTGAGCTATGGGAGATGGAGTGGAATGGTTGGAATCTTGAGCAGGGAGCCTTTCACACTGAAGCATTTTGTTCTAGTTCCCAGTTGTACATTATACTAGAAATATGTTTACTTTGGTGTGACATAAATTGTTCTTCATATCAGTATATGACAATGAAATTCTCCGATGAAAAGCATTACCATTCAAGGAAGCTGAATGTTGGAAGATTTGGAGTTGGTAAAAGAAAATACTTCTTTATCACAGTTCAAAGCTAAACTTTTAACTTGGGTGCTTATTGCCACATGAGACAGTTGTTGTTGTTTAGTCATTTAGTCGTGTCCGACTCTTCGTGACCCCATGGGCCAGAGCACGCCAGGCACTCCTGTCTTCCACTGCCTCCCGCAGTTTGGTCAAACTCATGCTGGTAGCTTCGAGAACACTGTCCAACCCTCTCGTCCTCTGTCATCCCCTTCTCCTTGTGCCCTCCATCTTTCCCAACATCAGGGTCTTTTCCAGGGAGTCTTCTCTTCTCATGAGGTGGCCAAAGTATTGGAGCCTCAACTTCACGATCTGTCCTTCCAGTGAGCACTCAGGGCTGATTTCCTTCAGAATGGAGAGGTTTGATCTTCTTGCAGTCTATGGGACTCTCAAGAGTCTCCTCCAGCACCATAATTCAAAAGCATCAATTCTTCGGCTATCAGTCTTCTTTATGGTCCAGCTCTCACTTCCATACATACATGAGACGCTAATGGCCACCAACTTGGACAGATTCAAAAGAGGACTAGACAAATTTGAGGAAGACAAGCCTATCTTCTGAATTAGCACGTTGTTAGGGCTTGCAGTCAAAACCCAAGACCCTTCCTTTCCATGTTGTACAACAGTTATTGTTTCAGCAAACATTTAATCTCGTAGAGCTTTTCGCTGTGGAGAGTGTGGACATCAATAAAACTTAAACGAATTCCACTTTATTTCATCTCTTAGTTCCTAAATTTGATGCAAAATATTGATACCTCGTGAATAATTCATCCATGCTTGTCAATTTTTCTTTGGTCTAGATTAATATGCATCACAAGCCTTGAAGCAAAGGTTGCTTTTTGAAGTCCTCTTTTATCTACTAGACAAGAGGTTTCGTATTAATTTATTTTAAAATAATGTTTACCCCCTTTTGAGTGAAAAAGGCTCCCTGAGTGGTTTACATATCAATTTAAAGAGTACCAGTCCCTGACCTCAGCTTTAAAATCTAAAAGGCACACACAAAATGAAAAAGTAATGGAGAGGAAGCCTTGACAGAATTATCCATCTACTACATTAGCAAACACTAATATAGGAATATCTATTTGAACTGTGGGTATTTTTTTGGTTTCTGTTGGTCAGAAGAGGACAAGGGTAGATAAAAATATTTCTGAGACTTGTTCAACTTTCAGATTTCAAACAGGACCATCTTTTGGATTTATGCAGAATTAGCTTTATGGTATTATGAGCTACTGCAGGAAACCAACTTCATGGATGATATGTGCATCTCTTTTCATTACAGGTTGAGAGGATCAGTTAGTTCTTTTAAAAAAATCTACATCTGCATCTAATGTGCATCAATTCAAGGTGCTGGTATAAAGCCTTAAGCCAGGCACCCCCAAACTCGGCCCTCCAGATGTTTTGGGACTACAATTCCCATCATCCCTGACCACTGGTCCTGTTAGCTAGGGATGATGGGAGTTGTAGTCCCAAAACATCTGGAGGGCCGAGTTTGGGGATGCCTGCCTTACATGGTTTGGAACCCTAGGACCCAAAGAAACATTTATTCCTATCATTTCTGGAGGTACTCCTTTGAGTTCCCCCATGGGCTGAAATTTGGAGAATGGCAACAAGCGTCTTCTCAGTGGTGGCCCCCTGCCTCTGGAATGCTGTCTCCAGGGAACCTAACCTGGTGCCCCTTTTACAATCCTTTTGGTACCAGAGGAAGACTTCTTTTTTTTCTCCAGGCTTCGTAGCAATACCAACATTTTAGTGCTTTGGATTTAAATATCTTTTCTCAGCTGTTGATTTGATATTGTCTGTTGGGTTTGCGATTTTCTGAATGGGGATCCTGTGTCTTCTTCAGATTTGTGCCCTAAGAAGGATTTTGCTGTTGGTTGCTGTCTTTATGTCTAACTTACATATTGTAACATTTTGCATTTGTGATTTTCTTCCCTCTTTTAATTGCAAGTCGCCCAGAGGCTTCTTGCAAAGTTGACACATAAATTTAAATAAGTAAATAATCTGCATGCATGGCTCTCAACCCAGCAAGGCATCAAAGCCATGAATTGGCACTAAGTCATAGCTCCCTCATTGGACTGGGCCCACTTACTGGAGTGGGCTTGCATGTTCCTATGACCCTTGTGAGCGAAGCCATTGGGAGTCTCATACTCCCAGCAGGGTCACAGCAGGGTCACCCAAGGCGGTAAGGTCAAAGGGGAGGAGCTACATAAAGAATGATCCAAGAAGTCCCCAACGGCAGAACAAACAGTATGTTACAACGGCTGTTGTATTCTACTCATGTAAAAACACTAGGCAAACCCCACAAATAACCCAGAGATGCATTTTAAATAAAAGAGCACATTCTACTCATGTAAAAACATTCTGATTCCTGGACTGTCCGCGGGCCGGATTTAGAAGGCGATTGGGCCAGATCTGGCCCCCAGGCCTTAGGTTGCCTACCCATGTTCTATAGCATCCTGCCCGTTCCTCAAAATCAGAAGGAAACAGCCTTTTCTGAGTCCCATCTAGGGTGGAGACATGTTGATGACAAGTGACAAGGCCCTTTCAGTGTCCTCACCAATATTGCCCCCTAAAGCATGGGTGGCTCCTTCCGATTTGTCTCTTGTTTGCCAACATATTTTTATTTTGGTGGGCTTTCATGTTCTTTTCTAACTTGCATTCTCTGCTATTGATGCTTTGAAATGGATTTTAATGTTGTGCAATTTTTGTATTTTAATTTAACCTTTTTGTATTTTAATATATTTGCATCATATTATACTTGATTTTTAATTGTTGTAAGCTTCCCTGAGTAGCACATGGGTGCCAGACTGTAACGATAGACACTTATCTCCATTGTGCATGCTGGTGTATTACTGTACAGCTCATGTAGGCTGTCACTGTTTCAGTATAAAATGTTAACCAGTCACATTATTTCAAGCGCTGCGCTTCCAAGATGTCAGAAGACAAGTTCAATGAAAGTTGGACTTCATAAACGTTTCCCTGTCAGGGTGTTCCTACTGAAGAGAGATGAGTTTCATTTCATTGCCGATTGCTTCAAGCCATGGAGGAGGCAGGGAAAGATCTTGATATACTACAAGATTTGCGGGAGACATTTTGCTCAGAAAGGCCTGTAGGATATGGGAAACGATCAAACTTAAGGCTACTAAGAACTGCAGAAATGATTTACGTGGCTCTCCAGAGGAGGAAATGGAAAGATGGTTTAATAAGAGTGCTGGTGGCACTTGACTTGTGTCAGAGATAATTCCATGTGAAAGGTGGGGTTCTTTTTAAATAAATAAAATAAAAACATTATACAAGTACATGTAGTCACTAAAAAAACACAAATGTGTTCTGAGCTAATACTCTGTGCATGTCTGACAGCAAGATCCTAGAGCAGAGACGGGCCTTCCTTACTTGCCCTCTTTGAAAGATTTCCCCAGTGAAATATTGCATTCTGCTTTCCCCTTTCAACCTCCACCTGGGATAGAAGTAGAAGCATGGAGATATTTGCTTTGCTTTAAAGGTAAAGGTAAAGGGACCCCTGACCATTAGGCCCAGTCATGACTGACTCTGGGGTTGCGGCTTTCATCTTGCTTTATTGGCCGAGGGAGCTGGCGTACAGCTTCCAGGTCATGTGGCCAGCATGACTAAGCCGCTTCTGGCAAACCAGAGCAGCACACAGAAACGCCATTTACCTTCCCGCCAGAGTGGTACCTATTTATCTACTTTCACTTTGACGTGCTTTCAAACTGCTAGGTTGGCAGGAGCAGGGACCGAGCAACGGGAGCTTACCCCATCGCAGGGATTCAAACTGCCGACCTTCTGATCAGCAAGTCCTAGGCTCTGTGGTTTAACCCACAGTGCCACCTTTGCTTTGCTTTGCTTTACTAGCCGGAAATGGTTTAGCATTACACAAAGCGAAAGTTTGTAGCATTTTAGCACTTTCCTGAATCCTGACATGCCTGGATTTTATAACACTTTTTATTTTTTCCTCTGTCTTTTTTTGGGGGGGGGGGAATTATCACTGGTCAACAACAAATTAGTTGTCTGCGTTTTTTCAGTTGATTTAGGATGGATCTGATGCGCTGAATCCAAAAATCACATTGGTTTTGCTCAATCAGGTCAAGTTTTTGAGCTATGGCCACATGTCTTTTTTTACGTTTTTGTTCACATGTACGCTTGTGTGGAGCATTTTAGAAGAAGTTGGTGGGGGTAAAATGCCATGTTGAATAATTGTTTTGATTGGAAATGATTATTTTAATGACAAGAAGTATTTAGGTCCGATAGTTCTGGGTGATTATGTCGAAAAGGGATCAGTTTGAAGTCATAAAACCTTGAAATCTTCCATAAATTGGTGCGGCAAAGCATAAAGTTGGGGGATCAAAACTAAGTTAATCCTGATTTTCAATCAGGACCTCATCCTGTAGCTCATTGTGATGAAATTCCAGTGCCTATCTTCGGAGAACTTCCTGACATTAGTGACGAAGATGCCTCCAGTGTTGAAGGACATGAAGAAGAAGAAGTGGTTCTTGAAGATGATGCTCCACATCCATTTTCCCAAAAGGAGTTGAATGATCTAGTTTGCGACCTCAGCTTGTCAAAGGACTCTGCCGAACTGTTGGCATCCAGATTGAAGGAAAAGCACCTCCTCTCTGACAGTGCTCGCAGCAGCTTCTTCTGCAACAGGCATTAAGAGTACCTCCGTTTTTTCTCGGAAGAGGACTTGGTGTACTGTGCAGATATTGTGCAGCTTCTGCTCAAGCTTGGAGTGCCACAGTACGAACCCAAAGATTGGAGACTGTTCATTGACAGCAGCAAGCGATCACTGAAATGTGTTCTGCTACACAACGCAACCAGTTTGCCTCTATACCCCTGGCTCACTCGACTACACTGAAGGAGAACTATGAAGCGGTGAAGTATGTCCTGGAGAAAATTGGTTATGATCAGCATAAGTGGTTTATTTGTGTTGACCTGAAGATGGTGAACTTTTTGTTGGGACAACAGTCTGGCTTCACCAAGTACCCATGTTTTCTGTGCATGTGGGATAGTAGGGACCGTGCTCAGCATTACACGAAGGAGGACTGGCCTGTGCGGGAGGAATTGGTGCCTTGCAAAGAAAGGAACGTTATCAACGACCCTCTGGTGGACAGAGACAGAATACTCTTCCCAAAACTGCACATCAAGCTCGGCTTAATCAAGCAGTTCACCAAGGCTCTGGACAAGGATGGTGACTGCTTCACTTACTTGTGCCAGGCTTTTCCAGGATTGACCATGGAGAAGTTGAATGCTGGCATTTTTGACGGTCCTCAGATCCGTCAGCTCATCAGAGATCCAGAGTTCAGAAAGTCAATGAACGAAGTGGAACTGGAAGCATGGAAGGCATTTGTTCTGGTAGTGAAGAACTTTCTTGGCAACAATAAGGCCAGAAACTACGCAGAACTTGTCAACAACATGCTGACTGCTTTCAGAAACCCGGGCTGCAACATGAGCGTCAAGATGCACTACCTATTTTCACATATGGACCAGTTTCCTTAGAACCTGGGTTCAATGAGTGACGAGCAGGGGGAGAGATTCCATCAGGACATGAAAGAGATGGAGACCAGGTATCAGGGTCGCTGGGACGCAGTCATGATGGCTGACTACTGTTGGACTCTGAAGAGAGACCTCCCTGCCACTGAGCGGAAGTTCAAGCCCTGAAGTTTGAAAAATGGTGAAGCAACATGCAATTTACGTGTACTTACCTTTATCAATGCCCACCATTCGGTTTACAGTAAACCTGACCTGATGGAGAGAAACGGATGCCATTTCCTGATTCAGCAGTGCAAAAATACCCTAAATCAGTTGTAGAAATCTAGACAACATTCAAAAAGTTAAAAATTGTTGCCCAGTGTTTCCTCCTGACCAGAAGCATGGAGGAAGCTGAGGGAAAGGGACAGAGCATGGAGAAGCAGCCAGGTGCATGGAGACAAGAGTTCTCTGTGAGAACATCAAGTTGCTATGAGACAGAAAATTTGACGGGGCTGCTCTCAGTCTCTTCCTGTTTTTCCATGATGGACCACTGGTAGATTTAAGATCCAGCACAGATGTGGATCTCAACTTCATTGAGAGCTACTGCAAGCTCTTGCAGACTGTCTCTCCCAACACCAGCCACCTCAGGCCCTACAACAGGCAGGGGAGCCTCTGGTGGCAGTTGTGCCATCACTGTTCGGGGAGGCACACTGGTGCCATGCCCATATCATAATGTGTACTGCTGATACCTAATGCACTGGAGTATTATGAGAGGTAGTGATGTATGGAAGTGAGAGATGGACCATAAAGAAGGCTGATCACTGAATAATTGATGCCTTTGAATTCTGGTGCTGGAGGAGACTCTTGAGAGTCCCATGGACTGCGAGAAGATAAAACTTATCCATTCTGAAGGAAATCAGCCCTGAGTGCTCACTGGAAGGACAGATCCTGAAGCTGAGGCTCCAAGACTTTGGCCACCTCATGAGAAGAGAAGACTCCCTGGAAAAGATCCTGATGTTGGGAAAGATGGAGGGCGCAAGGAGAAGGGGACGACAGAGGACAAGATGGTTGGACAGTGTTCTCGAAGCTACCAGCATGAGTTTGACCAAACTGCGGGAGACAGTGGAAGACAGGAGTGCCTGGTGTGCTCTGGTCCATGGGGTCACAAAGAGTTGGACACGACTAAATGACTAAACAACAACAAATTATGAGAGGAGTGCCTGCTCCTTTACCATGTGGGAAGGATCTCCAGTCTGGAAAGTGAATGCAGATACCCATGTTCTACCTAATACCTGATATGGTTGGCATCCGTCTGTCTCAGGAGACAATGAAGGATTTCACCTTTGGGGGTGAAGTCAAACTGTTGGATCCATGTTCTACCAAATACAGTGGTACCTCAGGTTAAGAACTTAATTCGTTCTGGAGGTCCGTTCTTAACCTGAAACTGTTCTTAACCTGAGGTACCACTTTAGCTAATGGGGCCTCCTGCTGCTGCGCTGCTGCCGCACGATTTCTGTTCTCATCCTGAAGCAAAGTTCTTAAGCCGAGGTACTATTTCTGGGTTAGTGGAGTCTGTAACCTGAAGCATCTGTAACCCGAGGTACCACTGTACCCACCATCTACTATTCAGTGATCAGAAGACATCACTGCCTTTTCTACATTCAAATGTGTGGCTTATAATGGTCAATCTCATTTAGATATCTATTTGGATATATGAATTGCTTATATGAGTCTATACCAGGGGTCAGCAAACTTTTTCAGCAGGGGGCCAGTCCACTGTCCCTCAGACCTTGTGGGGGGCCGGATGATATTTTGAAAAGAAAAAAAATGAACTAATTCCTATGCCCCACAAATAACCCAGAGATGCATTTTAAATAAAAGCACACATTCTACTCGTCTAAAAACACACTGATTCCCGGACCGTCCACAGGCCGGATTTAGAAGGTGATTGGGCCGGATCCAGCCCCCAGGCCTTAGTTTGCCTACCCATGGTCTACTGTATATGTTTAACACTAGACTTGATGGGATGTTATTAATATCAGCTGGTTATATTTGTGTCTCATTCTCTGTTTCATATTTCCAAATAAAAATTATAAAAAATATGGATACATACACACACACACACACACACACACACACATATATATATATATATATATATACACATATATATATAAAATGTGCATGATTACAGAAACAAGGACAACACCATATGACTTGTGGATCAAAACAACCTACATGAGCAATATTGTATCCACTCCAGTGCTTTCGGACTTAATACTCAAGTTCCCATTGACCTTTTTTCTTAATAATCACCAGTGCCCAATCTCATGCGCCTTATGAGTAATATCACTTACTTACTGGAGTTACTATGGCAATAGTTTGAACTTCAACCATTAAGTAGGTCCAGACATCAGTGTAATCCTATGTCAGATTCCTAAGTGCCTCTTCCTGCTTCTGTAATGGATTTACTCTAATAGTCGTAAAAAGGTTGCAGGATACAAGTGCTTTTCTTATTCTTTTCTCCAGTGTGGGAATAGAAGCTTTGAGGGAGGGAGTTTTGGGTTGGGAAAACAGTACGGGGAGATGGGGCTTAATACAACTCCTACAGAGATAAAATTGGTAAAGGTTAAGTGGGCGAAGGATTTCGGTTACAATATACAAATGAAGGGATGGGGAAATTTATAGAGAAGGGAACTGAAATCACGGCTTGCTTCACTATAAAAGAAAATTTTATGAAAATGCTATACAGGTGGTACATCACCCCCAGCAAGCTGTACAAAATGTACAGAATTAACTCAAACTTATGCTGGAGGTGTAAGGAGGTAGAGGGCATGATGTACCACATGTGGTAGGGGTGCAAAAAATAAAGAGCTTTTGGGAACTTATATACAATAAATTAAAAACTAAAAAATAAAATTTAATTAAAAAAAAACCCTGAAGTCTTCCTATTAGGCATAATGGCATCAGACGTCCCAAGGAAAAATCTTTTAGTGTTCAGCAATGGCAGTGAGGATGCTGATTGCCAAGGGATGGAAAGGAGATAAAACTCCATCAAAAGTAAAAATGCTTGAATACATGGAACTTGCATATATGACGGAAAAGATCAGAGATTGTTCAACCCAAAAATTCAAAAGGAAATGGGAAATCTATAGACAATATTTAAAAGAACAGTGACCTCAGATAAAAACTTTCGAATGCTTCAAATTGATTAAGGTATAAAGAATGAAAACAAGATTTAATAAGGGTAAAGTTTATTGGAAAATAGAGGCAAGTAATTAAGAAAACAAAGAACCCATATCAAGGAAGTCGGAAGTGGAAGGTATTATTCTTGTGAATTTGTGATGTATTGTTCTATTTTGTATTTTGTTTGTAAGAGATGTATTGTTCTTCTTTTGTTTCATTTTCTTTTCTTTTCTTCTTTTTTAAAGCTTTCGTTGTGTGTGTGTGTATGTGTTGATTTTAAACCAAAAAAGGATACACACACACACACACACACAACTCCTACAGGTTCCATTTAAACAGTTCAATCTCACCCATGGACGTGTGCATCCCATTTCATTTGGGCGAAGCCACAGGGAATGCCATCATACTGGTGCTCTACTACAACTGAGCAGGGGGCAGGGGCAGCCCATGCACGTGCCTCTGGTGGTGGATCCGACCCCCCCACCCCACCCCCACCCTGGCATTGTGCCACTGCCAGCCTCACCAGAACTTCTTCTGCCAATGACATTGCTTCTGTCCTCGTCACTGCATTGTGACGGCAGCAAAAACACAGTCTCAGGTGTGGACACAGTTGCACACAGTGATGGGAGGAGGTGCAGCTCTGGTGCAAGTGTGGGGGCAGGGAAGAGACCTGAATCTGCAGGGGGCATTGGCACTGGGGCAAAACATCTCAGGCCGGCCCTGCAGAGGGGCATCGACTACCCCTTTTGTGATAACATAGGAAAACAGTAACACAGTAAGAATTGACAACATAGCTGGAGCAAATTTATAAATTACTTGAAAGAAAGTTGTAAACACCTAAAAACGTTTGTAGCATTAACATGAAATGTTTTGTAATGTGGAAAGAAGGAGCTAATTTACAAATGAAAGGGTGATTGTTAAATGATTATATATGGTAAAGAAGTGATTGTAGAAATGTGATAAATATGTTAAAATAGTAGGAAAGTCAGAAAGAGTGACGGAAGGAAGTCGTTACTCGTTTGGAGTAGTGATGTAAGCTCGAGATATGTATAATATGTATGATAAAATGAAATGAAATATGGAAAACTCAATAAAAATCATGATTTAAAAAAATGAACAACATAGCAAAATAAACAGCATCCAATAGCAAAGATAACACTTAATCTTCTCCCTTGATTTATTCCCTTTCCCTTAATGAATACGAATATTACTGATCTCTGTACACTTAAAGAAGGCGGCAGATCTGCCTTTGGGAATTTCATCTGCTCTCATCTCTTCTTCCCCTTTTGACCTTTGGGACTGCAAAATTAATGAATTTTACTGGTTATGGACAAGCAGAATATAGCTGCATATTATCTATAAAGCTTATATAATACTGCAGTATTCTACCATTTTAAAAAAAGTTGATGCCTCCCTCCTTCGATATCTATTTGAAATGTCAAAGAAATAATTCCTTCTTTTCCCCTTGCTCAGCTTATAACAATGCTTCTCGTTTCCCTCACCCAACACGATGTTCTTGTTTTAAAATGCAATATTGTGTTCAGTCTGTGTTAATGTACACCATCAAATCATACTATTAGGAGACCAAAAAACCACCCCTATTCAGACGCACCAATTTTAAATAATTTTTCCACCAGAAGAGAGTCCACTGGCAACATTCTCTGCATTAGCATAATAGTGTGTTCAAATCGCCTAGCAACAGAAGCTCAGGCAGCACAGAGTCCATAATCGTAGTTGTAATAATATTATACGTAGGAAAGCAAAAGAGTTGGCTGTTTTGTTTTCCAAATGGAAGATTGCTGTGTTTTCAACATATTTAGATGCATAAATTGGAGGAAAGGGGAAAGGCCCATACAGGGACATAAAATATGTAAAGTTGATTATTTGTATCAGAACCTCAGATGCACTGATAGAACAATGCCAGCATTTATTTCAAAGTTTTTCTTATTTAAACACAAAATGTGTAATTGGAGAATCATAGGGCACACAATACATTAAACCAGGAGCAAATAAAAATAAATAAAAAATAAGTTCCCTCCTTTTGCGTTTAGTTCTGCAAACCTTGGGGTTACCCCAAGCCCAGGGGCAGTGCATCCCATTTTGCCACCTGAAGCAGAACAGGAAGGTACTACAGCCTTGCCACCCCACCGGGCCCCACTGCATCCTCCTGCCTTGCCAGGGTTGTGTAGCAGCACCCATGAAGCAGCAGCAGCAGTAATAATAATAATAATAATAATAATAATAATAATAATAATAATTTATTATTTATACCCCGCCCATCTGGCTGGGTTTCCCCAGCCACTCTGGGCGGTTTCCAACAGAACACTAAAATACAATAACCTATTAAACATTAAAAGCTTCCCTAAACAGGGCTGCCTTCAGATGTCTTCTAAAAGTCTGGTAGTTGTTTTTCTTTTTGACATCTGCTGGGAGGGTGTTCCACAGGGCGAGTGCCACTACCAAGAAGGCCCTCTGCCTGGTTCCCTGTAACTTGGCTTCTCGCAGTGAGGGAACTGCCAGAAGGCCCTTGGCGCTGGATCTCAGTGTCTGGGCAGAACGATGGAGGTGGAGACGCTCCTTCAGGTATACTGGACCGAGGCCATTTAGGGCTTTAAAGGTCAGCACCAACACTTTGAATTGTGCTCAGAAATGTACTGGGAGGCAGTGTAGGTCTTTCAAGACTGGTGTTATATGGTCTCGGTGGCCGCTCCCAGTCACAAGTCTAGCTGCCGCATTCTGGATTAGTTGTAGTTTCTGGGTCACCTTCAAAAGTAGCCCCACATAGAGCGCATTGCAGTAGTCCAAGCAGGAGATAACTAGAGCATGTACCACTCTGGCGAGACATACAGTAGCAAGATCTCAGAAGATCTCTCTGTGAGCTGCCGCCATGGCTGCCACCCCTTTTCCAGCAGTTACAGGAGGATTCAGGGAGGGTGGGGCACCCATTGGGTCGCTGCCTCTTGGTGTTCCATCACCCAACGCATCTACCTCAGCCTACTGCATGGCTGGGCCAAACCTGCCCAAGCCTTCTGTTACCTCCCTTTCCCTCCCTTAGCTGCCAAGTTTTTTTGAATCACAGTTGCCCTGTTTGCAGGGTATGGAGCTGGCTAATAGAGGAAGCGATTTCAACCCAAGCATTATAGCTTATTTTGTGAGGGGACCCAGTCAGAGAAAGATGCACGCAACAAATCCTGTATGCATCGTTGTTGTGGCTAGGTGTCTTCATCTCTATGCTCATCTGGACCAACTGAATTGGCAGGGCGTGTAATTTGATGCATTTGAGGACCACTCCTTATTTCAGGGCTAGCGAATGTGATGCCTTCCATGTGGTTTTGGACTCCAGTTCCCATCAACCAGTGTTCAGGAATGATGGGAGATGTTGTCAAACAACACCTTGGAGGCATCCCATTGGCTCTCCCTCACTGACTGTATTTGACTAGAGGAGGGGTGGAATCTAAGTCCTAAGCTTCACTGTAAAGACACTATGAAGGACACAGTCCTTTGAGACCGTCTGCTGAACAGCTCCTGCTGGAATGAGCAGGAGTGATAGAAAAACACACCCTTTCTCTTTCTTAGTTGCCTTTCACTCCACAGGAACAGGTGGAGTGGAGCAATCCTAGTTTATTGTGGCCCAATTAACCCTGAGATAGGCAAAAGTAATTAAGCCAATGCCTTTCTCAGTCCCTCTCAGTGAGTTTCCGCAGTCTGTAACTCACTGAATGGCAGGAACGTCTTTAATTAGTGACCCAGAAATGAGATGAGAATGTATTTCTAGCAACACTCGTAATTCTCTGCATTGGAAGTCAATCAAATTCAGTCCGTCCTCCTTTAAAAATTCTGCAACAGGTAAAATAGCTCACCACAGTCCTCTTCAGCCAGGCCTTTGGCTGATTAACAGTCTATGCCCTTTGAATTTTATTTTATTTTATTTTATTTGCAAAAGGGAGAGGGGTTATTGGTTTGGTTTATTCTTTTTTATGTACTTTGTGGTTTTATTCTGTGTTTTATGCTGTGAAATGCGCCGAGGAACTTCCAATTCAAGAATAAGTAAGGCAACCATCTTTTATTGCCTTCCTCAAACGCAAAAGAAAATGTCCCAGCACACAAATCATTTTGAGTGATCATGCAAATTGTGATGTTAAGTGTCTTAAAAGCCTCAGTTCCAGGCATATCAAAAATCTCACTTTGCAAGTTTTGTCACCAATTCCTTCGGGTCAAGCGCTGATGCTTTGGAGTGCTCCATCAATAGAGTTGCCAAGCCAATTAGTCTCTTTTTGCAACACTGTAAGTTTTCATAAGTTTGGGCTTTGAGAAACCGTGTTCAGAATATAAAATAAAAGTAAAATGTCACCAGGATTTTATAAGATAGAACAAAACCTAATCTGTATAAAACTGCATCCCTCTGCCTGGTTGACCTAATGATGGTACCAGCCCTGCCTCTGTGAGGGATAAACTAGAGTTCCCAGAATTCTTTGAGGAAAGAAAGTGTTTTGAATGCGTGTTAAAGGTAAACACAGCCTCTTGCCTCTTATTAAGTTGTTTCCTCTAAAGAGCAATAACTCTAAGGCAGTCACTTATCTTCATCCAGCTCTAAAAATGCTGTGGGACTACAGGATTGTAACCATGACCTATTATGGTGTTCTGTGTAGCATAATTTTCATGATCCTGCTGTTATCCGAAGCAAATAACAGCTCCCCGCCGCCATCACACGTCAAACAGGTACATTTTGTCTAACAGGTTAGCAATCAACTGACCAGCTATCCTTCATATTAAAGGTCACTGAATTCAACTGACGTCCCTTATTACAATTACATTCTTCAAAATGAACACTGTGGCTCCTGCAGTTTCTGTTAGTTTTGACACTTTGGTTTGGCAACGAAAGATTAGAAATCAAAGCTGGCCCAAACAACTGCGTGTGGATGTGAACATATTCTTTCCTCAGAAGCAAGGACAGTTCTATTCTGGCATCAATTGAACACAATTCAAACACAACAGCGTCACACCTATGATTTATCTATCTGTGCCAAATCTGCAGAGTGGCACACAGCTCGCACTCTCTCTTTAACTCTTGTTTTAAATCTACAATCCCTGTGTTTCACGGAGAGCCTGGCAGCGGTTAGGGGTTTGGTGCAGGGGAAGCATCAGAAGTCGAGGTCCGAGCGGCAATTTACGCAGCTGCACTCCAGAAATGAACTGCGTATGGTAGAGTTTATGAAGCCCCCTTCCAAAAGTAGCCCAACATCCTGTCCAAATTCAGCCTCTGGTGTAAGAGCATCTTTGTTTAAAACTCCCAGTGTGCTTTTGTACTCCCAGAGGACACTCTAGATTTAGGACATAGAACCTTTTCTAAGCTGAGAGCTGTGTTTTCTTTCGAGAGCCGCATGTCAGTGGGGCATGAGGCCAGAGGCAAAAGTGGGTGAACATTAGATCCTGACTGAAAATCAATGAACTTTAAGTGGAACAGAAACAGCTGCTAGCACTGTTTCTCAGCTACAAGCCCAGGTAAGGTTTCCAGGTGCTCAAGTGTTTCCTGAACTTTTAGAGTCTAAGCCTTGTTTTCAGGAGACCTGTCAGGTGTTATAACTCAGGTCAGTTGGTTAGAGCATCGTGCTGATAATGTCAAGGTTGCAGGTTCAGTCCCTGTATGGGACAGCTGCATATTCCTGCACTGCAGAGGGTTGGACTAGATGCTCCTCAGGGTCCCTTCCAAATCTTCGATTCTATGACAGCAGCTGTATGTGTGTTGGAGGCATACATCCCCACCCCGTCCACCTCTGACTTGGCTTCATAGAGTGGTCAGATCTGAAGATGCTTTGTAAGTCTGGGATAACCAACCTCATATAACAAACATGAAAGGGTTAATACCATAGATACTCTTCTGCCAGACTTAGCTCACCTTGGGTGGGGCTAGGTAATCAAGACATTGTTCCCCTAGTCTACCGGACAAGCTCAACACATGTCTGGAGGTCTGAGCTGAGCCAGCTCGGACCGCATGACTCTACCAGCTTCTCTTGAGTTCCTACACCAATCATTTAGGAACTCTCACCACTGTAACTAAGCCAGGTTTTACTGCCTATGCAATTTTTTTCTGAATGCTGTATGGAAAAGTACTTATTAATCTGAGCACTTATTTTATCCCATGGCAGCTACCACCCACTGATCTCCACAATCGCAGCAGGTGGGAATAGGATTGAAGACGATAATGGCATTGTAGCAGCTGCTTTTTTCCTTCCTTTCTAACTGTGCCTTTTTGTATTTTTAATAGATTGTTTTACAGGCCTTATAAATATAATGACTGATATAATTTGGCGCTTCACTGGAGATTTCATGGCCCCTGATCTCGTCTGCCGAATTGTTCGCTATCTGCAGGTAGGAGAATAGATAAATGTCTCTCTTGACGTTTCTTGACGTACTTATTCCTTAGCTTAACAATTTGCCTAGGGCGGGGCAGAAATCACTCTGTTTCCAAGAAGGTGGTTGCACGAAAGTAGAAAAAAAAAGTTTATTCTGCGTATCAGTTTTGTTACACAATAGCCAAGTCATCTTTGTCCCAACCGGGCCTTGCTGGTGAACCAGATGGGGCTGAAAACAGGCACACACAGTCACTGAGTCCACCTGTGCCTTCAGTTATGGTGGACCTGCTCCTTCTAGGGGAGTGAAATCTCATTCAGGTCAGGCTGCCTCTCCGCCTCCCAGACACAAGACCCCAAAACCCATAACACATTTGTTTTTTCAGGATTCAGCTTCAGTTTATTGCCCCACATCCAACCCATCACCACCACCAACCACTGACCTAACACCTCGACTGCTTCTCCTGATCCATGTGGACCGAGAGATAGAGCTGGGTGCCATCTGAATATTGACAACACTTCACTCTAAATCTCCTAATGACAGCTCCCAGAGGTTTCATACAGATGTTAAATATCATCTGGGACAAGCTGATAGAACCCTGGAGGACATCATGGGGCAGGACACGCCATGACTACTTTCTGGAAATGGCCATGGAGATAGGAAGGGAATCAATGAAACACAGTCCTGCCAACCCTCACCCCCTTGAGACGCTTGAGAAGGATACCATGCCCAACAGTCACAACAGCCCCTGAGAATTGGGCAGGGTCCCCCTCTGCCATCTTTCTCCCAAGCCATACAATCATGGCAGCTTCAGTGCCATGCCCAGGCCTAACACCAAAATGGAATTGAGCCAATGCTCTGATGACCCATTTCCCTCCAATAAATGGTCACTTCTTTCTTTCTGCTCTAGGTTGTACTTTTGTATGCTTCAACCTATGTCCTGGTCTCACTAAGCATAGACCGATATCATGCCATTGTGTATCCAATGAAATTCTTCCAAGGAGGTAAGAGATTTATCCCACTCCCATGTTACACACACACACACACACACACACACACACACACTTTGTGCAACAACTTCATTTTCAGAGCAAATATTTTACTGCTATGAATAATGCAATAGACTCGTTTATTAATTCCTGTTCTTAGACTCCCTTGCCATTTTTCAAATATCTGTGGTGTTGGCCTTTGGCATTTTACAACCATTATTGCAATCGTGTCAGATATCTGATTTAATGAATATCTTCCTTTTTTCTTACTCTGGTGAGAAAGGGCCATTAGGCACCCAAAAGTTAATAAAACGATAAAATGTTTGAAAACTATGCCTGGTGGAAATTCAGTGGGGAATTCAAAAAATTTAATTGGTTTGAGCCCCTGAAACTTAAATCATGTCATTTAAAATGTTGTGGGACTTCCATTTATACCAGTGAAATGCTTCATAGTATTAGTTTAAAATAAAGTAAAAATCTGTCTGTGTAGGAGATATAAAAGGTAAAGGTAAAGGTACCCCTGCCCGGACGGGCCAGTCGTGTCCGACTCTGGGGTTGCGCACCCATCTCGCTTAAGAGGCCGGGGGCCAGCGCTGTCCGAGGACACTTCCGAGTCACGTGGCCAGCATGACGAAGCTGCTCTGGCGAGCCAGCACCAGCGCAGCACACGGAAACACCGTTTACCTTCCAGCTAGAAAGCGGTACCTATTTATCTACTTGCACCGGGGGGTGCTTTCAAACTGCTAGGTTGGCAGGCGCTGGGACCGAGCAACGGGAGCGCACCCCGCGGCGGGGATTCGAACCGCCGACCTGACGATCGGCAATTCCTAGGCGCTGAGGTTTTACCCACAGCGCCACCCGCGTCCCTGTGTAGGAGATATAGGGAAATGATATTTTCCAGTGTCAGTAAAAAACTGCAACCGGAACTTTGCAGGACAGTGGAAGTTTTGCTATTAGGAAGACAACTAACAGAGTGGTTTTTAAATCTGGGAAAAATGCTCTGCAGAGAAACATTTAGGCAAGACTTAATGTTATTCTGAACATTGACTGCTGATGAAAACAGCATCCCCCACATCACATTATCCTAAAGAATGTGAACATTCTTGTGATTGTGGCACCATATTATTGACTGTGTTGTGGCATCCAATCATGTTTATGTACTTGCCAAGTTGATTTTTACTCTGCCCTTCGGCCAAGGAGCTCGGGCTAACACACACAGCTCTCCCCTCTTTACTTTTGGTGTGGAGGAATCACAATGTGATAATGGCACTTGAATGAGACTGTTACACCCCACCCCAGTCTTCACAGCAGCGTGAGACCCCAGGGGTTCCAGGCACGCTTTACTCATAAAGTTCTGTGTTTCCTTTGGGGAAATTGTAGCCTTATTGGAGTTCACCGACTGGGTCTGCATTGCTCCCGGGAGGGAGGGAGGAAGTCAAATGACACCGAGGGTTGGTTCAGAGAAAGAGTTCTTTATTTCTGCTCTCCGGAGCAGCAGAAAGGCACTTGCATGGTCAGTCCACAGCAAGTCCAAAGAAAGAGAGATTTCATGCAGTATATATATCCTCCAGGCACCCTCTTCCCCCCTTCCGCAGGAATCCAGGTACGTCAGCTTATACACGCAGGTTGACATCACAGATGTTCCTGCTCCAGTACTCTTAACCATAAAAGGGTTTTCCTTCCTGTATTCCTGACCATAAAAGGGTATTCCTGTTCCTATATTCTTATCTTGGAACAAGAGGTCACCAACTCCAAGAACATACTCTGGCGCTGTTCCCGGACTAGGTCTGTGCATCAGAGTGTGGTCAGGACGTAAGATAAGACCTAGACATGTCATCCCTACTCCACTGGAACAGCCAAGGTCATCCATTGCTGTGACTGATAAAGGAGAGATCTTTGTTTATACAGCTGTGTTCTTGTTATGCATTTGCTCAACAGCTCAAGTTTATGCATTTTAGAAATGCTAAGAAGAAAAGGGGGGGTAGGGTCCTGTTTCAAACTGACTGCACAGAAACCCATTCCTGAGCAGAGACTGTGGTGTCTTTGTGATATATGGTTTATTTACGCACACACATATATATAACCCGAGCCTGCAGTTGAGGGGTTCAGAACATTGCCACCCCAAAAGGGTCTTGATTTTTCCATAGCCGCAGCCCAGATTTCAAGCAGAAATCAAACATGCTTCAAAACATGCCTCTCACCCTCTCTCCATTTTGCTGAATATTGCCAGTTCTTACATCACTGCAAAAACTCCATCCCAATATTCTCCTTTTTCTCGAATGAGGGACCATTTGCCCTCTGGCGTAGAGCCGCTCCCTTGGTCCCAGCCAAAGACTCACCAAGCTGGCTCCTGACTTGTATTTTAACATGCTAAATTCAATGTCTGGCACCAGTGGGTGACCTTAGGGTCTCAAATTTCAGGGGTGCCCTGTGAGATGCCAATATTTGGTGCCCCTTCCTCTTGCCTTCCATTCTGCATCATAGTTGCAGGCCGGTGCTACCCAGGCTCCATGCCCTAAATCCCCCTCTGTTGGCACTCTGGAATTAGAAGGGGACTCCAGGCCCCACAAACCTTATAACAATACTATACATTGCATTAAAGGAATCATAATTGGGGATTTTGTGTTCTGCAGAACACTGGAATTGCAGGCAGTGGTGAATGGAAGTAGGTTTTTAAATAACATTTGTTTGTTTGTTTCAACAATTTATATACCAGTTACTCACAGTCATCTCTAAGCAACGTGCAGAAACTTCTCTATAAAATTCAGAATTCAGTTGAAATGCCTGCTGGAATAAAAGCAAACAAACCCCATTCACTGAGATCATTCACTGAGCTAATTGAGGGCCACCTGCTTCCCTCACTTGCATTCCTAAACCTTGTTGTACCCGGAAAATAGCCATGCCTTTGCAGTGTGCACATTGTTAAAAGTAGAGAATGAGCCACAAACCCGGCAAAATCATGTAATAGTTCCTTTGTAAAACTGCTGCAGTTCAAATGGAAGCATTTTTTAATTTATCACTTACAAAAAGAAGAAAATCCCTATAGCTAGAAAACATAGAGGTTATTCCAGGTCCGGCCCTGGCATTTTGGAGGCTCTTGGGCCCCAAGATTGCCTGAGAATACCATGTACTGATGATAAGGCTGGGCAGAGATCTCTCCTGCTTCCCTGAAATCATGTTAATTGGGATTACCAGGGATCTTTTGTACATGGAGCCTAGTGAAGTTCTGCCACGGAGTGGTGACCATGCTTGTTTGGGTTTTGCTGTTTCTGGAGCTCCCTGGAATTGAATGAATCCCAGCTGTTGTGCTGGCCATTCTTTGCCTGAAATCTCAAAAACACCTTGCAGCAAGCTTTTTTCTGACTACAGTGTTTGGCAGAGCTCCCAGTTATCCGCATGGTAATGTATTTGATAAACCATCCCTAATTATTTTAATCCTAAAACAGAACACAGATAGTCATTCATATTTCACAGAATGCGACCAGCTAAGTTTCCCCCCACACTGGGGGTAAGTAACTCTATTGCCTCTCATTCACCCCTCTAAATTTTCCTCAGTATCCAGGTCTGTTCTTTGAATAAGCTGCACATGTAATACAATACCTTGTTCTTATTTCTCGACCAGAAAGGCAAGCAAAAATCCTCATTGTAGTTGCCTGGGGCCTGGCCTTTCTGTTTTCAATTCCAACGCTGATTATATTCGGGAAGCGGCAATTATCCAATGGCGAAGTGCAGTGCTGGGCTGCCTGGCCTGATGACTCCTATTGGATTCCCTACATGACCACAGTTGCCTTCCTGGTATATTTCATTCCTCTGATTATTATCAGGTAAGGATCTTGTACTAAGCATTCACACACACTTATCTCACTCCAGGTGTGGACCTGAGTTCAGGTGAGATTCCACCTTCATTTCAATGGAGGGCACTAATCTGCATAGTTACGCAAAGGAAGAAGGGCACATATTGGTTTCCTCCATTGAAATAAATGGGGGAAACTGGGGTTCTGAAACACATGGGGCACTCCCTTGGATACGTACGTTTTGGGGTATCACCCTCCAACTTGTAAAAGGCAACTGGAACAGCAAAAGAGGGAGGAATTAAATGTCTGCATAGGTCCTTAGGTGTGCGGACTTGGTTCCTTTTCATATTTTGCTTTAAAGGTAAAGGTAAAGGGACCCCTGACCTTTAGGTCCAGTCGTGACCGACTCTGGAGTTGCGGCGCTCATCTTGCTTTATTGGCCGAGGGAGCCGGCGTACAGCTTCCAGGTCATGTGGCCAGCATGACTAAGCCGCTTCTGGCGAACCAGAGCAATGCACGGAAATGCCATTTACCTTCCCGCCAGAGTGGTACCTATTTATCTACTTGCACTGGCGTGCTTTCGAACTGCTAGGTTGGCAGGAGCAGGGACCGAGTAACGGGAGCTCACTGTGTCGCGGGGATTCGAACCGCCGACCTTCTGATCGGCAAGTCCTAGGCTCTGTGGTTTAACCCACAGCGCCACCTGTGTCCCGTATTTTGCTTTATCTGAAGGCATTACAGGGACTCAACTAAAATTATCATTAGAATGGCAAACACATTAGTGAAGAGTTATTAAAGCCCTGGTAAGAGAGTTGTCAGAAGAGCCACTTGAACCAAACACGTCCATGATCCAGACCTGGGAACCATATGCATCACTGTTCAAGACCATTTTTATCTTGTTTCGTGCAGCTTTAAGAGCTATAAAGCTGAAAAGCAGCGTATTTATGAAACTAAACCAAAGGAGACAACCATACCTTCTGTTCTGGAAGCTACTTCTGCCACATCCTACAAGCAACGTAATGTCAAAGTGGAAAACAGCCTCCTGTGAAGGGCAAATCAGTATCTTTTGCATTTGAATATATCTGAAAAGGCAGAGAATGCAAAGAAATACAAAGTACAATCATCTCTTGCTTCACAATACATAAAACCAATATATTCAAGTGGTGTCATATTCCCGGAAGTTTGAGCACAGGTGTTTATAGATCTCTGGTATTAAATCTTGCTCATGGGTGTCCAGTAAGGTTAATAGGATTTGATCACTTGTTTGCACATGAATTTATGCTTATGTACTTTCCTAAGGTGGGAGGTTTTGTGAAATCGGTTTTTCAGTGTAAGAAATGTACTGAACTGGGACCTGTTGCTGTATACCAAAAAGGAGGCTAAAAGAAGCCAGAGGTTAAAATTGGAATGCCATATGCATATGGTATTATATGATAGTAAAATTATAATAATAAATCATAGAATTATATGATAGTAAAATTATAATCTCTATAATGAAAGAGAAATACAAAACATCTCACCATAGTAGAGAATCCTATGACCAGGTGCAAATTGTCACTTCCTATCAGTAGTATTCAACAAACCTTTACTCAAAGTAGACCCATTAAAATGAATGGGCATGACTAAGTTAGATCCATCCATTCACTTCATTAAATCTATTTTGAGTAAAACTTACTGAATATCACCCTATTTTTTAATATTTAATCCAGACTTGGATGCCTGTTTTTTAGCAGTGGAATAGCAGGAAATCTGCCACACATGAAGGCACAAAACTATTCCGTGCAGATTTGTGTACATTGTGTCAGTTTCATTCACACACACACACATGCCTACAGCACATGGCTGTCCCTTTGAAATTTGTTGCAAAGATTACTCAATAATCTATGTGAGTTGCCGAACACTCAAAAAGTAATTTATAAATGCTTCATCTTCCTTATCCTTATTATTCAAAAACCTCTGTAATTTTCTTATCATATGAAAAGAATAACTCACAGATGTCTCCTGAAGAGAGATCCAGGGGCCTCAGATGGCTTTATTTATCTGGAACAATCATACCATCATAGGAATGAATAACAAGTAGCTTTCTTGGGTAGGGTTGCCAAATTGCAAGCCCACTCTCTTTCTGCCTTACTTTCTCTGCATTCTCTTTTCCTTCAAGCAACTTGGTATGTTGGCTTGCTACCATGGCAGAATGACCTGCCATGCATACCTCAAAGAAGGCCAGCGTCTTCCACTTTGGCCATACCTAGCTGGCAGAATGTGCAGAAGGCAAGGGCAGGCCGATGAAATAAAGTTACAGAACTGAATGTTTGGTTGCCTCTCTAGCGCCATTCACTTATTTCCACATGCATGCTCCTTTTCAGCTTCATAGTTATCAAAGCTGCATGCAGCAACAACAGAATCTTCAATTTACTGGAAGAGCGTCATTCTTGCATCAAACAAAGGCACTTGGATGGAGCTAGGTATCTCTCCCTTTGTGACATTTGGTTTAATTATGCAGTTCCTGGCTGGAGCCATGATCATTAAAGTTGGTGACACACCAGCTTCAGAAGTGTGGGTATTAATATCTTTGCCATAATGGAAACTTCTTTTCTTCTTAAAGGTAAAGGTAAAGGTCCAGTCGTGACCGACTCTGGGGTTGCGGCGCTCATCTCGCTTTATTGGCCGAGGGAGCCGGCGTACAGCTTCCCGGTCAATAAAGCTAATACTTTATTGAATTGTTTTAACCATTTTGATGAATTTGTTGTAGTTGTTCCTTACAGCTTCATCTTAACACTGTAACTAGAGCTGCCACAAAAACATGCAAGTTTCATTCATTCATTGTTTTAACCATTTTGATGAATTTGTTGTAGTTGTTCCTTACAGTTTCATCTTAACACTGTAACTAGAGCTGCCACAAAAACATGCAAGTTTCATTCATTCATTGTCATCACTGAAGCATCGTTTGAACTGCCTTCCTCACTTACCTGGAGGGCAGTGAAGGCTGTAAGACTTCTGCATCGCCTCCAACCTCCTGCACCATCAGGTTTTGATGATACTGGAAGTGGTGTTAAGGTTAAAGTTCTGCAGAACTTCATGGCTTAAATCAAACCTCACATTGTGTCAGCTACAAGCATATGCACACTGACAAACTAGTGTTATAAAAAAAATTAGGTCACACACACACACACACACACACACACACACACATATATATATATATATATATATATATATATATATGTTCATAAATGTACCAAGCAAACACGTATATATATATATAAACCACAGGTCTAAAACGCACAGGAAAAGTCCTAAAGCCATTTTGACTCTTTCAGTCACCTCAAATATTTCTCTACAAGGTCGAAGGAAATGCAGAAACCTCCCCATTGTCTCTGTCCTCACAAATCCTGCCTTAAGGGCACATTTAAGGTGTGAATAGGGTGAGCCTGTGACCTGGCTCAGGAACTAAGTATTTATCATTACAAAAGAATGGCCAGGCTCCCTAGGTAATCCAGTCAAGTGAGCATTAACTGGTAACCTGGCAGACAGGGTAAAAACAACGCACTCAGATTTCTGTTGTAGACCACCTTTTCTGTGATGTAGGTATGATGTATCTGGGGGGTGGTCTTGGGCTACACCCCTTCTGTGATATATGTATGATGTATGAAGGCGTGGTCTTGAACTCCAGGGCAGGGAATTTAAAATGTCTATATAAGGCCTTGCACACCATTGTTCAAGGTCCTCCGCCTTTCCTGCATGTGAGGGGAGCACCCTGTTGCAACAGATCAATAAAGATCAGGCTTACTAGCTGCTTTGCTTCTCAATATTCTCTGGTTGGCCTCTGTTATTTTCTCCTACCGATAGAGGACCTGCAAAAGGACTCTATATGGGCTCTTGGGTACCCCCATAAGGGAAAATGAGCAGTTGTTTTTTTTTACTTATATCACTAGGATGATGAGATACTTAGAATTATCCCATCCTAAAGAATCGCTAACTTGTTTGTTTTCTGTTCTTTCCCCAACTGTAGCGTTATTTACTTCATTGTGATCCGAACAATATGGGTTAAGAGCAAAGCTCATGCTGTCATTGTTTCCAACTGCTCAGGTAAGTAAATTGGGGCAATCACGCCCAAGCATTGAAAGTAATGACATTGAAAGACAGTGGGAATGCAATTGCCACAGATCATTAAAAAGCCCACTGTTGATCAAATCTCCATGAGCTGCCATAGGCTAAATTGCCAAAAGCATTTAAACATGTGCTCACCAGGTTGGCTGGACCCCAGTCATTTTACCTGGAAGTAATAAGAGAAAATGACTGAGTGGAGTCTTATCCTAATAACCTGAGCATAAGCCATGGAAAATACACACTAATTCCTAACTGAGGACCTAAAATTCATCAACAGCGGTTGAAATAGATTCATGTAAGCAAGGGAAAAATCAAGACTCTTTCTTCTGAAGCACTAATTAATCAAATAAGCATTGTAAATATTCAAATGAAAAGGAAAGAAAAAAACTGAGCCAAGCGTACTGTTACCTTAATTACTGCTTTAGTGACAGGAAAAGAAACATTGTGTTAATACATTCTAATGAATTCACAATTAGCTTTTCTAAAGTTGTATTTTTCTTTGGTTTCCACAAGTTATCTCATGCAAAGCTGTGCTCTGTTCAAAGTTTAAACTAAGAATTTCCAGAAATCCTTCCAAGTTCATCATGGATGGAAATATTGACCAAGATTAAGCTGATCAGTAATAGCAGAATATTCCCAAATATCTAACTGTCCGTGGTTTCTTCCATTTTTGCCAGTTGATTGAGAAGATTCTGGAGCACCATTTACATTTCCGTTTTGAGTGTGAAATTTTAAATGCAAAAGTTTCAGTTTTGGCAGGTTTCGCAGATGAAATCTTTGAGCTACCAAGTAACGTAGAATTGCATCAAAAACAACAAGAAGTTCTGTGGCATCTTAAAGGACACCACAGCTATCCCTCTCAAAATTGCCACAATTTCTTAGGATCATAGAATTGTAGGGATGGAAAAGACCTTTGGATCATATTATCCAATGTTATCAGATCCTAAAGGCCAATGTTGAACCAGCTATGGGGAATAGACAACCACAGATCATGAAGAATGTTTCATCTAAGTTGGGAAACAAAACTGGAAGTAGACCTACAGTGTGGCTCTTAGCAAAGGTTCTGCTTATGAAGGCCATATGGAGAACTTCTAATACCCAATTATTCCTCAGCAGAAAATTATGCCCGTAACATCATTTTTCAGAGGGGAGGCATTAACAGGCCTCTTCCGTCATTGCTGGAGCCCTCCGCAAGCTGCTACCTTGTCTCTCTCCCTCAAGGTGAGCTCTTTTAGCCCTTGTGGGAGTAGAATGGGCTACCAGCCAAAGGAAGTGTTAAGCTGAACACTCAGAGAGCTTCATTAAAACTTTCCAAGTGTTCAGGTTTAATATGCTTTTCAGGGTGGGCACAAGACTGCTTGCCTATCTCTAGCATATGGTCATTGGCTATAAACAAACAAAAAAAATCTATATCTCTAACATCTCTCTCCCCCTGAAAAAAATAAAATAAAAAATAAGGCAGGAACAGTAAATTGGGAGTTGAAAGGCTGTGAACTGGCATCAAAATTGTGAGAGTGGTGGTGGCAGCAAACATTTTAAAATCTCCCCAATTTACAGCTTTGCTTTGAAAATCAAACCTCACAAAAATTTGGCACGGCGCACTATTATTTTGGCTGTTCTGTAGCAGGATGGACCAAGGAGATTATTTTACCTCACAGCTGGTAGCTAAGGGAGATGTCTTCGCAACTTGTTGAAAGCCACATCAGATAGCTGTTTACACTTTTAAAAAAGCATATAGCCAAGTCTATGATAAAAGAACATCTCAAAAGATTGTGTTGTGTTGTGTTGTTTTTAAGATGCTTCAGCATAACTGAGGTCCTTGTCATAGGCTAGGTGACTGTGCGTTGCGTAAGAATTCAGATAAAGAGTCAATAAATAATGGGACAAATTGATAGGTTAGATGATATTATAGATGGTATATGTATTGCGAAATTGCTCATGATTGGTCATTCTAAAAATTTCTATTACAATAAATGGGCTTTTGGGGCAGTTTGATGAGAGAGGTGACCACATTCCAGTCATGGCTATGCATTTCTTAAATTTATTTTTTCCTTCTCTTCTCTTTTCTTTGCAGATGGTAAATTCTGTGCTAGCTACACCCATCGGGGACTCATATCAAAGGCTAAAATCAAAGCTATCAAGTACAGTGTGGTAATAATTCTTGGTAAGTGACAACATATGCCAGCTAACTAGACATCAGTGACCAGTGAAAGACTTCATTTTTTAAAAAAAAAATGGCTCCATGGAAGCTTCCAGAGAGTTGGAGTGGATATCTGCCCCCATGGTTTTGTCTCAAATCCATTCCATCCATTTCACTTCTGCTGCCAGAGCAAGAGCAGCTTCTTCTGACTACCTCAGCCTTTGACAGCCACATTTTTACTCAAGCAAGAAGGTATACTGTTTTGTTTTCTTATTTTTAAAGAAAGTAAACCAGGTTTTCTGTGGCTGAAAAGCCCCAGTCTCTGCACCAAAATAAAACTTTACAGACAAGCCTAACCATAAGACAAAGTAGCATTAGCTTGCGTAGTAACTGAGGTTTCTTCAAGATTCAATTATGAGATGCTATTAAAAAGCTATTGTGAGCTGACCTTTTCCCAAGTATTATATCTGCTATGACGAGCGGAGTGGATAATGGACTGGTTTCGCTGTAACGTTCCTGGTTTACTAAAAACCACCAAGCCTGCATGAAACACACACACACACACACACACACACACACACACAGACACAGAGTTGGGCCAGCTCTTTACTTGCAAAATAAGAAAACTGTGATTTAATGCCAGTTTACCAACCAGGATCTGAAACCACAGTTTGATTCTGATTTGAGATCTTGTTTGTAAAGTGACATTTCCCTGTCTTAGACTGAACAAGAAACTGTAGTTTAATTCAATGCGGATTGCAGTGCCAATAGGAATGAGAGCAAGGGAGAGATGTGCAGTCAGACTGTGTGTACAGGACGCTGGACCATTGGCCTGTTCCAGCAGACCCTTCTTACATGCCTAGTTCGTTTACACAAGCAGCAGATAAAGTGAGAAAACTATTCCTGGGCTGTAATTGTTCAAACTGCAGGAAAGGGATTGCATGAGTAAATGCTGATGCTTTTTTTATTATTTAATGTATTGTGGCTTTCTCAAAAATACTCAATTCCCCACCTGTATAGTCATACCTCAGGTTGAATGTGCTTCAGGTTGAGCGCTTTTGGGTTGCGCTCTGTGGCAACCCGGAAGTAATGGAGGGCACTATTTCCGGGATTCGCCACTCGCGTATGCGCAGACGCTCAAAATGGCGTCACATGCATGCGCGGAAGCGGCAAAATGCAACCTGCAGACATACCGCCGCGTCTTACGTTCCATTCAGGATGCGAACGGAGCTCCGGAATGCATCCCGAGGTACCACTGTAGTATGAAACAACAAAAAAACTTCCCTAAACAGGGCCGCCTTCAGTTGTCTTTTAAAAGTAAAATAGTTGTTTATTGCCTTGACATTTGCTTGGAGGGCATTCCACAGGGCAGGCGCCACTACCGAGAAGGCCCTCTGCCTGGTTCCCTGTAACCTCACTTCTCGCAGTGAGGGAACCGCCAGAAGGCCCTCAGCACTGGACCTCAGTGTCTGGGCTGTATGATGGGGGTGGAGACGCTCCTTCAGGTATTCAGGACCGAGGCCGTTTAAGGCTTTAAAGGTCAGCACCAACACTTTGAATTGTGCTCGGAAACGTACTGGGAGCCAATGAAAATCTTTCAGGACCGGTGTTATATGGTCTTGGTGGCCACTCCCAGTCACCAGTCTAGCTGCCACATTCTGGATTAATTGCAGTTTCCAAGTCACCTTCATAGGTAGTCCCACAGAGAGTACATTGCAGTAGTCCAAGCGGGAGATAACCAGAGCATGCACCACTCTGGCGAGACAGTCTGCAGGCAGATAGGGTCTCAGCCTGCGTACCAGATGGAGCTGGTAGACAGCTGCCCTGGACACAGAATTAACCTGCGCCTCCATGGACAGCTGTGAGTCCAAAATGACTCCCAGGCTGCACACCTGGTCCTTCAGGGGCACAGTTACCCCATTCAGGATCAGGGAATCCTCCACACCCACCCGCCCCCTGTCCCCCAAGAACAGTACTTCTGTCTTGTCAGGATTCAACCTCAATTTGTTAGCTGCCATCCATCCTCCAGCCACCTCCAGACACTCGCACAGGACCTTCACCACCTTCACTGGTTCTGATTTGAAAGAGAGGTAGAGCTGGGTATCATCCGCATATTGATGGACACCCAGCCCATACCCCCTGATGATCTCTCTTTGACTACTACAGTGGTACCTCGGGTTACATACGCTTCAGGTTACATACGCTTCAGGTTACAGACTCTGCTAACCCAGAAATAGTGCTTCAGGTTAAGAACTTTGCTTCAGGATGAGAACAGAAATTGTGCTCTTCTGGCGCGGCAGCAGCAGGAGGCCCCATTAGCTAAAGTGGTGCTTCAGGTTAAGAACAGTTTCAGGTTAAGTACGGACCTCCGGAACGAATTAAGTACTTAACCTGAGGTACCACTGTATATTTACTGGTTTCATATCTTCTGTGCAGGGGTCCTTCTCCACTTAAATTGTGACAAGACAGAAATGTGAAAGTTGCAAAGATGCAATCATTGCCGCTGACCCTTTTCTGAGATAGGTTGAAGTAGCATTTTGGATTCTGTTTTGTTTAGCCTGGTGTGCTGCAGTAAAGATTGACTCACCCAGCGGATATAGCTGAGATCACTTCTACAGCAATTAAAGTCTCCCTCCATGGCAACACAGTCACAGATTGCCTTTATCATCAACACAGTCAAGTCCTGTTCTACCTACTCTGTTCTGCCTCCCTCCCACCCCCATGAAATATTAAATAAGTGCTTATTTCTCCGTAGAGTAGGGTCATTTCCCCCCGTGGTTTTCCAAGTCCCTGAAATCTCTACAAGCTTTAGAACCACCCGTATAGCAACAAAATAGATTTTTTGCCAAGGCGTTCTACTGAGGGTTGCAGAACTCCCATTCCTGGTCTGTCCCTGTGCTTCGTACTGTTTATTGAATTATTTCAAACTTTCCTGTGTCACCTTTCGGTGGGTTACACAAATTCGCAAAAGCAACCAAAGCCAAGTTATCTCAAAATCAGTTTTTAACAACAACAATAAAGAAAAAAACTGATTTTAACAGTTTCTTTAAAGAAGCAGCCCCACACAATTTTAAAGAAGCAATAAGCACCAGGATAGAGACCTAGAAAGCTGGGTGGGATCCTTTATGCCGACAGATATTGCTAGACCACTACTTCCATCGCCCCTGTTTATTATCTATTATTTTTCTTTATTACATTTGTTAGTTGCTTTATCTTGCCCAGGGCAACCCAGAACTACTTAGACTTGCAGTGTGGCAACTTTTAAAGGGTCATTGATTCGCCACTCCTGTCTTGTACTAATTCAGGCTGCTGGTCCATCTAAATCAGCCTTTCTCAACCTTGGGTCCCCAGATATTGCTGAACTGCAACTCCCACCAACCCTGACCACTGGTCTTGCTCACTAGGGATGATGGGAGTTGTAGTCTAGCAACATCTGGGACACCCACGGTTAAGATCTAGCTCAATATTTGCCCTAACTTGCCAAGACACCCTGGGAGCAGATCAGCACATGGGCTTCCCAAGGTTTCCCAAACTTGGGTCCCCATTTGTTATTGGATCACAACTCCCATCATCCCTAGGTAGCAGGACCAGTGGTCAGGGATGATGGGAGTTGTAGTCCAACAACAGCCAGAGGACCCAAGTTTGGGAACCGCGCCCTAAAGAATCTTGAGGACTGTAGTTTGTTAAGTGTGCTTGGAAGTGGAGTTCTGTGAGGGCGAAAATAACAACAAAACAACAACAACAATTTATTATTTATGCCCTGCCCATCTGGCTGGGTTTCCCCAGCCACTCTGGGTGGCTCCCAACAGAATATTAAAAACACGATAAAACATCAAATATTAAAAACTTCCCTAAACAGGACTAACTTCAGATGTTTTCTAAAAGTCAGATAGTTGTTTATTTCCTTAACATCTGATGGGAGGGCGTTCCACAGGGCAGGCGCCACCACCGAGAAGGCCCTCTACCTGGTTCCCTGTAACCTCACTTCTCACAGTAAGAGAACCGCCAGAAGGTCCTCGGAGGTGGACCTCAGTATCTGGGCAGAACGATGGGGGTGGAGACGCTCCTTCAGGTATACTGGGCTGAGGCTGTTTAGACTACAATTCCCAGTATACTTAGGAGGATACCATGTGCTTTAAATGTGCATTGAATGTGCTTTAACTTTACGGTGTGAATCTGCCATTGAGTTCTTGAGGAGTCTTTCCCAGCCCTGCCTTGAGATGCAAAGTATTGAACCTCAGAGGTTTTTTATGCAAACTATACGCTGCAAACATTAGGCTCTTTGATTTACATTATAAGCTTTCCTTTTTTTAAATCTGCCTGTCTGCAAGCATACAGAAGGAGTGACCTCCATCAGCCAAGCGATTAGGCTTCCTTTTTTCTTATTCAAACTTAAATATGCATTTTCTGCAGATGCTATCAAATGCAAAACTGAAGAATCCCCGGCTTAGGTGCTGGAATTTATATTGATTCAATTAGGCTGGCTGTTAATGCAAGGGGACACAGGAGAAAGCGCTCCTTGGCATTTGATAATGATTTAATTGGCTACACATCTGTGTTTAATGTGATTATATTGCTGTCGCTCAGTGTTTTGTTTGTCTGGATTAGTCCAGAGGGACTGGCAAACTGATATAACAGGAGGAGGGTGTGCTACGCATTTTCTTCTTTGCAGATGGGATGTGCAAATAAGGCTGCACCAGTATACCTTTGCGGATGAACCTCAGGGAACTTTCAACAAAAGGATTATGCAAAGAGAAACACTTAGTTCCCTTCTTTGAGAGCCAGAGGCAGATGTAGGAATGCCTTTGAGGCTCTTAGCTTAGAAAGCAAAGTCCTTTCAGTATTTAATGATGGACATCCATTAAAATAAGTTGTTACATTTTTATTTTTTTTTAAGCTTTGTATATTTGCTGCTGAATCCCATTGACCGAGGACAGATGGGGATCCTGCACTTTAATAGATGGGATTTCAGCAGGTGTTGCAGGAACTCAACAGGTTGGTTCTACATAGGCATGCAAAAGTTTACCAGATTTCAAAGCAATTCCCCTTTTTTAGTGAGAAAAACAGAACACTTGTGAGAGTAGACAAGCCAATTTTGCCCAGATCTCCTAGTGCTACGTTCCCCATTAAAACTGAACACTTTTCAAACCATTTCCTTGATTTCTTGCAGCTTTTGTACTCTGCTGGAGTCCTTACTTTCTCTTTGACATTCTGGACAACTTCAGCGTCCTCCCGGAAACCAAAGAACGCTTCTATGCCGCAGTGATTATTCAGAATTTGCCATCTTTAAACAGTGCCATCAATCCCATCATATACTGTGTTTTCAGCAACACCCTTTGTGATGCTTTCAGGTATTAGACTTCTTGGGTCGTCCCCTTAATGGGATTTATATGGGCAAAAAATGCTACCAAATAATTGCCTGGTTACACATTACGCTCACCAGGTGAGTAATAGGACTATAACAGAAGACTTTAGAAGATACAGCTACCCCGTCCTGAAGTCCTTCTTATTCTTCATTTATATTTTGTGCTCATAATGGTATTAGGGAAGTTAAGTGTGATCTTGCTTTCAATACTGTTTGCAGCTGCAAAAGCCTCAGGGCAGACATACTGCTTCATTTCCAATTAGTGTGTGGCCTACAATTTCCTGCTAGAATCCTGCAACTTTCCATATCACAAATTTCTGAGGGAGGGGGAGTCCTGTCCTGCTTTCTCTGTGCAAGAGTGCAAGAGTGCCCCTCCAGACACACTGATGTATTAAAATTGGGAAAACATTACAGAACACCTAATAAAGTGGAATGATGGATGGATGGTCCAGTTTACAGTGTTGTGAGATACCCCCATAACAGAAGTTGCCCTCAGTTCCCATCACACACAGAGGCAGGTTAAAGTCCAAAATAGTTCACTGCTGCAGAAGATAAGGCTTCAGTAATACATTTCCAGACATTGATATATACATACAGCTTGTAGGCTTTGCAGATACATATATACACAAGTACAAAGCATTTCTGAGGCTTCAACAATTCAAGATGTAACACTGACTCTGACTCACTTCTCAAGACTGACCTCGACACACAGCACAAGACCCCGGCATCCTGAGCTGACTTACCTCAATCACTTATATAGGCGGCACTCGGCTGTTGCCATAGCAACTGGTTTGACAGGCCTTGCACCTGTTATCTTATCTCATACATGAAGTGATCTGTAATCATGAAGAAAATTAACCCCTTCCTCCAAGTCCAATTTCTCTTACACCCCTTCTGTAATTTTGCTCATGGCATTGCTTTAACACAGGTATTTGATATTGGCATGTTTAGACCTCTGTTGGACTTTCTTTAAAACCAATCAATCAATTTCCTTTATTCGACTGATAGTCAGAAATAAAACATTACACAATAATTATAAACTATAACATCATAGGGGTACATAAATAAGGTAGGGCCACAGTACTAGACCTCTCACAGATAACCCACATCAAAGCATTCAGTTATACGTTTCCGACACTTGAGTGCCAGGAAAAGGAATTTAGCCACTGACAAAGTTGTTTTCCCAGAAGACTTATTTAGCAGATATGCTGTCTGCTTTCCTCTTTGTCGGGAACTGAGCTGGGGTAAGTATGGAGTTATAAGGTACTGTCTTAAATCGTTGTAGAAGGGACAGCTCAGTAAAATGTGCTCTGTGGATTCTACCTCACCCAATGCACAGTGGCATAATCTCTGGTCATATGGGACTCCTCCATATCTTCCCTTCAGAACCGCCGAGTCAAGAACATTCAGCCTAGCTGCAGTAAATAGTCTGCGGTATTCCACGTAGTGGATATCTTTAAAACTACTTGGCTCATATGCTGTACACATGGCCCATGCTGTAACCATTCAGGAGGCATCCCTTTTATACTGCATCTGGACCTCCTGGGAATGAATTCTTATTCATGTTTGAATTCACCCTCTCCTAAACCTGACTCTCTTTTTACATTCGATTCGTTAGATTCATTGCAATGATTGCATCAGTGACATACTACAGAATTCAAGGGGGCAAGAGCAGCTGCTAAGTTGGGTGGAGTGGTTTAAACCTCTCCACACTCACACAGTGCTATGTTTACTCTCTCTTTTGGCCACCACTGTCACTGGGGGGCCAAAATATTAGCAAGTGGGAGAGGATCAGGCCCTTGGACCAGGGTTAGCCACCCCCAGTCCAGACATATAAATTAGCAGATAAAAAAGCTATGCGTTTGCACCGTCCTTATACTGTGAATTCATTTCAATTTTTCAATTATTGTTGTTATTACTTTGTTCTCTAGGCGAAGAAGATCAGGAAATTTGGGGACTTTCAGAGAAAGAACAGAAGGGCAAGAAATGCAGGCGGTATCCAAGCCGGAATATATTTAGAGTTGATATGTGACTATAAAGGCCACATGGAGTCTGAGGAGTGAAATAGAAGCCTCATCCTTGTATAGAAATCTATTATTTAAGGAGAGAGGAATGAGGAGCAAAAATCATTCCTTGTACACCCTGGTGGCCAAACAGAACTGCCATGGTTTGTTCCACATTTGCAGTCAGTCCTTGCTTTTCAAAGGTGCATCCACTGAGCGGTATGTTTCCGTATAAATGGCTTTTCTCCATATGGGAATATTTTATCTTGAAAAAGGCGGTGCCACATTTCTACATGGTACCACACAGCTCGTTTTTACACAATACTGTCACCTAAATCATCAAGACCCTTTGATGGCTGAAGAGCAGGAATAGCTTTCTCTCTCCTTTCTGAGAAAAGAGCATTCCCAGCGCACGTCAAGATACTTTATCCCTGCTGCCCTATTTGGGGAGTTGCTGTGGCTCAGTGGGAGTACATCTGTTTCACAGGCAAAAGGACTCAGATTCAACTCCCAGGATCTCTTGGTTGTGTTGAGATTGTTCCCTCTCTGAAACCTTTGAGACCCACTGCCAGTCAGTGTTGACAATATTGAACTAGATAGACCAAGGGACTGACACCATATAAAGCATGCTTCCTGTGTTCCTATATATGCTTCGCCAGAAAATCCTGCCCACTGTATAATGCGCTGAGAGAACAACATCTGGAACAATTTTTACGCAGTGATGGGAGAGGTATGAGTGGACAAGATAAATATGCCACTGTGAAGATTGCACATTTTCCATCTGTTGTAACCTACCTTCCTTCCTTCCTTCCTTCCTTCCTTCCTTCCTTCCTTTCTTTCTTCTTTCTTTTTCTTTCTTTCTTTCTCTTCTTTTTCTCTTCTTCTTCTCCTCCTCCTCCTCCTCCTCCTCCTCCTCCTCCTCCTCCTTCTTCTTCTTCTTCTTCTTCTTCTTCTTCTTCTTCTTCTTCTTCTTCATTGAATTTATATACCATCCTATACCCAGAGGTAACCTGTGAGAGGAGAGAATGATGTGTCTCTTGTCTGGGAGATTCAGATTTTTAAGTTTGCTTCCTGCTCCTATTCATTTAGGTTTTGCATAATTCTATTCAGACTTGTTTAAGTTCATTTCATCTTAATCTTTTATTATACTATTTGTTAAATAAAGGGCCTGTGCTCTGCCCAGGAAATTCGAGATTTAAAGTTTGGTTTTGGTTTTCTTTGGGTCTGGGTTAACTTCTATTGGTGTTACTTTCCTATTGTCAAACTTTTGTTTCTTGCGGTGGTCTGATGACAAATAAATGAATCTGATCTGCTGATCAGATCACCGGAAAGCTTCCAAAATAGGGAAGGCTGCTGATCTTCTCCCCATTACAGTAAAGTGGGTCACAGGTGGTGGAGGATGAAGATTCATCCGGAGTTAGCTGTCAGGAAGAGAACCAAAGCAATCCAGGCAAGTCACAAATTGCTAGCCCCTCAGCCCAGCAAGGACATGGCATTTAAATTTAGCCAAGCCCCTCCCTTGGCAGGCACAGAAAAAAACGGGATTTGTTGCAATTCCTGACTCCAGCAGAAAGGCATAATCCAAAACAAAGGAATAACAAAGGAATCAGTTATACATCCAGACAGTTGTTTTGAGATGGAGCCTAACAACAACATCATCAACAACAACAACAACAACAATAATAAATTTCTTATTTATACCCCACCCATCTGGCTGGGTTTCCCCAGCAACTCTGGGCAGCATCCAGCAAAATATTAAAATACAATAATTCATCAAATATTAAAAGCTTCCCTAAACAGGGCTGCCTTCAGGTGTCTTCTAAAAGTCAGATAGTTGTTTATTTCTTTGACATCTGGTGGGAGGGTGTTCCACAGGGCAGGCGCCACCATCGAGAAGGCCCTCTGCCTGGTTCCTTGTAACCTCACATCTCACAGTGAGGGAACTGCCAGACGGCCCTTGGCGCTGGACCTCAGTGTCCGGGCAGAACGATGGGGCTGGAGACGCTCCTTCAGGTAGACTGGGCAGAGGTCATTTATGGCTTTAAAGGTCAGCACCAACACTTGGAATTGTTCTCAGAAACATACTGGGAGCCAATGTAGGTCTTTCAGGACTAGTGTTATGTGGTCTCGGTGGCCGCCCCCAGTCACCAGTATAGCTGCTGCATTATGGATTAGTTGTAGTTTCTGGGTCACCTTCAAAGGTAGCCCCACGTAGAGCGCATTGCAGTAGTGCAAGCGGGAGATAACTAGAGCATGTGCCACTCTGGCGAGACAGTCTGCGGGCAGGTAGGGTCTCGGCTGGCATAGCAGATGGAGCTGGTAGACAGCTTAAGGAGAAGTCATCAAGGCATCAACTAAATGGCATGACATGGCAGAGCCTAGAACCCTGGTTGGCAATTAGTTATCCAGAGTAGCCACTTGAAGTGCGAAGGCTAGCTATGGAGAGTCAGTGCCTCCAAAATGCACCCTCTAATGCAGGACTGTACCACTTGTGACCCAACTGCTGGGTGCAGCCATCGATGGTGGCCCACCTAAAGTTCATTTGACATGCCAGCCTTGCTGACTGACTGCTACTATAAACAGGGCAGGAGCTTGTCAAGCCACAATTCATGGCTGCTGGGCGACGTTTGACTTAGGAAAGCCACAAGTTATGTAAGCCTGCCCTACAGTGACATGCCAACACACAGGGGCGGAGCAAGGTGGGGGCAGTGGGGCGGGCCATCCCGGGTGTCACCTCTGAGGGGGGTGACAAAAACCTGTGCGGCACTCAACGTCTGTGAGAGACGCTGTGGCTTTGGCACGTGCAGGCTTCCTGCTGCCAAAACGTCCGCTCGCTGCCTTCCCCTCAGCTGTAGGGGCAGGCTCCTCGGAGACACTGCAAAAAAGAAGTTTCAACAACTCTGGCTTTGCGGAAAAAAGTTCAACAACTCTGGCTCCCCCCAAAAAGCTCCACAACTTTGTCTCAGCAAAAAATGGGTGTGTGTGTGAGATAGAAAGGAATTTTGTGCACCGGGTACCACCTGACCTTGCTACACCACTGCCAACAAGTGTCCCGTTTGCCTTCGCTTTTAAGTTGGCAGGCTAATGGGAGGAAGCAGGAAAAGTGGCGGCACTCCAGGAGAAAAGTTTGGGCCTGATGTTGCTAAACTGCACTTTGCCTGGGAGCTCCGTCCTTAAAAATTTGTTTGCAAAAATCGCTATTTTAAAAACAATGGGTGGAAACATGATATGACCCAATAGTTAGTCTTCCCATAGACGTGCTGGGCTAATATATGTATATGGCCTCAGATGTTACAAATTGTAATGCACACTGGTGCCCCTTTCATCTTGGCTTCTGTTTACAAAATTGTGTTCCTGCCTTGGCTGAAGCTTCTGTTCACAATTCAAGTGCATGCAGGGCTTGTGCTTTATGGTTGCCATGGTGACACTGACAGAAACTCCCTCCCAGAGTTTCTCAGGTAATCCCCTTTACTAAAATAAAAACAAACCCCTTTATTCATTTCCCCCTTCATTTTCAAGGAAAGTTATTTTTATTTCATTTAATTGTAAAGTCCATCCCAGTATTTTGATAGTTTATACCTTCACTTGTTTTGAAATTTGCTGTATATATATTTTCAATCTGCTTTTTGTTTCTCCTGCTGTAAGACTTGCTTTCCTGTGCAAAGTGAGACTTGTTGAAATGGTCTGTATGCCTTTTAATTTAAAATAAAATAAAATAACTTTTCCAGCCATCATGTTCTCTGCAAAATAAAGCCTATGCAGTCTATTAATTATTGACCTCCATCATGTCTATTAATTTTACTAGGGTCAAGGGCTGTAAAACAAATAATACCTACTAGCTTAATCCCTCAAGTTGGCACTTGAAGGAACTGACCTGACATTGAGAAGTATTGTTTTACCCCAACAGAGGTATGATCCTTCACTTAACGTCACAAAGAAGTTCCCTTTAAAGATAAATATACCAATTTATGATGTAACCCCACCCCCACCACAGAATAAATATACAGCTGGTACAGTCATCATCATTATATCTCTAGGCCGCTCTTCATCTGGGTGGTACACAAGAATACATAAAATCTTACCCAAAAAATTAAAAATAAAACCTATTATGCCATGGTGTCCAAGAGAGCAATGTGCTAATAATAATAATAATAATTAATAATAATAATAATTTCTTTATACCCCGCCCATCTGGCTGGGCTTCCCCAGCCACTCTGGGCGGCTTCCAACAAAATATTAAAATACAGTAATGCATCAAACATTAAAAGCTTCCCTAAACAGGGCTGCCTTCAGATGTCTTCTAAAAGTCTGGTAGTTTTTTCTGTCTTTGACATCCGATGGGAGGGCGTTCCACAGGGCGGGTGCCACTACCGAGAAGGCCCTCTGCCTGGTTCCCTGTAGCTTTGCTTCTCGCAGTGAGGGAACCGCCAGAAGGCCCTTGGCGCTGGACCTCAGTGTCTCGGCAGAATGATGGGGGTGGAGACACTCCTTCAGGTATACTGGACCAACACTGTAAGTATCATAAACCATCACGATTTATGATACTTAGAATCCTAGAATCCTAGAGTTGGAAGAGACCACAAGGGCCATCGAGTCCAACCCCCTGCCAAGCAGGAAACACCATCAGAGCACTCCTGACATATGGTTGTCAAGCCTCTGCTTAAAGACCTCCAAAGAAGGAGACTCCACCACACTCCTTGGCAGCAAATTCCACTGTCAAACAGCTCTAGCTGTCAGGAAGTTCTTCCTAATGTTTAGGTGGAATCTTCTTTCTTGTAGTTTGGAACCATTGCTCCGTGTCCGCTTCTCTGGAGCAGCAGAAAACAACCTTTCTCCCTCCTCTATGTGACATCCTTTTATATATTTGAACATGGCTATCATATCACCCCTTAACCTCCTCTTCTCCAGGCTAAACATGCCCAGCTCCCTTAGCCGTTCCTCATAAGGCATCATTTCCAGGCCTTTGACCATTTTGGTTGCCCTCTCTGGACACGTTCCAGTTTGTCAGTGTCCTTCTTGAACTTGGTGCCCAGAAATGGACACAGTACTCCAGGTGAGGTCTGACCAGAGCAGAATACAGTGGCACTATTACTTCCCTTGATCTAGATGCTATACTCCTATTGATGCAGCCCAGAATTGCATTGGCTTTTTTAGCTGCTGCGTCACACTGTTGGCTCATGTCAAGTTTGTGGTCAACCAAGACTCCTAGATCCTTTTCACATGTACTGCTCTCAAGCCAGGTGTCACCCATCTTGTATTTGTGCCTCTCATTTTTTTTGCCCAAGTGCAATACTTTACATTTCTCCCTGTTAAAATTCATCTTGTTTGTTTTGGCCCAGTTCTCTAATCTGTCAAGGTCGTTTTGAAGTGTGATCCTGTCCTCTGGGGTGTTAGCCACCCCTCCCAGTTTGGTGTCATCTGCAAATTTGATCAGGATGCCCTTGAGTCCATCATCCAAGTCGTTGATAAAGATGTTGAATAAGACCGGCCCCAAGACAGAACCCTGTGGCACCCCACTAGTCACTCTTCTCCAGGATGAAGAGGAACCATTGATGAGCACCCTTTGGGTTCGGTCAGTCAGCCAGTTACAAATCCTGACTTGCAGTCAGAGAATCAGAGAATCCTACAACTGTAGAGTTGGAACGGACCCTGAGGATCATCTAGTCCCGCTTTCCTCACCATACACACAATATTGTCCCCCCACCCCCAATGTGGCAGCTGCACTCCCCACTCCCATTTTATCTGGGTCTTCCAGATCCATGTTTATCTCAAGATGACTATTGGACTCTGCTACATGATATGTTTTATAAATGCACTGCCTCATTCCTTATAATTGAAATTGAATTGAAATACTTTATTGTCACTTGTACAACTTGTATACAGTGAGATTACACGAGCACCCCCCACTCAGCTCTCTTAGTTTTAATTCCCCTCGTTTACTGACGCACACCCACCAAACCCGAAAGTCAGTTGCCCTGTTGTTATCTTTTCATTCAGCAGCCTAACAGCCCACGGATAGAAGCCGTTCTTTACCCTGTTGGTGTGACTAATCGTGCTTCTATATCTTCTGCCTGAGAGCAGGAGATCAAGAAAGTGCCGGCCAGGGTGTGAATCATCCCTGAGAATTTTCCTCACTCTCCTGAGGCAACGTTCTTCTGCTATTTCATCCATCGGATTCACGGGACAGCCCATAATATCTTGTGCTGTATTCACCACCCTCTGTAGGCACTTCCTATCAGATGATGTCAAACCAGCGTACCATAGAAAGGCCTGAATGAATAAGTATGTCTTCAGATGGTGCCCAAAGGACAATGCTGAGGCACACAATGGAAGGGAAATCCATTATTGGGAGTGAAATATACTCGAGAGAGTCGAGAGTGGATTTCATGCTCTTTATTCAGCTCATAGTGGTGAGGAGGAATGAAAGTTTCCCCAAAGTATCTGCTTTATATACATTATTTACACAATGGGCTGCACGTGATTGGCTAATTCCAGAATTCTCCTGTAGGCCAATCAGGTTGTGGATTCACTTCCATCTGGAGCTGGATTGGGTGGCTTCTGCAGACCAATCATACTCCTGCATCGTTCTAGGACTAATCAGACTGCTGCATTCTGAATCCTATTGTTCTAGGAGATCAGGGCCACCTAAGACATTTGGGCACCTGAGGTGAACCACAATAAAGTGCCTCCCCTTCTCACCAGGGAAGAAGAGGTGAGTGAAGATCTACATCAGGAACAAAAGGGGAACAAAGATTGGCATTGTGATCTGCTGCCCCTGCAGCTCCTGCCGCCTGAGGCAATTGCCTCATGTTGCCTCATTGGTGGCGCAATGAGAGGCACAATAATGTTTCCAGAACAATGCGTTTTCATATACTCTTTAGCACATCCCCATTCTTTTAATAATTTCTGGTCCGATTGTCCCCTTATGAATGCTGTGAGTCTTGCCAGATTTATATATTCACAAAATTTACATTGCTCTGGAGTAAGCATATCGGTATGTAATGAATGATGCTATGCAGGGTTAAAGAAAAAGAAAAATGGTGTAAAAAGTATAATCTACATTAGACACAACAATTTAGAAAGAGTAAATTTTTTGAGGTCCTAGAACAAAGGAAGGAAGTCAATATGTATGTAATGACTAGATTAGAATGAAGATATGGCTTTATTTGTAGATGTGTGCTTTGTTGCTGCTGTTTTTCTTTCTTTAGTGTTCTGTTTTTCTTTCTTGTTTGTATAGTTTCATTTTGGATTCAATGTTTGTAATTTTTGTTGTAATTTTGCATTGAAAAGAAAATTTATTTAAAAAAGAGAGGCACAATAATTAAGGAGAAGTTGTGCTGGAGGGAAGATGGCTACCATTTCTCTCTCCCTACTAGACAAACCGAGGTCAAGGTCCCTTCGTGTATATGGGTAGGTACTTTGGAGATGCAGTTTATGGGAGTGTGTGAGGATCTACCCCACCTAAGAAGTCTCTTCATGAATCCTTTGTGCATGTGGGTATGAACTTGGATATGCAATTTATTGTATGTGTGTGTCCATCTCCCATAAGTTGTCCTTTGAGGAGTTCGATTTGGAATACACAACTATTCATTGATTTAAACAACTGGCTAATATATTATTGATCTGGAAACTCGCATACACTTAAAAATAATGGAAAATATTCCCAAATAAGCTGTGCTTGACAACCATTTTGCAATTCAGAAGCAGATGGGCTACAAAAGCCCTCTTCAAACAGAGAGGTTGAAGGGTTGACAGCGGTATTTGCTCAAGGGTATAATAAATGCAGCGAGGCAAAAGCACTCACTAGTAAAAGCATCAGATAAATTAGCTGGAACTATTTTTTTAGATGCAAATTTAAAATTAAGCCATGAGTCACACATGGTTACAAATATAGAGGCATTGCATCCAGCCTTTCAAAAATAAAACTTCCCACAAAGTACTATGGCCAAAGTACTTACCGGTAGGTCAAACAAATATATAACAATAATATATTTAAACAGAATTTAAAGCTAAAACCACCAGTAACATTTGCCATTTCCTTCAAATGTATAATTTTAGTTTCGTTTCATCATTTGACGACGACCAGCAGAGGGTCAATTAATAAAATGTAAGCCAAAGCTGCAGATAGTCAGTAGCTAGAAAACGATGCCAAAAATAAGCATTTCATAATTATTCAGTTTTGCGTGTTTTCTCATCTGGTCACGTATTTACTTTTAGTGAGTGTGCCTGTGTCATCTACAGAACTCAGGTATTCTGTTTTGTTGTCATGCGTCAGTCTCTGGAGACAATGGAGGAAGATGCTTTGGAGGATGAAGTCAAACGAATATTTTGTATAATCACCTCATAAAAAGAGTATGTACGCCTTGATTTGATGGAGTCATTTTAAACATATAGAAAAGACCACGTTGTCCATTGTTAAGTCTGCTTGGTTGTGTTGCTATCAAGCTTTTGCCCTTTTTAAGGCCTTGGGCACATTGGGATTTTTGAGTGAGGACCATCACATGTCACTCCTCTGGTCTAAACCACTGAGCCTCTTGAGTTTGCCAATCAGAAGGTTGGCAGTTCGAATCCCTGTGACAGGGTGAGCTCCCGTTGCTCGGTCCCAGCTCCTGCCAACCTAGCAGTTCAAAAGCACACCCAAAAGTGCAAGTAGATAAACAGGTACCGCTCCGGCGGGGAGTTAAACGGCGTTTCTGTGTGCTGCTCTGGTTTTGGTGTTCCGTTGCGCCAGAAGCGGCTTAATCATGCTGGCCACAGGACCCGGAAAAACTGACTGCAGACAAACGCCAGCTCCCTCGGCCAGTAAAGCAAGATGAGCACCACACCCCATAGTCGCTGTTATGTACTGAGTTGAATAGGATCCAAAATGCAGCAGTCTGATTGGTCCTAGAACAATAGGATCCAGAATGCAGCACTCTGATTGGTCCACAGGAGCCACCCAATCCAGCTCCAGGTAGAAGTGAATCCACAACCTGATTGGCCTACAGGAGAATCCCGGAATTAGCCAATCACGTGGGGCCCATTGTGTAAATAATGTATCTAAAGCAGACATTCTGGGGGAACTTCCATTCCTCCTCACCACTATAAGCTGAATAAAGAGCATGAAATCCACTCTCAACTCCGAGTATATTTCAGACGCCTTTGATTGGACTTAACTGTCCAGAGGTCCCTTTTACCTTCTGGTCACTTTTTCGTTTGGCAAAGAGAACACATTTTGGTTTTCGAAGGAATCTGGGTACAAGTCAGACCCATCTGAGTAACGGTGAACCTTGAGAAGCACAGAGAGCTAAAAGAGAAGTGGGGTCTTACTCTTCTAGTTTTCTTCTTTAGCTCCATGTACTTTTCAAGAAACAAAAAAGGCAGCTATCACACTACCTCCTGGGGCACTGGCGAGGGGGGGCTCAGGGGCTCTGTGGGAACTGGAAGAAAAAGTGTTTTTGCAAAGCCAATTGCTGCTTGTGTTCATAAACCACTTGCTTTCCTCTGCAGCAGCCAACAGAAGAATTATTTTTCAGTCTCCACAAGCTGTTTTAGCTGCAGAGTGTTAGCTTGTTTTATTCTCACTCTAATTAAGACTTGGTATTATTTTGCTGGCATTTGCCCCTTTCTGATATATTCCCTTATCAATTAACCTTTCTGAAGCTTAAATGTTGTATATTCTAGGAACGTAGGGAACTGTATTGACTAGAGGGTCTTTGGAGATAGACAAGGTAAAAAGTAACGGCAAGGAACATCGGACCAGAAATGCTGAAAGTATTTTGATTGGAAGGGCATTGGTTTTGAGAAGCAAAAGTTAACTTAAAGCTGAAGAACCCCAGACAATTCACATTAAACCAGCCATGTATTAAAAACAGAATAAAATCCTGGTTTTCATAACAACAGAACGTGCTGATCCTCACTACGCAACTGATACACTCTTCAGACTGCAACACTTCAGGAGACAAAGGGATCGATTCAAAATCCAACTAAATTAGAGCTCTTGAGCCAAGCTAATTTATCCCAATTGATTTCAGTGAGACTTAATTTTAATTTTACGCATACCGTATTTTTTGCTCTATAAGACTTACTTTTTCCCTCCTAAAAAGTAAAGGGAAATGTGTGTCGGTCTTATGGCGCGAATGTTGGCTTATCTTTCTGGATTCCTGGAAAGGAAGAAGGTTCGTTGACAAAATCTCAGCCACACATTACTTTGCAAGCTTCAAGTGTAACGTAAATATTTTCTTTATTTCCATAAGCTAAACCTCTAGCTCAGTATATGCTGGAATAAGGCATATGGGATCCCATCTGGGACAGTTGCATATAATTTCTCCAAGGAACATCTTTGCAACCTGCTTTACCACTTCTGCAAAGAATTCAGCATAACAATCTAGCTTTAGAAAAATCACAATCCTTGCCCCATACCCAACCCAGAAAAGTTGGGCAGGGAGGGTGTTAGGTACTAAGCTTGGATCCTAGAACAATAGGCAGGTAGGATCCTAGAATGCAGCAACTAATTGGCTTGCAGGAGAAGACCAATCAGGCTCCAGGAGGAAGTTAATCAGCCTATTTAGGCTGGTACGATCATAGAAAGCAACAACTGATTGGCCTGCAGGAGAAGACCAATCAGGCTTCAGGAGGGAAGCAGAATCAGCCAATCAGACGGGACTCATTGTGTAAATAATGTATATAAAAGCCTGAGGTTTGGGGGGAAATTCATACACTGTTTTACAAGCTGCAATAAAGAGCATGAAATCACTGCAGAGTATATTTCAGAGGGGTTATAGCTTCATTGAACACAGTGGGACTTATCCCTGTCCTGAGTGAGTGTGCATAGGGCTTCGCTGTGTACATGAAGCTAAAGAACCACAAACAGCCCTTGAATTTTTCAACAGATGAGACTTTCAGGGTGGGAAGGGGACTTGTGTTACAAGTGTGCACTTGACTCAAAAAGAATAAAAATGCTTCCTGGCTCTGGTCTTATTGGAAAGACCTAAGAATTCCTTCTCCCATTATGCTCTCAGAACTGAAAGTCCCCCGCATTCCTTCTCTTTGAAGGGGTGTTTGTGAAAGTACTGGAAAGTACTTGTTTCAGCCTTGTAAAAAGGTAAAGGACCACTGAATGGTTAGGTCCAGTCAAAGGTGCGGCGCTCATCTCACTTTTCAGGCCAAGGGAGCTGGTCTTTGGCCACAGACAGCTTTCCAGGTCGTGTGGCCAGCATGACTAAATCACTTCTGGTGCAACGGAAGCCAGAATGCACAGAAAAGCTATGTACCAACTCTTAATAGATGCTCAATAACTAGACAGAGAGGGGTAGTGAGAGAAAAGGAGGCACATCTGAATGTGCAGTTCACAGACACGGAGTGGATAAGTGAAGCCCATTTCTGCAAAACTCGGGAACAGGACTAAAATTAATACACAGGTGACGTTGAATTCTGATTTAACTTAGTTACATTAATCTGAATCTGTCAACTCTGTGCTGCGGAGAATGTTCAATTAAGGGTACACTGCTTTACCCATGGTGAACCTTTGAAAAGGAACTGAAATCCCGGGGAACAAATTTCATTTTAATAAGCTAGATTGTACTGCAACCTGAGCTACCTGACCCTGCCTGGGCACTTCTATTTTTAAAGATGGAAGTTGACAACCCCTTGATGCACAAAGTACTGATACTTAAAGAGCTAGTAGCTTCCAGGCTGGAGAAATTATGCTACTGGAAAGATTTGAGGAACCCCTCTGTTAATAATTGGGATAGGAGGCTCTGGTAGTTGGCTTCAGACAAGAAATGGACTCCACAATGTAAAGGGTCAAGGGGAGAAACATAATCAGAAAAATTATTGGGCGTTTGCTTCCTATTTATTACTTACAGTAAGGCAAGGGATTCAAATGCTGCTCCAATTTCTTTTGGGAGTGATTTTCTGGTCTCCAGCTATGCGAGCATGATTTTTCTTTTATTGCGTTGTAGGCTTACCTATCTGTAACAATACTACAGGTGGTTACTTAATTGTGGGTTTCTTTATTGTTGTTAAACAATAACAACAAATTGATTTTTAAAAAAAGAATCAGAAGGGACTTTAAAAGCTCATCTCGTTCACCCTCCTGCTTGATGAAGGATCTGCAATGTAGAATCCAACTGCAACAAGCATCCTCTTTAATGGAGAAGGGCAGTTCTGGAAGCTTCTGCAGTTGGTCTGTGCATGTTTAGTTCACAGAGCTGGACTGCTCAAAGACCACAAAGAACATCTACAGCAAGGATGGAGAACCTGGTTCTCCAGATATTGTTGCACTGCAACTCTTATCATCCCTGACCATTGGCCATGTTTCCTCCCAGGTAAGGGGCACATCCTTCAGTATTCTCCCAAATTCCAAAAAATTCTATGCTCAGTAGATATCCAGTCTTTAAAATTTATCCTGAAACATACCTCAAAGTCTGAAAATAAGAAACCATTGATTTTGAAAAATGGTTCTACTGCAACACATTTCTTCAGCTGCCCCTGTTTCTTTATTCTAACCGCAGGGAAGCAGCTGTAAGTCTGTGCACCTTAATTCTGTCTATTCTTCAGCCCTAGATTTCTTGCCATATACATATGTTCAAATAGCAGGTAACAATGTGGCTTAGCTGCCTGATGAGCCCACTCAAACAGATGGTCTTCTTGCTTGGCAGACTTGTAGCCATAATTGAAACACATAGACACTAAAGCTTCAGAAACAAATCCAGGCTGAATGATGAAGTCTTTGGATGGATGGATGCATTATGCATTATCATTTTTGGGGGTTGGGTTTTCGACTTCCCCACACCCCAGGTACTTAGTTGAACTAATAGTCAACAGAAGCATAGGGCCCCAGTCAAGGGAAGTAATAGTCCCATTCTATTCTGCCTTGGTCAGACCACCCTGGACTGCTGTGTCCAGTTCTGGGTACTGCAATTTAAGATGGATATTGACAAGCGGGAACGTGTGCAGAGGAGGACGACCAAGATGATAAAAGGTCTGAAACCAACCCTTATGAGGAAATGATTGAGGGATTTGGGTATATTTAGCTTGGAAAAGAGGACACTGATATGATTTTGTTGTTTAGTCATTTAGTCGTGTCCGACTCTTCGTGACCCCATGGACCAGAGCACGCCAGGCACTCCTGTCTTCCACTGCCTCCCGCAGTTTGGTCAAATTCATGCTGGTAGCTTCGAGAACACTATCCAATCATCTCGTCCTCTGTCGTCCCCTTCTCCTTGTGCCCTCCATCTTTCCCAACATCAGGGTCTTTTCCAGGGAGTCTTCTCTTCTCATGAGGTGGCCAAAGTATTGGAGCCTCAGCTTCACGATCTGTCCTTCTAGTGAGCACTCAGGGCTGATTTCCTCAAGAATGGATAGGTTTGATCTTCTTGCAGTCCATGGGACTCTCAAGAGTCTCCTCCAGCACCAGTTGTCTTTGTCCATGGAGTTTTCTTGGCAGGGATACTGGAGTGGCTTGCCGGTTCCTCCTCCAGGTGGATCACGTTTGGTCAAAACTCTCCACTATGACCTGTTCATCTTGGGTGCCCTGCTCGGCATAGTTCATAGCTTCTCTGAGTTATTCAAGCCCCTTTGCCACGGCAAGGCAGTGATCCATGAAGGACTGATATGGTAGACATCTTCAAATATCTGAAAGGCTTTCACATGGAAGATGGAGCAAGCTTGTTTTCTCCTGATCTGGAGAGTAGGATCCACACCAATGGATTCAAGTTACAAGAAAGAAGATTCCAACTAAACATTAGGAAGAACTTTCTGTTTGACAGTGGAACAGTCTCCTTCCTTGAAGGTTTTTAAGCAGAGGGTGGATGGCCATCTGTCATGAATGCTTTAGTTGAGATTCCTGCGTTACAGGGGGTTGGGTTTAATGACCCTCAAGGTACCTTTCAACTCTACAATTCTATGATTCTATATTTCAAGGGAAGAAAATGTATGAAGAATCCAAATTGCAATTGCAATCTATTTTAGGAAGCAAAATAGTCACCTTCCAATCTTGGACCTGAATAGGGCTAGCACAGTTGTAGAATCATAGAATTGTTGAGTTGGGAGGTATCTCCAAGTGTAATCTAGACCAACCTCTTGCAATGCAAGAATCATAGCCTTATATTCAGCCAGACAATTGGTCTGTCTAACCCAGGAATCCCCGAGCTGAGTGCAGCCCCAATCCAGCTTGGTCCCCACCTCCCAGGTTTTCCCCAAGCTGAAATTCTCTAGAAAAACACATGACCTTCATTGTCATTTTTATACAAAACAAACCACCTTTGGAATGTATAGCCTTTGATAAGAAGCCCAAGTGGCCAGCATATCTGATATAGGCAGCAGAACTGAACTGCTAGCTGGACGTTTGACTCAGAAAGTAATTATCTTCAGCAGCAACTGGAGTTAATACTTTTGCTGTATTTGGCAGATACTATGATACATCTGTGCAATCAAAACATACTTGAGATAGCCCATTAGTTTTCTGCTCAATGGCAGAGCACATTGTGCTGTTCCGATGTGTCTTTTAAAGGATAACTTGCACTGTGACCCTCTCCCCCAGTAGTATGAAAGGAAGTCTCCATTTCTGGCGCAACTGCTCACTCAAAGGAATTTCATGTTGCACCAATTATTGCTTAAAGGTCAGTGTTTGGTGGCCGTTTTTGTCAAGAATCACTTGCGGTATTGAGAGCAGAAATGGATTGATTCACTGAGGTTGCTTCACTTACACACACCCAGTTTCAACGTATTGATCTACATTAGCCTAAGCCATTGTAAGTTTAAGTGCTGTCACAAACACGGCTGAAGCAGTGTCCTTCCAAGGAAGCGAGAACAGCACGTAGGCTGCTGCATCAGCAACTAGGCTGTGTCTTGAAGAGCCCTAAGATAAGGAAAAGTGTGAGTCTTCACTATGCCAAGTCCAAGAATGTAGGGAAACTTTTTGATTTGCATTTAAAACTTTGCTGGCAAACAGTGGCTCCCCAACTCCTGCCGCTCCCCTGACCACAGACCATTTGAGAATTGCTTGGGGTCTTGGAAGAGCGGATAGTGAGTTTCTTGCCTGTGGTAGCAATTGTGATGCATTGTGCTGGATGCCATACAGTTTTTAATTGTAGTTTCCTCTGGAATTCAAAATTGTAATGCACTATAATACAGTATAAGAAATAAAAGGCAAAAAAAGAGAGTTAAAAATCAATGTGAATATTTGATGCAGGCAAACCACAGGCCACCTGAATGAAGCTCACAGACCATAGTTTGGAAACCCACAGTGGAAAATTAATCATTTCTTTAGGAAAGTCTATACAATCATATTGAATAACAGAAGAACAGTTAGATCTTTTGTATTTGCTCTAAGAAGATCAGGTGCCAAGCATTCCACCAGAGGGGTTATCATGCATCGCCAGTATGTTTGCCTCCTTAAATACTCGATTGGCTATAATTTGATATTATACTGCAAGTATTGCAAATTCCTTCAGTAGCCAAGTGTCACCAATTTAGCAGTATAGACCGTGTATACAAGATCTTATTTTACTACACTAGGGATTATATAGCTATATCTGAAATTTCATGCATATCAGTTAATATCTTGACCCTCCTCCACAAAAATAGCTGTTTACTTGGCAGTTTTCCTGTCATGAAGGCTGAAATTTCAATTCAGTGGAGCAGCGTCAAGATATTAACTGATATGCATGGAATTTCAGATACAACTATATAATGGACTGATTGACATTTTCTTCAGCCCCAGACTTTAAACACAGCCAGTTTCAGGTGAGTGAATGTTGGGATGATGGTACGTGAACATTATGAGATTCACATGGTGTTCTTCAGCTGTGATGCAAGGGAACTGAGCTTCATGGTGTAACTGAATAGGTTAGCAAGTCAGCAAATGGAATGTCACCTTTGCCCCTGCTCTCAATCCACCCACTCTGTCCCTACCATCACATCAAGCCAAGTATATCACAGCCAGTCTCCTTTGTTGCCAGAAAACCAACTGTAAGGCTGTTCTCACTGGCTTGGAGGAAATAAAAAGTAGTATTAAGAAGGGGCAGGAAATGGCTGGTGGCTTGAGTCATTGGTTTATTCCATTTTGAAGCTGGAATAACCCACAGAGAACCTTTTTTTTATTATTCTGTGTCCAAACATATTCATTCTGACCCAAAACATCTGTCTTAGCATCAGAGATAAAGGGGAAAAGTCAGCAGAAGAAGATTGGAAGAAATTCAAGGAATATCTACAGAAATACTATAAAATTAATGAACTTTGAAAAGATGTTGATTTGAACTTTGGTGGTCTCTAGCTGTTATGATAAAGATAATGGGGATTATAATTGTTTTTGTTATTAAATTTTAAAAAAAAGTTGAGTGGAAAATAAGGTGATATTTTAAAAGGAATGTTAAGAGATTAGGATTTGCTGAATTAACAAATTGAACTAGAGAACAAGAAGGGGAGGTATGAGGAAGTCAAAGAAACATGTGACCGAAAAACTGTTATTGAAACCGAATTGTTTTTAATATTTTTCTTTTTCTTTTTCTTTTTGTGTTTATATAAAATTGGAAAATTCAATAAATATTCATTTAAAAAAAAAAAAAGATAAAGGGGAGGGCTGACGGTCCCCAAACAAACTTTTCTGTTGTCAGGATGCTCTTGGAATCACACCATTCATTGGAGGGACTCAAAACCTCTTCCATCAGTTTGGGGGTATCAAAACGCAATACCTTAAAAAAAAAAGCAATATAAACTTTACACTACTTCATATCAAAAGGTGGGACTTCTGGTGAAAAGGCGACGAGGGTCCTGTCACTTTTAGTTTAATATGTGGTAGTCACCTTCCAAGACACTTGCAGACATGGTCTTGTCACACCCAATAACATTCTTATAATATTGAATATTTATTTATGGATATTTGATTTATAAATTGATGCCTAAAAACAATGGTGGAATTGCAGCTTTTAAAAAGAAACTTAAGGCTAACTGATGCCATTTTATAAATACTTGCTGACCAAATGTTCCAACGATAAAGTTTTCCAGAAATTATTACACAGAAGCACAAATATGAACAAAGCTTTTATTTTAACCACGAACATCAACAATTGGCATAAAATGCATAAAAATACAGTATTTTTGTGCTGTAATATAATTACAAAAGACATCTTCTTGAATGTTAATTTTCCACAGCCCAATCCTCGTTAGTGGTTGTCTTAACAAATAGGAAACAAAATGAGTTTTTTCTAAACAATCAATTAAAACCCTTTCTTTAGCTCTCCTCACTTTAAACAATCAGAGACACAACCAAAATATGGCTAATCCCTCTTATATCACTATCTTGAAATCCACTTTAATAGTCTATGTAATAAATTATGCTTCTTGCTGCAGAATTTACTACATTTAAGTCACAGACAAAGCTGTGCCTGCAGTACAGAAGTTAAAATTCAACAGAGAGCTGAACAAACAGTTTTCCAGATGGTTCCTTATCTAGATGATTTGCAATGTTTTTTAGTAGCTGTTGCATAAACAGAATTCATATTGCCTTTTTGGCAGACTGTTCCCCCACCTCTCGCATATGACAATTTTGCTCTAACAATAAAAAAGCAAATTCCTGCCTGAAGTTGAGCTGTGCATCATCATCATCAGAATCTCACTAAAAGCAGAAATCAAAATACGTGGCAGTTTAAAAAAAAAGGCAAAGATACTGTTGTAGTTTATGTAATATTTGCCAAACTATTAGTTTTACTTTTACATAAATTAACTATTCTAAGATGTATAAAAGAGCCACAAAAATTGAAATGAGTTTATTTCCATTTATTTTACATTGCTCTAGTGGTTACATTTTGTTTCTCAGGGAATGGTATTTCCTATCAATTTAGACTCTCTTTCTACAAGGTAGGCAAAATATGTTCTATTACTAAATTAAGGCCAAAGCATAAAAAGATTTTTCTAAAACCTGAAAACTTTTTCCTTGTTAATATTTCATATGTGCAAAATTTGTTAAGTTTTGTCTACTTTGGTGATAAACCATTTCAACAGCTGGTAGCAAAAATACTGCTTACTAAAATTAGTTTCATTGGTCTGATTTTAGCAACTATTTTAAAAAGAAGGCTGAAGATCGTGGATTGTGCACACTTGCCATCTAAAATATGAAATTCAAAGTTATTCAGAATAATTTCCATGTAGAACAAAAACTTAAAATACATTACCTAGCTCTAAAATGACCTAAAACATTGGGGGTTTTTCATCGGTTTTCATAAACAGCCACTTGCACATAAATGAGATAGTGGAAACTATCCAATTCCTTCACAAAAAATATACATATTCATAAAAGGTGCAATATGAGATGCATGCTGGGGGAATGGGGTTAGCAATATAATGTGGCAACTGTGTATGGAATGCTGCGCCTTCCTAGCTATTTCGGGTTGAAAAATGCACTGACTATACTAGGAAAGATCATCCGCCTCTGCAATTTCACTGATTTTGAAACCTGGCATACTTTTCCACAGCCATTTTTGCTCACTTGCTTTGGATCAGTATTTATTTAAAAATGTTTGAACACATAAACATTTGCATAGCAAATTTTAAAGAACTGACCCAAGTCTACGACTGAGAATATTTTAAAAATGTCCTCATTGTAAAAGTCTAGTAATCCCTGCAGTATACTGTACTCCTGGGACCCTAGCGCTTCCAATTCTGAACGCATTTATTCAGAAGCCGTTATCATTTACATCAATGGAATGTACTCACCATTTAAGGCTGATCCAATGAAGTAGCCCTATATGCAGCTACACGGTTTTAAATATGAAAAAGGGATAGAGCCTATGTAGGCACAAAGCTTTGGTTGCTACAACTGACAAAGGAACTTCCTGAGCATAGAATTCTCTGGAACACAGCCTATGTCTAATGGTGCAATCCATTAAAATGAATGTCAAAAGTCCTGTTGGTTTTAATGGACATTGAACTGAGAGCTCTCTTTTACTTAGTTGCCAGTTTAAAAAATACACATACTGTCAGAAAATGCGTTGCACTGAAGAGTCATTCCCGGGTGACTTCTAATACTTTGTATATATTGTTGTTGAACACGGTTCTGAAGTATGGCCTGGAATCCATGCTCATGAGGGTACATAAGGGAACTTTTCCAGCATTGGCAGTATCTTCTATATCCCAGATTTCTGGCATGCTGCAGCCGGGCCTAAAAAGTATTTAAATACTGTCAGCAAACAGGAAACACATCATTTGAGTGAATGGCGGAAGAACAACACTGATCAAGTGTAATTATTTTACTGACAACAAAGCTGATACTTTCCCCCATGTTACTTTTTTACTTACTAAATCACTTTAATCCTAAGACCCCACTATCCCTCCTCTCAAGCCTCTCCTAAGGGTTGGGGTCCCTCCTGAACAATGTGGGATGCAATTAGGAAACTTTCATTCCGTGAACTAGTCAATTTAGGATCTAGGCCAAAATTGGACACCATTTTACACAGCTTAGGCAAGGTCCCAACCCTCAGGAGAGGCTTTATCAAGTGTGCAGATTCCTGCTGGGGAGAGGGGGTGATGGGAAACTTTTCATCCACAACCTTTCTTAGGATCCATGCTACAGTGGTACCTTGGGTTAAGAATTTAATTCGTTCCGGAGGTCCATTCTTAACCTGAAACTGTTCTTAACCCGAGGTGCCACTTTACCTAATGGGGCCTCCCGCTGCCACCGCACGATTTCTGTTCTCATCCTGAAGCAAAGTTCTTAACCTGAGGTACTATTTCTGGGTTAGCGGAGTCTGTAACCTGAAGCGTCTGTAACCTGAAGCGTCTGTAACCCAAGGTACCACTGTATTAAAATCCACACCAACAGGATGGGTTCCTAGAATGTTGAAGGAAACGTGACACACTTTTTAATTTGGAAATCCGCCATGATGGAGTAAGACCGAGCTGCAGAGTTATAAATAGTCACAGGGGGAGGTGAGCTCTTAATATGTCATTATATCTGTATTTCAAGTCCGAATTGGTCAATCTCCCCTGGAAAGGCTAATGTTTGATGCAACCGGTCTGGGAAAATTAACGAGCAAACGCCTAGATTTGATTTCATCGGAACTGAGAGAAGATGGCGTCTGCCGGCAGCGAAATGACTTTTGGATTGATTTGGCACAAACACCAGCGTTTGGCACAAACACCAGCAACAATAGAGGAGAATCATACATATAAAATCCACACAGAAATACATCATTGCTTACTTCAACTCGCTTGTGGAAACAACTCAGAAGCCATGAAAGAAGGAAGGTTAACAACAGGAAGATTTAATGGAACTATTGGAAAGACTATCCAAGGCAGCAGAGATATGAGATGATCAGAGGCCCCCTGAACTTGAAGCATGGGAAGTCCCAACAAAAAAAAATATAATTTAGGCAGAATATTTGGACTATTTGATATGTATTTGTATAATTTGGAACATTTAATGTGGTTTGATTGGATTGTTAAAAGAGGAAACTTAATAAAAACGATTTAAACAAAATAAAAAAAATAAAATCCACACCAACATTTAAACAATGTAGTGGAATCTAGAGCAAAATACTATGAAAATTGGCATCCTTGCCAAGAAACTTTACAATGACAGTGCTGCTCAAGCAGCTTCATTCAGAATCTATCTGCAGTCACAATATAAAATGACTCGAGGGATGAGGAGGAGGATTTAAATCACACACAGCTCTATCCAAGACAGGGGTAGCCAATGCAGTGCCCTCAATGTGTTTTGGACTCACATCCCTATTAGCCCCAGCCAGCAAAAGTCAGGGAAGACAGAAGCTGTATTCCCAACAAAACTAGGAGGAGGGGGCAGGCACAACCACATGGGCTGTCCCTGATGTAAAAACCCATTTAATTTCAATGACCAATCCTTACTAAGGGTCATCAAAAACTCAGGGTCCAAAGTTCCACAATGATGCTCATACGAACTTAAGAAAATCCTTAGAGATCCAAGTAGATCTTATTAATATTCAGAACATAAGAAGCAACAAAAAACGAAATATATTGTATCCGACACAGCGGCTACAAAAGCAAAATTCTAATTTTAAGGATTGCTTTGAAGATCACTTTCAACCATTAGCACCAACTGCCCAAATTCCAAAAACTAAAGGTGGACACCACCAATAAGAGTTGACCCAATGTCTCGTGGTTTATAGAAGGTTTATAGAAACCACCTCAGCATGACAAGACGTCACAGAAAAACCCCAAAGTTCTGCACCTGCACTTTCTCCTAACCAGCCGGTGCAAAGAAAGCACTCAAACCCCTTGATCACTGGTAGGAAAAGATCAGGGTAAACTTACATACTGATTACTTACTTAGATCTCCTCAGGCACCAAGAATCTTCTAAAATGTAGTAATTTACTCCCAACTTCAGCAATTCCCTTTTAACTTCTTTTGCTGGTTTTCGGCTATACATGGAATAAACTGTTTTCGTTCTTGCCCTAAGAGGAAGAGAAAGCTACAAATATACCAAGTAACCAAGAAAAAAAAATAACTTGAGCAAACAATACACAGCTCATCACTGAAGTAAAGTGGAAAAGAATGTTTGCGGTATACAGCTAATTTGGTGTATTTTTTTAATATAGTTAATAACACACTTCATGAGATGTCTGACATATATATTTGTGGTAAAATACACAGGAGGATAAACAAAACTAGTAAGATAAGGACTGAAGGAAATGGAAAAAGCACATAGTGGTAGCTAATACCTGATTTAGTTAACATTTGCCAGAAAATCAGAAACAAATATGAAATAATTGCTGGAGCACAAATCCTAACCCCAAATGGAAGGAAGGTGGTTACTTCCTGAAGTGTAAGAACAGAAAGTGAAAAGCCTCACTTACCATGAGTTTTATTTTTAGTCAAGAGGCAAGGGACAGGGAACAGCAAAGGGTTAACTCCTCCTGTGGCAGAAGGCAGTGCCAAGCAAAAACCTGGTGCTGGATCCCAGGGAGAACAGCTCTCTCAGGTTCAGAACTCAACTTTAGTAGGAAAAAACCCAGTACAGTGGTGCCTCGCAAGACGAAAAGAATCCGTTCCGCGAGTCTCTTCGTCTTGCGGTTTTTTCGTCTTGCGAAGCAAGCCCATTAGCGGCTTAGCGGATTAGCGCTATTAGCGGCTTAGTGGATCAGCTGATAAGCGGCTTAGCGGATCAGCTGTTAAGCGGCTTAGTGGATCAGCTGATAAGTGGCTTAGTGGCTTGGGAAAAAGGGGGGGAAAGGAAAAAAACCCCGCAGGAACTCGCAAGACATTTTCGTCTTGCGAAGCAAGCCCATAGGAAATTCGTTTTGCGAAGCACCTCCAAAATGGAAAACCCTTTCGTCTAGCGGGTTTTCCGTCTTGCGAGGCATTCGTCTTGCGGGGCACCACTGTACCACAGCTCCGACACAGGGTGCAAAACGGGCAGACTTTTGGCTCAACAACAATGACTAAGAAAGCACACATAGGCCTAACATTGTATGTCAATGTGTTTGCTTCTGGGGATGCGTCCTTCAACAGGAGGGTTTTCCAGCTGGTATTTTAAGCAGGTCTTTGTCCCACCTTGGAATATAGGTAACTGTTTTGGTGTTGCCCTCCTGATTGCTAACTAAGGTTGGGAAGATGGGACTTTCCATGAACTTCCATTATAGTAAGCAGGCAAGAGAGCATGGATATTCACTCAGTTATTTAAATATTCTGTGACAGAGATGCATTTTCCATGTTTCAGTCAAATGAGATCCTGAGTGGGGAGAGGCATTACTTTTTGAGTTGGTGTTCTGCCAAAGGGACTACGACCAAACAGGAAGCACACCCTGGGCAGATCTCTGTGAAGCTCAGGTTGAAGAATCATATGAGCAGGCTTGAATGATGTTGCTTTAACACAGACTAAGACTTACATAGAGCTGCAGTTCTGTGTCAGTGTCTAGTTCCACCTCTTATGAAGAAAAGCTAAAGGGGCTTTGTCTGTTTCCACAACTGTTGATTCTAATGGAGCAGGGAAAGTACCATTGGTATCTAACTGGGCCATGGCCACCTCAGCGCCGCAGACCCAAGGTTACTATTGTTCTTGGTGCATCTCTAAAGGGAGTCCCTCTATGCAGATTGGAGTCCGTGGTCTACCATCACACGGCTTGACAAAGCTACTGGAGAACTCTGAAAGGAGGAAAGTGGCCACGGCAACTGGTGGGAGCAGTGATTGCCCCAAAGTGTCATTTGGGCTGCTGAAATACATAGGGCAAGAACTTTTGCCATGGATGGGATGTTGGCTTTGTTGGACAACATCAAAGTCCTGGTCACCACCTTGATCTTTGTGATGCGCTCTGGGGAGAGCGATATCAGCCCCTCTGAACATTTGGCTTCTTGAGGTGAACAGAACTAGACCCTCCCTCCCTCTGCTTCCTTCTCCCATCTGTTTAGAAGCATTAGGTAAAGGTAACGGGACCCCTGACCATTAGGTCCAGTCGTGACGGACTCTGGGGTTGCGGCGCTCATCTCGCTTTATTGGCTGAGGGAGCCGGCATACAGCTTCCAAGTCATGTGGCCAGTATGATGACTAAGCCGCTTCTGGCGAACCAGAGCAGCTCATGGAAACGCCGTTTACCTTCCCGCTGGAGCGGTACCTATTTATCTACTTGCACTTTGACGTGCTTTCGAACTGCTAGGTTGGCAGGAGCAGGGAGCGAGCAACAGGAGCTCACCCTGTCGCAGGGATTTGAACCGCCAACCTTCTGATCAGCAAGTCCTAGGCTCTGTGGTTTAACCCACAGCACCACCCACGTCCCTCCTAGAAGCATTAGGGAGAACAAAAAAGGCTGAAGAAAAAACAGGGGTTCTATTGCCAAGTAGGATCTCTTTAATAGCAAGGAGATGCTGCTTTGAAATCAAAGGCAGAGCCACAAAACTGAAAGGACTCTCCTCCTTGGGAGGAATGCAAATATTTTGCTGTCTTTTGTCAAGCCTTGCTTTCTTTTAGAGGAGGAGTTTGCCCTTTGCTGCTGCCTGCTCTCCATCTTGTTGATACAATAGCAACTCACACTCTTTATTTTAAGCCAGGAGAAACCACAGGATTAGTGAGCTTGCATGCCTGAAGGAAACAAGTCTATTGCTGACTTACTCATCTCTCTCTACAGCAAAGCTTCTGTCTAAAGCCAATAACTATATTTTATTCATCCTATTTTAATCAATTAAAAGGCAATACAACATAATGCTATATTAAATCAGTTGTTTATTTGAAACTACCCAGCTAATTTCAAACTCATCCAACCCTGTATTTTAATCTTTCCTCCCAAACAATACAAAATAAGATTTGCTCAGTTCACCACCACCTTTGATCCATCTCTATAGATCATACTCCAGTCACCAGCTTCCCATTTAAAGCACCCAGTGACAACCAGTTGTTTTTTTAATCCAAGAGTATGATAATTTGTGAACAATATATTCAAAGTACACAGGAGGCCAGAGACCTCTATACAAGTATAATAAACCAAAGGACCTGAAGAACACAAGCCAGACCCATTTCATTGTTTGTTTCAACAAAAAAGGTACATGCTGCACCTGTAGAACCTCACAGAATCATAAAAAAGAGATAAGATTACACTAATCAAAAGTGGAAACAGCATTTTAGATGCAATCTGAAAAAGTCCAAGTGTCCCAGCACACAAAGCTCCAGCTCATATAATTCAGGGAGCAAAAGGCACAGCTTTTATTCCCAATTTTTAGAAGTCTTGTTACATCAATTTCCTTGTTGAGTGAATCAGAATATAGCTAGCCTTAAAATTTGAAGTTTAAATCTTACCGTAAGCCTGCATCTTCATAATGAGGATGGTTCACGATAGGCCGAAGAGCAGACAATTTTACACTTGCCATTGTAGGCATTGGACCCGCAAAAACAGCATCTGAAAAAGAAAATTAAAAATCAAACAACTGAGCAAAGTATTGTAAAAATGTAGAATAAAGTAAAGATGACTAAACTTTTTAAAAATCAGAGCTCAAAATGTACATTCATATTAATACATTCAGGCATGACATCATTCTTAGTGGCAAAACTAAAACTACATCAGATTTCATCTAATACTCTAATTGTTCTTACCTTGTTCTTGATATTTTAAAATTATAATACTTCAAATTCTCTACTTAATACAAGTCTTAATGTACTATAAAACAATACAGTTACAGAAACCTTAGAGACTGGTCCTTTCATTCTTATGTCACTTACTATAAAACACAACACTGGGGAAAACAGCATAATAATCCTGTTCTTCAACACAGGACACAAAATTGCTGCTCGCCTTATGATAGATGCTGTAGCAGATACTGGGGGAAAAAACACAAAAGCACAAAAAAAGCCGGGGGTCAAGTGTTTGTTTTACCTGGTTTGGTCTTTTCTTTTATCCATAACAGTAGCTCTTCCTGGGGCAAGTTGCTAAATTCTCCCACAATGCTCCATTCTCTTTGAAGGTTCGCTACTCCTTCAAATGCCATCATTGCTAAAATCGCAAGAACAAGTGTTCCAGGCTGGATTTTGCTAAACAGCCATCCAAACAGCTGATATGAAGAAATTAAAAGCCATTTAACTGTACATACAACTTAAGTTTCTAAATTTCCATTTTTTCAAAACACCAGCTAAACACCAGCTTAACAAATTACACGGAACAACATGACAACTCAGTTCACAATACATTTTCCACTGAAATTAACAATAACCATAAACTCTAATATCAATATTAAAAGTATCCACCGTAGCACAGTGTGTTTATCTCCTTGCATGTTAATGCAATCAAAATTAAAATAATTAAGCTGTGTCATTTTATTGACTAAGGCATGGACGCTCTGTATGTATATCCATATTGACCACTGGAACAAATCTATGTTGAGAGATAACATTAGACAAAGGTATTGTCACTAACACAAGTTTCCATTGATTTCTTATCCTTTATATTGTATAAATGCAATATGTTTTCTGTCAGCTCACAATATTTTGATAGCATGTTTTTTCTGTATTGTGTATTTACTAATAACTATATATTTTTGTAATTCTATAATCAAGTAATTCAAAATATTAAACATTTGGCATACTGAAATGCTATATCAGCCCCTCTGTAAAACATATTAAGTAAATTACTACAACAGCCGGACAAATAAAACAGTAGCTTACTTGCTTTGAACATATCAAGGATGCCATGATGCACATATGAGGTGTCAGAAACAGCTTTAGTCTCATAAATAAAATAGCAAGAACAGTAAAAAATATAAGCTGTAGTGCATGGTATACTATCTGAAAACAAACAAACACAAAGGCATAAGAAAATAATGCTTATTAAAAGAGCTGTCAAAACTATTAACATAAACCTATTAACTATAAGAAAGAAGGCGTACCTTTTTATGTAGATGCTCCTTGGAGCACTGCATTATTTTTACATTTAAACCCATGGGGGGGCAGGGGAGAGAAAGACTATGAATAAGAGACAAAACACTTTAGAAAGATGAATACCCCCGTGGGAATGGAAGAGACTAGTTTGAAGCTCAGTTTTAATTTCTGCATTTTTCTGTACATTTATTAAAATAACCGAATTCCATTTCATTCTGGTTTTATCCCACACCACCACTCTAATCCAACAATGATTTGGATGCAAATAACCCATACTGATGAGTTTCACTAATAACAGAGAAGATAACTCTGATGTGTAAATGGAACTTCCGGAAGTATAAGGATTTACTCGTTCACTTTAATGAAGAATATGCCCCCTTTGCTGCCTGGACCTGTCCTCCTACACTGAAGGAAATTGCAAGATATTATGCATTTCTTCTGTGTGCGCACAGCACATGTGATTAAAGGTAAACTGTGGCTATGCTTCAAGTAATCAATAGGGGTGTTGTGAACATTCAAGCAATCCTGGGGCAAAGTATTGGGGCGCATACATGTTCCCAGGCCCATTCTCATCCTGATATTCTTAAATCACCACCACCACATCCACTTGTTCCATAAATTCCCCACAAAGTACAGGAAGATGTTAGATGCCTCTGCAGAGCATCTTTCCCCTCTGGGGACTGTGTCTTCGTCCCAGAATCCCCAACAGAAACCGATAGCACATCATTTCCCCTCGAAAGCAGGCCTTGGAGGGTTTCTACCCTTCAGAATTGACACCTGCAGTGTTATGTTTTCACTGGAGGTTTTAAGATTGGCAATCCCAGTCCTGGGCAGGAAAAAATAAGCTGCAGGGAGATTTAAGATGTTGGACGCTCTCTCTTTGCCCTTGTCCCAAAGTATATTTCTGAGCTCTGAGGCAGGAATAGGAGGCAAAGTTAAAACCTGTCATTTGATACTTAGCACTTCACACCTATGTAAAAGAACAGTTTGATGTAAATCCACACCAAACAAGCAGTTTTTGTCCACGTCAAACAACTCGGCAAGGAAAGTGGCCTATGTTTGAAATTTTAATTCTAAGAACCCTGATGTGCACCACCAATTTAAACTTGTGCAATCATTTCCCACTATCTCCATTGTTTTTCTTAAATCGGCACTTCCATTTCCAACAGAAGGTAACTTTTCTAAACTTATCGAGGGAGAGCTCAATAAGCAGAGTTGTAACATAATTCATGCAGGATGAGATCCTTACCTCCCCATGATTGAAATTTTCCTCCTGTCTGAACAAAGAACAGTAAGACTGTTATTTGTTTATTGAATGGAATCAATATGCCTTATGCTACAAATAGTTATTTATAGGACACATCCTCTGTTTACAATCAAACTAAATTAAAAATATTGCAGTGTTTTTAATTTATAAGTCCCTTAAGTTATTACAAAGTTACAATAAAAATGTTACTACTAAATTTATTTTGTAAACTTATTTTTTTATCAATCTGGGGGCTACTCATATGTACAGATGCTCTGATGCATTTGTTGAACTGCACTAAAAGTCTTTCATTAATTTCCAATTTTCAGTAGGATCATTGCTTTTAAAAATGTAATTACAGGGCATGGAAGACTACATAGCAAGACCTCTATACACACACTAATTGCAACCCAGCTAGATTACTGACATGTTCACAAGGCATAAGAAACATTTACTTGCTGTACATATTCATTCCACAAAGTGATGGGAAAACTAACTGGAGACTAGAAGTAAACAATAGGAGCAAAGCTTGGCTGCACAATTACATATAGTCCTTTAGGTAATAATTAATTCAGTGGATTTGCACTCTCATTTCAAAATTTATTTACCTTTCAGATAATTCCTTGCGACACACAACATGTTGAAATGTCTGTGAACAGACAAGAACATGTTTTAAATAGCCTTTTCTCTAAAGCAGATTTAATCATATGCCAAAATTACAATTTCCCAAAGGTTAACAGACAAAATTTTCCAATTACATACTTTGGAATAATTGCTCTTTTTAACAGCAATTCCATCTTCAGGATTATGTAGACTAGATTTTCATTTTTGGTAATCAACATGCATGTCTTTAATGATTCCTGCAGAAATAAGTCTGGTATATAACGGAGCATGTAGCTGAAAGTCCAGATCCAAGTTCATATACTTTGATTTGGCTTTTTGGTCACATGTTCTGCTCTTTTTGTATGTATGTGCAAATACATGCATGCTAGACATACTCAAATTTAAGTATTAATTGCCTCCTTTTAGCATAGTATACACACTAAATGTAAACCAGATGAAAAACAGAAAAGACCTTACCTTCATAACAATTACTGAAAAAACAACAAGAACTACCGGAAGCAGAAGTGTCTTCATGTACTTTACTGGAGTCTGAAACACAGTTTCAATGGTGGTAAATTTTATGCACAGTAATTTTTCTTACAAAACCATTTTCTTTTAAGACATTCTTACTCTAGATTTTCACAATGAACCTCTCCCCAAGTTATTCTATCCAAGAAAAAATGTCAAAACTATTGTGCAGTTAATCTGAATAATGTTTTTCAGTGATTCCATTTGTTGCCCGAAGCTTTCAACCTTCACTGTTCATGAACATAAATTATGGCCTGTAATAAAGTCAAGACACTGACACTTTATCCAAATATTTTGTTTTATCAACTGCTAACTCAGTTTCATTAAGCAATAGAAGAATCCTGAATTGTTATATTTGTTAAAAAAAATAGCATTCCAATCAAACATTATTTTCTGATTAAGGAAGAAAAAACTGCATAAACATTAAGGTGTTCCATACTTCATCCACTGATTTTTAATTACCTGTTTTTCCATGAAATCAAACTCCACAGCACATGTGTACATTGAAGTATGAAAATCCCTATAACCAGTAAATTTTGCCTTCAGCAGGTTGCTTATATGAGCCTGGTAAGAAATTAGAGTGAAAATGTTTGTTAACTGCATTATTTCAGAGATTTTTAAAAAAATAGAGTGGAAAGTACAAAACGTTGGATTATGCTACATTAAAATTGGTTCAATACAAATAAAAGATCATGGAAATGTCTGAGAAAAAGAACAGCAGTTAATTTGCCATGTTAAGAATAAACAACTTGTAAACCATACAGTAGACACTAGGCGAGGGGCTGTCAACTTTTTGGGTGTGTAAGCACATTTGAAATTTTAAAGAAGTGCCCCTGGGCACCAATCACCAACTGGCTGCTATCGGGCATGGTGTAACACAAACTGACTGCCACATCTAAAGAGAGATGGGATAGCAAAAGTGTGTGGACATGCCTCCATATGTAATGGGAAATGCACCTATATTATCCACTGCTCAGAGATAACTATTCACAGCTCTCCTCTGTTCAGAACAGGACTGTGGGTGTCCAATCCCAGCATCCAATGAAAAGTGGGCATGCTGAAGGGTGCGTGTTCAATGTAGGAGAAACCAAGTCAGTGCAAACAGAAACTGTGGAGGACAGCAAGCAGCCTCTCTCACGCATTGTGGGATTCTGAGGGACTACTTACCAAGACTTTTTGCGAGTGTCATAGGAGATACACGTGGGCACAATGGTATCAATGAGCACCACATTGGCAACCCCTGCACTAGGCCACATATAACTGACATGTTGCAGTTTTATTAGATGAAATTTGCGATGCATCCAGTGGAAGATTATATGTGTTTAATTCTTAAGGTGCTTGAAGATTATTGTAATTTTTACACTCTATAAAGTTCAGAATTCAAAATTTGTGCTCAGAAATGTATGCTCTATGAAAGAGAGAATTTGGGGTGGTGTTTGTTTGGTTGTTTTGAGTGCTTTACCATCCTGACAGATTTTATTTGATTAAAAGACTCAAACAACTGCACTACTTGAAAGTTTTGCTGAGTGCTCAGCAACGAATGTTTCTTTTCAATAGTTTGTAACACTTAATTTTCAATAAATTCTGAGTCCCCTATAAAAAGAGACTGATTTTTAAACCACTATGAGAACTGTAGCTCTGTGAAGGGAATAGGGGCTCCAAACAATTATCAGACCCTTAAGAAACTGCATATCCCAGTATTCTTGGGGGGGGGGATTAAAGTGGTGTGCTGCTGCTTTAAACGTATAGTGTAGATGGGGCTATATGATGAAGAAGACATACAAGAAGAATTTTGACAGTGAACAAATGAAACAATGAAGTTTTAAACTTACGTCATCAGCTGTTCCAAATATTAGGCACATCAAGAACTTCAAGGTAATTGTCCCCAAAAAGCAAGAAAATCCTTCAATGGCCTGTAAAATGAAAGGCATGGTTCAACTGAAGAGCAGAAGCAATACTCAGCATTTAATACAAGAGGCACTTTAATTAAAATACATATTATTATGCAACTGTTTCTCTTATTCCTATCTACAATTTTTTATTATGTTGTGTGAGAGCTGAAATGGTAGGTTTTTTTTAAATTAAACCAATTCCTATTGGTGAAAGTGAAGTTTTTTATGCTACTTTCATGCAAAATTTAATATTCACACCCTCTGATGCTGAATTTGGATGGGCTATGCTGATGGCTTTGTGGCCAAAACAGAGATACCCATGAACGCATGGAAAGATTAAGCATATTGGAGGCATTCAGGAGTATACAAAACACTCTGAAAAAAACAGCTGCAAAGGACGGTCAATCCTTCCCCCTAAACAAGTAAACTTAGCTGTTGTACATGCAACCTCTCAAGAATATAGGAGAACAGCAAGAAATAAGTGCACATAGCCCACCAAGATGCCAGAGACAGTTACTTGAGGTTTAGAGGAGAGTGAAGTCAGGAGGAAACCAATGTCCACAAAGGGCTATCCAACCAGTCCCTCAGAATGCCAGTCACCTGCACTGTACAACTACTGAGCTGTGATGCCAGCATCACATAGGTGACTGGTCTAGAACCGAGAAGAGTTTAAAGGCAATACTAGACCGTGCAGCATCTAGAGCATGGGAGGCTACGATGTCCACTGATGCTTCCCTTCTCCAATTCATTTACTACTTTGGCTTCCCACCTACAGAGCTTGTTCACAATATGTGATGGATTCAAGGATTCAAGGCAACAGTCACACACAAACACACCCCACTCCAGCCGACGTGTAATGCCAACAGGGAAGTGAATGGCTGCATGAAGTAACCTCATAGCGCAGCATTTCATTCAGGTCTTACTTGTTAATAATAAAGATGAGGTTATAGAAAACAAAAGGATCTACAATGCATCTATTTCATGTAGTGTTCTCTCTCAAGAAGCCCTTAGCAAATCAAACAGGAACTGACATTAGCAAAGTTCAGTTATTCAACTTACCAAAAAGTTGCTTAAAAGGGATAACAGTCTCCCAATAAATTATTCTCCTTAATACAGTGGTACCTCGGGTTAAGTACTTAATTCGTTCCAGAGGTCCGTACTTAACCTGAAACTGTTCTTAACCTGAAGCACCACTTTAGCTAATGGGGCCTCCTGCTGCCGCCGCGCCGCCGGAGCACGATTTCTGTTCTCATCCTGAAGCAAAGTTCTTAACCTGAAGCACTATTTCTGGGTTAGCGGAGTCTGTAACCTGAAGCGTATGTAATCTGAAGCATATGTAACCCGAGGTACCACTGTAAATACAAAACGCATTCAGCCCCAAAACCAGCTATCAATCACTCAGCTGCTGGCCGAGGACCCCCAAGGCCTTGGGATAGCCTTCCATCAGCCCAGCCCAGCCCCCTCTCTGCTAGGCCCAGATGCTTTTCAGTAACATGTGGCAATGCTGGCTTTGAAAGGAAACTATCACCTACAAATCATCCTACTGACCAACATAGCTGGTAATATATTTATAACACAAAATGTCAATCCTTACCCATACGCTGATACCTCTTCTACTACACATTTTCAGGATGTATTTAGGACCCAGTTCAAGAATACCCTGAAAATAATTAAATTAGTTAATTAAACAGCAATGTTTATATAGCACTCCTCTCAAATGGAGTCCAGAAGGATGAAACAATAAATAAGTCAAAATGAAGTTAGAAAATGCTCAAAACCAGCATTGTAAAAGTATTAATACCAGACACTGAAATTATTGGTTTTATTGCATTACACTTCCACAGAACACTGAGACCCATTGTTACTGCTTTTTAAACATATACTGTACTGTCTGTTATGCAGGATTCTATTGTACAATGGCACAAACTATTTGGACATCACATAATCAGACTTAGGCAGACCCACGGACGTCCAGTTTTGCAATATGTTAACCCAATAACCACATGACAGCATGGAAACAAGTAGTGAGCTATGAATACGTAACTTCTCCAAGCACATACATAGCCAATCATCCAAAAAGACAAACCAGGAATGTCAAAGGACCACCCTACAGTGTCATTCTGCTATCTTTTTGAAGCTGTACTACATGCATACTTCTTTTGATTTAGTTCACTATTTTTGGCTTTCATAAATAATGAAAAGTTATATAATCACACTAATTATCTTATCACCAAATAAAGGGAATGTTACTTCTTCCTGCAAACCTATGGTGCTCAGACGTTGCCTGTATTCAGATTAAGTTGCTTTCAGAGCATGAGACTTGCCTCTTGTTTATTAAGCTGATCCAGAAGATGGAATTCTGATGCATATTATAGTGCTCTTGAAAACCTGAGTTCTTCCCCATTCACTGTAATGTCAAGGCACACAAATCCATTGTGACAACAGCATTTGTTCCCAAACCGCAGTGAGTAGGAACAGTCACAAGGGGCTCTATGTATTCACTGCAAAATGTTTCATCCTTTTGGATAAAGCTTATTTCTGAAATGGTAAAATCTCCTGTCTCCAAGTAAATAACCAGTATCTCCACCCCACCCAACGTCCCAGCCTATATGAAGCGTTTTGTTCAGGTAATCTTGTAAATTATTGCAGTAACTCAGTATAGTACGACAAAGGATTCTTGAGTATTCCTTAACTAACTTACCCAACTAATTACCAAAAAGGCAGCATAATATGATGTCAGCAACATAGAGTTTCCAAACATAAGGACAAAACATACTCCAAGTGATGCCTAAAGGGATATAAACATTTGAACATATTTTAATGCAATCTTTAAGCTAATAATGGATGTGACAGATGCAGTGTCTATGAAAACACTAAGTTTTAATAAATCTTAAGACACAAAAGGTGCTATCTTGAAACAGCTTTATTTCATTTGTAAATATTTCTTATCAGAATAACGCAGCTTCCTAAAACAATTTTTACAAGAATCTCTCAGAATATGCAAAATATGACAATATATTGCTCTTATGTACTACCCACAGCACCATACTTATTTTTAATACTAAACTAACGTCAGAAAATAAATAAAAAGAATCTAGTGTTAAGCTGTTACATGCTGCAGATACGCAATATAAGTCTATAAATATCTACTCAGACGTCTCATTCAGTTTAAAGGGACTTAAGCTGAAATAAGCAAAAAAGTAAATACACACTTTCATTTTTTGTCTACAACCCCCCCCCTTATGAAAAACTTACAAATATAAACTTTTATATTTCTTTTTTGATAAAGAATTCGGCCTCTTTTTGTATCATGACATTCGGAATTATTATTTTCCAGAAAATTTGTAGATAGCCTTGCTTGCCCATTGGGGGTGGAAATGGAAGTAATACATGTATTCAGGCCAACTAAATTGCCACAATATAGCACAAGTTCTCTTGAACTCATTAGGCTGGATAGCAAGCAAAATTACCGCCACCATCAGGGGAAGAAAAGGCTGAGCATGATGGGAATGCCCCAAATCTATTCACACAGGGAGGCTACTCTTCAGTGCAGTAATCTTGGGGCAGGGCTAGAGCAGTCATGTGATGTTGGGGACAGGCCCCCAGTCCTTGCTGAACCTGAAAGTGCTCCCCTCTCCCCATGCTAAAAAAAATGACGATGCCTAAAGTCTGCAATTTAAAATATCTTTATACAAGTGTGCAGGAAGGTATTACACAGACCTGGCTGAATACCCAGTATGAAGTGTCCTAGGGAACTCAACATGTCTGTTCATTAATGTGTGACATTTGTTTGTCCTTATAAAAGTGTTACCCTTAGGGCTGTAACTCTTGAATTTTTCAGAAAGCTACAATGTATTTGGAAAATTCACATCATTTTTCATTTTCTGTCTTCCTTACCCTTCACAGTGGAAAGTCGTCTCTTGACAATGAATCTTAGCACATATTCTGTATATTTGGTGGGATATAGGAGTGATCATCAAGCTTGCACACTCTTTGTTTTAACTGAATTTATATACCGCTCTATACCTGGGAGTCTCAGGGCAGTTCACTCTCCCATCAAAGCACACAGAACCTTTAACACAAACTAGGACCTGCACATGTAAATGTCTAATTGGATGGAGGATAGTTCACCTGAGTGGAATAGGGGAGTGAGAACTTAAAATCATATGCAGAACCATTTACTGAATAAGCCTCCAAGTAATTTAGTTTCTTTCTTCAGTTGCTTTCTTATTTTAAAAACCAACTCTGTGTCCACTATAATCATGATTCAGAAGTAGGTAACTTTAGAAAATTGATTCTACCCCTAAATAATTTAAGACTAAGTATTACCATATGTGCATAAAGTATCTTCTGTAGTTTGGATGAATCAATCAATCCTAAAATATAAATTCCAAAAACTGATGCCACCTGCAATTGAAAAGAGTAAAGTAATTGAAAAAAAGTTCTGTTGAGATCATTATTAAGTAAATTAGCTAGGTTCCAAACTACCATGCAATTCCTTCCGGGAGACATGGGGGTGGGCTGGGGTGGGGACTATTTCTTATGTGAGCCTAAACAGTAGTTTGGATCCTGGCAGTTGCATCACAAGTAATCTGAAGAGATCAGCCACTTCTATGAAAAATTGGAAAGTGAGGCACTGCAAAATGTCTTTTCCAAAGACAATGTGTTTGCATCATTGTAACAATCAAACACAAGAATCACCATTCAACATCACAGGATTGATTAAAGTTATTTCACCCATGGCAACTAGCTCTGAGGGTGAATTTGACACACTTTCAATAATGGCTACTGAAGCCACTGCATCAAACTCAGGAAAGAAGCAAAGGCTGTGTTTGCCCATAATGTTAAGTCATGATTTGTTCAATAAACCACACGTTGTCTCAAAGACAAGCAAACCATGACTTGTTTCTCCAAAGCTTGGTTTATGTTTCTCCCATCTACTCCTCACTCCTTGGCCTGAGTTTCCTGCCAGGCAGAGATAGGAGCAAAGGTTTCTGTAGGGAAAGCGTCAATGAAAGCTTACTAGCTACTCATGCCTCTAGGTTGGTGAGTATCTGGGGAAGGTCTGACCAAATATTAAGAATGGATGTTGTGTGCAGATAGAATGCTAACTCAATACAAAGCACACTTTGGCTCAACAAACCATGGCTTAGGGTTATGAGTAAATCAGACCATAGAATTATTGTAATGCATTCCTTGAACACATGCCCACCATGCAATACAAATTACACCATGAGCTTATTTGTACAAACATACACATACTGTATTGCATATACCCTCCCACCATCACAAAGGAACCAGCTATGAAGAGAGCTAGTGAAAAAGTGCAGCAGCAGCAGCAGTCAGGTCCTCAAATGAGCCTGCACCTCCCACAAACATATGTGTGAACTGCACTATAAAATAGAAATGGATAATTATAATTCAGATCCCTTTTACTGAAATTATCTTACCTGTGTTAGAAGAACAAACTGAGCAAACTGCCACGGAAGCATGAAAAAAACATTAGAAACAGATAGTGCAATCAGGCTTCTTCTATTAACATTCTGAGTCCTTGGGGAAAAAATAAAAGAGTAGTAAGTTCAGTATTAGGATTGTTCATTAATGTGAAGATCAATAGAGAATTAGCTATTTCAAATTGCTTTGTATTTTCACTTACAGTAGTCACAGCTAAAAATGTATAATTTTAAAAACTTTGAATAAGCCTCAGTGATATGAATTCTCACACTCATAATAAATGAACTGTAAAGTAGACATTTACACACACAAAGGATATGCAAATCAAAATGTATGTACCTACGATATTTCTCATCACCATTGTAAAACTATTGTATCAACACAGGGGAGGAAAACCCTCAGTAACATTTTCATCTAATGTCAGACAATATGTCTTAAGCTCTCACACAACCTCAACCAGCTACCCCTTTTACCAGAGGCAGAAAGCAACTTCTGACCAAGCCACTTACTGGATTTAGGTGTATCCAGGATCACCCTGAACCCACTATTCATCCCTAGATTGAAAGAGGAGAAAAGACAGCAGTTTCAGGAAGATCCTGTGTACACATAAACCTGGTATTCAGCCATGTCAGACAGTACCTTTCATTTTCCCCAGTAAAGGTTGATGTCTATGGATATGTAGCAAGAGAAAAATGCCTTTGCTACATTGCCACATATGGAGAAAGAAGAACCCACAATTATAAAAACCTCTGACTGAGGGGAAACTGCCATCCAACCATAAGCCCCAAGAGTGATAGCGGACTGGGAGGCAATTGTGTTCCCCACAACCACCAGGTTCCCATGACCACAAACCTTTCTCTAATCAAGCCAATGGAGCAGTAGTAACAGCACTGATTTGTATAAAGAAAGGAAAGTTAACCATGAAAAAGAACCACCATGGTGGGATGGGTATTCACTTGCAGCAACCATGTTTCTGGGGCTGCAATATTACTTCCAAGACAAAGACACAGCTAAAAACAGTTGTAGTGAGGATGAGTGTTTCCTCGGTGTATTTTCAGCTCCCTGCTTTTGTACCACTGCCATTCACTGGTCCAGTTTTAAGAAAGCGGTGCTGAAAACTTTCAATAATGAACATTCCAAACGTAATAGGAATATCATGCTCTCCACAAGATACAAGTATATAAATCAATACCTTGTTTGGGATTTTGTTTTAATTCTTCATATTTAAGGAGAAAGGAGAAAAATGGAAACTACCTGAGAATGTAGGTTAGTAACAGCATCTGAACCACAAGGAACGGATATGAAAAGCTTTCACGAAGAGGGGGAGTCCACATCACACGAGTACTCTGGAAGTAAAAACTAGGTTAATTCACTGTGTGTTCCAATACTTGTTTTCCACTTCAAAGCAATGTGTTTGCAACTGAAGCTTATATATAGCAAAACTGAAATTGTGGACACTTCCACTAGCAATTAATATCTAAAACAATGTTGCAGTAAAGACTGTAAGAGCAAAACAATGTATGCTTGAAGAATAAAAAGGTAACAAAATTTTGGAATGCTGCTGAAAAACAACTGATTTTGTTTTAACAAAATTTTATCATCTACTCTGGTAACTTCAGTTGAGAAATGCACTGGTGCAAAGTAGTAAAAGCAAAATAAATGGCAAAAATCTCTTACACGTTCATTATTTTACAGATTAAATGATGCAGCTAATCTTCTTTCTGGCATTTTTAGTTCCAGGTGGTATAAAAACATTAGGTGGCATTCAGTGAAAGTCCTACTCAGAGTATGCCTATTAAAAGTAATTAATATGACTAATTTAGTGTCACTAACTGAGGGCTCTTGGAGAAGAGATGGATATAAATTCAATAAATTAATTTTTGTGGGTCTACTCATGAGTAAAACACTTGTTGAATACAACCCATTAGTCCTATAACAGACCAATTGATTTCATCAATACATTTTTATTCAAATTTTTGTAAATAAACAGATTCTTATAAATGTAAGGTACACAAATAAACATGCTAATAAATCTTACAATATATGTACATATCTTTCATTTACATAGTTTATTATATCCCTTCCCTAAACAAACAAACAAAAAACCTTTGGACTCCCCTCTACCCTTTTGGTAAGTATCAAATAAGAATTCTATAATCATGTACTTTGTTTTTAAACTTATATATTAGCTGCTGTTAGCGTTACTCCATCCCCGCTAATATCATCTACAAATTATTTCCAATATATTTCCAATATTTATTCCAGTTTTTATGAAATTCCTGTTCATCTTGATCTCGTATTCTTGCTGTTATCCTGGCAAGCTCTGCATAATTTACCATTTTAAGCTGCCATTCATTTATATTAGGTATAACTTCCGTTTTCCAGTTTTGAGCCAACATAATTCTTGCGGCTGTAGTGGCATAGAGAAATATTATCTTATCTTCTTTTTTGATTTCTTTACCCAGAATTCCTAACAAGAAGGCTTCGGGTCTTTTGGGAAATGTATATTTAAGAATTTTTTTAAGCTCATTATATATTAGTTCCCAAAAACCTTTCACTTTATTGCATGACCACCATAGATGATAGAGATCGCCCTCCGCCTCACCACATTTCCAACAACTTTTGTTCTTTAATCTATACATTTTGGCCAATTTCACCGGTGTATGGTACCACCTATATATCATTTTCCATACGTTTTCCCTCAGTGCCGTACACGCTGTAAACTTTATATTTTTATTCCATAATTCCAGCCATCTTTCAAATTCAATATTATACCCGAAATCTATCGCCCATTTGGTCATTGCCTCCTTCACCTCCTCGTCTTTTGTATACCACTCGAGTAGTATATCATATATTTTAGACAGTATTTTACTCTTGCCTTCAACAACCTCCACATTAAACTTAGATTTTTTATCCTCAAAACCTGCCTTCTTTTTGTCTTCTTTTAGCAAATCATTCACCTGGTGGTATTGCAACCAACCAGTAAGTGAGTCTTTTATTTCTTCATATGGTCTAAGTTTAATACCTTGTTCTGTTTTACTTATGAGATCTTCATAGGTAACATTTTTCTCTTCCATATTAGATTTCTTGATAGTTAACACCTCTGTTGGTGAGATCCACCAGGGGGTCTTCCTTTCCAATAAGTTTTTATTTCTCTCCCATACCTGAAATATTGGTCCCCTGAAGATGTGATTTAGAAAGCCCTTGTGCACCTTCACCTTTTCGTACCATAGGTACGAGTGCCACCCGTACCTATTATCAAAGCCCTCCAGATCCAATATATCTCTATTTTCCAGTCTAATCCAATCTCTTAACCATAGTAGACATGCCGCTTCATAATATATGCTCAAATCCGGTAGAGCAAAGCCCCCTCTTTCCTTTCTATCAACCAATATTTTCATTTTTATTCGTGGTCTTTTTCCCTGCCAAACATACTTCCCCAGGGCTCTCTGCCATTCTTTACATTGTCTTAAACCTTTGAGTACGGGTATGGTTTGAAATAAAAACAGCATTCTGGGGAGAACATTCATTTTCACCACTGCTATCCTCCCCAAGAAGGATAGCCTCATTCTCCCCCAGATTTCAAGATCTTTCTTAATATTCCTCCAAGTGACCTCATAATTGTCTTTATAGAGATTAATGTTCTTTACCGTAATCCACACTCCAAGGTATTTCACTTTCTTAGCTGTCATAAGTCCCGTCCTTTGCTCTAAATCTAACATTTCTTCCTTTGTCAAATTTTTAACCAACATTTTAGTTTTGTTCTTATTGATCTTAAGTCCTGACACTGCACCAAACTCTTCAAATTTTTTTAAAGCTTCTTTTACACTGTGTTTTGGGTCTTCCAGTGTTAATACAATATCATCGGCAAAAGCTTTTATTTTGTGTTCCTTCTTTCCTACTCTGACTCCTTTAATCTCTGTTGTTTCCCTTAATCTCTTATTGAATATTTCCAATACTATTATAAATAATAAAGGAGACAGAGGACAACCTTGCCTAGTCCCTTTAAATATATCAAAAGATTCTGACATAGTATTATTTATTATGAGTTTTGCCTTTTGTTCATAATAGATTGCTTCGATACCTTTTCTAAATTTTTCTCCCATCCCCATCATTTCCAAGCTTTTCCTCATGAACCCCCATGAAACATTATCAAATGCCTTTTCGGCATCTATAAATCCCAGGGCGGCCTGCTTATCTATTCTCATATCCAGATATTCAATAATATTTATCACATTTCTTACATTGTCCCTCAATTGTCTCCCTGGAAGGAAGCCCGTTTGATCTTTATGAATTCTATTATTTAATACCTTTTTTAATCTTTCTGCCATTACGTCTGCGAACAACTTATAATCGTTGTTTAGTAACGAAATTGGTCTATAATTCTTCAGCTCCAACATATCGACCTCTTTTTTAGGAATTAAAGTAATATATGCTTCCTTCCAGGTGTTCGGGATCCTCCCCTCTTTTAAGATACCATTCATCACTTCGCATAGAATTGGGGATATTTGATCGCTTAATGTCTTATAATACTTAGCCGATAAGCCATCCGGCCCCGGCGCTTTTCCAATTTTCATCCTTTTTATAGCCCTTTTTATCTCTTCTTGTGTAATAGTCTGGTCTAGTAACTCTTTTTCTTCTTTTAAAATCTGTGGCATCTGATATTCTTGCATAAAGCAGTCTATTTCATGATCTGTTTCTTTGCCTCTTTTGTATAGTTCTTTGTAGTACTTCTGGAAAGTCCTTTTTATTTCTTTTGGTTCTTCTACAATCCTTTCTCCATCCTTTATCTTACTAATCATGTTTTGTTTCCTTCTTTCTCTTATTTGCCATGCCAAGTATTTCCCTATCCTATTGGCTGATTCGAAATTTTTCTGTTTCATCATTTTTATTTTCCATTCAATTTCCTGATTAATTATTACTGAAAATTTGGCTTGTAATATCTTTATGTTTTGTTTTACGTTCTCATCACCGGGATTTATAGTTAATTTTCTTTCATTTTCCATAATCTGAGTTAGAATTTGCTCTTTCTTTTTCTCTTTTTTTTTTTTAATTGACTGTTTTTCTGGATCAGGAAGCCTCTCATGACTGCCTTTCCTGCATCCCACACTACCTCTAGAGCTGTTTCCCCATTTAAATTCCATTTGAAGTACTCTTCAATTGTTTCCTTAGCTTTAGTTACTATTCTTTGATCGTTGAATAAAAATTCATTCATTCTCCATCTACCTATTCTAGTATCTTTGCCTTTTATCTCCATAGATACCGGATTGTGATCAGAAATAGTTTGTGCTAGAATTTCGCATTTGCTTAAATTCTGCGTCAATTCCTTCGATATCCAAATACTATCTATTTTCCCCCAGCCTACTCTTGAGTATGGGCTACTTGGATATTACACTCCATATTTCACTCAATCACTGCCATGTTGGCTTAGTAACACTCCTAGTCAAACTAGTTAAGTAATACAATTTATATACAGCTAAATATTAAAAGAATCAGATGCGAAAGATACAAAATTGAAATATCTGGAAACAAAACAAAAAACGTAGGACCAGTCATAGGAATTATTAGTTTATATTAGATTTTAAAGTGGCTACATGCATATAGTAACATTGCTTCAAGAGGTTACGGCTCTTTTCTTTGTCAAGTAACACAGGTGTCATGGGGGAAATTTTAGTAAAATAATTTCTAATCTTCCTGGAAAGATTAATACTTGAAGAGAAGGGGGGAGGAAATATCTTCTGGAACAATTAGCTCTTTAATGACAAAGCTTTATTTATTTCCTTAATAAATATATTGTGCAAAGAAGTTTAACGGTTATGCTGTTTTAATGGGCTTGCTTATTTCACTTTTTAATTATGAATATTTTAATGTTTTGATGAAACAGTTTTACTATGTGTTTTAATTATGGGTAGTTATATTTTTATCATCTCCTTTATACTTTCTGTTAGCTTTTACTTGTTTTACCTTGGTTTTTCTTCTGGAAATGAAAGGTGGATTATAAAGTATTTTAATAACAACTTCGTTCAAGTGCTATCATTCAAACAGATATGAAGGCTGGAAGCAACACAATCTTTGCTTGGGCTATTTCCTGCTAATTTAAGTAGTGGCTTAGTATTATGTGTAAACCAGACCTATGCTTTAACAGTTATCGCCACATTTCCATAATTAAGAACCAATGCACACAAAAAAGCTTTCTCATTCGTTTATTACAGTGACAAATAAATTAGCAGCTATGGTTTAACTCTCCAGTAAGCAACATATTGGCCACATTTGCGTGTTATGCTAAATCAGAGCTCAGTGCAAAGTTCGTAAGCAAGAACTAGGTACAGCAATAATAATACTAATACTAATACTAATTTATTTATACCCTGCCCATCTGGCTGGGTTTCCCCAGCCACTCTGGGCAGCTTCCAACAAAATATTAAAAGCCTTAGGCTCACATGCACCTCCCCTTCTCTCACAAAGTGGCAGGAGTTCAAAAGCTTCTGGCAGGGGTACAGTCTCTGCAGGTCTCTGGGTGCCTAGGCATCCACAAATTTTTCAGTGAGGGGATCGGGGCTCCTCAATATTCCGCAGCCAGCCCAACACAGCCTGTTGCAGCGCTGCTGGAAGGAGCCCTGGTCTACCTTCCGAAAGGCTCAGCATGGCCTGCTATGGCTCCGACAGGCTCTGTTGGGCCCTCCCATTGCAGCAGTGGGCCTTTTGGGGGACATGTTGGGGCTTCTCCCAGCGTGTGACATCACATGCACACTCCAGGCACCCACAATGTGGGGTGGAATCCAGGGCATGCCTAGCTTCTGGAGTGACACAATGTGTTAACAGCGAATATAGTTAATTTCAAGAATGTCAGTGGTAGGCTATCAAGCTGGCAGAAGGAAAGGTTTCTGAACTGGTAGCTTACACCATGAAGGAGGAAAAGGAATGAAAGGCAAGCACACAAATCCAAGGTTTGCTGCATTGTTCTAAACCATGGTTTAGTGTGACATATGAATGCAGCAATTAAGATTTATGATATTTTAATCACATAGAGTTACATCAGTACCCAATCTGTCCCACACAATGAATCAAATATAGTCACAGATTCTAGACACATTTACTTGTGAGTAAGCTCCGCCAGTTCTACTGAACTGTCAAGTAAACATGCATAGCATCATGAAGCACATTACAGGAGTTTTTGATTTGCAAAGGTAAAGGTAAAGGGACCCCTGACCGTTAAATCCAGTCACGGACACCTCTGGGGTTGCAGCGCTCATCTCGCTTTACTGGCCAAGGGAGCAGGCGTTTGTCCGCAGACAGCTTCCGAGTCATGTGGCCAGCATGACTAAGCCGCTTCTGGCGAACCAGAGCAGCACACGGAAACACCATTTACCTTCCCGCCGGAATGGTACCTATTTATCTACTTGCACTTGGACGTGCTTTCAAACTGCTAGGTTGGCAAGAGCAGGGACCGAACACCGGGACCACACCCCGTTGCAGGGATTCGAACCACCAACCTTCTGATTGGCAAGCCCTAGGCTCTGTGGTTTAGATCACAGCACCACCCACATCCCATTTCATTTGCAAGCAAGCAGTGTAAATAAAGGAATACTGACCAACAACCTAGGACACTTTCAACCTTCCAAATTATTTTGTGTTTTAAACCAAAAGTTCATAAACTTTAAGGGATATGAACATTATCAAATTATCTGACCTTGTATTAAACAAAAGATTTTAAATTCTGAGTAACCTACCTCCCCATGGTTGAAAAAGTAGCATGCCACTGTAAGTAGTCCTCCAAACCTATTGCCACTGTAGTACAGAGGAAAGAAAAGGAAAATAACAAATTTTGGAGTCTTTAGAAGGAGCAACTCAACATCTTTCACTACAAAATTAAAATATTGTTTACTGTATGAACTTAACAGAAGTTTACATCCAAATATCAGATAAGCAAAAAGAATTACTTCTTAGCAAGAGTGCTCAAACTCTACTCTACATGTGAAAGATCAGGAATGATCCTGAAGTTTGTGTAGTTGCTTTCCCAGGTTTAGAAAGTAAGGACTGTAACCTTTCAGGCTACAGTAGCTGTTTCACAAACTTGGTCTTGATATTTACATCTGAACCAGGAGCAACTGTCTCATACAGAGCTAGAGAGGATGAGAATAAATACTGCCTATTATGTTAATATGGATTCTGCTTTCTGCCTTTGAGAATGCTTTAAACCAAGCATTCCATTCTACAAGATGCAGAAAGGAATTCAAAACATTAAGAATTTGACTACAACCTAACCATTATGTAGCTGTTAAACATTCATCTACTCTCCTTAAGAGGATGCTAACTGTTGTAGTTACATAGTAGTAAGACAGCTCTTTTGAGCTTTTTCTTTTTTTAAAAAAAAAAAAGATTAGAAAAGACTTGGGACATGGTAAGCGCAATGCAGAGAAAGTTGACTGGTAATTTGAAACTACAATAGCTTCAAAATTAATTTCTAAAATATCCATCTAATTGCTTCTCAAACACTGCCATCTAGGGGATTAATGGAACCATGATTTAAAAGTAGTTCTAAAATATGTGTCTCAGTATTAAAACTGCTAATAATTTTGAATTACAGTGCATATGTTATGTTTGCTGTTCAGTCAGCAGTGGTATCTGTGGTGTTTTTTGTTTGTTTGTTTTTGAAATCTTCTATATGTGATCCCAGCCAACTGAATGTCACATATTTTATGTACAGAATGGTGACGCAACACACTTGGATCACTTTGCAATGATGTGTAAATAATTAAAAACTCAAGTAAGGGCAATGATTCCAGCCCTCTCTGTAGCAGCAAATACTTCTGCCCTTATTTGCACAAGCACACACAAAAATTGCCAGAAGGGGCTTTTCTGTCACAGTCCACAAAAGCTTTAGTGTGAAACTTCCCCTTCTCCATTTTGGCTTAGCTTTATTTTGCGTATACTAGAGAGCAAATATGGAGCAGCTCATCTCTGTAAACTATTATGTTACCAGTGTCAACAAAGCACACAAAGATCCATAGAGGGCACAATTTACTCCTGATTTCACAGACTTTCCATTCTCTCAGAAAAACAAACAAAAAACCTTAAAGCTGCTTACATTTTTAAACGAGTGACCAAAAAAGAGTAAAAAAAGCACACAAGTGAAACTATCAACATAATATACTGCTACAGATTATTGCAGAGAAACGCACTGCCACCCATAGAGCTTTTTCCTTCTGGCAGCAGCTTTTCATGTTTCACGGTAGGAAGAATATTGGGGCCTGCTGCCAGAATTGGTGGAAATGAAAAGCCTGCACATGCATGCAAAAAAAGCACTTTGGTTCCTGACCCACATCTGCTACTGTTATTCCCCATGGCCACTGGTTTCCACTGCAACTGACTTTTATGAGAAAAGCTGCTATTCAACTGAAATTTTGAAATTTAAGCTACACTTTAAAAATTCTATCAGTGATTATTCATATTTCGAAACTATTTAACCACTTCAGCTACTCAAGCTTTCACATATGCCTGAAGCATCCAGTCAATTGCAATCAATTACACAAATACAAGCAAAGGGAATTGTTTAAACTACAAATTGCTAGAAGCTAAATGTAGCTTTAGACATATACCCAGGAAATGGAAGGTGCTACTTTTTATGCACCCCTACTCTGGGAAGACGCTCATTTCTGTTACATGCCTATTGACATTTGTTCTGATTCAGCAATAAACAACGGGTTTTCCCAAGGAAAGTGGTGGGACAAAAGAAAAATCTCTTGGACCCATGCCTAGAAATCAAAGAACAGAAATGAGCCCATAGTTACTGTGATATCCAACTCTGAATTGATTCATTGAAATCAATGGAAAAGTGCATTTATTTCAATGGATCTGAGTATGATTTAGATGCTTATATGCTTGTATGATATTACTCTAGCTTTATTCCAGTGAAATAGAGAAGTGACTTCGAAATCCTAGCATAAATGTTTAGCTGAAAAATTAAGTACAGTACTAGCTTCCCTTAAATTCAACCAAGAACTGATATTCTGTTAGTAAAAGTCCAAATTTACAAAGTAAAAAGGAAAGGAAAGAACTCAACTTTTGGTGACATGACAGCATCCTGACTCACGATTCAGAAGCAACAGTCTCTGAAGGCTATGTTCTAAGATTGTATCACCATTGTGATCCCAAGCATACCCTTGGCATGTATAAGTGTTGCTTCTGACATAGCTTTTCAATGTAACATAAATAAGCACATTTATATATTGTGACCAGCTTTTGGAATTTTGCCAATGTTAATAAACTGGCACACTTCCTACAAAGGATTGAAGCTATTCAAAATCAATACTTCAGAACTATACTTAAGGTGCCGAATGGTACTCCGGTAACCTTGTGCCTTCACATTAACACAACTTTGGACCACATCCAGCAGTATATGTATGTTAACTTGAGTTCAGATATAATTAAGTTTGCAGGGCAGGGTCAAACAGCCTAAATTAAGAATGTGATACAGACTGAACTACATTTAGAGGCAGAATAAATATTCCCTAACACTATGAAATCTGTTCTTGTTCTATTATCCTGCCACATTTCCTTTGGTATATTTTTCAAACAGGAAGCTACAAAAATTTAGTTCAGATTTCAAGAAAGTAAATTTTTTGTTTCAGTCTCATAAAAAGGGAGATTTAAAAGAAAGGGGGAATTGCTAGGAGATAAGATTAGAACAAACATCTTAAAGCTCAATTACATCATTTGGCTCTTAGTGTGCAGGACTCCACATAAAATGCAGTGTGCTGTATATTTAAAAATACAAAAATCGATAGTAACTTTCAATGTATCAGCTTTTCTTCTTGTGCACCTTACCTTAGGTATGTGCCATATAGGAAGAATATTGACACCATTAATCCATTCAGAAGAAATATCATAGCCACATAAAAAGAAGCAGGATCTCCCAACCCTACAGAACAAACAAGTATTATTAAAACTATATAAAGCAACAGTAAAGACAAGCTACAAGGAAAAAAGCATTTCAGAAAGCCAAATCTGTTCTCCCCTCAGAAAAAGATGATCTTTGTGATGGCAGTTGGAAGAAGGAGGGATCACTTCAGCTGGAACATCAGAAGCTCTATTATGAACATCTTCTGCAGTATGGAAGCATAGAGGAGCAAAGAGCAAAAAATATTTAGATAATTCACTGTCACATCAGCTAATAAGAATAAATTATGAACTGACTTTAATTTTTCCCTGTTTTTGTCTATTTTTGGTCTTAAATTAACAAGTCTTCAACATGCTGATAAAGAATATTTATGTATTTATAAAAACGTTTATATATGACTAATTCATTTGAAAAAATAAAAGCAGTTTACAACTATACATAAAACCATAAAATAAAAACTATGCACAAAGTTAAAATCAGACATCAATTAACTGTTGTGGAAAGATATATTCCTAATTGCCTGCACAGACCTGGCAGAATAGAAAAGTCAGCAGGCATTTAAAAGTTGAAACAAAAGATGTCTGCTGTCATAAATTAAGCCCAGGAACTGAGACAATTTTCTCCACTGTCATTAGTTGCAAAAGATATTTGTCAATATGCATGTATCTATAACTTTTTATGACCGCAGTTGTAAAACAATACAAGGACAACAAAAAGGATGCAACCGTGTAACAGTTAGGCATGATGCACACCTAATTTGTGAAAACAAATCCATAAGACTGTACATTTTGTTATTTCCATCTAGGAGATTGCAAATTTCCAGCCTGATATAAAAAGAAAACAGACTGAGATTCAGGAGCATTATTGCAAGGAATCAAATGTATGAGTGTTGTGGCTGCTAATTGGAAGTATCCAATCACAGCAAATGCAGTACTTCCTGCCATCTTAACAGCAGTTAAGACGGAGTAAGGAGCAGGAGAAAGGTCCATGAATTTACAGAAATATAGCAACCAGCTACTAATCTTTCTCCTACCCTCCTAGCTATCCTAACTTTCAGTCTGTTGCTGAGATACTGGTGCCATCCTTATTATTTTGAGATGAATGTTTATGCTTCATCAGTCATACTGATGACCGGTGTGAATTTGCCCACATACTCCCTGTTTCTTGGTGATATAGAGAACAGCCAAGACACAATGTGTGGTTAAGGTTGAAGGTTTCCAAAGTGATAGAAAAACTAAAGATGGCGTTTTCATCTAACAAGTTTACAAAACCTGAAAAAGCACACATGCCCTTCAGTATCTTTAAAAAGCCACTTGAAGATTTTTTGTAACATAGTAAATTATTTATTGCAATTTATTTTTGTAATTTAGTAAATTATTTATTGCAAGCTAAAATCTTTCATCAGTCCACAGATGTAGCAAACACCTCAGTTTTTCTTCGCCTGCACAAAGGAAGCTTTGTAAACCTTCCTCTGGTGTTTCATATGCCGTCATGCAAAACATCCAATAATGAACAAAGACCAAGCAACACTTGCCTTCACAGCTCTCAACAGGACTGAGGTCTTCTCCTCTATTCACTGTCCAACATTTCTTTGTCGGAATACCCATCACATTCATCGTTTCTGTGTATAATCGGTACCAAAAGCCTACAACAACCTGTGCAGAAAATTGGATTTAGAATTTCAAAAGCATTTTTTGACTCAGATTATCCTGATGATTAAAAGAAGCTTATCTGTTGCTATTCAGCAATATCTGTCTAGTTTAAGATGTTTTTTCTTCCAGGATACTACATTTGACCTCTTACAACATTGTTTATGAGATGGAAGCTCAAACTACAGAGCCAATAATCTTGTACCACAAAGCATACTCATACAGCCTTCTCCAGGTTTTATGTTAAGGGTGGAACCAGCTGTTGCACTGGATATGCATCTGGCACTAAAATAACCACAGTGTATTTATCTCCCTCCTACAACTGGCAAGGAGTTTTGTAGAGTTTTATCTACGCCTTGACATCAAAACGTGAGTTCCACTGGCTGTCCATTTGTTTCTGAGCCCATGCAAGGTACTAATTGTGACCAGTGCTCAAGGGATGGTCATCCATGCTAGTGCCTTCTCAGTGGTGGTGACCTCATTTTGGCACTCTGTGCCTCTGGAGTTGTATCATGTGTCATCAATTTTTCAGTTGCATCCTATTACAGTATTAAAGATGGACCTCTCTCTTCACTCAGGTATTCAGGCTCTCTTGATCAATGCATCTATATACTCAAATATTTTGACCTGTGGCACTGTCTACAGAGCAGGTACAGAACCTATGGGCTTCCAGATGTTGCTGGACTCCAACTCCCATTAGCCCTAGCCAGCAGGGTCAATGGTCAGGGGATGATGGAAATTCCCCAACAAGTCCAACAAGATATGTTACATGACTACAATTGGCTATAACACTCAGTAATTGAACAGCAGCATTCTTACAAAAAGCATTTTTAAAAGTGTAAAAACTAGAACACAGCAACCTAAAACACACCAATAATATACATAAAAAGGCACATCCAACTCAACCTCATTCCAGTAAAAGATAAACAGGAAATTAAGATCTAAAAGCCTGGGAGACCAACGTTTTTGCCTGGCACATAAAAACAAATGGTGATGGCGCCATGCGTGTCTCACTTGGGAGAGTGTTCCATAAATGGGGAGCCACCACTGAGGAGGCCTGTTGCTGTCTTGCCTTTTAAGTAGAGATGTTTAATTCTACACAAGAAGTATCATTTATTTCAACAGGAATTATGCATACAACCTCGTAATGGAATTAAAGCCAAAATGTAAGAAGTGCCTTACCTCTGGATAGACATTAAATCGTTTCAATGTGTTGATTACAAGAGGATACTCAGTTAGCTTGTCGTTCATAATCGTCCAGACTCCATTCAAAAAGGATGGTGCCTCAGTGATGGTCTTGAAATACGAATAATAGAGACCCTAAAGAGAATATATATGTTAAGATGAAATTAATTAGCAGGAACCTTCACATTGTATTCTTCTCTTACAGCAACAGAGGTAAATAAATTACAGCTATTAATTTAAGTACCAATGAATCTACTTAACCTTTTTAAAACCACACCTATACTACTGTAACTGAGCAAAAACACAACACCCCAGTCAAAGCTTTCCCATTCTATGGTTTGGAAAGCAAAATTTCCTAACTGGCTTGTGGCACTCTTGCACTATACTGGATTGCAATTAGTCTATTCAAAATACAATGGTATCTCTGGATGCGAATGGGATCTGTTCCAGAGCCCCGTTCACATCATGAGCAGAATGCAACCTGTATCTGTGTGTGTCGCGATTCGCCGCTTCTGCGCATGACGTCATTCTGAGCGTCTGCGCATGCGCGAGCGGCGAAACCCGGAAGTAACCCATTCCATTACTTCCGGGTCGCCACGGGACGCAACCTGAAAAGACGTAAACTGAACCGAACGTAACAAGAGGTATAACTGTAGTCCAAATCACTGCAGACCATCAATGAACAATTAAATGCAATGAACTGATTTTATACATATATTGGTCATATAACGTTTCATTGACAGAAAACATAGTTGTTACACGCAGTACTAATTCAGTTAACTGTGGTTTTAATTACAAGTAAGCAACATCAGTTGCAAAATTCTCCAACACTAGAAAGGCTGCATTCGGAAGTCATAATAAACTATGGTTGGTTGCTATTTCTCCTTTACATCAGCAGGTGTGGCAGTGGGTTGGGCTAGACAGGTGTCTGTCCTCAATGATGGACTGGATGAGATCCAATAAACTGAAGCTCAGTCCAGGGAAGACTGAGGTACTGTTAGTGAGTGCTTCCTTTAACTGAATACGTGGGGTTCAACCTATTCTAGCTATACTCTGTGTAAAGGAGCAGGTGTACAGTTTGGGGATATTTCTAGCGTTACTTGAGGCACAAGCGGCTTCAGTGTACTGGAGCACCTTCCATCAGCTTCAGCTGGTGGCGCAATAGCAACCCTATCTAGACAGAGATAGCCTAGTGTTTTTTTGTCTATGCTTTGATAACCTCTAGGTCAGCTTAGTGCAATGCATTATATGTGGGGCTGCTTTTGAAGACAATTCAAAAACTGCACCTGGTGCAGAATTCAGTGGCCACATTTGCTGACTGGAAGCAGGAGGTTTGAGCATATAATGCCAAACCTGGCCCAACTACATTGGCTGCCAATTAGTTTCTGGACTCAATTCAAAATACTGGTTTTGACCTATAAAGCCATATGACTCAAGACCCCGATAGCTTAGGGATCACATCTCCCCACATGAACCTTGAAGGAGATGTGGAGAGTGACAACATGAGATCAAGTCTTCCCAGCGGCAATTCCCCAACTGTGCAATTCTCTCCCCAGAGAGATGTGCCTAGTTATCAACACTAGCATCCTTTAGGCATCAGAAGAACATGTTCCTATCTACCCAGTCTCTGACATTAATCTTTAGATGGGTGGGGTAGGATGTGCCCTTCTTATATTCTTAAAGGATGGGCACTGCTTGTTAGTACAAAAGTGATATTTCGTACTGTATGTTTTCTTAAAAACCTGTAAGATGCTTTAAGACTATTTTTGCAGTTAGTGACAAACAAACAAACAAATAAGGTTCATTGAAACACAGCAGCTTCAAAAATGCAGTTTGAAGTTAACTTATTTCAATATTCATAGCTAAAAACTGCAATTCAAAGTTGGCTTATTTAAAAAAACCCATAGATAGAATTTACTGAAGTTTGTTGGGACAGTGAAGTGAAAAGCTGCAGTTAAAAACACAGAAGGGGAAGCTTCCAATCTTCTCACAGACATGCTGGAGAACAGGGTGGGAGTAGGGAGTGAATGAACCTAAAGGGAGGCTACACTCATTGCTGCCACAGTTTGGTGTGATGTTCAAACTCAGCCAAAAATAATTTGTAAGCAATGTTTGCTTTCAAAAAGTAGAAGACCAGAAATGTTGAATAAACACGACTAAATATAAATTTAATCATTCTAGGTAATTTGAGAGAATGAAAGAACAAAAATTAAAATCTTATTTTATTAATAGGTTATCATACCAATATTTGCAATACCCATTTGATTCAGAAATCCACTTTCATGGCTGTTTCATTTTTTAAAAATAAATCACAGGCAAGAATGTATACTATTTTAAACTACTATTACAGAACTGGTAAGCATCCATGGCTGGCTGAAAAACACTAAAAACACATTTTGGGTAACGGCTTTAAAAATAGCAGTGTCGCTTAAAGTACAGACGCTCTAACCATTTCAGTTCGAAAAGCCATTTCCCTTTCCAGGGTTGAAAGATGAGAAAAGTGACGGTCATTTTCAAAGAGAGCTGTTATATGGCACCTAAAGAAACAAAAAACAACAAAACTCAGAAATAAATCTGCAGCTTAAAGGAACTAGTATAAAATTACAGCAGCCTTGTAAATAAGATCACAAAAATAAATGGTGTACTTTTTTTTTGTTAGCCTACACAGAGAGGATAGCAGATGAGGAACAGGGCAATACAACTGTCATCCCCCAGCCCACTCTGTTTCTATGCAGGATGCAGAGGAGCAGACTTCCCTAAGCAGAACCACATGGTTCCTTAAACCAGGATGACAGTTGTCAAAACGGGGCCAGATGGCTCAAAAGTCGTATTTTACGATACAGCTTTTTAGTTCCTGAAATTTATTCTGATTGTGCAGATAAAATATCACAGATTGAATTCTACAGAGTGTGAATTGCTAGTGTGTGAAGGCAAACAAGACCCAAGGATCCCCAGGCATGTACTTCCAGATGATGGAAACATCAGGTGCCATCCTGGTGCCCAGATATCAGCCCATAAGTGGCCAGTAGCCAGGTGCAAAATGCGCCTGGCGAATTTCAAACTCTGGATCCACCCCATGGCAGTTCATCAGGAAAGGGTCTAGCTTTCTGGACCTGGGAAATAAACCATCCCCCAAAGAGAAAAATATAGCAGGGGAAGGTGCGTGCATGAAGATGTGTGGGTAAACAAAAAAGGTTGGGTAAAAAAGAACGAGAGATTGAAGCTCTGATTGCTTGTCCGTATAAAAGGAGAGAGACAGGAAAACTCAAATATAGGAACCATTGCCTAAGGCATTAATAATATAACAAGATCACAATTTTAGGTGGACCTTGATGAGACACACATGCCTGCTGAGACCTTGTAACAGAGATAAACTTACCAGTGAAGAATTCCAGCAATGGCGGCTGTTTAAAACAAATCACAAAAAAGGTAAGTTACTTCAACCTCCTGTTTAAAAAATCTTTAAAAAGTTACACCTAGTTCTCAGGGACAGCAATAGGGACCCAGAATATTACTCTTTCTTATTTTTAATGTATTTTAGATATATCTGTATAACTGAACTGTACAACTGAACTGTATAACTGAACCAGACAGAGGGCCTTCTCGGTAGTGGTGCCCACCCTGTGGAACACCCTCCCTTCAGATGTGAAGGAAATAAGTAGCTATCCTATCTTCAAAAGACATCTGAAGGTTCAGGGAAGCTTTTAACATTTAACGCTGTATTGTTTTTAATACTTGATTGGGAGCCGCCCAGAGTGGCTGGGGAAACTCAGCCAGATGGGCGGGGTATAAATAAATTATTATTATTATTATTATTATTATTATTATTATTATTATTATTATTAATGAGAGCATGACCCAGACCAACAAAGACTGAAGTCAAACTATTTAAATACTGGCTCCTCAGAAGGTAGAATCATGATACTATGTCCAGAGAGCAATTTCATTACACTAGAAGCACAAAGATATGCACACTTAAACTATCAGTGTAACCTCTGCTACGTAGTATGAACAAATCAGAAAACAGTAGAGATTGAATCACCAGTACATGAAGTCTATGGTGAATTGTGCACATGCATCTTACTTTCAAATTAGGGCCCTTGTCATCAGAATTGTGAAAACCTCACGTATTTGGTCACTAGATGTCTGAAAATGTGAAATCAACTCTAAGAATGAAGTTAAATGAACTTAAGCTGCATCTACAGTACTCAGTGACAATATCACACTTAATGCACCAAAGTAATCTACTAATATTGGCCTCTATCCAATTGTGTCCCTCCACTGACAGAACCCTCCTCAATCCAGCGAAGTTTCCATTATCAAAAGGTAGGTTTGTGTGCAGTTTTCAGTGACCCTCACTTCCTTATGCTACCTCCTGTACTCTCCCAAGATCTACTCCAGAGGGTTGGGGACCCTTTAGAAAAGCATGCTAGGTGACTGTAGAAAAAAATCATTTTCTCTACACTAGCTCACAACAACCTCTACTGGATCAAAGGGCCTGCCAACACCAGAGGCACACAACTGGATGCAACCCTCTGTCCTTATTAGAATCAAAAGCATATCAACAGCTGAGACTTAGCTTGCAATCCTGTATATACTTACCTAGAAGTAACTCCAACTGAACTCAGTAAGAGTTACTTCTGAGTAGAAATGGAGGACTGCATTGTTAAAAAACTACAATTTTAAACATATATTTCTTCCTACCCATTATAAGGGTAATCCATATCTTGCTATCTGCTCTTGCGATGAAGATTCCTGTTTCATTCAGATAAGCTGTGTTAAAAAACAAAATAATTTCATTAGACTTTCTAATTGCACAGTTATTTCTTTAAAAGTTGTATTTCAACTTACAGCAGTTCACAAATTTGCTCTGGGCAAAAAGAGATGACTTTTACAAAGTTCTTTCATGTGCACTTTTTTGCATTTTTTTTTATTTGAATCTAGGGCTTTACACCACTACCACCAACAATAGCAAGTATCAATACTGAGTTACAGCATGTATAGTCCAAACGAACCTGAATAACATTTTATTTAGTTTCTGCATGATTATTAATACTTGGACTAAATGCAGATCTAAGTTCCCAATTCAAACAAATGGCGATCATTACTTTAAATTCATGCTACTGGTTAAATTAAAAGCCTTAAAAGTTCTCTAGGTAATAAGCTTATTGCACGTGAAGACCAATCCTATGCATGTTTCCTCCTAAGCAAATCCCAGTGAGGTTAGCGGGGTATACTCCTTAGAAAACAGATGGGATTGCAGTCTTATGCCCTGTATTATAAAGCATGTTGCCTGAGGAAAGGACAAGTATGCACAGTCCTTAAACAATACTGTAGTAATCCAGCAAAAGATACTATGTTACCTAAGGAAATAAAAATCAAGTTCTGCACTGTTAAGGAAAGCTGACAAACCCCGCCATATTTTTCTTACGTCACAATTTAGGAGACAGCTTGATAGAACACAATCTACAGAGAAAAAGGTACGGCTCTTTATGATTTCAGCACTTTTAAAAATCACAGGAACATGGAAAACAAAAGCCCCCCCCCCCCCAATAACCCTCACAACCCTTTGCTTAAGCTCTATAAATGTAAACCCAACACCACTGAAATGGATCACAAGGATTTTCATTAGGTTGCCAACCTTCCAAGTATCAGAGAAGCAAACTGAAGAAATGAAAGAGCCATAGAGGTTTTATTGGGTGTCTTGATTTAAAGGAACAATTTATCGTCCCAGCGAAAGGGTGATTTAGAGAGCAACATCCCTAGTTGAAGTCCGGGTGATGGTCTCTGCCTTCTCACTCATAAATTCTCGGTCCCATCAGTATCTAAGCCCTTCCCATTTTCACCCCTTCCAAGAATAGAGCAGCAGGTTGCATCCTTTCCATTCCCATTCAAGCCCTACCCGCGAAATATATATAGATATATATATATTTAAAAAATAACCCGCTCTTTCATCAACCTGCAACAAGGTGGCTCACAGCACGCAAAATGCAATAAAGACCAATCTACAATTAAAAACATCCAAAAGGACAAGTGAAGTGACTTCTCATCCGAAGGGGGCAAACCCGTTTCCCGTTGCACGAATGTGTCCCCATCTCTCGCCTGTCCATCCATCTATTTCTAACTATCCTGACGACTCGCTGACTTCCTTTCTGCCAACCTGATTTCTGAAATTTCCCCCCAAAAAATGCCGCATTTTGTTACACGTTTGGATACCTCCCTTCAACGTCATTATTTTTTTAAAAAAGTTTTTTTTAATGTATTTTTTTAAAGGGGGGCGGAAAGCAAATATTGCAAGCGAAACACCCCCCAATCCCCGAAAGAAGAACTCCCGTTAAATCCGAGGAAGGGTTCGCGTTCACACGGAAGCGAATTCCGCCTCCGCCACATCACTTCTCGGGGGGAGAAGCCCCGTTGTGGGCTCGCTTACTCCCGAGTAAGCCCGCCGGGAAGGGCCGGGCCCCGCTCCCCCCGCCGCCTCCTCTCACCGCGCAGCCAGTCCTGGCACTCGCGGAGCCCCCGGGCCAGGCGCTCGCGCTGCTCCTCCGGGCGGGGGCCGCCGTTCTTGGCCGCCGCCCTCCTGCCGGCGCCCCCCCGCTTCATGGCGCTCGAGGCCCCGCCGGGGAGCTGCCTGCCCAGAGGCTGCTGGAGGCCGCGGGCGGCGGCGGCGCCGGCCGGTCCCTTCTCGGCGTGGGCTCGGCTGGGGCTGCGCTGGGGCTCGCCGGCTCCGCTCAGGCCCCGCTGCTGCTGCTGCTGCTGCCGCCGCCCGCCTTCCTGAGGTAACGGCGGAGGGGGGGAAGGCGGAGGGGAAGCGCCGCCTGAGGGGGGCGGCGCCTTCTTGGCCAAGCCTCGCCTCGGCCGGCCCATTCCCGGAGCGGGGCGGGACGAGGCCCGAGCGGGGGAAGAGGCTCCCTCGCAGCGCACGCGCGCGCGCGCTCCCGCGGCGAGGTAACGGCCGAGAGAAAGAGCCTCTCGCGCGCCCGGGCAACTGTCGGTCCGCAGCGCGCGCGCGCCCCCGGCCCCGCCCCCTTCCCTCTCGCCGCGTGGAATTCCAGAGTTCGAAAGGGGCTCCTGGGGGTCATCTAGTCCAACTTGCAGTGGCGTAGCGTGGGGGGTGCAGGGGGGGCCGGCTGCACCGGGCGCAACATCTGGGGGTTAGGGTTAGGGGGCGCAAATCCACGGGTTAGGGGGCGCAAATCCACGGGTTAGGGGGCGCAAATCCACGGGTTAGGGGGCGCAAATCCACGGGTTAGGGGGCGCAAATCCACGGGTTAGGGGGCACAAATTACTTGCCTTGCCCCGGGTGCTGACAACCCACGCTACGCCACTGAGTCCAACCCCCTATCTCCCCCCTCCCACGTGGCATCCTAAAGGCAGGAAGGGAATAGGCCTCCTCTCTCCGATGTCCCATCTCCCCAGCAGCTGGGATGCGATCACTTTGGCGATCAATTGTAGCTGAGTAAGATTGGCTTCCACGAACATGGTTTTAACAATGAGTCCGTAAGTGACTGCGGAGGCCAATTCTGGATCCACACGTCCTTCCACAGTGGGGACATGGGTTTCCGGGTGGGAGTTGATCACTGTGGATTTGCCAAGCGTGCCTTCCTCTTAGCACTTTTCTCCCTTGCATCCTGAGTTCGAGTGTCTTCAAAGCCCATGACACCTTTTTGGTAATGGCTGTTCTCCAACTGGAGCGCTCGCAGGCCAGTGTTTCCCAGTTGTCAGTGTTTATACTACATTTTTTTTTTAGATTTGCCTTGAGACAGTCTTTAAACCTCTTTTGTTGACCACCAGCATTACGCTTTCCATTTTAAAGTTTGGAATAGAGTAGTTGCTTTGGAAGACGATCACCAGGCATCCAAATAGCATGACCAGTCCAACGAAGTTGATGTTGAAGAATCATTGCCTTGACACTGGTTATCAATGCTTCTTCCAGTACACTAGCATTAGTTCGCCTGTCTTCCCAAGTGATGTGTAAGATTTTTCGGAGATCTATCAACCATACCGTATGCTTGTGAAACAGGGCCACTTATAAATGCCACCTCCAACTCCTCGAAAGATTCCATCAGCGGTGTCTCCGAAAAATCTTACACATCACTTGGGAAGACAGGCAAACTAATGCTAGTGTACTGGAAGAAGCAAATAGCTCTGTAAACAAGCATTTTGGTTTCTCCGCGAATGTCCCGGTCCTCAAACACTTCAACTGGGAGAAAGCTAGACTCCATCTCCCCAGCAGCTGGGATGCAGGAATAGACAGCCCCTGCATGAAGAGGCTCCGCAGCTCAGGATATGACAGGCCAGCTCCATTGCTGATAATAATAATCAGGCCTCCTCTCCTGACAACTGTCATCTGGGAGCAGCCATTCTGTCCATGCCAGGGCTCATTGTCCCTGCTTTGCTGGAGGCCCAGCTCCACGAGGCACTTCCTGCCTCTGAACAGTGTCCATATAGGAACAACTGTCTAGAAAATTGGTGCCTGCGTTTTGAGTTTTATTTTCCTTGGCCTTCCTTCTCCTTTTCCCCTTGTGTGCGATCTATTTATTTGAATGTAAGCCTGCAGGTAGCCTTGCTTTGAATTCCTGTAAGCTGCTTTCGGCAGGGTACAAATGCTCAGGCCTAGTTCTCACCTGTCTCACAGATAACAGATTCAGCAATCTGCCTTCCTTATGCCTTTTATGGAGGTTTTTTGCACTAAATAATCTTGCCAAAGAAGTAAAGTTGCTGTGCGGACAGAGTCTTTCTAACTCCCAGCAATTTGAGGGAGGGGGTGGCACCCATTTTCTTTCTGGCACAGAGCCACTTCCTTTGTTACCTTAATGACCCATACTTAGATGGTCATTACCTTACCAGGAAGCTAGCCTGGCTGTTCCAGGAATTGAATCCATGATGGATTCAGAAATTAAAAGGAGCTCTGATATACAGCCTACCACTACCACCACCCTGTACAAACTCATAAGAGTATTCTGGATTCTCCCAGTTGCTGCCCACACGTCTTTGTGATTAACTGATTTTTATCTCCAGCTTTCTCCATTTCAGATTCCTTCCACTTTTGCTGCTGCTCCTTCGGATGCCTTGTCCATCCTGTCCTGATATTTGTTTGGTCAAATTTTCAAAAAATTAAATAAATATTTCCTGCCAATCTGTTTTAAATTTACAAAGAAGGAGTGCACAGTCCTAATCTCCTAACAGTTCTTGCATCACTGATCTGCATTATATGTTCTTGAGTATGTACTCTTCCTTAAGAGCGTTCGGAACCTTCCTAGATCAAAATCTTCCTTGTCGTATTACAAGAACTTGCTAGCAAGGATTAAGTGATCCATCCAAAACTGGTGAACTGTAGTGTTCTGGTCAGGTGAACCGTAGTGTACCTTCTGCCTATCAATGCCATAATCAATAAACTGTTCATACAAATGAGCAGCTTGTACTTTTCAATATATATATATATAATTTTAAATGTGCCACTTCACTAGCTAGCTTCTGAACCACAGAAACAGCATCCCATTAGCTCTTGCTTTCTGTGTACTGTTACACTCTCAGTCACGTCCGCCCACATTCTAGAAGCTTTATCCAGCTTTCTCAATCCTCCGGCGAAGAATGCTACAAATAAAGCACAATGTCTTTGAAACGAGAACTGTCTTGCCAATTCATTATTTAGAAAGTCTGAAGCGGGGCTTGCTGACTTTTGAGGCTGCTTTTTCAAACAAGAGTCAATCCTTTGCTGGTCTAGTCTCCCAAATAGCTCCACCAAAGTCAATAGATAAACACTGATTTATGCCAGCTAAGCATCTAACCCTGGATTTAACAGTATCTGGGTTTTGTGATAAAGGATTTCTTTGCAGATGGATTTTACTGAGACATAAGTCTACTCTTTTTAATCCCACTGCTGCAAATATTCACATATTGAGAGCTCTTTGTACTGCCTGCTGTAAAGCAGAAAGATTTAAGGACATGTTCGTGGGGAGCAGTAACGCTGCAGTAATTTATATTCCTCAGAACCCATACCCAGAGTTCATACACAAAACCACACTTTGTACTCTCTTATTAATTGATCTGGAATAACTACTACCCGCCTGGTTTTGTATGCACAATTGCTCATGCTAATTGAAATCCTCTTTCCATTTGTAACTATGCGTTAAAAATGTGGGAGAAATTGCACTGGGATCTTGATTGTGACTAAAACAGGGTGGTCAAAAGGGTCAAGTCACATTAAGCGATCAAGAATATTCAGACATATGAGTAAGTTCCTAATCAGCAGCATTCCTGTTTTTATACTGAATATTCAAAGCTGATTAATGGACAGATCCATAACACGAAGCCTCTACGCTTATAAACGATCCCATTTTAATTACTTTTTTTTAAAAAGAAGAAGACGATTGATTTTGAATTTTAACGTCGTTATTTAATTGCACATACATTTGTTTTGGAATGGCATCTAATAAATCTTGCAAATGAATATATTCAGGCTGCAGTTCTACACAGACTTTCCCTGGGAATCATTCCTGTTGAATTTAGTGGGACTAGGTGCTCAACATCCAACCCCAGTCTGAGGGCACTTCTACACAGTCCCCATTTTCAGGTGGGATTCAATCATAGAACAGCAAATTTGAGTTGCACGGTTAAAGTCGATTAGCGTTCTTGCATAGCAAGAGTTTTCCCCGCCCCCCAAATAAGACTTCTCATGATATGTAAATGCACTAGAAGGGGTGAGAGAATAATTGTTTGATGCAACATTGTCTAACCTCCATGCACCCTTCGTGCAAACAAATCAGGGTGAACGCCCAGTAAATAGGTCATCCGGAAGCAGCATGAAATTGTGCTTCTGTTTGGAAGAATTTTTTTCTTCCTGGCTGGACTGATCTCTTGAAAAGCCTTTGTTATATCACTGTATGCATTTCTAAGCAAAACAATAATGTTCTGTGCTTGGCTGGAGGCTGGTTTTTTCAGGTTTACAAAACAAAACAAAAGTGCCTGTAAAAATCGCTGTGACAGACTATACATGGGTGTACATAAAATTAAATATTTAATCACTATACATCTTAGAATAAATTACATTCACACCAGTTGGCCTTTATATGAGATTCTATTTTAATAGATTCTTTATCATATAGGTTCTGTTTGTAATTGTGCTGGGATAAATAATTGACGCTTGCTTATCTGCTTAATTTTCTGTGTGGTGGCTAAAGGCTAATACTGTCATCATGCATGGATAATTGCCTGGAGCTGGACATTACAGTATCAAAGTCAGAACGAACCAAAATGCCATCTAATCCAATCCTCTGCCTTGAGGCAGAACCATCCACAGCCTCTCGCAGAACAGCCATGCAATCCTGCACATGGTGTGCCACAAGCAGACCGCATAGGCATTGCAGGGGGTGCTTTCAGAGCAAAAAGCTCGAGATGCATTATTCAAATGACCAGAGGGCATTATTCGCTTATTAAAAACATTGATAACCCACCCTGCATATGCACAGATACCAAGGTGGGGGTGCAGAAGAGAACATTTACAAACCATGTAGTGCATGGGTAGGCAAACTAAGGGCTGGGGGCCGGATCCAGCCCAATCGCCTTCTAAATCCGGCCTGTGGATGGTCCAGGAATCAGCATGTTTTTACATGAGTAGAAATGTCCTTTTATTTAAAATGCATCTCTGGATTATTTGTGGGGTCTGCCTGGTGTTTTTACACGAGTAGAATGTGTGCTTTTATTTAAAATGCATCTCTGGGTTATTTGTGGGGCATAGGAATTCGTTCATCCCCCCCCCAATATATATATATATATAGTCTGGCCCCCCACAAGGTCTGAGGGACAGTGGACCAGCCCCCTGCTGAAAAAGTTTGCTGACCCATGATGTAGTATATGGAATGTTAGGGGAGGGGTAGCTGGTGGGAGACACTTCTTTGGGGGTAACTTGCCCACCTTTCGTCCCCGCATTTTGCACTCAGCTCTCACCTGTGACTCCTAAAAGATGTCAGCATATGACAGAAGCCACACTCTGGGAAATGGCTTTTGAATGGCCGGCTAAACCAGGTGAGGGGAACTGATGGGTCCCAAACCGTTGCTGAGTTAGGAATAGGAAGACAGACTCCGGTGGGTTGAGTGGATGAGATCAATAAAGGTAAAGGGTAAAGGGACCCCTGACCATTAGGTCCAGTCATGGCCGACTCTGGGGTTGCGGCGCTCATCTCGCTTTATTGGCTGAGTTACAGATAGGTAGCCGTGTTGGTCTGCCATAGTCAAAACAAAAAATTTTTTTTCCTTCCAGTAGCACCTTAAAGACCAACTAAGTTAGTTCTTGGTATGAGCTTTCGTGTGCATGCACACTTCTTCAGATTATTGGCTGAGAGAGCCGGTGTACAGCTTCCAGGTCATGTGGCCAGCATGACTAAGCCGCTTCTGGCGAACCAGAGCAGCGCACGGAAACGCCATTTACCTTCCTGCCGGAGCGGTACCTATTTATCTACGTGCACTTTGATGTGCTTTCGAACTGCTAGGTGGGCAGGAGCAGGGACCGAGCAACGGGAGCTCACCCCATCGCGGGGATTCAAACCGCCGACCTTCCGATCGGCAAGTCCTAAGCTCTGTGGTTTAACCCACAGCGCCCCCCGCGTCCCCTGATGAGACCAATAGTGGGTCCCTTATTTAAGAAGGCAGGTTCTGCACATGCTGTAGAGGGAAGAGAGGGGCAGATGGGGCTTGTCAACCTGGGAAGGGAGCCCATCTAGGAGAAAACCTCTGAACGTAAACCTCTGCTGCCTTATGGCTATACTTGTCAGGGACTGAGCAGAGGAGGAACGGAGGAGACCGCCTCCCCATCCTGACCCTCCCAGGGAGGAGGAAGAAGAAGACAGTATAGATTTACAACAGGGGTTTGCGGGAGGTCACAGCGCAGAGGCAGAGGAGGGGGAAAGTTGGGAAAATCATGGGAGGGGAGGAGGAGGAGGCAGAACTGGAGCAGCAGCTGGCGGACGCATTTTCACAAGAAAGCATTCCAGACCCTCCATCTCCCAGAACCTGGCGAGCCTTAAAAGTAGGAGAGCAAAGAGCTCAAAGACAGAGGACACTTAGTGGCACCCGTAGAGGAGGTGATAAGGATGACGAATGTGGAAGTGGGAGAGACACAGGGGGGTGTTGAAGATTCACTTGGGACAACGCCATTATCCAAGAGGCTGGGTTCTATAGCCTCTCTCTGTAAAAACTGAAATAAAATAGGACTGTAAGAAACTTTTCCTTGTCTTTATACTTTCCTTGGCAACCAGCTGGGAGCCACTGACAACACCTTGACAACACTCATCTGGCGCCATCTGGTCTTGCATGTTTATAGTGCATTCAAATCGCTGTTTCTTTACTAATGTGCTGTATCTGAGTCCCGAGACCTCCATACACACTGCCCAGGCTTGCGCCCCAGAGAAGTCATTGCCTCCAACACAGCAAAACCAATGCAGGAAGCAGCAGTTACGAATTACTAGTCTTGGAAGCTACAGCAGGTGTCGTGATTCTCCAGTATTCACCCTGAGGCACACTCAATTGTCTCTCAGGACAGACAGATGCCAGCAACAAAATACACTAATCGATTAAAAAACCCAAAAGAGTCAGTTGGGTAAGGAGGCACCCAGCTTTGGGAAAGAGGTGGGGGGGTTCTGATAGGGCCCTAGAGCCCTCCCACCCCCTCCCCAAAACTGAGAAAGTGCTGACTAGGCTTTGGGAAGGAGGAGGGAAGACTCTAGGGCGCTCTCTTACCCAAGCTTTGAGAAGGCATCCTTGGTTCAGTGCCCAGTACCTGCACTTTGCTCACACAGCTCTAAATCTGCCTTTGAAACAGTTCAACAGAACAAATAAACGACAGTTATAAAAGCAACAACACATGGAAATAGAATGAGTTAACAGTCACCAACTTAAAAACCCTTAAGCTTTCTGGGGCCTGTTGTGGCACCAAAAAGCTAACAATGTTGGTACCGGTCATAATATAAAAAAATATAATATATATATAAAAACAGGCCACAGGTAAAGATGAAGGGGCCCCTGACCATTAGGTCCAGTCGTGACCGACTCTGGGGTTGTGGCGCTCATCTCGCTTTATTGGCCGAGGGAGCCGGCGTACAGCTCCTGTAGGACTACCGTAATTGCAGTCGTTCATACCCATTGAGTCAATCACCCATCTCCTACTACCCTCCTGAGAAAAACCCCACCCCACCCTCCCACTATATATAAGAGTCTGGTGACTTCTGTTTCAGTGTATCTGAAGAAGTGTGCTTATACCATGATAGCTTATACATGATAGCTTATACCAATAACAAACTTACTGTATTTTTCGCTCTATGGGGCACACTTTTTTCCCTCCAAAAATGAAGGGGAAATGTGTGTGCGTCCTATGGGGCGAATGCAGGCTTTCGCTGAAGCCTGGAGAGCGAGAGGGGTCAGTGCGCACCGACCCCTCTCGCTCTCCAGGCTTCAGGAAGCTATCCGCAAGCCCTGGGAGCCCGGCGGGAGTTCCCGCTGTGCTTCCTAGGCTTGCGGATAGCAGCCTGCATCCTGAAGCCTGGGGCGCACTGAGTAGCGTGCCCCGGGCTTCAGGCAGATATCTGCAAGCCTGGGGAGGCTTGCGGATAGCAGCCTGTTCTGGGGGCTGCTATCCCCAGGCTTGCGGATAGCAGCCTGTTCTGGGGGCTGGGGTCGGGGGAAGCTCGGGCTTCCCCCGCCCCAGCCCTGCGCCTGGGGGGGAAATTTTTTCCCCCTTTATCCCCCCCCCCACAACTAGGTGCGCCCTATGGGCCGGTGTGCCCTATAGGGCGAAAAATACGGTAGTTGGTCTCTAAGGTGCTACTGGACAATTTTTATTTTTATTTTATTTTATTTTGACCACGTCAGACCAACACAGCTACCTACCTGAATCTAGGTGCCAGTCAGAGTTCCGCAGTTCTCTAGGAGGGCATTTCACAAACATCAGCAGTACAGAGAAGGCTCTCTCTTGTGTCACCACACAGTGGACATCCCCTAAATTTGGAACATGGGAGATCTTCCCCCAGATATCTTTTATAATATCTATGTTGTTGTTGTTATGTCATAGGAGATCCCTATTTTCATCGGAGAAATGTTGAAGAGTATGTTTAAAGGTGATGTCCTTGGTTGGATCCAACACAAAATATGTATTTTAAATTGTGACTTGTCCACTATGAAGCCAAGTGTAAATTTGTATGCCATTATTTTCAACAGGAAGGTGTTGTGTAATTTAAATATAACAATATTATTTGCAATGAATTCAGTCATTTCATATGCCCCAGCTATTTTGAAAAAGTCTATGACTACAATATATTTTGCAGGATATTCCAGCTCAGCTAAAGAGGTTTGCCTTTTTAAACACAAAGAAAGACTGATGGATTCTCTGTCACACTGCATAATGTGCTTGCATGTGCTCAAAGAGGGAGATGGAAATTTATGCAGGCACAGGAAGTTCTTGCCATAGTCCTTTAAAGCTATAGACAGTTATATCATACCTGATATGTGACCATATCTTGTTATGGCAAAAAAAGACAATAAAAGTGACTGGAAGGACAATAGAAATTTATTTATTGTTACACTTTTATTCTGGCTTGTCAAATGGCTAAATGCACATCGTGGTAAATTATCGCTCAGTAAATGGTTACCATGTTCACATTTTGTATAGTGGAAGAAAAATTAAGCACCGGAAAAATTTCCACGCAAATCACTGATAGCTAGATGTGTAACCTCTTCAAGAGTTCCACCACCAGTTAAGTGTCTGAACTTCCATGGGGTTTTACAACAGCAAATCATTTATGTACTGTTCATTTAATATGTAACTCAACTAAAATTCAGTTGATTAAGCTAAGCATATTTAATCAGTTGACATCTAATTTTTATTCTTTCCAATGCAAAGTTACTACAGAATGTGTAGCTTAAAAGTCATAGTTAACAGGTGCTAATAGAATGTTTCTGCCGTATATGAGGATTACACTGTATAACCAACAGATGGCACTGTGTGCAAAACTATATTAATGTAGCATTTAAGAAATACCATAAATGTTTCCTATCTTTAAATGATACCGTATTACTCTAATACTTGGAGTGGCCAAACTTTTTCAGGCCAACAACTACATTGACTGATGCTCAGCCCTTGAGGGCTCCTTGCCAAAGTGGGAGTGGTTGAAATATGGAAGTGGGTGTGGCTAAAGTGTAAACATGGGTGTGGCCAGTTTTTCTTTTTAAATGATATACCGTATTTACTCGAATGTAATGCACACCTTTTTTTGCCAAATTATGTTGCAAAAATTAGGGCGTGCATTAGATTTGATGGCACATTACATTCGAGTAAATATGGTATTTTGGAAATCGGGGAAGGGGCATTACTAAAAGCATTTATTTATTAAATGAAAATGCCCCAGTTATTTCAATTCAGTTTATAATGGATCTCTGGTTAAGATTAAACAACAACAAGAATCAAATAGTGTGTTAGAAAAGAAACAGCTGTCTTTTCCCCTATGCTCAAGGAATTGGGACTTTTTGACTAAGGGAAGAACATGATATAGATTCATAAAAATGTGGGCTGATATTCAATATTATTCATAGAGTCATTGAAATCAATGCACTTAATTAACCTAAGCCCATTGATTTCGGTGAATCTACTCTGAGTATGATTTAGTTGGGTATCATTCCTTGTATTACGGGGAGAACAAAATAAGTTATTTTCTGCCTCTCAAAGTGCTGGAACTTGGAACTATAAAATCATAACTCCCTGTAATAGTGAACTCAGGTGATTAAGTACCTATAAGATTGGAAGCAAAGTAGAGGCACAGAAAATAAGGGTTTGTTTTCTATAAACTTTGGAGAATGCCTAGGTATGCAGCACGGCTGTGGCCTGGCTGGACGGAGCTGGCTGAGAGAGGTTCCCTGACCACCAGCAGGACCGTCTTACCCATAGGCACTAGGGGTGCCGGGTACCCGGGTGCTGGGCTCTCAGGGGCGCCAGGCTGAGAGTCTGGGGCCCAAGAGTTAAGTCCAGGGAAGATCGTGCCCATCTGTCGGAGCGCCACAGAAGGCTTTTCTGCTGCGGGTGGCTCTGCGCCGTGAGTTTGGGGACGAGTGAGCCAGCAAGGCGCTGAGGCAGCTGGCCGGTTCCACCCACCTGCGTGCCTGGGACTGGGCAACCTGGGGAGGGGGGTGCCTAGCGGATCTTTGCACCCTACGCCGCATATAATTAAGACAGCCCTGACTGTCACAATGGTCCCTGGGAGCCAGAAGAGCCTCACCCAGGAGCAAACCCCCAGCTGGGGTGGCCACCTGGCCTTCCAAAGATGGATTGGTTCTGTTTTAGCGGCACAGAGTCTCCTGCTCCCTTTGGGATGCCTTTGGTCATGTTCTAAGAAATAAAATGTAAAAGTTTTCCCCCACACCCTAACCTGCTTGTCTTGCGCAGCCTACCTGGCTAGGCACCTCGCCCTCCCTCCCTAGCTGGCTGATTGACGCTCCAGGCTAGCCAACAGAGCTCATCAGCCAGCAGGCTCTTCTGGGGTGGGAGGCGCTTGATGCCAATGGCTCCCAGAGAAGCAGCAAGACCTTTCCTGGAGCAGCAGCCTCTGCTTGCAAAGCTCCGCCTCCCTCGGCCTCTCGCTGGGGGTCTAATGGGTCTCTGGGCTCCTTCCCACCTCTAGAATGGATGGTGTGGAGGCTGCGGAGGAGGCCTTCTTACCTTGAGGGTTCAGTCACTGAAATGGCCCACATGAAGGGTGGCATGCAAATTTAATAAATAATCACCACCACCTGCCATTTCCTGGGCATTAAAGCACCATATACAGGCACCCCAAAACTCGGCCCTCCAGATGTTTTGGGACTACAACTCCCATCATCCCTAGCTAACAGGAGCAGTGGTCAGAGATGATGGGAATTGTAGTCCAAAACATCTGGAGGGCCGAGTTTGGGGATGCCTGCACCATCACCTTCCTATATTGGAGCTCTCAGGGGGATGAGGGGTTATGCCAACTGGAGGCAAAGCTCCATGAGGAAGAGAAGCAGAATCGGTGGTTATCTCTTCCCCCTTTTCTTCCTTCCTTCTATTTTGGATTGGTTTCTACATTTACGATTATTCTGACAGTTAGAAATTAAGCAGGTGGGGAGCATTTGCCAGGCACTGCCTGCTGCCTGTGGGGCCCAGATAAGCCTCCCGAGGGAATCTGAGAGGGGCTTGAGCCCCACAGCCCCTTGAAGTTGGGCATGAAGGCCTACAGGGTCAATTGCTGCGTCTCTGTCCAAGAAGAGCTGTGGGTGAGGAAGGTCAGCTTGGGCCCAGCAGGACAGGACTTGCCTGGGGACACCTCAGGCCTCTCCTTGGGCCTTGGGAAAGGGGCTTTTCCTCTTCCTTTTTCCTCCACATCCCTTCCATTCAGTGTCTTTGGACTTTCCAAACCTGAGGACAGGACTTGTCTCACCTTCTTTTAAATTGATGTCAGCTGGTTTAAGAGGCAACAAGAGTCTGCAAAGCAGGATAAAAATAAGAGGAAAAGGATTAAACTGTACATTTCAAAGAATATATACACCACCCTTGAGTTGCATGGCATTAATATTGTTCTAACCACTAGGCCACATGGACTGTCCTAGAACCTTGGCATTGAGGCCGGGAATTCCACATTCTCAACTGCTGTTGCCTAGCAATGGAACTTGTGACTGCTTGAACGGAGGTTCCTGCATCCTCAGCATCTCGAGGTTTGCAGAGGTGGCCTGTAGTGACCGGTGCTCAGTCACTACGTTGGAAGATGGCATCCCAAAGACTCCTGGAGGTAAGTGGAGGTTGCCATGGCCAGGGGACTTAACTCTAGAACCTAGATCAATGGTATCACCAAGTTTGGCAAAGAGCTATCCAAAGTCAAAGAAAGGGTTGAGCTTTGCCCAAGTTTCTGAAAGGGGAGAAGGAATGCCAAAAAGGAAAATTTAGTGTTCTATATTGCAGTTGATTGACTATTATTTTGAACAGAGGACTCCTTCTGATTTCTGTACATGTGAATCTGGGAGAGGCTTCGTTTCCATTTCTACACGCTGGATGTTATCTTTGTACTATAGTTTGGAGGGAAAGAGAGTGTGAGCGGCTGGCCCAGTGGAGGGGAAGGGGGTGCTAGATGGATCTGGTTTTTCTGCAGAGCTGATGCAGGGAGCCCTGCTGCCCACCTGTCCACAGAGTCCATCACAGGAAAGAGCTGCTCCCAGGTGCAGGCGAGGGAGAGACAGGAGGCCTGGCGGAGCTCTGCTCCTGGAGGAAGGATGGATGAGAAACAGCGCCATGGGCTCTGCTGAGACAGGCCAGCTCCCTCAGGCCTCCTCTCCCCCAACTGGCATCTGGCGGCAGCCAATTCAGCAGGTTGCCTCAGTGGGAGAGATGAGAACAGCATTCTAGACCCAGGGGCCTGAGCTTGTGAGTTGTCTTTTCCTCTGCCCTCCTTGCCCCTTTCCTTGTGTGTTGCATTTCTGTTGGTCAGATTGTTTCTTACAATAGAAGTTTGTGATTAGGGAGTTTCTTGCATTTGATTTCATGGAAGGCTCTCTTGGAGCTTTTTTGGCTTAAGAGAGGGCTACAAATGTTCTAAAGGAATGAATGCATGAATAAGGTCTCTAAGAAAATGGAGGACAGAGATTTTCAGTTTGTTTCCCAACCTACCTTGCCTGCGCTTTCCTGATCAACACAAAAACATGAATGGGTCTGATCCATTCTTCACATTCTGACGTTCATGTTTCTCTTTCTCATGGACAGGGCATTGATTTCGATGAGGATCAAATCTCGGAAATCAGTCTGGAAGAAGGGGAGGATCTTCCTCTAAGGTAATGCTGTGCTAATCCCCTGCCCCCAATCATCAGTTGTGAAATATACTCGGAATCGAGAGTGGATTTCATGCTCTTTATTCAGCTCATAGTGGTGAGGAGGAATGGAAGTTCCCCCATAATGTCTGCTTTATATACATTATTTACACAATGGGTCCCACGTGATTGGCTAATTCTGGGATTCTCCTGTAGGCCAATCAGGGTGCGGATTCACTTCCACCTGGAGCTGGATTGGGTGGCTCCTGTGGACCAATCAGACTGCTGCATTCTGAATCCTATTGAACTCAGTACATAACAAATTGCTTTCAAAAGCCACCACCCCGTCCATTTCTATGGTGGTGGTACTAGGGGTCTTTGAAGAATGGGAGGCAATAAAACCTTTTGATGCAAGTGCTACTCCTCTCTCCCCTCAGCATCCCAACCACAGGTTCTCCAGATGCGGCTGATGTTCCTCCCGAAGGCTTCAGCAAGGACCAGCTGAAGGCCAGATTTACGGATGTCGTCACCACGATGAAGAGTGGGAAGAAGATGGTCCGAAGGAAGGTGCTGCGAGATCTTTCCGACCTCCTGCAGAAGATCCAGGAATATGTGAGTTACTGAAGCAAAGCATTGCAACCATGCAGGGCTGTCAAGGCTTTCAGGCTGTCATTTCTAGGCCCACCCTGCAAGTTGCCCTAGGGACAATCAGGCATCCCGGTACATACCCAATTTTGAGAACAGAGCTGGGCCATAGCAGAATGAATCCTAGTGAGTAAAACAGCTGAGAAAAGACGTAAAAAGCAAACATCAGGGAAAGAGGGGTGGGAAGTCAAAAAGAAATTGTTTTTTTTTTCTGTATAGGATGCTAAATGTTTCGGAATGTTTTGAAGATTGAATATAAATGTTGTAGGATAAATGGTGATGGGTTGCTTCTCTTATCAGTCCCTTCTCTGGGTTTCTTCTCAGCCATCGGTAGCACTTCCTGCATCTTCCCTTGGCCAACTGGTGTCGATTTCCTGTCTGTGCGCATTGGATCCAGACCCGGAGTGCAGGCAGCGAGCAGCAGAGGCCCTCTGCCATCTTCTGCCCATCCTGCGGCGCAAAGAAGGTAAGACTGGAAGAATGCATCCCAGCATGGGGTGGGGTGAGCAAGACCCAAACTAACCCTTTGGCTTTCCTTTGCAGAGACGCTGGCACGAACGTCCAGGAACCAAACACTCATCATCAGAGCTCAGAAGGTCCTCAATTCCACCAGAGGTCCGGTTCCTGAATTATTCGTCAATGACTGCTACTCTCTTGCCAGGGTAAGTCGCTGTCACACAAGGCACCTGGGCTTTCTGCTCGCCAGCCCTGCCCTGTGGGCATCTCTGACCTTCCTCTCTTGCTTCAGGTCTTTGGCGCCTTTCTCCCTGTGGAGCAGCTCTTGGAGGCCATGTGCTTCCTGGCCAGCAACCTGGTTCTTGAGAGCAGCTTCAACCCCTTGGACATCTCCCACCTGCTGCAAGAGTTCATCAAGCAGTTTAGTGGCAAAGCAGTAGAGGTAAGGTGTCTGCAAAGGTGGGAGAGAAGAAGAATCTCCGCTTTGGTGTAGAGGAGGCAACCTCATGTCATTGGGTGGCCATGTTTGTTGAGAGGGGCCTGGCAATGTCAGGACAAGAAGCTCAGCCAAGGGTCCTGAGAAACATGGGTTCCGGAATGGGGAGTCTTCCTTCTGGGAGCAGACGGGCAAGCTTCTTCTCTTGGCCTACAATGGAGAGGGGAACTGGTTCCCTGGAGCTGCCTGTGTCCAATACTCCCGAGGACCCTGATTGGTACCTTTGAAGGAAGATGGCTGTGGTGGCACAGGTCAAGGGTCCCTCTTTTGATGAGGGATGGAGGGATCTGCCTGCAGACAGCCCTGCTTCCTTTTACTCTCCAAGGAACCCTTTCCTTTTCTCTGACAGGTGGAGGTGCTGCTGGAGGCCTTCTACAAATTCACCCAGGGGCCTACAGTGGAGGGCAGAAACATGGCCGTCTTCGCTTTCTGCATCTTGTCACACCACCGCCTGGAGAAAGTGGTTGAATACCTCCTCCAGTTTCCCTTTGGGCATGGAGCCCTCCAGGTTCTACTGGGCTACGGGAAAGGTTGGCAAGCTGCAGAGCTTGGTCAGAAAGCCCTTGCTGCCATTTCCTCTCTCTGGGGCAGGGCAGCAAGCAGAAGACTTGAATCTGACCATTGCTCTTGTTTTTGCATTCACAGAGGCTGCCAGAGAATATGGAAGGAGGTTTTAGCATTGGCCGACCAAGAGCAACTGCTCCATCTCATGGCCGAGCAGCTTTACCAAAGCCCCTTGGTGGAATCTGCCACCCAAGTGGTAAGGACCAACCACCTGCTTTCTGGCTTCCTTCTTCCCAGGGTGATATCGAGGGGTTTCCGTATTCTGCACAAAAGCAGGGAAAGTGACTTGCACCTCTCTCTCTTCCAGGAACATCTCACCAGCCTGTTGCACACCATCTTCAGGATGGAGGAATACAAGGCAGCTGTGCGCCGGAACTTCCCACAGCTGCTGATCGCTCTCCTGGGGATGGTTGTCAACTTCCACTATGACCAGGAATTCCTCGGGTGAGTAGTGTGCTGCAAAGACGCCAATGGAGTCCTTTTCCCTTCAAGCTCTGGGTGTTTCCAGTCCAGCTTGATTTTCCAAGGGAGGCTCTCTTTCAGGCAGCTGCTAGGGAGCAAGGATGGGGAAGGAATTTGAGTGTGGAGGTCTTTAAGCAGAGGCTTGACAACCATATGTCAGGAGTGCTCTGATGGTGTTTCCTGCTTGGCAGGGGGTTGGACTCGATGGCCCTTGTGGTCTCTTCCAACTCTATGATTCTATGATTCTATGACCCTCCTGGTAAAACTGGCCTAATCCAAGGGAGGGCAGAATTCTTCTTTGGAGCCCTGAACAAAAGTTCTTCTTCCTTCAAAAGGCTCGGGATACAGTGCAACACTCTGTTGAAGGTCTGACTTGTAAAATTGTGAATGCAGTAGATGCACGACAGATACCGTACATGCAGTAAATCTGACTTGCAGAGTTAATTGCTGCTTCAAGGTAGCAATGGCCTCAAGCTTAAATGTCCTTAAAAGATCCATCTTCTAAAGTAGACAAATTCATGGAAAATTATATCTGTCAGTAGAATATATACCTGTACCTTTCTCATCTGTACATATTCTGACAGCTCTTTTAAATCAAAAGGTTTCAGTAGGTCTTTGTCTGTCCTTGTGTTCTTGCCATCATATTCAGAGGCAATGCATCTCTGATTAGCAAATATTGGAACTAAGTGATCCAGGAGGTTTAGATCTCTCATGAGCTTCCTTGTTCAGCACTGATGTAGGCAGAAGGCTAGATTTCATGGCTGGTTGGTTGAATCCAAAGGTAATTCTTGTTAGATTATGCTATTCTTCCGCTTAGCGTTCATTCCTTTAAAATGAGAGCTCCTCAGTGGAAGACTGTTCCCTCTAGCTCACAACCCCAGTGGTGCAACAATGCCATCGTGTGGCCAATTTTAATAAAAGCTGCTGGTGTGAAATGCTGAGAGGTCATTTGTTTCTTCGCCTAGGGTCACCTCCAGACCATCAGTATTTTGCAGTAGAAATTCAGTCATGTACCAGGAATGTAGGTGTGCACAGTTTAAGTGGATTTAAAGCACTCTGGTGCTCTGATGCAATCAATTCATTTTTTATTTTTTTTAAAGCCAGACTTTTTGCAGTTAGAAGAGGGACAGATGTGGGATAAACAACTAATTAATGGGAAGACAGATGACATCTATCTTTTTCGTATTTAACATTTGGCATTTCTGTATTGAACTGTTAAGACTTTTTTTTTCAAAAATGGCTGCTGCTTAAGTTGTCTGTTATTGCTTTAGTTTTCTGTACACCACTTTGTGATAAGTACTATAGAAATGGTAATTAAGTACCCAAAAAACTTTAAAACAACCACTGCACAAGCAAATCTGGATGGCTGCTCCTTGTTGTATAGCCTCCCGCTAAGCAGAACAAATGCTTGATGAAGAAAGGACATGGTCCAACCTCTGTGTAAACATCGAGCAAGCAAATCAGGATGAATACTCAATACTGTAAACAAGTTGTATGGAGGAGTCCCAAGGGAAAGCATGGGTGCAGAGAGGAAACGTCTGTCCTTTAGGATGTTCGACTCAGGAAAAATAGGACACCGTAAGATATCCTAGAAGTCAGACAAAGGGAAATAACCTCTCCATGACACACACACCCTTCCACACCTTCATTATAGGCTGTGCCTGAAAGTACAGGACAGGCACAATGGAGTCTGGCTAAGACCCTGATGGATGGTCTAATTCAATATATGGCAGTTTCCTATGTCCCTACCATGGCCCTATCTACCACTGGGTGAACCAAGTCAGAGGAGAACAGAAAAGTAGACTAAGGGAAAGCTGCACACACATGAAAATCTGCTTCCTGCCTTCTGTTTTAATGAAGAGCCAGTCACCAGGCCCAGTTTATAGGTGCCTGTGGCAATCACACAGGGTCCCCGGACGTTTGACAGTCTATTGATCCCTGTGCCACCACTATGATCACTTCCCCGCTGCCACCAATAACTTCTAACTGATTATCCCAACTGTCTATCTGACTCCTCCTAACAGTTTCTCTCACTCTCTCACATCAAAACTCAGCCAACCCACAGACTTATTCTCCCTCTTCCTTCTCCAACTCCCAACTGACTTCCCAACAACTCCAACTGTAACTCTAACTCCTCCCCTTGGGTTCCCACTGGCCAATCACTTCACACTCATTTAACCCTTTCCTTATGACCCACCTAGGAGGGAAAACGCCACAGGGCCCCTTGGTACTGTGCAACTGGATTTGTACAGATGCTGTTTCTTACCAAACCCAGACTGAAATCTATCTAGATTCCAGCGCCAAATTAGCTCTGTTGAGCTAAAACACAAATAAAAAGGGAGTCGTGTGGTCAAAAGGGCAAAGAAGAAGTCTCTCAAAAAATGGCATGTGCCACTGGTTGGCCACCAAGCTTGTTCCTCCCCACTGGAGATACCGCAGGATCAGGCCTGCACTATCTGACGTTCGCTACCACAGAGCATGGCGACGGCTGCCAACTTAGATGGCTTTAAGTGGGCATTAGCAGGGCCGGATTTAGGTTTGATGAGGCCCTCCGCTACTGAACGTAATGGAGCCCTTTATATGTCCAGCTGCCCTTTGTCAACAACAAATTGCCGTTGTTTTTTGTGTTGAATATATGCTATATGGTAATTTATGGACCTAATACGTATCTAAAGCCATTTGCACATAACAAATATGCATTTTATCAAAGTAACTGTTGAACGGAAATACAATTAAGAAGAAGTATATTAATAGTGAAATAATTATTGAGCTGTAACTGTATGTAGGTTTTCTTTTATTTGGGTTTTTTATCTTATATTTTGGAAATGTACATCCAGTTGTTTTTTTCTTTAATTTTTTTGGGGGGCCCCAAGAGAGTGTGGCCCTAAGCTATAGCTTGTTTAGCTTATACATAAATATGACATAAATCCAAGGAGGAGAGAGTAATCAGTGGCTACTAATCAAGACGCGGGTGGCGCTGTGGGTTAAACCACAGAGCCTAGGGCATGCTGATCAGAAGGTCGGCGGTTCGAATCCCCATGATGGGTGAGCTCCCGTTGCTCAGTCCCTGCTCCTGCCAACCTAGCAGTTCGAAAGCACGTCAAAGTGCAGTTAGATAAATAGTTACCGCTCCGGCGGGAAGGTAAACGGCGTTTACGTGCGCTGCTCTGTTTTTTATTTTAAAATAATATTTATTAAGAGTTTAAAGATTACAAAGAAAAGAAAAGAAAAGAAAAGTTAAACAAAGCAAAACAATACAATACATGAAAAACAAAAAAAACAAAACACTGCTTATCTTTACAAAACAAAAACAAAAGCAAAAACAGAAACAATTAACAACACATCCAGTATTTCCATATCTTATCTTTCATTTACTTGTTTCGACGACCTCCTCACACCTCCCTTCTTTGTATTCTAGTTCAGTTAGCTATTTCAGCAAATCCTTTCCATCTTTCTCAGTTTTTGTCCTATAATTTATCTTAACACAATCTAACCTTATTTTTTCCCCTTTGGCCCATTAACAGTCTATTTTTACTTAATTCTTTATAACATTTCTGCTAAAGCCATATAACTTCATTCCAGCATCTTTCTAACATTCATTAATTTTAGTGGTACATGACACCAGTCAAGCTTGCAAAAATCTATCATTTGCCCGATAATAAATGTTGGAAATGTAAAGAGACTGAAGGTACATTCTTTCACCTTTGGTGGACATGCCCAAGGATTAAGACTTTCTGGGAGATGATCTATAATGAAATGAAAAAGGTATTTAAATATACCTTTCTGAAGAAACCAGAGGCCTTTCTCCTGGGCATGGTCAGCCAGTTGGTGCCAAAGAAGGATAGAATTTTCTTTATGTACGCTACAACAGCAGCAAGAATACTTATTGCAAAGTACTGGAAGACACAAGATCTACCCACCCGGGAAGAATGGCAGATGAAGGTGATGGACTACATGGAACTGGCAGAAATGACTGGCAGAATCCGAGACCAGGGAGAAAAGTCGGTGGAGGAAGATTGGAAGAAATTTAAGGACTATTTACCTTCAGTCTCATTACATTTCCAACATTTATTATCGGGCAGATGGTAAATTTTTGCAAGCTTGACTGGTGTCATGTACCACCTGTAAATCATTTTCATTAAATTCTCTCTTAAGGCATTACATGCCGTAAACTTCATACCTGTGGTCCATAACTGTTCCCAGTCAGCCATCATGATGTTGTGTCCAACATCTTGTGCCCATTTAATCATAGCAGATTTCACCGTTTCATCCTGAGTGTTCCATTTCAACAGCAAGTTATACATTCTTGATAAATTCTTAATTTTGGGGTCTAACAATTCTGTTTCCAATTTTGATTTTTCCACCTGGAAGCCAAGTTTTTTATCCAAATTATATGCCTCCATTATTTGGTAGTAATGGAGCCAGTCTCGCACTTTGTTTTTTAGTTTTTCAAAACTCTGCAGTTTTATTCTATCTCCCTCTTGTTCCAGAATTTCCCAATATTTTGGCCATTTGGCCTCCATATTGAGTTTTTTCTGAGCCTTCGCTTCCATTGGTGACAACCATCTTGGGGTTTTATTTTCTAACAAGTCCTTATATCTTATCCAGACATTAAACAGTGCTTTTCTAACAATGTGGTTTTTAAACGCTTTATGTGCTTTAACCTTGTCATACCACAAATATGCATGCCAACCAAATACGTTGTTAAAACCTAAGTCCAACACATCAGTGTTTTCAAGAAGCAGCCACTCTCTCAGCCAGCAAAAAGCTGCTGATTCATAGTAAGGTTTAAGGTCTGGCAGGGCAAATCCACCTCTTTCTTTAGCATCAGTTAATATCTTAAATTTTATTCGAGGCTTCTTGCCCTGCCAGACAAATCTAGAGATATCTCTCTGCCACTTCTTGAAACAGTCCATTTTGTCCAAGATTTGCAACGTTTGGAACAAAAACAGCATCCTTGGCAATACGTTCATTTTTATCACAGCAATTCGGCCTAACAGTGATAACTTCAGATTTGACCATATTTCTAAGTCCTTTTTCACTTCAATCCAACATTTTTCATAGTTATCCTTAAATAGATTCACATTCTTAGCAGTCATGTTCACCCCTAAATATTTCACTTTCTTAACCAGTGTTAATCCTGTCTCCTTCTGAAACTTATCTCTCTCAATCACAGTTAGGTTTTTCTCTAAAACCTTAGTTTTCATCTTGTTCAACTTAAAACCTACCTGACCAAATTCTTGAATCAGTTCCAGTACTCTTTTAGTACTAGATTCTGGCTCCTGTAAAGTCAATACCAAATCATCAGCAAGAGCTTTCAGTTTATACTGTTTAGCTCCCACTTGTATACCTCCGTGCGCTGCTCTGGTTCACCAGAAGCGGCTTAGTCATGCTGGCCACATGACCCGGAAGCTGTACGCCGGCTCCCTCGGCCAATAAAGCAAGATGAGTGCCGCAACCCCAGAGTCGTCCACGACTGGACCTAATGGTCAGGGGTCCCTTTACCTTTACTAATCAAAATGGATACTTGCTGCTTCCACGAACAGAGGCAGTTTGGCTCTCAATACCAGCTGGGGAATATAAACGTGAGAGAGACCTATTTGCTCTCAAGTCCTGCTTTGGGTCTTGACTTTGGGGTGCTGGTAGCCAGCAGGTGCTCTGCATGGCCATTCAAAAATACTGTATGTCAAATGGTTTAAAATCGAAACAAGCTTGAACAAATGAACACATACCATATTTAAAAATCCCAGTATTTTAATGAAAGGAAAAAATGAATATCCACACATTTGCACTTATGTACAACTTTGTGATATATATATATTTATATATAATCATTTTAAGCTGTTTACAAATCACATTTAGTGCTTGAAATATCACATCATGTTGATATTATATTTCTGGCAGAAATAAATATATTGCACTTAAAAAGAATCTTTTGGTTGTTGATGCTGGATATTGTTTTCTAATTTGCAGTGCAAGCCTATACACTTCGACACAGATATTAGTCCCATTGTGCTCAATGGGATTTTCTCCCAGATAAGTGGATTTCGGATTGCAGTCTTACATACTCAACTTCTTTTTCGTAAAACATTTTGCCCTCACCTCCCAAATTACGCACGCACACACGTCATTACATGGTGAATGTGTTCACACAATTAATTTAAACCATTTAACACAGCAAACAGACCAGTAATACATTCTGTTAAGAGAGACTACCTCCAGTTTTTACTTTCCCTATGTTTACAGAAACACTTTCCTCCTATTTCTGGTATTACAGTAAGAAACTAAATGCTCGTTTAAAATGTGCCAAAGCTAAAATACAGCAATCTGTATTTTTTTTGTCCAAAATCATTTTTAAAAGAAGTTATTTAGAAAGTAACACAATTATTGACTGAAATCACTTTCTTCAGTATTTTAAAACAATATCAAACCCTGATCTTTTAAACCAGAAACTGTCATAAATAAACCCTTCATCCCATTAAGATTCAGGAAGTACCAGAACCATATTTACTGCAAATAATGAGCAGGAAAAACAAAGAATCTGATTTTGTGGTAAAAGCAAGTTGGAAAAGTGAAAAGGAAAAGGTTTAGCTGACTCCCCAACCCTAAAGGCATCGTAGTCCAACAGCTTCAGTGCTCAGGTGCAGCTTCTCCCAAATCTCTGCAGTACAGTGGTACTTCGGGTTAAAATTCGTTCCGGAGGTCCGTTCTTAACCTGAAACTGTTCTTAACCTGAAGCACCACTTTAGCTAATGGGGCCTCCTGCTGCTGCTGCCGTGCCGCCGGAGCACGATTTCTGTTCTCATCCTGAAGCAAAGTTCTTAACCCGAGGTACTATTTCTGGGTTAGTGGAGTCTGTAACCTGAAGCGTATGTAACCTGAAACGTATGTATCCCGAGGTACCACTGTACTGGGAAATGCTCAACACATGCAAGTGGGACATGACACGTTTTGCAGAAATGAGAAGAGGCAACCCTTACTTACGTCATGAAATTTGATGGGTGCCTAACAGCCCCACAAAGTCTTCTACTGCGCCCACTATTTTGAGCAGCCGTTTCAGTGTTTATCTGCCCACAATTGGCAGATAAACTATATGTGCCCCTTAGTCTGGTTTAAATCACAGGCCCTTAGGCTTAGGATGAACCAACTGCAGCAGCTATGAACCTGTGGGGAGGAACGGATTGTTTAGTCTTCTTTCCCATCACTGTCGGATTAGCAGTTTCTACCATCATTTCCAACCTGCTTCCATGGGTTTGCAAGCAGATTCAGGCAGCGGAGGTAGGTCCATTAGGGCAAAGGGGACAGTGCCCCACAACTTCACTCTGCTCTCACTTTCCTGCTACCTACCTTCTTACTTACAACTTGTCAGTGGCATAGCGTGGGTTGCCTGTGCCCGGCGCCATGAATAGGGGGTGGGATGGAGAGAAACGGATGGAGGACACATGCACGTTCAACTGCCTAATGGTGTCCGTATCACTTCCTGGTTTGCATGGAGAAGCCGTTTTCAATGGAGCCAAGCAACGGAAGCACACAGCTGTATTGAGGCAGCAGCAAGTGTTGAAATTTTTCGCCCCTAACAATTTTGTGTCTGGGACAACTGCCCCCCACTACACCATGACTCACTGTTGGTTTTATAGAACTTGGCAGCAAGAAGGGTGAGGACAAACTAATAATAAGTTGTCTCAGCCTGTCCTTGGCTCTAACACCACCTACTGTTGGGTGCCAACAACCACTGGGTTCTGGGAACATGGTAAGGTAATGCTTGTCTCATTGCAGAGCCAGATCCTAAACACTACAGGCTCTCCACATTGCTAAAGCAGCCAGAGAGTCAGTTTTAAGCAACCCCATACAGCTAATGGTTCTGTGATGCCACCTTCCCTTAACGTTCTCTAGATCTTTCTCAACAGGATTGGGCAACACCAAAGTTGCAATCCTTTGCAGCCCCCCGTTTATCCATTGGATAAATCTTCATACTATGGAATTAGAAATCAAGAGAACTGAAAATTTATTGGGCCTTTTAGAATGTAGTTTCAATGCTTTCAGTTCTTTAGCTAGGAACTTGCTTAAACAATGACTTGAAAAAATGGTGGTTGGGGCATTGTTGACTCATCTTGAGATGGGGCTTTCTGCTCCTCTCGGTCTTTCCATATTACAGATACGTGTTCCCATTCAGGGCGTCTGATTGGGAGTGGGTTGGATTTTACCATCCTTCCAGGACTGAGGTTTTCCCTATTGCTTTTTTCTAATTTTCAGCAAGGACCACACACCAATGCACCTCTTTTAGTTTTTTCATGCTCGTTCTCATTACGGAAACTCTTGATGCCTATCTACTGAATTTGTAGTGTTCTGCGTTACATAATAATCAGGGAAAGGAAACGCTTCACGTCTCACCTTTTGTTCCAAAATGCAATTATGCAAGGAAGAAGGCCTTGAAGGTGAACAACGGCAGGTGCCAACAACCTCCCGCTTCTAAATGTTCCTCTGCCACATATTTTTCTAGCACAGGTAGGCCTCGTAGATACAATGTCACATCAACAGAGTTGTCAGTTATCTGTTGTGGCCTCTGAAAATGCTCCAATAATGTGGGTGTGCTCTGGGTCCGCATGATGCAGCCATCTTGCAGTTTTGGCATATGCCCAGATGGGAAATCACCTGGAAATCCCATGTATCCTACCTTGAGTTCCATGATGGAAGAAAGGCAGGATGGAAAAGTAGAAAAATAAATAAATAGGCCCCCAGGGACCACATGAACACACCCAATATGGCCCACAGACACTGGTATCAATACTGCTTATGCCATCCTACCAAATTACTGGGCAGGCATGGGATCTAGTCATAAGATCAGCCCCAGAGCAACATGTATGGATCAGGGCTGAGTAACAGACAGGTGAAGCCTGAAGCTGCTGCTCTTCAGCCTTGTACAATGTTCTTCAAAGTAACACTGTGCTAAACCTCACCCTCACCAATTCCAGATATATCGCCATTGCAGATGGTAAGAGTGAGGTGCATGTGACAGACGCCATAGATTAGTAGCCCACAAATTGTCCCAACATTTGCAATGAGCTGTGAATAAAATAACAGAATGCAGAGCAATCTTCAGTCACCCTGTTTTACCATCAGTCCTCCCTGCTGCTGTCAATATCCAAGAAAAAAACACCTGAGCTATATGAACCATTGGCATGTTCTATCATCTGAATTTGGCAAACTGTGGTTAACCTTATCTATGGTTTGGTGAAACAGCTTCCATTCATTTCAAACAAGGCTCATGCAGGAGGAATTCCAGCGGATTATGCCCAGTGTTCTTAACTAACTGGATTCCATATTTAAAATAAAGGAGTTTAAAGGATGGTAAGGGGAAGGGAATGGTGCAGTCTTTTCCTTCTGTTTCTTTCATAGCGAGCTTAATGCTGAAGTAGCCTAAACATGCTCAAAGCAACAAATATCGCCCCCCCCCCCATTCATAAAAAGCAATGAAGTTATCAGCACAGTATTGCCTCTTTGGCCTCTGTCAGGAGGGGAAGTCTATACACAATTCAAACTATACACTGCTGCATGATGGCAGCCTCACATCTAGTGGTTATGATGCACCTTCAGATCGTTCAGTGTTTAATTAGAGACCTTGCAACATTTGGAGTCCCTCTGGCCATGCCCATTTTCAGAGCCACTCAAGCTCCCTGAACCATCCCTTAAAACGGATCCTCCAAGAGGAGGGATCTAACTCCACAATGCCTTTATGCAAGCTGGTTTTCTTAGTCGTTTCGCCCTGGGCCTTCCCAACAGGCCCAGGCTGGTTTGCCTGCCAAGTCTTGGCTTCTCTCGCCTTAGGTCAGTCATACGAAAGGGGTCATCACCGCAGAGGAGTGGCGCAGTCCTTGAATTGCTGCGTAAGGACCCTGCTGAAAGTAGTGGTGGTACCTGGGCATGTGGAAAGAAGGGAACGTTGGGCCACTGCCCTGCATCGAGCTGGCAATGGCAGAAGGGGTTAGAGGCATTCCCAGGCGGCTGTATGGGGGCAGGGAGCCTTGGATCGGGTGAGGAATCGGCGTAGCTATGGACGCAGCACCGGAACCAAGAGCGGTCAAGGACTGCGGGTGTTGGAATCCCGGGAAACTTGATGTCGACGAGACCCAGGAACTGAGGGGCAGGTTGTCGGAAGTGGTAAAAGCTGATCCTGCAAACAAAGGAAAAGAGTGGAGGTTTGCATAAGGGCAACTAAATCCAATGTACCAACTGATGTACCATATTTTCCGCCCTATAGGACGCACTTTTTCCCCTCCAAAAATGAAGGGGAAATGTGTGTGCGTCCTATGGGGCGAATGCAGGCTTTTGCTGAAGCCTGGAGAGCTAGAGGGGTCGGTGCGCACTGACCCTTCTCACTCTCCAGGCTTCAGGAAGCTATCCACAAGCCCTGGGAGCCCACGGGAGTTCCCGCCGGGCTCCCAAGGCTTGTGGACAGCAGCCTGCAGCCCGAAACCTGGGGAGCACAGCGGAGCACAGCGGAGCACCCCAGGCTTTGGGCAGCTCTCTGCAACCCTGGGGAGCCCGGCGCGAAGTCTCGCCGGTCTCCCCAGGGTTGCGGAGAGCTGCCTGCATCCCAAAGCCTGGGGCAGGCTGAGCAGTGCGCCCCGGGCTTCAGGCAGCTCTCCGCAAGCCTGGGGAGACCAGCGAGACTTCCCGCCGGGCTCCCTAGGCTTGCGGATAGCAGCCTGTTCTGGGGGCTGGGGTCGGGGGAAGCTCGGGCTTCCCCCGCTCCAGCCCCGCGCCTGGGGGGAAAAACAATTTTTTCCCCTTTATTCCCCCCCCAAAAAACTAGGTGTGCCCTATGGGCCGGTGCACCCTATGGGGCAAAAAATACGGTAAATATTGGGGCTGCCGTAGCAAGACCACATGAGGTTAGGGGGCATACTCAGCCAGAGCCAGGGCCTTTTCAGCACTGGCTCCGGCCTGGTGGAACGCTCTGCCTCATGAGACCAGGGCCCTGCAGGATCTGATTTCTTTCCTCAGGGCCTGTAAGACAGAGTTGTTCCGCCTGGCCTTTGGCTTGGAATCCCCTCCCCCTCTTTCATTTTCCTTCTGTGATGGAACTCCTATTTGGGGACTTGCCTGGCTTTTTTCTGGCCCATGTAGGACCAGTCTGGAAAGTTAGCCTTGGTGAAGACTTGACGTTACCATCCCCAAAAAAGTTTTTGATTTGAGTTTCCATTGAAATGAGGCCGTATTTTAATATTTTAATGTTTTAATGTTGTATTTTAATCTTGTTTTTAAGTTGTATTTCAATCAATTTGTTTTTATATTGGGTGTTAGCCACCCTGAGCCCGGTCTTGGCTGGGGAGGGCGGGGTATAAATAAAATTTTTTATTATTATTATTATTATTATTATTATTATTATTATTATTTATTATTATAAAAAGGGGTCACTGCCACATGCACAGCAGGCACAGCTGATTTTCTTCAAGGGGCCGGTTATTTATCATGTTATTTATTTATCTTGGATCATTTAAAAATAATCGATAAATAAAAGGAGAGGGCACGCAGATTCCAAGCATTGTGCATAATCAGATTCACAATGATACAGGAATCGCATGGAAGAAGGGGTACCTCCTCTTTCCAAACTGTGGGCTCGTTTGAAAGTACCAAAGGTTCTGATCTTGAACCTCTGCTCTTCAAGATCAGATGTTCTCCTACCTCTGCTTTGGGCTGCTTGGTTCTCGTCTCCCAGAACTTCATCCTCTGCGCCATAGGTTCTGATCGGGGATCGTGCATAGGAATGCTTTTGAATAAGGCTTTCTACGCTTTCTCTGCGAAAGACAACATTCCACGTTAGCAACAGACTGAAAGCCATCTATGCACTTCTTTAATAGCTCCCTCTACTCCTAGTATGGGCCAGCCCAGTCATGAGGCATGGTGAGGCCACTGCCTCAGGTGTCAGGATGCGCAAAGACAGCAAATTCAGACTTAGATCTTTATCCCCTCATCTTGTTCATGATGTAAATCTTCACTTCACGTTCCCCTGGTGGGAAAGCGGGGCATTTTGTGGTTTACCTCAGGTGTCAAAATGTCTTGGGCAGGCCGTTTGATGGACATACAATGGAAGCATGTGCTTGGATTCTTTTGAACTGGCAGCCCTTTCAGATATTCCCGTAAAAAACACCAGGAACCTTGACTGAGGTAAGTCAGGCTGAAAACTGACTTCATGGGATACCCAGTAAAATAGAATACCCCATAGACTAGAACAGAGTTGCAAGAGCCCCAGTTATGATGGGGGCATAGAGAGGATCTTAAACGGCATGTTAAAGGTAAAGGGTAAAGGGACCCCTGACCATTAGGTCCAGTCGTGACCGTCTCTGGGGTTGCAGCGCTCATCTCGCTTTATTGGCCGAGGGAGCCGGCGTACAGCTTCCAGGTCATGTGGCCAGCATGACTAAGCCACTTCTGACGAACCAGAGCAGCACACGGAAACGCCGTTTACCTTCCCGCCGGACCGGTACCTATTTATCTACTTGCGCTTTGACGTGCTTTCGAACTGCTAGGTTGGCAGGAGCTGGGACCAAGCAACGGGAGCTCACCCCGTCGTGGGGATTCGAACCGCCGACCTTCTGATCGGCAAGCCCTAGGCTCTGTGGTTTAACCCACAGCGCCACCCACGTCCCAAAAGACACATTGCAGCCAGGCAAAAGCAGTTTGTGGAGTATGGTCAGGAAGAGATATGCAAAAAGCATAACCAGGGCAGAGTCCCAGGGGCCACATAAAGAAGTCTGAAGGGCCACATTCAGTGCCACCCCCAGACCTGAGGTTCCCTACCCTTGCACTAGCACATAATTGTGTAAATTCTCCCTGGCCGTGAGCCAGATTATTTCCAGAGCTGCCAAAGCATCACAAGCCAGATGGCACAGAATTCAAGCCAACTCAGCAATGACTACCACTCACTGTAGATTTTACAGGCAGAAGATTATGATAGAGGATGGTATTTATTTTTGACCCCACTGTGCTGGGGTCACTGCAGTTTGGGTCGCTTTGAGCCAGTCTGCCTCAAATTCTCATGGGACAGGTTTTTGTAATGTTCTGATTAAACTCATGCAGCAGGGCAGAGAAGCATTTTGCTTCTTTTTCTGTGTGTTCGCTATGAGTACAGAATTCACCCAAAGTTTCATTTCATTTCTTCAAATACTTAACAAGAAACATCACATAGATTTCAGCTGCACTGCTAGAAAGCTTAGTAGTAGTAGTAAGAAGAACCACCGATTTAATGAACAAAGCCATTTTATCTATCAGGATTCCCCAAAGGCCAATCTGACCTGATGCACTTCAAATCAGCTGTCTATCCCTGCTCCCATAGACAATCCAGTTAATTGAAGTCATTTAAACCTAGCCTTTGGCAGAGATCCCTGCTGAACCCGCGTTTGGTAACTCAGGCTAACTAAAAATGCATTGCCTTTCAGCAAAGCCTACTACATTTAAAAATAAAATAAAATGGGGGGACAGTTTACCAAACAGTGCAATAAATCCATCACAGTGATCCCACCTCCTTACAAAAGGACCGAGAATATTTTGTCCTTGGAATATCACTGGTATCATTACATACGGTATACAAGCCTCTTGGAGGAGAGGGGAAATGAGAGTAAAGAGTGAAAGGGGGAAAGGGAGGGGAATCTTATTGAAGCAATTTACTTGCAGGGACTGGAAGTGGACAGAAAGCAATGGCAGTTGCTACTGAGAGGAGGCTATAATTGAATTATTGCCTTTTAAGTGATTGAAGACAGTGGCCATCCAGCGTTATCTCCCAGAAGATCTTACAAGGGAAAGGGGGGGGGGGAGAGAAAGAGGCTGCATTGGTTACATTATGGATCTGAATGCCCCCTTTCCCCCTGATTCTAGCAAAAGGAGAAATGCAAAAAAAAACCCATTTCATGTTATTACAAAGGCCATGGAGTCGATGAGCAAGGCTCTCCAGGCTTTGGTTCAATACACTCCCTTGAAGTAAATATTCCATTGTGTTAACATTTAGTTACTTTTTCAGCTACTGGTTTTGATGGTGGGGGTGCTCTAAGGAGGGGGTAGAAGGTGGGGTTTTGGTCCCACGCATCTGTCAAGCTGGATTACCAGCAAAACTCCTTCCTATACTCCTCTCTTGTCTGCAAATTGGCATGTCAGGGGCCAGTGGGCAATACTCAAGGGACTAGACTCATCCCCAATGTCTCCTGTTCCTGACCTCTAACGCAGTGCAGTTTGCCAAGCATGCGCCTACCCAACCTCCATTCATTTCTGTCAAGCATGGGCAAGAACCCTGCGGCATTAATGGAGATCACTGCCAGGAAGCGCTCATCAGCTCCACCTCGGTTTGAACGGCAAGATCACCTGAGGCAACTTGAGACTTGCGTCTGTGGCTCCAGCCCCTGAGCTTGAGGTGCTGTGAACATCTGCACAGAGGTAACTGTAGAAGCAAGCCTCTCTGTTCTTATTTTTTATGTTATAGTGGTACCTTGGTTCTCGAACGGCTTAGTTGTCGAACAAATCGGCTCCCGAATGCCACAAACCCAGAAGTAAGTGTTCCGGTTTGCGAATGTTTTTTGGAAGCCAAACATCTGACGCAGCTTCTGCTGGAGTGCAGGAAGGTCCTGCAGCCAATTAGAAGCCACACCTTGGTTTTCAAACAGTTTTGGGAGTTGAACGGACTCCCGGAACGGGTTAAGTTTGAGAACAAAGGTACCATTGTACTTGGATGACAAACCTAAGTTGAAGCCTGTAAACTGTTGGACTTCAGCTCCTTCCATCCCTGATTACTGGGCCAGGTGGGTTGGGGATGCCAGGAGTTGGAGTCAAACAACATCTGGGAAGATAGCAGGTTCCCCATCCCTGTTGCATACACATGAATACGGTAATTGCTCTCCTAGAGAGTTCAGCAATGGCCATGCACGATTTAGCACAAATGTGAGAAAACCTGGGGGTCACAGGCTGAAATCATAAAAATCTATGCATTGTTGCTTTCCAAATGTTCTTCAAATACAAACACATAATTCCTACATGCAGTTGAAACATGCACACCCACTAGGGAAGTACTTTGATGGTCCCAAACAAATATAAGCTAAGAAATGGGGAGCAGGCGGGTACTGGATCCAGCTCTCTTCACAAATAGCTGATCAGCACCATGACTGACCCTACCTGTGAACAGAAGCTTTGTCACCCAATTTAGTGATGCAAAGATTCCTCTCATTTATGTCTCAACAAGTTCTTAGGCTGCAAGATCACCTTGTACTGTACACCACCACCTTGCGATGGTGTTTTTCATAAGCAGATGCAGATAATTTTATAAATTACCAGCAGGCAGATCAATATATTTCCTATTACAATTCTACCCCATAAAAATACGTCAATGGCAATTTGAGGCAGAAATTCAATCTAGGGTGTTTTTAGACTGCACAACTGCACATTTTTCAAAAATGATACATATCGAGCCAGTCAATTTGTGAATAATTATATAATTCTACTTTAATTTTAGAAAAGCTTTGGGCATGTTTATAAGTCAGATATACATTGCCTCTGATGCTTAATCCCATTTTTCTCTGAAGATAAACTTTGACAACACCATCCATTAAAAGCAATCCTAAATAACAGTCACAAATGCTACAGATATTTTTCTTCCATGATTGATAGAAGCCATAGCTTCCAATCAAGAGCTCTGAATAAACACACACATGAGCACATATATATGTCCCAGCACTAGATGACTTCCCCATTCACTTCAATGGATGGGACAGCTCTAAGCACACATGGAGCTCCTCGTCCTTTGACGTGAATGGAGAACCATTTGTAGGCGCAAACCTGGTGCACAAAATTCATGGCTTAGGACCTCTAGGTCACTCTCTAACAACACTCTTAGTTTTGTGCCCTCTCTGCACAATAATCACCACCACCCACTCAATAAAATGGGCTGCAAACAGGAAAGGTTTAATTACAGGTGAATGGGCTCCTAAAAGCCTCAACAACTCTTTGCTTGTTTATATTAGACAGGCCAATCTTGTAATTATATTATATTAGGGATGAGGAGAATTTTGTTCATTCCACATCTTTAAGCAAACCAAACAGATTCACACATTCTGGACAAATACACAATTTGGAATGCAGTTATCCCTTCATCTTCCTACTTTTCCCAATTTTGAGGCTCAGAAAAGCACCAACAATCTGTATTTGGGGTTTAAATGCATACGAAATGCATGCTTTGGGACACAACGTGCACAAAAATGCATCTCAGATGAAAAAATTATGTTCAAGAATAATGCAAATGTTTGGTTTTTAATTTACAGATTGATGTGGAAATAGGACAGAGCAGATTTATTAATAAGAACACAGGAATACTCCACATAAAACTGACAGGGCCTGGAAATACGTCATACATCAATTGTGACCAAAACAAATTAACCCACAAATCAGGGCTGGAAAACACAGGTCAATACAAAAAAAAAGTGGACTCCAACAGGCCAACAGCAAGGTCAGCTGGGCTCTCCATAAAAAAGCGAGTTAACAAAGAGCAGCAATTCCAGGAAAGGGCTCAAGCAAAAGCAACCCAACAGGTAGGCCCAAAATATAAGATAGCACCACTCTTTGAGCAGAGTTGTGGGTCCAATGGTGAAGAGGGCACTTTCTGCATGTGCTGTCTGTAGAGGGAAGTAAGGGGCAGATGGGGCTCGTCAACCTGGAAAAGTAGAAAAAAAAAACTCTGATCCTAAAACAAAATTTTTTTTCTCCTTCCAGTAGCACCTTAAAGACCAACTAAGTTAGTTCTTGGTATGAGCTTTCGTGTGCATGCACACTTCTTCAGCTTTCGTGCATGCACACGAAAGCTCATACCAAGAACTAACTTAGTTGGTCTTTAAGGTGCTACTGGAAGGGAAAAAAATTTTTTGTTTTGACTATGGCAGACCAACACGGCTACCTATCTGCATCTGATCCTAAACTTCCGCTGCCTTGTGGTTTATCTTCAGAAGAAAAAGCTAAGCAACAAACCCTACACAAAACCGGAGTGAAGTCCCTAAGACAGTTGGGTGTCGCCTTGTATGCCTCCTTCTGGCAACTCCTGCAGGCAAACTGGTGCCAAATTTATTACCGTATGTTCCGGCATATAAGAAGACTTTTTAACCCAGGAAAATCACCCCAAAGGTCCGGGGTCGTCTTATACACTGGGTATACGTGGAGCCACCTGTGGTGAGCAGAGGTGCCTCTTCTGCCATTGCTCCTCCTCCCTCCCCACGGAAGGGGGCGCAGCCTCTTGTGACGCAGCGCGTGGCCCCTCCTCTTCCGTACAGGCACAGCGCGTGTTCGTTGGCCACCGCTCTCTCCTCACTGAAGAAAGTCCTTCCGAGCGCAGCGCTCCCCCCACCCACCCGCCTACTGCTGCCGTCGTTGTGGGAGCTGGATCCGGCCTCCGCCATGGCCGCGCGGGCTTCGCTCGGCTCGCGGGCGCCATGAAGAGCCTGCAGTGGCGAGGTGGTGCGCGGCTTTGGCCGGGGCTCCAGGGAGCTGGGCATCCCCCACAGGTGAGGGCAGCAGAGGCTGAGGCGGCCGCTCGCAGCCTTTTCCCGGAGGGAGGGAGGGAGCCAGGCCGGGCCTCCCTCCCTCCTGGTGGCGGGTTTTGGTTTTGTTCCACCCACCAAACGCCTCACCTCGGGCTGCTGCTGCTGCTGCGACAGCAGAGGCAGTGAAGGGGTGCATGCTCTGCCCCTGGCGGTGCTTGGCGGTCGGCCAAACTCTATAATTTAACATCAAAAGTTGGGGGGTCGTCTTATACGCCCAGTCGCCTAATACGCCAGAACATACGGTACTCTGCTTTCCTTTCCTTTGGACCACATCAGTGAGGCTGAGAGGGGGGTCTTGTCATCTGGGCAGCCCAGGACCTCCATGCACACTGCCCAGGCTTGCGCCCTCGTGCTGCTAATGACTTCACCTCCGGAGGCACACTCTATTGTCTCCTGAGACAGGCAGGTGCCAACAACTACCCTTCTTGTTTGTACAACCATATGTGTTTAGTCTCTTGACTCGAACCTACTGGGAGAGGCAACTGGGCTGCACTGGGAACAGAAGTGGTTTTAGGGTAGCGGGACTGGTTCAGCCGCACTGCAGGGGGCACCACAGCAGTGCTGTGGAACAGAGAACAAGAAGCAGGGAAGCGCCAAATGTTAGCGTAGGCGCAGGGCACCGCTGAAATTTGAGGGCCCAAAGTCTGCCACTGCTGGGAAGGGAAGGCAGGGTCTGATCCCCAAGAGTCACAGACTTCTCCCCATGCCATAGACTGGCCACCCATGCAGTAAGAAGTCACCCACTCATCATTTCTCCTCTTTTGTTTTCACGTGATTGCCGGTGAATAGAATATTAATGAGAGAGAACAAATAATAAAAGCTCACGAATCAAATTTGCTTCTCCATTCAACGCCCGACAAAAGAAAACCACCAAAGCGGATGTGGAGTGCATGGCTTGGCAGTCACCAGCGTGAAGGACTTCTTTAGTTCTAAATTTCAAAAGGTTTTCGTTTCGTGCAGTTGCCTCTTTGCACATTTGGAAGAATGCCCAGATTGCAAACAACAACAACAACCACCAGAGGTGAGTCATCGAAATGGGTTCCAAAGGAGGCATAAAAATAAATTCACCAGGCACCTCAATGCAGAAGAAGGGAAAGGGTGACTAAAAGGCAGAAGACAAAAGCAAACTGTACCATCCTCTTCCTCACACACACATGTACAACAGCCATATCCGTCTTCAGTATGTGTGCAGCTATCAGAATCACATGATCACAACATGGTATGATGGCTGTCCTACTTTTGTGATGGGAGCCTAGCTGGGAGAACAATGGCTGAGTGAGCAACATCCACTCAGATGGCCTCACCCATGTGCTTCTGTGTAGACATGCAAACTATGCTTAAGGGGGCAGTGACAGTGAACCCTCTGGCTCTGAATACAACAGAATACCGATAGGAATCCATTTGCAGAGAACTGGGCCCGCAGAAATGCTACCTAGCACTGAGTAGGCAGTCTGGTATTGGGCTAAGGCTCAACCTGCCTGGAAACCATTCTGTATGAGTTTGCCCTTAAGCCCAGGTGTTCCCTCAACAAGGATCTCAGCAGTGCATAGCTGTCAACCGTCCCTTATTTGGTGGGAAAGTCCCTTATCCCAGCGCCGTATCCCGCTGCTGTCCCGGATTGATGATGTCCCGTAAATTTCCCGGGTTTCAAAGGAAGCAGCTCCTCTCCCTCCCTCCCTGCCAGCCAGGGAGGAGGGAGGCTCCAACTGTGTTGCTTGGCTGCGTTGCTCACCCAATAAGGAGTTTAAGAACAACTGGGGGGTGGAGCTTGCATGCCTTGTGCCGATCAAATTGGCCGCGTTGCCTGGGGACTCGCCTTTGCTCCGTGCTTCGCAGCGGAGAGGTGACGGTGGTTTTCCTTGCTGCATCCCCTTTGCCGGGTTGCTGCACTGTGGGAACCACTGCTTGAGGCTTCGTTTGGCTGCTGGCTGGGCTTTCTGCCTTTGGCTGGGAGGGGCTCAGAAGTTGAACATAGCTGTGCTCTGAAAATCCCTTATTTTGGCTGCTGATCCCTTATTTTCGAGGCTGCTTATTTCGAGGTCCCTTATTTTCAAATCTGTAAGTTGACAGCTATGCAGCAGTGGAGGGAAAGCACTCTGTCTATGCTCAGATGCTTTCTTAGACAAAGCCCTGCCATCGAAACAGGCTGAGCTCACAGATTCCGCAGTTGAGCCCTGGCTCAAATTAAGTCCTGGCAGAGACCGTAAATTTGAAATGGGGAGTTTGAAATTGTTAGAGTCGTGTATTTATAAAAAACATATTCAATTAGGCTAGAAAAGTGCAATGTCTGTCATCATGTCATAAAAAGATGTGTTTTTTCTCTCAGATCAACCAAAAGGAAGCCCAGCCTCTATTGCGGCAGATAGAAGCAGTGTTCAATCAGTTACATGGAGCAATCCAATTACTAGATGGTTTAGTGCGGTAACTGACTCCAGCCTAATTTGATTTCTTTAGGTCTCTAAAGATCAATTGATCTGATTTGCTTCCCTCCCTAAAGGCTAGTTAGGAAAAAAAGCAGACTTAAATATCTGGAAATTAAATCCAAAGCTTTGTCCCACATTCACACTATTTAGGTCAACCCAAAGACAGGCAGTGTGCAACGAATAAAAGTCCTCACAGATGCTTTGCCCAGCACAGGTGACCATGCTGTAGCCCAAATTGTTCATACACAAAAGTGTGTCTGCCTTAGGAAGTCCATTCAAAAAATGGATTATCTGATTACAAGAGCTAATCAAATATCCACCTTTCAAGAAGGTGTGAATGTGAACTGGCAAACCGTCCGTGCCAAGGCATGTAAATAGAACTGATAATATTGTTTGTTTCCAGAAATGGCAGTTGAGACTCTATTAACTTTGCAAGTTGTTTTCAAGGTCCGTCATTCAATGAAATGAGTGAAGTTGTGAAATGAAAGGTTTTTGGTACGTATAAATTTGCACTAAGCCGACCTGCTTCCAACCCACTAGGCCTCAGGTAGCTGGTGTGGTTCTCTCCAGATGTGTTTGGACACCAACTTCCATCAACCCTGCCCGTTGGTCATGCTTCCTGTGGCTGATGAGGCAAGGAGTCCAAGAATATCTGAAGGTCACCACATTATTGACGGAGTGGTAATCACATAGCAAGCCGGGCATGTAAGTAAGGGCACTTGCCCAAGGCGCCAGCTGGACTGGGGTGCAACTTGAATCTCAGAAATCATGTGGTATATAAATAGCCCAATCCAAAACATTTTTGTTGCACGCAGGTGTGTATGTATTCGTGGGGCTTACTTCTTAGTAAGGACTGCCGCCTTCTTGCAGAAATGTGTGGTTTAGTATGATCCTTTCAAATGATTTTGATGCCGGGGGTATTCAGTGAATGGGGTTGGGATTGGGATCCTGCCCTTGGCATACAAATGACCAGCTAAAATAATCTGTGCTAAACCAGCTGCCATCCTGCTAAGGGACCAAGATGATCTGACCACACTGTTAAAATGTGGGACAGAAATAAAATGTTGTCTTCATACACCCATTACAGTGGAACCTCGGTTGTCAAACGTAATTCTTTTCCAGAAGACCATTCGACTTCCGAAATGTTCAACAACCGAGGCACAATTGCCAGTCGGCAAAATCCACTGAAAAAAATGGAGAACCACGCCTGGGAAGCCATTCAACTTCCAAGGCATGTTTGAACACGGAAGCATTCACTTCTGGGTTGTTGGTGTTCAAAAGCCGAAACATTCGACTTCCGAAGCGTTTGACAAATGAAGTTCCACTGTACAAATGGAGCAAAGTAGGCCATTAAAAATAGCCATGCAAATTCTCATTCTCATGAGACAAAAGGACATTGTAATGGTCCAAGAAAGAGAAGAGAGTGCCTAATGATGACAACATTGCCTTAATATCTGCACTGGGTTCCAGTTGTCCTTTAGTTGGAGTTAATGAGCCTTTTTTAAATCCAGAAAAACCTATACCTTGTCCTAAACCTATACCTTGCCCCTTAGGTTCCATCAACATCTTTATGATCACACAAACGTTCACACAAGCAAGCAAAAGAAGAAGCATGTTCATGTTCTGAAATAGTCTGATGGTGAATATCTCCATGACCTTGCAGAGGGTTTGAATGAGAAGGTGAATATTCTGGTTGTGGGCTTGGACAAAAAGACATACAGGTTGTTAAGAAAAGACATGAGAAAGACTTAAAAGTGGCAGAGATAAACGGCAACCACTAAGTTATGTGTTTATTTTATACGAAGTCATGCATATGTGTGTTTATGTGAGATACACATATGAGTTATATGAGTGGCCAGCTCACTAGATCATTTTGCCTTTAGAGCAGTAATTGGAAAAGGTGGGGGGATCTTCAGGGGAGCAAACTTATTATTTTTGAGTATTTATATAAAGTACCTGAGACCTCTTACAGTGCAACATGAACTTGCAAATGCTACAGCTTCGTGGGAGAGGACAGAACACTTTTCACGACAGCTCTTCCTCTCTCCTCAGCATTATCTTATCTTGAACAAAAAGTAAACAAAATGTCCTTCTTACCTCTCAATATCAGTGAGTCTAGATGAGTCCCTGAATCCTTTAGCAAAAGGGTTGCTGTCAATCTTCAGCTTGGTTATCTGGAAACAGAGAAGAGCAGAGTGCATTTGCGGCCAGCTTTTGAGGAGACAGTCTTACAGCCTACAGAGCATGACCTCAACCAAACCATCCATACCAAGTCCCCTGCTGCGCTTCTACCAAATTTATCTCATCTCAGAGGCAGGCTGGCAAAGACGTGACTTCCTGCTTCTTCTGTAATGGCATTTGAAGACCACCATTAGCCTTCAGGGCTCAGGAACTATAGTTGTTGCCACTTAAAGCAAAATGTGAAGCATTTTTTGTAATATATATTTCTCCTCGGAAGGACATGAGAGGAACTTTGTGAAAAGCGAGGAGGCTTGCTACAAAACATGAGAACTTTCTTGAGACCTAAACTGTCCCTCAACTGTCAAAGACAATTTTGCAGCAAAAGTGGAAACTCCTGTTCAAGTTAAACATCCCAGGAATTTCCAAGGAAAGCTAAACATTTCAATAAGTCTAGCAAAAATTTCTCCTTAGGGATTTGTGAAAGCCCCCAAAGTGTAAAAGTCTGGTTTTCTTGCTCAAACCATTGTAAATCAGGAGTGTGGTGTTATTGGAACCCAGGACAGCTACTAAAACCAGGCCTCCTCTTAAGGACTGGACCAGTTCACGGTATCTCCGCCAAAATAACCATCCAAAATGGAGAATGTTGACAGGGTGATAAACTGAGACATAGTTACACAGGAATGCAATAAAGTTGTCTCGTTTTTTTAAAATACTATGAAGGGTAGAGGGACGCGGGTGGCACTGTGGGTTAAACCACAGAGCCTAGGACTTGCCGATCAGAAGGTCGGCGGTTTGAATCCCCGCGACGGGGTGAGCTCCCGTTGCTCAGTTCCTGCTTCTGCCAACCTAGCAGTCCGAAAGCACATCAAAGTGCAAGTAGATAAATAGGTACCACTCTGGTGGGAATGTAAACGTCGTTTCCGTGCGCTGCTCTGGTTTCGCCAGAAGCGGCTTAGTCATGCTGGCCACATGACCCGAAAGCTGTACGCCGGCTCCCTCAGCCAATAAAACGAGATGAGCGCCGCAACCCCAGAGTCAGTCATGACTGGACCTAATGGTCAGGGGTCCCTTTACCTTTTATGAAGGGTAGACATATCTCAATTCCATGAGGAGAATTAACATTTTCAATCTTGGGCACCACCAGTACAGAAGCAAATACTTTTTCTCACTATGGGATGGTATTATTCTTATTCTTATTCTTATTCTTATTCTTATTCTTATTCTTATTCTTATTCTTATTCTTATTCTGGCAATGTCATTTCAAAAGGGAAGCAAAGTGACAAAGTTGATTCCTACAGAGGAGAGATGGACCATGGAGAAGACTATGGTGAGCAATCTACAAGGTATCTGGAGCAATCTAGATAAGACAGAATTGGCCAGAAACAAGTAAGATAAGCCATGTTTGCCTGGGGAAATGGTGTGGTTAATATTTGCTTATTTACTTACTTTCACCCTGAGGTCCCAGGGTAGATCACAATGTCAAAACACAATTTACCAACACAAAAATAAGATTAATCTTAAAAATATACACTGAGGTTGTTTTTCAAAAAAATATTTCTAAGCTCTGAATTAAAAAAAAATGGAAGCTGTTCAGGGGGACAAACAAAACAGGACTCTTTTCACAGTATTGTGCAGATGCTCCATAAAAAGGGAATCCACAAAGCATGGCTGTTGCACAGAAAATGCTCAGTACAGGAGCAAACCAGTTTAACATCAGAATGGGAAGGTGGTTTGTAGATTTGTTGGATGCTGTTGCCGTCATTTTTTAAACTCCCAGTTCCCAAATGAATCATGAGAACATCTCCAAGAAAGCTTGTAAAAATGAAAGTTGACCTACAATTCAACTCTCCCGTAGTGGCTTGACTGTTTAAACAAATGCATGACCTTTAAATCTTAAATGTGAGATAGTTTGTTGAAAGTGTAATGTATTTAGCCCTTATCTAATAACCCACAGAAATGTAATCATCCCCCTTAAAACCAGCAGTGAAAGAAATGGCAAAAATAAGAGAGGTTCCATTTTCATTAGTCATACGTAATACGACAGCCTCTGTCTCTAGGATTTCCAGAGGGAAATTTGGCAGTATTTACGGGATGTGCTTGAGAATCAGACCACAGCTTTCTAAAACTGCTTTGTCCAGGCAAACACCTTTCCCCCCTTCCATAGGCCTGAAGCTTAATTCAAAGTTTAAAAGACAGTAGGATCTATATGAAGGGTAAACACATAGCTGCCAGGCAGATAAATTCTATTTTTAATTTAAGTAATTCATTTATACACCAATTACTTCCATGTGGTAAGTTTCTTTTCAAATTGGGTTTGAAAACCTAGAAGATTTGGAACTTGGCATAGTTGTGTTCAGCAGAGATCCCTGTCATGTAAGCATACAGAGGGTTGCCGCTCACAAGTAAGACACACTGTGTTCAGTGTGGATAATGTGATAGATTGTGGCTATTTTTTAAAAGGGATTGTAAAGGTAAAGGGACCCCTGACCATTAGGTCCAGTTATGGCCGACTCTGGGGTTGCGACACTCATCTCGCTTTATTGGCCAAGGGAGCCGGCGTACAGCTTCCAGGTCATGTGGCCAGCATGATTAAGCCGCTTCTGGAGAACCAGAGCAGCGCATGGAAACGCCATTTACCTTCCCACCAGAGCGGTACATATTTATCTACTTGCACTTTGACGTGCTTTCGAACTGCTAGGTTGGCAGGAGCAGGGACCGAGCAACAGGAGCTCACTCCGTCACAGGGATTCGAACCGCCAACCTTCTGATCGGCAAGTCCTAGGCTCTGTGGTTTAACCCACAGTGCCACCCGCGTCCCAAAAGGGATGTAAACTGCCAAAAATGCAGCTATCTACTATTCTGAGCCTTTTGGAAATGTGCCAAGTTCTAAGCATCTAAATAACTGAAACTACATATACATTTGGTCAAAACAGATTCATTTTGGGGGGAACAAAGTAAGGGTGCTACTGAAATCAGGGTGGGCTGCGCATGGTGCGCCAGCTCTGAGGTGCAGACAGAGGGCAGGGCCACCCTGAGTGGCCAGAAAGGGTTCGTGGAGTGCAAGGAGTCTTGATTTTAAAAAAAACTGCTTTGTGCATCTGCGTCTAATCTTGCCCCTTTCTTAAAAAAAAAAATTATCGGTGTGTGTTTTCCTTTTGTAAATCTACCAAAGAATAAAATTAAATCGGGATTAAGGGCTTTTCTCGGGGGGGTGGCGGATGTGTGTGCTGTGTCCCATTGGTGTGGTGATGGCACTTGCCCTTCTTCTGACAGAAATGCTCTGTGGGGGCAGGAGGGGACCCAAAAACGGCAGGTTGAGAAGGGTCAGTTGCAGGGAGTGAGAAATGTCCCTATTTTCATCTGAGGAATGTTGAAGGGCATGGGGAATGTGTTCTGGTCTTGAATTCGTAGAGAGTCTGCCCCTGTGGATTGATGAGATGCACATTTTGGATGGACATCAGACTCTAGAAATTGTCTAGAAAGGGTTTAGAATTCCTCATTCCCCTACTGGGCCTTGCTGGTGCCATTTACCTGCCCAGTGTAGATCTGGAGATCTAGCATGCTGTCGCGGCTGCAGGCCGCACATTCAGCTTCAGCCAGATCACGCACCATGTCTCACGGCTTCATCAGCAAGCTCAGACTTGCCTGTATTAGGAAGGTGTTGGGAAATGCTGCTCTCCTTTCAGACATAAGCAGTTGCGGTCTTGTGATTCTCCAGCAACACCTCTCCAAATGGCTTGGATGTGAGGCCCTCATCCGGGACCAGAGAAGAGTTTTTCTGACATGGCTTAGGGATGAGTGTCAGAAAGCTATTTTGAGATTTCACAAAGCAAAGGGCAGAGGGAGATTCTTTCGTCAAAGTCTCTGAAGGTTCCATTGTGGAACTGGCTCATGAGAAGTCGTTTGCCCTCTTTGTTCTGTGAAACTGCTCCCCAGACTAGCCTAGAAAATGATAGATTCCCATAGGAAGTCCGCAAGCAGAACATGAAGGGAATAGTGCTCTCCCCACACAGCAGCTTCAATACCAGAAGTAGAGTCATAGAACCATAGAATTGTAGACTTGGAATATGGCCGCCATAGCTAGTGCCACTGATAGGCTTATCTGCAGTGAATTTGTCTAACCCCTTTTAAAGGCATCCAAGTTGGTAGCCATTGCTTCGTCTTGTAATAGCAAATTCCACATTCACAGTATAAAGACAGACTGCCTTTTGCCCAGGGCTGCCAACTTGAATAAAATATTGCGGGGCCCAGGTAAGCCTGGCCACACATAATAGATCAAGCATGCACACCATTCGAATGCATTGGCAATGTCCATCAATTTGGGGGAGCATCCCCTCAAATATTTTATTGGGAGAGCCAAAGACCTCTTGGCCCTTAGGAGTTGGCTCCTGTGCTTTTGTCTGTCTTGAATCTTCTCACATTCCGTTTCATTGGATCATCCCGGATTCTAGGATTATGAGAGACGGAGAAAAGCCTCTCTATCCATTTCCACACATCCCCAGCTGCGTTATTTTATACATCTCTATCATTTCCCCTCAACTCGCCTTTTTTCTAAATTAAAAAGGCCCAAATGTTACAATATTTCCTCACCGTGTCTGGAATGCCATCACAAACTCCCAACGAATTCCGATTGCAGTGTAAGGCTGCAGCCGGTCTGCCCAAAGAAGACATAAGACTTCGTGACATCCTTAGGACCAAATCATGTCACATTGTTCACACTTTTTAAGGAGGTCACTTGCATTTTTAAGAGAAAGCAGCTGCAGGGCCCCAATCCAGTGTGTGCTCCTGCATGTGTTCCTCCTGCATCAGTTGAGTATCATCTGCTACCCGCCATATTTGTCTCCAAAGGAGGGGATGGTTTTCAACAGGAACCCGCTGCAGGGGCCTGATCCAGTTTACAAGCACAAAAAGTAGCAGGGAAAGAGGGGGAGGTCCTCTTCATCCTTGCAATTCAGGCACTCAACCCGCATTTTCATTTCTCAGTCCAGTAGTAGCACTGATGAAAAGACTAATAAGAGTTATAAAACACTCACCAATTGGTTTTGGTAGGCAGTGACAGCAGTAAACACAGTCTCTGGAAATATGAATGTCCTGAATTCTTCAGACTTCAGGTTGAGCAAGGAAGCTGTATGGTCTTTCTTCTTGATGATGTGCACCCTCGGCTGGTATTTGTGCATTGAATTTAAGATTATCTGGAGAGGAGATAAAGGGAAGAGCTACTCAGATTCAAGTCAACGCTCACTACTGTGGGGTATTTAAAGTGCAGTCAAACCAACAATTCATCTTTTGCTAGATAGGAGCTGAAGCTCACAAAGTTTTCTTGTAAACTTGCTAGAGAGGACTCTGTGAGAGACACCCCCACTGTGCCCTGACAGGGGGAGGGCATAGCTATATATTCTCCTGCCTGCTTTGGCGTGTTCTCCTACTCTCTTACCGCTCATCACCATGCCAGCAATGTGAAAGCATCTGCTAAGTCTGAGCTACGTGCTCCATTTTAAGCTAGGCTTAAGTAAGCCTTTGTAACTGATTTACCATTTTAAGTCTGCCTGAACAAAGCTGTGGTATTCATTATTCTTCAGCTAGTATTCTGAGTGAGTAAATGTTGTTTTTACCTTTTATAAGACCGTTTGTGTGATTATTGTTTCAAGGGGGAGAAAGGTGGGAAATACCAGGAGAATCCGGTCTGTCTTAAAGCATCCTGGATTACTTAAACGAAAAGGCAAAAACTAGCCCATCTTTCTCTTTTTAAGCTGCAAAGGGATGCACTCTGCTGAACTCACAAACTTGAGGAAGGAAGGATAATACCTAATAAATATATTCTCTCTTAGCATCCATTCAAATCCCAACAACTACCAACTTTTTTACTTCAGCCCAAGATTTTCGCAACACCTTTCTGCAACACATATATCAACAGTTCCACAGATCACGGCTAGGACCTTGTAATTAGCAATGTGCAAGAAATTGTCCCCTCACAGATATCTTTCCTAATTTAAAGATTTCTAAGAAAGGAAAACGATGAATCAGAAGAATGATGGGACAGACTGCAGGTGAGGGGTGCCGAATGCTTCTCTGCATTTAAAAAAATATTCCAGGACAAACCATCTACTCCCTAAGAACAAAAGCTGGAGCAGAATCTTCCGTCCTATCATTTAGCTGTTAGTTTTATTACTATTTGTACAGAATTTGGATGCGCGTTCAGAAATGTGATCCTTTTCTGCCGCCTGCCTCACTCAGCTGACTGTAGACCAGCTCATGTTGTCTTTATGAACAATTGCAAAAGCAGAAGGATTTGATGCAGAAAAGAACTTTCCCTAGTTTCTGCCACTATGTGGTTTTTTATAGTCTTTGGGAACATAGTGGCCTTTGCTGATCCTGATCAAAGCCAATAGCTCTCTGTAGAGAAAGTATAATCACAAACACTCTGTGAATAATTGTCTTCCTTGGAGGGCACCAAGGCTCATATCACTAAAAAAGCAGCAGTCTGGTCCCAGATAATGTACCACACTACTAAGGGTTAGTTGCCCTGAGCTCTTGGGTTAGATTCTATGAGACAAGGAAAGACAATATATCTTTGTCATATTACTGTATTCTTGACAAGCTGGCTCAACTACTGCTATTGCAATTTTTTTAAGCTCTCATTTCTATTTCTTAGAAACACACTTTTCATATCAACCATCACATAGACACAGCTGCAAAACTTCAACCCAGGGAGTTTGGTGCCTTCTTTAGGGTTAATGAATAATGACATCCAGTAAGGACAAACAATCACACCATCATTTTTCCATTATGACAGTGGGGGAAATAAATTCTTCTTAAAAGCTAACCAGGAGAGTTGTGTGAGTGCAGACATGCCTACTCAGAAGTAGGTCCCACTGAATTCAACAGTCAAATATGCATAGCATTGCAGCCTCAGTTTGTTATGCTTCTTCCCCACTGAAATCAATGGGACTTAAATCAGGACAATTTTTTCACACCAACGGGCCTTCCGAGCCCAACCATCTCAGGATACTTCCAAGTGGAGGACATCTATTACAAGTCGACCTGATTTTCTGTGTGTACGAGCTTACTGTGTTAGCTTCCGCACATTTCCAGTTTTTTAGGGACTGGTGTGCATTGCTGTTCCACCATTTGCCATCCATCCCAGTAAATGTTTCACAATGGGCAAAATGGTAGCTTGTGATCCGGGAGGGAGGGATAGACATTTCCATTAATATTTAATACAGAGAACTTGCACAAAACTGAAATTTAATACGGAGATCTTGTGCAAAACTGAAATTTACTTCACTAAGGCTTGCACAAGACTGATAAAGAGAACATGCCCAATAATACTTCCATATTGTAATGATTATATGGGGGGAAAGATGCACAAGAATCTGTTTTTATAATGAAATGATTTTAGAATGTTGTATCATTTTACTGTTGTTAGCCGCTCTGAGCCCTGCTTCGACTGGGGAGGGCGGGATATAAATAAAAATTTATTATTATTATTATTATTATTATTATTATTATTATTATTATTATTATTTGGGGGCAGGGACATGCACACCACCACAGAACCTGTTTTAGGAGAGAAATTGTTAAATGGGGTCATGGGCTGGTGAGTACAACGATGTTAAGATGCTGGGCTGCTGAACCAAGAGGACAGAAGCAAGAGAAGGATAAATGAGGTATAAATGACAGAACCTTCTCCCCGACCCAAGGCATCCCTGGTTCCCCCCATTACATTTTGCACCCCTTAACAGCCACCTAAAAACAACAGCACCTTCCCAACAGCCACCCCGGCTCTGCTCATAACGCCCGTTCCCAACAGGTGTGCCGGCAGGTGTCATTGCCTGAGAGAGCGGACATTGTTTCCCTTCCCACAGGACCAGCTACTCACGTGACCATGCTGATCCAGCTCGTTGTTTGTTAGCTTCACTTTTTCAAAGGACACCATCTGCTTCAGCAATTGTTCCCCCGTGAACGGAGAATCCGGGTGCACGTACAGTCTGGAAAGCCAAGAGACACAGGGCCTGTCAATCAACCCAATCTGTGTTCGGGACGTTTGCTTTTGTAAGAGAGTTGCCCTACAACTTCCTAGCCTAGTCTACAAGGCATAGCCAGTTAACAGCACTGACAACCCAGCTCAAGTTCAGGCACCCTATTTACTAATTATTATTATTATTTTATTTAAAGATCTGCCTCTTGAAGAAAAAGATTGTTCTGAAGGAATAATATAGGAGAAGGCTCAGACCGAAAGATATGCCAGTGAAAAGGGGTTCACTGGCTCCATTTCCTATAGATGTTAAAAGGAACAGCAGCTGCTCCAGTGGCAAAAGTAATTAGTCAGAAAGAAAGCACGAAAATTCAGTCATCTATGGATGTTCAAAATATCCGGAATTCTCTGGACATAGCCCGTATTCAGCTCTCTTAAGCGGTGTCTGGGCAAAAATCGCTGAAGTGTCCGGGAAAATCCACGTTGGTGTAGATTTGGGCAATTTCCATTAAAAATAGCTCAGAAAACTTTCTTTTTGTTGCGATTTTGCACTCAAAAATAGCTCAACAACTTTGCCAAAAAAACCTGCAACAACTTTTGTGTCCGGATTTTCACTTTTTGAAATATGGCAACCCTACTTAACAATATATTCCAGTCAGTGCCGGATTTACGTATAAGCTAAAGAAGCTATAGCTTAGGCCCCACTCTCTTGCGGGCCCCCCAAAAAATTAAAGGGAAAAAAACTGGATATACATTTCCAATTGTATTTCAGTCCAACAATTACTTTGATAAAATACATATTTTGTTATGTGCAAATGGCTTTAGGCCCATAAATTACCAAATAGCATATATTCAACACAAAAAACAGTGAGAATTTGTTGTTGACAAAGGACAGCTGGACATATAAAGGGCCCTATTACCTTCAGTCGCTTAGGGCCTCATCAGACCTAAATCTGGCCCTGTTTCCAGGGGTAGACTTTCAGCCTTGAGTGCTGTACAATAGAATAGCCCGTTCCAGTCCCACCCAGATCAATGGCCAGGGAAGCGGAGACCTAGCATGGCATCATTGCCAGCCTCTGCCAGCAGATAAGAGAGCCACCAATGGGTGGGGTTTACCACAGTGGAGACTCCAAGTTACCCCCAGCTGGGTAATAAGCCTTGAAATGGGTGCTAGAGGGTAGGGGAGCAGCAGCTTTGGATCAGCTGGAGCTGGTTTGCTAACCTGGTTAGCCACCCGCTTTTGCCCTTGCCAACATGATCCACGGGGCTTCCCAACCCACACCTCCCCAGCTTTTCATTAGGACTCTTCTGGATGCAGAGCCGGCTCTGCCGTTAGGTAAAACTGAAGGGGCAGAAGCCCTGTGGGTGCCCCGCTGCCTCCGGTATTGGCTGAAATGGCACCCAAAATTGCAGAAGCAGCAGGGCGAGCAGAGAAGCAGCAGCAGGTGGCACTTCCTGTTTTGCCTCAGACGGCAAAATGGTACACACAGCTCACCTGGACGCCTGCCACGTTTGACGTTCTCGAATCCACTTCTGTGACAAACATGGCAATCCCATCAATGCTAATCTGGGAGTAAGTCCTTCTGAACCCAGTAGGACATACTTCCCAGTCAATCTGTCTCAGATCCAGCTGCCTAAATAACAGCAACCCCAAGCACACTTCCTTGCAAGTAAATTCCACCGAAATCAATGGAACAGTCCCAGGTTAATAGGATTGAGATAAGCGATGTCTGAAACAGGCTCATTAAGTTATTCATTTGCTGGCCTGAATCATGAATGCCTGTTTCTCTTTTAAAGCTTTATTATTTCCTGGGCCTTTCATTCCTTTTGCAATCTCAGTCAAAATTTTATTTCATTAGCTGATGTTTAATGCTTCCATTTTAGATTATTATTAAGCAAATCCATTGCATTGTCTCTCCCTCCTCCCAAAAAATGGAAGATTGTTTGCCTCTTCCCTTGCAGCTGTTCTGATCAAGGCTTGAAAGAACAATGAATGAGTACCAACATGATATAGTGACTGGACTAAGAAAAGGAAACTCAGCCATTAAGCATTCCAGATGACTCTCTCTCTCTCTCTCTCTCTCTCTCTCTCTCTCTCTCTCTCTCTCTCTCTTGTCCTCTCCTTCAGCCTAACCTACATCATAGGGTTTTGAGCAGGATAAAAATGGAGGAAAGGGACTATTTAGAGAAAAAACAATATAAAACAAACAAACAAATCACTGGATAGTTTTACTCAGAGCCACTGAATTTAATGAATGTGACAATAATAATAATAAAAATTATTTATACCCCGCCCTCCTCGGTCAGAGCCAGGCTCAGGGTGGCTAACACCATTAAAATTACAGTATAATAATAATAATAATAATAATAATAATAATAATAATAATAATAAACCTATTTAAAATACAGGTTAAAATGCAATTTAAAATGCAGCCTCATTATAAAAGTAGCCCATAGATCAAAACCATAAGAGGAGGGAAACATAAGGGTCAGACTGAGTCCAAACCAAAGGCCAGGCGGAACAGCTCTGTCTTGCAGGCCCCGCAGAAAGATGTCAAGACCCGCAGGGCCCTAGTCTCTTGTGACAGCGCATTCCACCAAGTCGGGGCCAGTACAGAAAAGGCCCTGGCCTTAATTGAAACCAATCTAACCACCTTGTGACTTGGGACCTCCAAAATGTTGTCATTTGTGAACCTTAAGGTCCTCTGCGGGGCATACCAGGAGAGGCGGTCCCGTAGCTAAGTGGGTCCTAGGCCGCACAAAGTCCCACCTGCACTATACATTTAAAGCAGTTATCATACCACTTTGAATCATCATGGATCCTGGAAACTATAGTTTGTCAAGGGTGGTGAGAGGTGTCAAGAGACTCCTAATTCCTTCAAAGAGCTACAGTTTTCAGAGTTTCCTGGAAACAGGATTTGGTTGTTAAACCACCCTGGCAATTGTAGCTCTGAGAGTGGAACAGGGCTCCCCTAAAAATTCTCAGCCCCCTTAAAAAACTGTGGTTCCCAAGATTCTTTGCGGAAGGCCCTGTTTGTTTAAATGTATGGGGCAGACAGGACTTTAGTCTGGTCCATTATTTTTAATAGGTGTTCTCTGAGTAAAACTCCGTTGAACACCGCCCACTATCCAGCACATAATCAAGAAACCGATTGTACTTTTACCTACCACTGAGCAACAAGTCATTATTTTGCCCTGTGGTGGATCTTAGCTTAGTCAGCAAGGAGTTAAAAGCACAGGGTGGCTTGCATTGTCAAGGAAACTAATCAACACTCTGTACCAATGTTAAAGAAACAAAACAGAAAACCCCAAAGGAAGAAACAACAAGCAGAATATTTAACTACAAGCTAGAACTCATAAGACAGGTATGTCTTTCAAAGGTTTGGTCTGGTTCCTAAAGCCATTTAAGCTAGTTGTATTCTGGGACTGGGGACCCGCGGAAAGTTTCACAATAGATTTTTCCAAAAGAATTTTGTTGCTTCCATTCACAGCGCCAGGGAGGGAGAGCCGCTTTGCACGCTGACAGCAGGAAAAGGAGGATTTAATGGTCATCCGCAGTGAAGGTTTATGAATGGAAAGGCTTTCAAATGATATTGGCTAATCCTCGTTAATTTCGGTCTCAGCAGTTGTGGTGCTGAAAGTTATTTCTCTACAAAAATGATGGGGGGGGGGAGCCTGGGGGTATGGATGTCACCAAGGCTTACCTACGGCAGGGATTCCTCCCCCCCGCGCCCCCCCTTTCTCTTGAGAATCACCTATGTAAGTAAACTTATGGATAGATCTTTTCGACATCAACAAGTTAACTTCATTTGACTCAATCTTGCCAAGCACGCAACAGATATATTTCTATCTTCAACACTTAAACGTACACACACAGAGATGTGGGTTCAGTCTACAAATAGTGATCACTGAAAAAATGAATTTAAAACCCCTGGAACTTAATTTATATTAGATTGCCAACATGCTTAAAGTTTGAGCCATTGAAAGATTCAGCTTAATCTGCCAAAAAAATCCTCATAATACAATAGACAAAAGCATCATTTGAAGGAGACAGGCCAAGATCCCAGTCCTATACCAGGTGAACTTAGTGGGACTTACTTCTGAGTAGACATGTATAGACTGCATAGTGAAGGTCCCATTTCTGAACGAAGTTTATCCACATCTGGACAGTTACAGGAATTTTTTAATATATATTTTACTCCCATAGGAAAAAGCTTTGAGGTGGATAAAGTAGTCTTTACTGCCTGCCAGCCAAACTCTCTATCAGGAAGCCATTCCAAATTCTGAGGGCCACAACTGAGAAGCCCCTGTCCAAGGTAGCCATCTATCATATCTTATAATTTGGTGGAATGATGAGGTTGTTTTTGAGCCAGATTGACTCATTTCACTCTGTGCTGCATCTTGTACAGGATGACATCACTCCAGGAGGTGGCCAGCGCTGCTGGATCCTATCACCCACCATCCCAGCCAACACCACCAGTGGTCATGGAGGACTGGAGTCATAGCCCAACAACATCTTGGGGGAAGGGTCACTACATCGCCTGACCCTGCCCTAGACAAACCATTCTAGGAAGTACCAGACACCATTTTGGAGCAGTTGTGGTAATGAAGAGGTCTCATTCAGAGCTTCAGTGTGAAACCTCTGGGGCCTTGAATGCTTCACTGACGGGCATCAAAGAAACAATGTTCTCCCAGTCACCTACTGTCCACAGTTTAAGGACTCAGTTGCTTTGGCGAACTACACTGAAGCATCTCAGGTGCCGTGGAAATAGAGGAAGGCTTTCCATGGGATGCGGGTGGCTCTGTGGTTTAACCCTAGGGTTTGCCAATCAGAAGGTCGGCGGTTCGAATCCCCGCGACGGGGTGAGCTCCCGTTGCTCGGTCCCTGCTCCTGCCCACCTAGCAGTTTGAAAGCATGCCAAAGTGCAAGTAGATAAATAGGTACCACTCCGGTGGGAAGGTAAACGGCATTTCCGTGCGCTGCTCTGGTTCGCCAGAAGCGGCTTAGTCATGCTGGCCACATGACCCGGAAGCTGTACGCCGGCTCCCTTGGCCAATAAAGCGAGATGAGCACCGCAACCCCAGAGTCGGCCACGACTGGACCTAATGGTCAGGGGGTCCCTTTACCTTCTTTACCTTCCATGGAGGCCTCCAAGTGAGATAGCACCCGTGTCAGCACAGCTCTGACAGCAGGCCAGTTTGGGAGAAGGGAAGGAGTGGTTCATGGGATTTGGAATATTGCAGGAGTTGTGGAAAGAGATTTGGATCTCAATGTGTATTTTGAAACATCATGGGGAACATGAAGGGGTCTGAATTTAGAGTTGTACTTGGGGAAACTAGCAGCTTTCCCGAGAGTGGAATGACTTGGCTTACTGAGTCGGATTGCAAACTAAGCCAAGGGGAGTTCAATCATTCCTAGATATTCTCTCTCTCTCTCTCTCTCTCTCTCTCTCACACACACACACACACACCATTTATTATTCAGAAGTTCTGTGGATACAGAAGCTGAAAAAACTGAGCTGTTCAATTGAAAAAAGGATGGTGTCCCCTTGACTTGCAGAGCAAGTCGGCAATTAATTGACTGCAGTGCATAAACATGACCCATGGTTTAGTCTTCAGTTGAAAAAATAATGTAATTGCATGAATCAAGCTGTAATCTAATATTTTTGACTTGCACTTGGCCAAACATGCCTGGATTTCTTTGAAGTTAAAGAGTGGAAAGTATTGTAGCAAGAAGAAAATAATGTATATATTTAAAGGGCCATTTAAACTGTTTGGCACTAAAACTTTTGCAAAGTTTTTTGGGGAGGGGAGGGCAGCAAATCCTTAACATCTCTGGGCATGATTAAGCCAACATTAATGGAACCTGTTTTTACTTTGATTAGATTGCACCTAGGATTCGTGGGGGCCGATGTGCAACTCTCCTTTTAAAATCTGCTTGCATTTAGCTGGATCATGCATACTGCCACACACTGCTCAAAATTTTGGGGGTTTCCTATAAAAAAGCTCAACAATACAGCAGGAATAGACAACCCTTGGGGAAATTTCCTTGGAAGTAATCTGTCAAGAGCTGCAAAACAGTGGTGTGTGGAACAGGAGTCAAAAGGGGGCATGGCTAGGGCCAAAAGTAGATGGAACCACCTCCTTTTCTCTCACCCCCTTTCCTTCCAGTTTTCTTCCTCCTTGCCACCTGCATAAAATTGAACCAAGGGCCACATAACATTAGACCAAGGGCCAAATGCAGCCATAAGGCTGCAGACTGCCCACCTTTGGAATGCACAGAACTTTTGGTTCCTATCAAGGATTTTGTTTTCCTGACCATTGGTTTCAGCAGTTGTCAGTTCTTGGTCTTACCCCAGTATTTACAAAGCAACACTGAGGATTCACAGCAGAGATTTGAGGGGTGTGTGCAATGGATATAACTTGCACATGAACTGACCTTGCAGGCAGAGGAGGGTCTGCTTTGCCAGCAACCAGCCAGGAGGACCTGTGGTAGGCATATCGGTACCGCTTATTGTCCACTGGAACGATATCCATCAGCACAATGAACTTGGCTTCCGGGTCCACGCCCGAAAAGGAAACCCTAATGGTCGGAAACATTCTTCTGAAACAGACAGAAGCAAACAAGATGATGAATATATAAATAAGGGACCAGAGAAAACAGCCCCTTTGAAACTGATCAGAAACAGACATTATAAGCCTAGCCTACCAGAGAGACGGGGAAATTCCAAGCATTTTCTGTATATCTTTGTTTGGGGATATTTAAAACAATCCATATCTCCCTACAAATATACATTGACTGAAGCCACTCCGCATTTTAAACATTTAAAATGCATTTTAAACTGCAGCTTGACAGCCACATGCAACTCCCAGGCAGTTAAAGAAAGAGAGTCGTGTAAGAAGACTTGTCATGTCCCTTCCAGCGCAGGGTGAGCAAGCCTGAGGTTGCAAGTGGAGGGAGGTGGGAAAACTGCAACTGTAGATCTGTAGGAACACAATGGAATGGAATCCTCTGGCCCTGTGGAGCTCAATGGGGGAAATAGGGCAAGGAAGCAACAAGCAAAATGGAGGCTATGCGGGAGAAGAGTGAAAATTAGTATAATAAACAGCAGTCATGGCTTTGGATATGACAGCAAGCTTGCGAGTTGAGGCATCTCACTGCACATTCTAACCTAGAGAGTGGAAAAATACATGTGCCTCCAGGTTTTTAGATGTGTTGCCGAATTAAAAGTTGGTCATACTTCCATTCTGCATCATATCCAAAGTAAATACAGTGGTACCTCTGGTTAAGAACTTAATTCATTCCGGAGGTCCATTCTTAACCTGAAACTGTTCTTAACCTGAAGCACCACTTTAGCTAATGGGGCCTCCCACTGCTGCCGCCATGCCGCCACCGTGTGATTTCTGTTCTCATCCTGAAACAAAGTTCTTAACCCAAGGTACTACTTCTGGGTTAGCGGAGTCTGTAACCTGAAGCGTCTGTAACCTGAAGTGTCTGTAACCTGAGGTACCACTGTATATTGTTTTGAAGAATATTATGGTGTTGATAAATGTAATAGCATTGTATCTATCATCTGCCCAGGAAACAGTCAGGATGAAAGGTGATCTGTTTTTAAAAAAATAAAATGTGCATGCCATTTCCTAAGAGTTAACTTTTTTAAAAAATCAAGGGGAATTTTGGCTATGTGTTTCCAATTTATATCCCTCCTTTCCACATGAAATGGCATGAAATCGTGGTATTGTTAAAAAAAAAAAGCAGCCTTGCAGGTATTAATGGCTATTTCTGAACTGTTTAAGCGCCCCCATTTTAAATGGGACAATAAAGAAGCAGTCCAATGAACAAATAGGAACCTGTAAAATATCACAAAATGATGCAGCGTGGAAGAAGGGTTGTGATTTCACTAGTGATTTCACAAGCACCATTTGTAGCCCTTAGCTGCAATTTTTGGGGAGGAAACCCCACTGAGCTTACTGGAGCTTCCTTCTGGGTAAACACTTAAAACATTATAGGTCTAAAAAGATGAAATAGTGTGGTAAACTCAGAGTTGTTGCTCAAGAGTTGCATGGGATCGTGACAGCTCTTTTCAAAGTTCCTGTTGTGACAATGGCACTTTCCCAGCATTTACGGAACAATATTTTGTCAATGGGAAAGTGCAAAGTTCCCACCACTGCCTTCATATATACTGCTTTCATTGAGAGCACAAGTTATATTTTAAGTATATAGTGTGATAAATATGTGTACGTCAACACTTGTATCATGCAGGTACCTTTGCCAAAGGAGATGAGCTTGGTTGCAGAGCCCGGCTGAGTTTTGTATAGGTCTGTGTTAAATCCAGATTTCCTTTGTGTAAAATAGCCTTAAGGAAACTGTACTGTAATCTGGAAATGCCCAGGAAGAGGGAGGGAACTCACTTTTGAGTGTTTATGAGAAGAACAAAACCAGAATCCTAAATCCTCAGACAGGCTTTCCCAAGTCTGATTAACTTTAGAGCTTTTAGCTCTGGGTGGGACTTCTGCAAAGGACACTAAGAATGGGGTAACCAAGAAAAGCTTTTAAAACAAACAACTACAGTTTTCCCTTTTTAAGCCATGGGTTTTGGCTTAAGGAAATTTTGTAATTTAATTATGTTTATACGGGGTATATGGAATGTGCAAATTATTGGCAGAAATGAAAACAAGGAAGAAATGAGGGTGAGCATCTCCTCTGAGTGCACAGGGTCCACGATTCAGTATCCTAGCATCTCCATGTGGGACTGGGTGAAACCCCTGCCTGAAACCTAGAGAGCAGCTGTCAGTCAGTGTAGGCAGTACTGAGCTGGATGGGCCAATGGGCTGATTTCATAATAGGCAGATTCCAGTGTTACAAAGCCCCCTGAATACACAGCAATTTTATGCCTATTATGGATGGGGTCCTCTGCTTATTAGCTGTAGAGGCTGATTCATATACTCATATACTGCACAAAGTGGACTTTAGTCCCCAAAAGCTCATGTCACAGTAAATTGAGGTCATCTTTAAGGTGCTGCTGTACGGGACGCGGGTGGCGCTGTGGGTTAAACCACAGAGCCTAGGGCTTGCTGATCAGAAGGTCGGCGGTTCGAATCCCCGCGACGGGGTGAGCTCCCGTTGCTCGGTCCCTGCCCAACCTAGCAGTTCGAAAGCATGTCAGAGTGCAAGTAGATAAATAGGGATCGCTCCAGCGGGAAGGTAAACGGCGTTTCCGTGCACTGCTCTGGTTTGCCAGAAGCGGCTTAGTCATGCTGGCCACATGTCCTGGAAGCTGTACGCTGGCTCCCTCGGCCAATAAAGCGAGATGAACGCCGCAACCCCAGAGTCGGTCACGACTGGACCTAATGGTCAGGGGTCCCTTTACCTTTACCTTAAGGTGCTGCAAGCCTTTTCTGTTTTTGTTTCTGCTACAACAGACTGATTTGGTGACCCTTCTGAAAATAGCATTAATCCATAAATTATATTATTGTAGGTTTGTTTGAAAAAAAATTACTGGTTATTTTACAGATTTCAACTGAAGGCACACATTTTTTTACTCCATCCTAAGCTTCTCAAGTACTGCTCATGCACTATAATGTAATCCTACTTAGAAGTAAGTACCATTGCGTTCAATAGGACTTACTCCCAAGTAAGTGGGTGCAGGATTGCAGCCTAAAAGAAAATGAAACAAACAGGTCCAGACAATATCCCAAAGCTGGTTTTTGCACTGCAGCAGTTTGTATAGTTAGTATTCTACAGCTGTTCCCTCACATCAAAATAAAAGGAAGCATAACATTCTCATTCTAACTATTACTCTGATATTAATAACCTTTAGGTGCAGACTACAAGCAAATACTTCAAGTGGTCTAATGTTACAGTGGCTGATACACAAGGCAGGCGCATCACTTGGAGACACCAACATTCAACCCATGACATGCATGTGTTAAACAGCCATCACAGATCAAAAAGGAAAAAAGAGGACAAGAACCTTCATGTCATCTGACAACACCTCAAACTCAGTATTTTTAGCAATGAGGCGTGGAAGCGGAGAGGAGCAGATCAGACCTTTTTCTGCGTAAAGGAAGCTTTTCTAGCACAATCCAGATGCCTGAAGCACGGGCTGGATAAATCCACAGCTCTGCACGCTGGCTGGTGATAAACTACCCCTTTCCCAGACTTCTGAGTCAACTTTTTCGCCCTGTGCACTTCTATTCTCACCCCTCTTTCCTTTCAGTTGCTCCATTGTAATTTTGCACAACAAATAAGCAAAAGCAGTTGTGCTGAAGCAACATCTCCCCCAAATCTCACACGCAGCTAATGCCTTGCTTAGGACCACCAACCAAAGCTCGTCACTATTTTGTGACGTTTTTGGTTAGTCCTAACGAAGGCACTGTCCAACTGTGGATTGTGGTGCCAAAATATAACCGATATCTTTGAAGGTATAGCCTTACCTTCCCGATTTGGTGATGATCATCTCGGTGCCCAGGTCGTGGAATTTGTCCCAGAGGTCCTTGGTCTCCAGGCTGCAGGAGATCTTGGCCATCTCCTCGCTGGGAATGATGGGGGTGGTGGGAATGAGGGGCTCGGTGCACAGGGAAGAGGGGCTGGCGCTGCTGAAATCCCCCGGCGGCGTTTCCAAAGCGGGCAAGTCGCCGAGCGTTTGGGAGCAAGACGACTTCTCCACGAATTGCTCTGCAAATGGGACAGAGAGAAAGGGCGACGACGGAGTGAGACCGCTGCTCCTGGTGAATAATCGAGTCACCACAGCAGAGCAAAAATGGGAAAGCAAGTCAGCCTGCTGCCAGGAGGAGCAGAGAGGTGAACCTGACAAACACTAGGAAGGATTCCAGCAGAAAGCCAATAATAACCAGGAGGGGAACTGATGCGCTCGCAGAAAGGTCCTGAACTCCCGCAAATGAAAACAACGCGCACGAAATTGGAGAGATCGTTGTGGCTATAGCCGATCCAAGACTATCCTGGGGTCTCTTTTCCATCTCCCTGTCTCTTCCCTCACTCATATGAACTTACGGCCCCTTTGGGAAAGCGGAGGCTTGAAAACTGCGGCCAGGATCCCGCAACATTAACCCCCTGAATTTCTCGAGCGGCAGAGGATACTGTTTTTAAACTCCCTGCCGCCTCTGCGTTTTACGCACAGCAACAGCAGAGGCGTTCGGGCGCTTTTAGGCAGGGAGCCGGCTACACACAGTCACCGCAATTGGCAGTTAAAAGCAATCAAAGCGCAGCGAAAGTGTTGCATCTGGAGAGCTTTCTCCACTGCCGCCGCCTCCTGATTTCCATCGCGTCTTGTTCTCAAGATTTCAGAAGAGAGAACGGGGAAGAGAGAACTTGTCGGTTGCCTCGCAGACGAGTGCAGACGCCGCCCCGAGACGGCTTTGCCCACTCTCGAAGCGCGCCACGGACAATGTTTTGCAAGCAAGTACAAGAACGCTGGCCACTTGCTTTCTGTGGCAAGAAACCTGTGTTTCATCCGCTTCACTTTAGATGTGAAGGCCTGGGAGAAAACGAAAAAGATTGCGCGCGGGAGCTGGGTTGTGTCCCCCCCCCCCAGTTTGTCCGTTCCTCCCACCTATTAGTTTCTGAACAATTGGAGAGTAGACAAGGAGTGGGAATCAAATTTTACGTCCCGTTCTCACTCCCATTTTTTTCGGAAACAAGGAGTGGGGAGGGAAGGGAAAATTGGGAGAAAGCAATTTCCCCCAGTTTTCCTTTTCCCCACCAAGCAGGCTTGTGCTCGGGTTCACATGAATGAATGAATGCTCTTCATTTTAAAACAACCTGCAAATAGAAAAGTAGCGCGTCAACCTTCCAGACTTGCTCTGGCATTCCGTTTTCGCAGTGTATATTTATTTATCTTGGAGCATTGTCACGTGAGCTTTCACTTGCCACCTAAAGATTTAGATGTTTGCCTCCTCACTGAGGCCTAGAACCTCGAAGTGTGGCACAAAGCTCCGTCCTTGAAAACATTATTTACCGTACAAAAAAGGTTTTAGCTCAAAAAACTTTGTGTAGAAAACACCAAGCGAAAGGGAGATGATTTGCAATCAAGGACGCGGATCTTTTTAGGGGGTGCAATTTATTTATTTTTTAACGACCCTGCTTACTTGGAAGAAAGGAAGTACCTTTGAACTCCGTAGGCGTTTTCCTATTTATTCAGGATGAGTTTAAACTACTTTCCCGCCCCCCCTTCCCCAACCGAAAGCGCATTCCTATGCAAGTCTACGCGGAAGGAGATCAGTTGGGCTTCCTCCCAAGCAAATAGGTACAGGAGCTGCATCTGGTTGCAAAAAACGGGTGAAACACCATCGGGCCCAGCTAACCTTCCCAAAATTCAAAGCACTGTTACTTCTTTTCTTGGATTTCAATAGAAGGCGCAGGCTGCTAATCCTTTAGCATCTCCTTGGGAGTAAGCCTCGTTGCATTCTGTGAGACCAAGCCTAGGATCGCACCTTGAGCCTGAAATCCCAGGCACACTTACCTGGGAATAAGCCCCATTGAACTTAATAGGATTTACCTCCGACTAAACATATAGTTCAGAGGCTTCCCTCTCTCCCACTGTGTTCAAAGGGGATTTCACGAGGGGCTGGACATTCTCCTTGGAGTAGCTCTCGCTGAGCCTTCTGTGAATAAACATGTTTAGGTGAACGCTTCTTGACTGGATCCTGCCCCAACTTGTGATCAACAAAAGAACTACATAGAATAGGTAGCAGAGCATCTCTTTATTGTGGCTTGCTTCTACCTGCAAAGGGTAACTGAAATTAAATGGTTGTCAGTTACTGGGGAAATGAATTCTTGGAGTCAGGAGTGCCAAGTTGGCCCTGTGACCGTGGGTGCCCAGGCCCGTGGGTGTCAGGCAGCATGCATGGTGCTGGCATGGACATTTGTGGGTGCCCGCACAGCGCCTTCATGGGGAATTTTGCGAGTGCTTGGGCACCCAGAGCCCTAGGGAGTTGGCACCTATACTTGGAGTGTCATGCTGGGACCAGGTAGGGTGGCGTTGGGCCGGTACTTACCTCTCAGTTTAACTTACCTCACAGGGTTGTAGTGAGGATAAAAGCGATTTGGGGGGGCTAGAACTTGATGGAGAAGCAGCATATAAATATTAAGATATAGGTAGGAAGAAGGACCACAGATTTGGGAACCTTCCCAAATCTAGAGGGAAAACCGCCTCCAAACACCCTGCGGCTTCTGATCGTCCTGATCAATCTTCCAGATTGATCACAAGTTCTTCTGATCGGATTTCTTTCTCCAGTCCCTCCGCCTGGAGAGAGATTGCCCAGGAGGATTCCAAAGAAACCCCCATTTTCATCAGGCGAGGGGACCGAGAGGGAAATAAAGCCATCGCTTGACCTCCTGGCATTGTAACTTTCCGTGGGGCGCTATCAGATGTGGGCATCGTCAGCACGCCTCACCTTCCGCACAAGTATAGAGCTCAAGTGCCATAAACTGGAGACGAAATGCGAAGGAAACGGATCCAGCTGGAGAAAGTAAGTCAGAGATCCCCCAACGCCCCAGCTGTATCCGGAAAATCGGGATCTAGTGGTTTGTGCGCAGTCGGAATGGAGGCGAGAAAGGCTTGACTGTGCTTTAGCTAAAACCAGATATAGGACTCTTAATTCTAAAACACTCAGGATGTAACCCTACCCTACGTCCACTTACCTGGGAGTAAGCCCCACTGAACTCGGAGGGGCTTACTTCTGAGTAGGCTTAAATTTGATTGCATTGTAAAGCCCCGGGCCCCCTCTTAGCAGCTGCTTGTTAAATCCAGTCCAGGGGCCAGCATCCACCGGGAATTTTTCTCAAATGTGCTCAGGAAGCTTGCGCAGGAGAGCTTCTCCTGCTGGTCGCGCGCCTCGGCGCTGTTGGAAGCCAACTGATAAGGACCCAGTTACTTTGAAGGCAGGGAGCCTGTCTAAATGCCCCGATTATCGCCGCCCTTAAATAAAGAAACCACTTGAGGGCCTTCGTGGTGGTTGGTTTATCCAGCTGGCGTCCGAAGCGAGCGGCGCGCTATGGAAGGGAAACCCAAAATAGAACTGGTCCCAGATGGGCAGGATCGGACCAGCGACGCCGGCGGCCCATTCCCAACCAACTCACAGGACGCATCCTGTGCCAAGATTCGGGGCCGCACCAGCCGGAGACTGGTCCCGAGCAATTCACCCACTAAATGCCAGAAAACACCCACCACCAATTGGTCAGATACACGTTTCCAACCGGACTAGCCCAGTGAAAGGTTGCGACTCCCTGAGATGTTAAAAACGGCTGAGATTTCCTTCCCAAGGAAATATGCGCAGATTTGGAGCACGCAAGATGTGCGCTGCGACCCCAAGCGAAAACCTCATTCAATTCAGTGGGATCTACTTCCAATAATGAAGCAGATCTAATTGTCCAGTCCAGTCCAGATCCCATAAGGCAGGCTCGAAGCCTGATCCTGACAGCCGTGTAGGATTGAGGATTGGAGTGACCATTCTGTGATATTATGGCAGTGAGCAAAGCTGTGTTGTAACCTTGGAATAAAGTCAAGGAGGGGTGGGGAGAAAAAGCCTGATTCTCGACCCCTTTATTCAGGATAAATATTTCAGCTTCAGAGGGATCGGACAGATGTAAAACCTCGTGCTTTATTCAAAGTCAGGGTGCGCTCAAATCCAAATAACTTCGTGGCTGGGTTGCCCAACTCACTGATCCAATGTAAACTTCGGAGCTGAGTGGGGTATTAAAATAATTACGGTTTGGAAAGGGACATAACTAAGGATGACATATGCATCCAGACTTGGGGGTGGACAAAACGTCTCTGTTCCTAACACTCTTCCAAGGTTCCCTGCAGGGCGCAAACTGACCAGTAGTTTCACGCACCATTGAAAGGAATGAACTCTGCTTTTACGCAGTCTCGCTCCTTTGAAATGGGGTTTATTTAGGGAGAAACGCTCAGGTGAGTTGTGGCTTTCCTTGGGATGAAGTTCACTGACTTCTAACAGTCTGCACGGAAATCACTGCGTCTCCCTCGATCCAGGGTGTATAAACCCATCCACACAGGATCGCACCCTCCGGAAATCTCAAAATCTTCATTTAAAATATCTCACCTCCCAGCAAGGGACTTAAACGCAATGGATGCTTTGTGGCAATTGTTTGGTTTTGCGTTCCGTACCCCGCCCTGGTATCTGTATCGATGGAAGGCGGGTTACACATATTTATGATAAATATATAAATAAAAGTACTACGAAAAGAAGAGAGCACTCGCTTTGTTGGGATTTTAGCAGGAACCTCTGTCAGGTTTTTGTTGTTCAATGGTTTTGTCACGCTCTTAAGCACGGTTATGTCAACGGGACACCCTCTAGAAAGCCAGTTTTTAGTTGATTAAACTAGTGGCACAAAATACCCCATAACTCTCTCCCACGGAGATCTAGCGATTTTTTAATTCAGAGTGCCGAAGACACTCGAGGGACATTCTAAGCCTTCGTTCTCAGTCCTGGTGTAACCTTTCAAGCGCATTTTAAAGCACACGCTGCCAAGAATCCTGGGAACTGTTATTTACCAACACCCAGAACTACAGTTCCCAGCAAACTATGGTTCCCAGGATTAATTGGGGGAGGGGTGCGCTTTAAGTGTATGGCGCGAACACAGCCAAGTTGCGTCTCACACGTTCAGCAGTGACTCCTAGCTCCAACGCATAAGAATGGATTTCCCAGATAGCTGTCCCATTGGGATTAAATGGACCGAATTAGATCGAAGTGTAACCCCCAGTTCATGGCAGCGGAATCCGCCACCGAGCAAAGCCAACCGTATCTGTGACTCTGACTCTAATCAGCCCCTGGGCGCGCAAGACTCCGCGGTTGAGTCTGCGAAATGGGCTGAACAGAAGAGACGGCAAGTTGGGCCTACACTTCCAATGGAAGAAGGAAGAGGGGAGCTAGAAGGCGAGGCATGTCTACAGCGAGTCGATTTGGAACGCGCTCCAAAGAAAACCCAGTGCCCTCGGCCTCCGGTTTCTTCCTCAGCAAGGGACCAAACAAGGAAACCGAATAAAAACAAATCGAGATCCCGCCCGGTCCAATCTCTTGGTGATCATCTTAGTCGGTTTAGCAGAACTTAAGGATATGGTCGTACCGAATCTCTTTCAACCTGTCCAGGATCTTTCTGCTCATTTTTACTTAAAAACTGCCATGGGAGGCGGGAAGTAATATTTTCTTAAGAGCAGGCGCAAAGACAAGTCTATGCAACCAGGAGCCAGTCCATACTCGGAACAGGGGGGGGAAAGAGGCTGTAAATAACCGGAAACAAATTCGCTGTGACCGAAGCTCAGAAAGATAAAGTATAAAATTATCTTTAAAGTACGATGTTTGGGATGAGGGAGCGGTTTCTATTTTCTACGAAAGTTTCTTAAGCATACGCATTGCTTATATTGAATACGTCTTTTTCGTACTTAAAAGCCTTCGGATTTTTGTTTTGTCTGTTTAAATTACCCTTTTTTAACAACGCCAATGAGAGCTCTCGCTCTTCCTAATAACAAAACGCAATATCAGAGTATAATTAGGAAAACCATTAGTTGAGGAGGAGGGAAGTCTCCGGCCAAGATGACCAAGAAGTTTTTATATATTATATGTAAGATGGACGTTTTGTCAAAAAATTTTTAATAAAATTTAATTAAAATTATATATATAGAGAGAGAACTCTCGCTCTTCCTTTCATTCTTCACCAAGAGAAAAAGGTAGTTTTCTAAAGGTGCATTATTTCTATTAATGGTTAAAGGGTGGGCTAGCTGACAGAGGGAAGAGGTGTTGAAAAATTTATAGTTAAGGGTTTCTGGGTAATGTTTCTTAAACAGCCATAAAAGAAACCCACACAAAGAGCTGAGCAATGATTTTATGAGAAGTATTTTTTGTTAAAGCTTCTGTAAGAGAAAATGATCTAAATACATAATGTACCTAAAGCTCAAAGTGCTATAAAGGTCAAAATCAACAAAATAGTATCTTAAAATAAACAGAGTGCAATAATTATTTGTTATTTTCCTTGTAACGTCCTTGGAGCAGAGACATATTTACTCTTTTCTTAGGAAATTCTGTAATTGAGGTTCTGTACAAGTCGACAGAACTTATTTAAAACAAAACGCACAAAACTGTTCACATTCTCCACTATTTATCATTATCATTATTAATCACCTGCCCTTTACCCAAAAGGCGGGTTCCAACATTAAAACACAATATTTAAAAACAGTTTAAAATAACTTAGGTGAGTCCTAAAAAGCATACACATCGAGTGTCAAAAGCCAAGGTAAATTGGGTTGGGTATTTGGATTGACGCACTAAACCTCTGGAATTAAAAGCAAGTTCTCTTACGAATCAAAATGGCTTATTTTCAAGTCAAAGTGGAAAGTTTCACTAGAGAGTATGAAACTGTAGTCCTGGCGTGTTTATCAGAAAGCAAATCTTATTTACTCAGCGGGGGGATGTTTTAGGATGGGACGTCCATCCATGAAGGATAGCGCAGATTGACTTCAGAGGCTTTAAGGATCACAGTCAAAAATTTGGGCTCCCTGTTGTGGATTGCAGAAAACCAGCGAAGTTTTGCCTTCGACTTCAAAGGGATGTGAACGGAGTCGTTGTATTTGAAAGCAAATCCCATTTCTTTCAGACTCCTTAGCTTATGATCACCTCATCCTAAATATATTTATCTGAAATAGGTCGGGTTTACTTTTTTTTAATGGCTTCCAGATTCAGAATCACAGCCTTGGCTATTACGAATTCCAGTGATTCCAGAGGACAAGTTTATTTTGAATACAAACTAATTCCAAAGGAGGGCCCATTTTCATCCTGAAGCAAATCCTGCCAAGCTAAACGTGCTTGCCCAGCGATCCTGGGACTTGCTCCCAGCTAAATGTGCACAGGATTGCAGTCGTCTCCTGTGCAGCAAATGTTCACAGAATTTCGGGGTTTTTTAAAATCTTGATTGCTAGTAATTACTTTAGCTGAATCTCCCTCTCCTTCAACTCTATCTCCCTAGTTTAAAAAGTGTACGAACAAACTGGGGAGCAGTGGTTCCCACGTAATCAGCTGGTCCTTGGGCTGATTTTACAACTACAGCTGCGCCCCAATGTTCTCGGATGAAAAGTTTGTTTTCCGGATCGATGGCCTCTTTTGCCCGGAGAGAGGAAGAGCAGTCCAAGAAAACTCAACTTAGCAAAATCGTATCTGGTTTTTATTTCTAACTGGAGATACGGCACTGGGGCCAGATCCTGTATCTGATCCCTCTAAAAGCAGCAGCTGCTTAAAAGGAAAACGACGCGTCGGATAATCGCAGCCTTTAAGGAACCACGGAACTCCCTATCGTAACACCGGGATATTTTAATTGTTCTACCAGGCTACTTAGAAAAGCGTTTGCTTCCGTTGCCTTTTAACACTTTCCACTGGGCGTTTGGAAGGCGTCCTTGAGAACATCCCAGTCAAAGGGAAGTTGAACCATCCAGTCCAACTTAGGAAAGGCATTTTCCCACCCCACGAATCATTATTGTTCTGGAAAGCTGTCCTTTCTAAAGGTATCGCCCCCGCCCGCCCACACAGCTACCGGGGAGTAAGGCCCAATGAGCTCGGCGCCGCATTAAAACTGCTAACACATTTGCAAAACTAAGCAGGAACCTGTCTGTTTTCCTGCACTGCAGGGGCTTCGCCTGGATGACCCTGGGGGACCCTTCTATGATCCTACGACACGATCACCCCCCTCCCTCCATTCCCCCAAGCGACCACTCCAGCATCCCATGCGAAAGCCCCTCTAGGCTGGGCAGGTGGGCTTGGAGAAGAGGACCCCCCGACGGCGCGTCCCTCCTTCTCCGGAGACTCACCCAGAGGCTTGATGGTGCTCTCGGCGCTCTCCTTCTCCTTGGAGCTCCCGCTGGACATGAGCGCGGCGATGGAGAAGGCGTTCGCCCGGGAGGAGAGCTGCGGCTTGGGGGAGGCGGTGTACTCCATGGTCTCGGAGCAGAGGACGGCACCCCCAAAAGAGTCAGAAGGTCGCGCAGAGCCAGGCCGTTCCCTCCTGCTACCCAGACGGCTCCAAAGGAGAAGCAGTGAGGAGGAAGGAGCCCACGGGCTGAGAGATCGGGAGGCCAGAACTTTTTGCCAGACTCCCCAGGAGGAGTTTGGAAGGTCAGGGAAGCGCGCGGGCGCAGTTTACGCGGCGACCATCGTTTTCCCTGCTCCCTGGATGGAGGCGAGGGAGAAGGAGAGCGCGCGCTTCGGTGCGGATGGAAGAGGCGTCTGCCAGGGCCGGAGGGCTTGCAGTGAGATCCGCCTTCCTTCCTCCTCCGCCTTAATTCGCTGGCCGCCGAGATCCTATCGGCTGCCAGCCAATCAGGGCCTGCCCACGTCAGGCCTCGCTGATCCCACCGGAGAGGAAGGCAGAGCGCGCGGGAGGGCAAGCGCCGGGCTCTCCAAACTCGCCTTTTCTTTCAAGCCAACAGTTTAGTTCTGGGGAGGAAACCAGAGTTTGGAGAGGTCTCCCCCTGGTCCTTTTTCGGGGTTTCAAGAGGGAGGGGGGACCCTCCACGGAGGGCATCGGACCACCCCTATTCTGTGTTTCAGCCCACGCGTTTTGATTTCTCCATCTCCGGGCAGCTCGCTGGCTCCACGAGCGTTCAGGGTTTCCTCACCACGAAGTTTGTTTGTTTATTATGGGCCCAGTCACAATGCCACCCCCCAGCAGTGGCTAAATGCAATATGTGATATTATTGCACACAGGTGGTGTAGTGACAATAAAGATTTATTATTGTTATTATTAAACTCAAGCAGACAATGATTTGGATTAGAAATGGCCAAAACTTGATTACAGATACTGTATAGGTGGATTTTTGGCTCAGGCATTGGGTGTATTCCAGCCCCCGACCCCGGACAAAAATATATATGGTAACGATGGTAAGGGAACTCAGTCCCGCCGAGTTCCTGCTTAAAACACCCCCTGCATATATCCACAACAAAGGTTCTTAACATTATGCTCTTTTGCCCTGCGTCTAAAAGGCCTTTAACCATTCCTAAGACTCTTCTGCCTGCACTGAAAACTGAAAAGGTTTCAGACGACGGGAACTGCAAGGCCAGATCTCTGGTTCCCAGACTTCTTTGCTCCCCCCACCTTCCTGTCAAGTAGTACAGTGGTACCTCGGGTAAAGAACTTAATTCGTTCAGGAGGTCCGTTCTTAACCTGAAACTGTTCTTAACCTTCAGCTAATGGGGCCTCCCGCTGCGCCACCGTCGCACGATTTCTGTCCTCATCCTGAAGCAAAGTTCTTAACCCGAGGTACTATTTCTGGGTTAGCAGAGTCTGTAACCTGAAGTGTCTGTAACCCAAGGTACCACTGTACTGACTGCCGCTTTGACAGCCCGCGTTGCCTACGGGACTCCTGGCTACTCCGACCCACTCGGTCCCCAACAGGCCCCATTAGCTAAAGTGGTGCTTCAGGTTAAGAACAGTTTCAGGTTAAGAACGGACCTCCGGAACGAATTAAGTATTTAACCCGAGGTACCACTGTACTAAAGGTGTTTCTCAAAAGGAATTATTATCCTTTTCTCTTTCTCGCCCTTCAGCGACTCTGTCCTGTCTTCCGCCCGATCCTATGCAAGAGCGCTTGTTCTCAAAGGGGCTTCGGGATTTCGCGGCTCCACAACCGCCGCACAATTTCCCTTCGCCCCTTTTGTTCAGGGGCGTAGCGGGGACTGACTGCAGCCCAGAAGAATGAATTTACTCTGCCCTAACTCTAAGGAACTCTCTTTGCCTACGCGGCGACGAATCTGCGTAAAAATGGACACGCCTGTCCTTTAACCACCTTGTTTCGGAAGCTGGACGTTTTCTGGCAACGCATTTCCTAGGGAAGAAAACGCCTTAAAAGCGACCTGGCTGCTCCAGTACCAGCTAGCTGTGGACACTGTCTTCCACTAAACCACGCAGCTTCCGCTCCAAGGGTTGGTTCACGCGTCTCTTGGTGGCTGAACCTGGCTTCTTGCACGTGCGAATGAACCGGCAGAGCTCTAACACCAGAGACAGATGTGTCTGCTTTGTTCCTTCGGCTGTGTGCACGCTGTACACTTAAGAGCGCATTTAAAGCACACTTCCCCTAAGTCATCATGGGAACTGCAGTTTGCTCAGAATGTTGGGAATTGTAGCTGTGGGATAAACTACAACTCCCAAGAATCTTTGGGTGGGAGAAGCATATGCTGTCTCGTTATTCTTTCCTGCTAGGGTCCATGCACATTCATTCAGGTCCAAGTGATGGCAGAGGGCCATGTGAATCAGCTCCAAGAGGCGCGGGGACTTAGTCCCAACCGCTGCGTGCAAACTATGGGTGTGTTCGTGTGTGTGTGAATCGCACCATACAAACACGCGTGTTTTTTAAAATTGTTATTATTTACTCTTCCCTTTCCTTATAGCAAAAACACAAATATCTTCACTGCTTTTGAGAGCCGATTTACACTAAATTAGATCCCTGTTGGTCTATACAGTGGTACCTCGGGTTACATACGCTTCAGGTTACATACGCTTCAGGTTACAGACTCCGCTAACCCAGAAATATTACCTCAGGTTAAGAACTTTGCTTCAGGATGAGAACAGAAATCGTGCTCCGGCGGCGCGGCGGCAGCGGGAGGCCCCATTAGCTAAAGTGGTGCTTCAGGTTAAGAACTGTTTCAGGTTAAGTACGGAGCTCCGGAACGAATTAAGTACTTAATCTGAGGTACCACTGTACTGTCTTTTTCTAACGGAATGAGGTTAAGATAATGCGGCCGATCTCAAATATGCTTCTTACTTTGGAATGAGGTTTGTTTTGCTTTTGCTTCCAGCGAGACTTCCTTCCAAGGCAGCGTATTTTGGATCGGCGCCGGAGAGGGCAAGCTTCGAGCCACTTACTCCGGAACAATCCTACAGAAAGCTTACTTGAAAATAAGTGGTGTGAGGCTTTCCCCCCCCCACTCCCACCCCTATTCAAAGAAACCCGGTTGGAGTGGTCGTTCAAGGGCTTCGCAATGCGGTCCCCTCGCTGCGCTATTTGGGAGTTTGCTTCCGACTAAATAGGCTTAGGATGGCGCCACGCGCCTGTAAGCAGTGAACTCAGCCCCACGGGGGAGTCAACCCCACAGGTGGCAGCAGTGCTCCCTTCCACGCAGGCAGTGTGCGAGAGATCCTGAAGGCTGCTCACTTTCACCCACAGCTCTGCGCTGCATTTACGCACATTGACCTTCCCAGCTGCCCCATGCGTAAATGGACCCAGAGTCACTTCAGCACCCGGATCCAAATCCCAGAGAAAGCGGGTCCCCTTTGACTGAAGCCGATGGGGGTCCATTGGGCCAAACCGGATTAAATCCGAGGAATTAGCCTTCTTGTGACACCCCACCCCCACCCCCGCGGTTCCCTCTACTAACATGTTTCAACGGATGCTCCGTAAACCTTTCTGATTTGTTCCTCGGGTGTCCCATAGGTTGTAATATATCCACGCACCGTATTTGGATCGAGGTCGGGACTATCTATAAAAGGCCATCGGTAGAAAGCGTCTGTATAAACGATTTGCATCCTAAGATTTTAGCTTAGTTTATTTTTCCTTTGCAAGATTTAATTAACATGCATGCACTGAACACAGAACTAAATTTGTTTTAAGAGCATGCACTGTTTAACTCTGGGAAGACCAAATCGTCTCCTCTACCTATGATTTCAAAAGTAGGTCGAAAAAATTGCGCTTTTTTTCTTTTTTCTTTACAGATCCGCATATGCTTTCCCTGGAGGTCAGCTTGGGCTGCGATCCTAACCAGATTAAGCCGAGGGTCTCAGTTTTCTTGAGATCAGGTGGCTGCGACTCTCAGGCGCTAAGCGACATTGAGGACCTTTGTGTCAGTTTCACTTCTTTTCTCCAATTGTACAGTGTAAAAACCCAGCCCTAAATCCGGACTGGAGTGCAATCCTATGCACACTTCTTTGAAAGTGAGACCCTCTGAACTCGGTGGGACTTGCATCGGAGAAGATAAACACGAAATCGGACTGTTAAACTGCAGCGCCTTCCCCCCCCCCCAGTTTTTTTTTGTTTTTTTGGGGGGGGGGGGACAGGCTTGCTTGAACTCCGTGGGACTTGCTTCCCAGTAAAAACGGATTAAGGTCAGGCTGCATTATCAAATTGCACTATAGGATGCTGGTTGTTTCTTGAAAGTGCCATCACCGAAACCCCGCATCAGCTTCCATTCCTCAGTTTTACTGACTTGGGCACGTATTGCCCCCACCCCCATAAGCAGAAACTGATATCCTTTTTCCAGCTAAAACCCGTGTCTTCCTTCGTTAAGGGTTCCCAGAATTGCAGGCGCTGGAATGTATCTGGAAAGTGTGAGACATTTTCCCTGTTGCAGCCTTGCGAACTGGTGAGTTTTGGAATTCTGTGTTTATAAATCGGATCCACTCATCAGTTAAGCCATCTGGCTTGACCTTAAATGCATAACTAACTCTTCCGGTCCTAAACAGAAGTGTATTATCAGACTGTCTTCGGTTGCCAGAGGTGTGCGCTCGTCTGCAGTCACTTTCCCTGTCTGTTCAGAAGCAAAACCTCTCCGCGTTCATTAGGACTTCTCAGAGAAAGTAAACGTGTGAGAGGCTGAACCCGAAAGCACGCCGGCTCCCCTGGCCTTCGTTTATTTTGCATTTCTAGCGCTCAAGTACTGCTAACAATTGTAAAATAATTGCATGGGGGTGTGGTTCTGGAAGGAAAATAAGATCCGAGAGCTAAGCTTCCTTTTCCTTCAGCAGAACTGGATTGCAATCTAGTTTAGCCAGCTCTCTTAGCCCTGGGACCTAGGAAAGTGCAGATCGCCTTTGAGCATGTGCAGAGTGTTGTTACTGACCTTTGACCAAACTCATCCAACCGCCCCTTTCCCCATTTATTAGAAAAAGAAAACTGCCAGCTTCCAGGCACCTCTCTTAAAGGAAAGAGTTCCACACTCAGGCTGTATGTATTTCAGTTCCCTCCGGGATTGGCCAAGATAAATCCCCTGGACTGATTAAAAAAATGGGTACCGCTTCGGGGAACTTTGGGGTTTTCACTCTCGCCTTAAACAACCTGAACCTGCCGGAAGCAGAAGCGCCCTTTTCAGAAACGCGCCGTTGCGAATTAAAAGGTTGCCGGATAGTGCCATCCCCAAACAGCGTAACCCGCGCGCTTGCAGAGAAGTTGGTTTCCAGCACGACCCTGAGTACGATCCCACCAAATCTGAGCGCACGTTTCAAATTCCATTGGCTTCAATGGGAAGAGGAAAGCGCGCACTTTAAGGCTTCAATCCTATACACATTTACTGAACGCAGAGCTCGAGCATTAAATACCTTTCACTGAGATCGATGGGGCTTAAAGCACGCTTTTTTCCACAGAAATGGGTCTCATTGAGTTTAAAGGCCCTTACTCCCAGGTAAGGGGGCATAAAGACTGCACTCTACATTTAACAGGGCCGTAGGAGTTGCTTTTGAAATGGGTCCAAAAGCAGGGCTACAACCTAACCTACAATGAACCTGACCAGCTTTCAGGGGACTTTCACCTTCCAGGGACGTGATCCGGGCCTTTCCTTCAGCGGGTTCAAGTCGAGTTAGGAGCAAGAGGGCGGGAGATCCACAGGATCCACAGAACTGAATAGAGCTGAATAAGCAGATCACCTAAAAATCTGGTCTGAGGCACGACCCCCAGACCCCCCTTTCTTCAGACGCCTTTTGCCTTCCTTATATAGACAGGAAAACCCCCCAAGAGAGGAGCTGGGGAAGAGAAATTCCTTTCGCTGCCATAGCGTGTCCCTTAAGGAAACAGCTGGAGCCGGCCTGGTTGCTCAAGTTCTTGGTAGTGCTTTGTGGAACTGGGGCTCCTGTGCATGCCCTGAATCCAGTCAATCCGGTGGGGCTGAGGCGCCAGTGAGGCGTCTCCTCTCTGCAGCTCAGACAGGTCCCAAACACGTCCTCTTCTTGCAAACTGCATTTTGGTACAACTGCACGTTAACCGACCCACAAGAATTATCACCGCCTGGTCAATCTGCATATCCAGTTTATTCCAATTTATTGCTATTCTGTTAGCCACTGTTAGCACATGGATAGATAGTAATCTATCCATGATTACTCGGAAGTAAATCCCACAGGGTTCAGTGGCTTCCTTAAGCGTCTTCTGGATTACCAGGGAAGCTAAGGAGGTGACGATTCCCCCTGAACAGTGCGATCCTAGCCATGTTTACAACAACAACAACAATGATAATTTATTTGTACCCCGCCCATCTAGCTGGGTTTCCCCAGCCACTCTGGGCGGCTTCCAACAAAGATTAAAAATGTCACACATTAAAAACTTCCCTGAACAGGGAAGCTTTCAGATGTCTTCTAAATGTCAAGTAGTTGTTCTTCTCTTTGACATCTGGTGGGAGGGCGTTCCACAGGGCGGGCGCCACTACCGAGGAGGCCCTCTGTCTGGTTCCCTGTAACTTGGCTTCTCGCAGTGAGGGAAGCAAGTCGCAGTGAATCCCACGAGTGTAACCAAATGGTGCGATCCTAACCCCACTTACCTGGGAGTGAGCCCCCACTGAATTCAGTAGGATTTGTTTCTGATGAGATATGGTTAGGATTGCGCTGTATGTATCATGTGATCTTCCGGGGATCTGGAAGACTATTTTGCTACACGACATCTGTACTGCCAGGCGACCGAGACGATCAAGGCACACTTGAGTGATGGAACTCAACCCGGATCTCTGGTGGAATTTCTAACTCTGGCTAGAATTTATTCCTTTCTTCACTTCCTTTCTTTTATAGCCCACCTGATCAAGGTGTTTTACATGGTTCTCCCCTTCATTTAATCCCCACAACAACCTTGCGAGGTAGGCTGAGAGGCAGTTACTGGCCCAAGATCACCCACTGAGCTTCAGGGCCGAATGGGAATCTGAACCCAAGTCTCCCAGGTCTCCGCCCCACCCCCTGGCTCTCTGGTGTGGGCTTTAGATCTTCGGGAATCCCCACCCCCCAACACACCAGCAGCACGGATCCATAACATGCCCTCAAGGAAGTAATCCCCATTTTCTCCTACGGGAGTCAGTTCCTACTCCAGAAACGTAGCTTTACAGCCTCAATGTAAATCAAAAATCTCCTGACAGCACAGACAATTTTAGCAAATGTTTCCTCCTTTTCTGCCCTCAGCCAGTGGGGGTTAACAGGGCACTGCCATGCCAGTCTTCTTATCCACATTCAGCTTCCTCAGGCTCAAGGTGGGATAAAACTCGAATTAGTTGGCTCAGAGACCTCCCTGTTTTCCGCTCCATCAGTCCCAATGCGCACCAGCTGCCATTGCCCTAAATCCTATTTTTAGAGGGCAAGTCACAGGTCTTGTGCGGGCTGATCTTGCGCATAGTTTACTGTGAAGAGGATTCCATTGCGATGAAAGGAAGCTACTTTATAATGCGATAGGAGGGCTGGTCCTTTTGGTTAGAGTCTTGTGGCAACCTCAGTTTCAACATGACATGCGTTGTGAACCGCCCTGAGATCTACGGATGAAGGGCGGTATACAAATTTAACAAATAAATAAGAATAAAACAAGCTTTGGAAGACTTCCTAACCACTTCACCGGATGCCTGAAGCGCTATCCAGAGCACAAGCAGCGATAGTTACACACTTACCGGCGGTAATTCACAAAACAGTTTTTGGTGACGGACTTCTTGGCCAATTAACTCGTATAATTCGCTAAAACTGGCGCCCGCGCTTCCTATTCAATAGGCCTAAAACCGGCGTCCTAATCCCACCCCATCAACGCTGAATCTCACTAGGGCAACCCTGGGTCAGATTTCAGATTAATCTTCTTTACAGGGCTGTAGTGAGGGTCGAACTGGAGGGAAAGAACAGTGTAATATTGAATGCTAATTCTGTCTCCAAGCAACATTGGCATTGGTTCAGAACTCTTCCTCCCTCTTCCCTGCTACCGTGCAGCCATTCGCTCCTTTCCATCTCAAGAGAAGGCAGGATAACCTTATCCAATGTGCTCAAGGTCAAACGCTGCGCATCCTCCTGTAGACCTCGCCTCATCTGCATCAACCCGGTGGCTTGCAAGTGCAGCGGAGAAGAAGAGAGAGAGGTGTGAAGAAATCTCTGGTCCAGCAGGTCAAGCCTTGATCCTGTTTGCAGGACACTAAGTTGCACTGTAGGTCCGTACAGTTAAAGCTATGGTTTTCCCGGTAGTGATGTATGGAAGTGAAAGCTGGACCATAAAGAAGGCTGATCGCAGAAGAATTGATGCTTTTGAATTATGGTGCTGGAGGAGACTCTTGAGAGCCCCATGGACTGCAAGAAGATCAAACCTCTCCATTCTGAAGGAAATCAGCCCTGAGTGCTCACTGGAAGGACAGATCCTGAAGCTGAGGCTCCAATACTTTGGCCACCTCATGAGAAGAGAAGACTCCCTGGAAAAGACCCTGATGTTGGGAAAGATGGAGGGCACAAGGAGAAAGGGGCGACAGAGGACGAGATGGTTGGACAGTGTTCTGGAAGCTACCAGCATGAGTTTGACCAAAATGCGGGAGGCAGTGGAAGACAGGAGTGCCTGGCGTGCTCTGGTCCAGGGGGTCACGAAGAGTCGGACACGACTAAACGACTAAACAACAACAATAACAAGTTGCACTGTGATCATCAGTGGGCTTACCCACAACAAAGGATACAAACCTTGCTATCTCCCACCCTACCATCCTCATATCATTTGGAAGTGAAGCCCGGTTAGATCAGTCCCACAAACTCTCCAGAGATTTGGAGTTAAAGAAGGCGGACAGAACTTCTTCCGTGTAGTAGGAAGAGAGGCGCCTTCCCTTCACCCTAAGTTTCTCAGCTCTCAGTATTGCTCCCTTCAATAGTAATCGCAGGTGGTGGGTGCCGACAGGAAGCCAAAACTGGACCTCTGTGTAACAACGGATAATTTGGGATGCTCATTGAACCCCGCGTTTCCAAAAATAAATGTTGAGCCCACCATAACCACAATAGCTTTCAAACAACAACAGACACTGCAATCACAACAAACATCAAACACAGTAGCATGTAATAAAGCAAACAACAACTATTAATGCAATTAATAGTTAATAAAGCCATAGAGAAGCATCTGAATATTCCGGAAGCATCAGGCTTGAAATGGTACAATTTTTATTTAGGGGAGGGGATTAAAGCGGCACCCCCCCCCCAAAGCCTTATGAGGGCTGCGCACGCTCAGTCACCACGGGAGGTTGATTGACAGGGGGAAATACAGACAACGAGAAGTGGAATTGTTTGCTGGCTGGTTGGGAGCAAACGTGAACAGAGCGTTCCGGTCAGGAGGTGGGAAAACCGCTTAGATTGATTGTCAACCGCTCGCGTTGCTTGCGACCCGCTTAGAGGTTTGATTACAAGAAAGCGGTAAAATTTGTAAAACAAAACAGATTGCAAAATGTTGTGGCAGGTGCCGCGCGTTATACAGGACGATGGTCCAGAGATGTTTAGTAAGTCCCAACAGAAGTTGAGCGCCAAGACTTGGACGGCGGAGGCAGTGCGGTGTAGTGGTTAGAGTGTCAGACTTGGAGACCAGGGTTCGGACCTCCGCTTGACCATGGAACCCACTGGGTGACCTTCGGCCAGCCACTGCCTCTCAACCTATCCTACCTCGCAGGGTTATTGTGGGGGATTAAATAAGGGGGAGGGGGAGTCAGGCGTGCCACCTCCAGTTCCTTGGAGAAAAAGGCGGGGTATATATGCGTTAGACAAATTAAATAAATATTGGAAGGCGTAAGTCCAAGCATCACAGCCTAAAACCAGTCGTATATAGCGGGATGGGAGCTTGGGTGACGCAAGGCAGGATACTTAGGAAGCGCGCAATCGGGCTCGGGAGCCCTCGTCCCGTGCGCAAGCGTGCCTTTTGCGCAGCCCCGTTTGTCTCGATGGGGCTTTCGCAGGAGAATCCCCCGTTGCCTTTTCGGAAAGCCCAGACAGATCTAGATCCTCCTGATCCGGTTCTGAAAGAGTCTCTGTCTCTCCCCCCCCCACCCCGCCCCCAGGCGTCTCGCCATCTGCGCGAGACTTTGGCGACCTCTATCCAATTTCACCGCCCGCGCCCCTTCAATGTCACCTCCTTCTCAGCCGAGGTGTCTTCTTTGCAGCGCAAAGCAAGGCGCTCTTAAACCCATTAGGCATCTCCCCGATGCAAATCCGAGGGTGGAAAGAGGGGGGAAAAGCTCGATTAAGACCCGAGGGTTGACAATTAGATTATAGTCCAATTGCCAGCGGATAATGTGCTAAAAGCTTTCGCGCTTAGTGTAACTCCTTCCTGAGAATTATTCACACTTTGCCGGCTCCCGCGGGCCAGGCGAGGGGAGGCGAGGGAGCCAGGGCCGGGCCTCCGACGGAGCGGCCTGCCATCGACCGAGAGTCGAAGCTATCGAGCGTAAACGTCGTAGGAAGGGTGGATCTGCTAAGCGAAACGCGCGTAACGTGTGAACGCGGGCGTAGAACAAGATGCCCTGCTCAGGTCAATACAAACACCGGACCTATAGTGTATAGAACAAGTTCTGATCATAGGAAGTAGAAGCGCAACACATATGTACTAGAGAATAAGCCTATTGGACACAGTGAGACTTACATTTGAGTAAACATGCCCAGGATTGTACTTTAAAAGCATCTTGTGTTTTCCGATTCTTCGCTAACAAAATTCTTGCTGCAGTTGTCTCTCTAAGCTAGAGCTGGCTCCATGTTCTACCTATATAGTCAAAGCGAGCAGGCACTGTGTGTCTCTTTCTCCACGGGTGTAAATGAAATAGTTTTAACATACACACCGTACAGCAGAAGCTCATTCTAAGCGCGCGCACAGAATCCTGGGAACTGTAGTTTAAGGGTGCTGAACTTGTAGTGGGTGAACTATAGTTCCCAGGATTCTTTGGGTGCGTGGTTGGGGGATGTGCTTTACATGTGTGGTGTGTGCGCAGCCACATGGGACCAGCACTATCCAACCAAAGCGAAGTACAGTGGTACCTCAGGTTACACACGCTTCAGGTTACATACGCTTCAGGTTACAGACTCCGCTAACCCAGAAATAGTACCTTAGGTTAAGAACTTTGCTTCAGGATGAGAACAGAAATCGGGCAGCGGCGGCGCAGGGGCAGCAGGAGGCCCCGTTAGCTAAAGTGGTGCTCCAGGTTAAGAACAGTTTCAGGTTAAGAACAGACCTCCAGAACTAATTAAATACGGTACTTAACCCGAGGTACCACTGTACTTTTAAAGCGGCTTCCATTCAGCATATGCATCCTTGGAAACGATGGAACTTCATGCAACAGAGACAGTGGCACACTTAGGTGAGTTTGACTCCTCCGCTTGCTTTAGATGACAATGCAAATTAAAAAATATGGTAAGCGGGCAACTCTGCTACATTTTTATTTTTTTATTTTTTTGGGGGGACGGGGGTGGGAAGCGTCCACATTTCCTGCTCATTCTGCTGAGTGGGGCTCATTTGCTGATGGGTTTATAAAAAAATGTGAAGGCCCATGAGCTTGAGCTGCCGCAATACATACAAAGCTGAAATCTGGAACGTATGGCCTATGGCTACATACTCTCCACTCTTTGAAAGCCACCCCGCCCAAAACAACAACAACAGGGAGAAGAGGGAGCTGGGCATGTTTAGCCTGGAGAAGAGGAGGTTAAGGGGTGATATGATAGCCATGTTCAAATATATAAAAGGATGTCACATAGAGGAGGGAGAAAGGTTGTCTTCTGCTGCTCCAGAGAAGCGGACACGGAGCAATGGATCCAAACTACAAGAAAGAAGATTCCACCTAAACATTAGGAAGAACTTCCTGACAGTAAGAGCTGTTCGACAGTGGAATTTGCTGCCAAGGAGTGTGGTGGAGTCTCCTTCTTTGGAGGTCTTTAAGCAGAGGCTTGACAACCATATGTCAGGAGTGCTCTGATGGTGTTTCCTGCTTGGCAGGGGGTTGGACTCGATGGCCCTTGTGGTCTCTTCCAACTCTATGATTCTGTGATTCTGTGATTCTGTGATTCTGTGAAACATGGGAACTGCAGTTTACCCCGGTGCTACAATTCCCAGCACCCTTAACAAAAAAAAACAGCTCTGAGGATTCTTTGGAGGAAGTAATGTGCTTTAAAAGGATAGTGTGCACACTGTGGTATACTACTTGGGTCAGGATCCTTCTTCAATCTGGTGTCCTCTAGACATTTTGAGCTAGAACTCCCATTGGGCTCAGGCACACCAGAATACTCACTTTCTAATAAAAGAGTTCTTTCACCTTGCTGAAGCTGAGTCCCCTCTGCCACTACAGAAACAGCTCAGGGATCAGTGTGGGTAATTTTCTTTGCAGACTTGCCTTTTTAAAATAATCCCTGTTGATCTCAAGGAGAAATTCGTTCTTCTAAGTGATCTGTTTAGGTCTGGGGTGCCAGGTACCGACTGGTTAACCGGGCAAGAGCCCCCTCCCCAGGTTAAAGGTCACTTCCTGAAAGTGTGAGTGGAATTGAGGTGGGAGAAACTGTCTGGATGTGGAATGCTATGGAAGACGAACGTTACTTGGAGGCATATACTGTATCCTCAACAGAACACCCCATTGTCAAGCTGCTCAGAAGTAAATCCCAATGATTTCAGTGAGACTGACTCCCAGGAAAGTGAGCATAAAAGGGCTGCAGCCTAAACGAGACTGAGTCCCAAGTCAACATTGTTAGTATCCCACGAGATGACCAGGGATTGTGGTTGGAGTAAAATAAAAACAGTCTGCCGACACATCATGCATTTAAAGCACACCCTTCCCCCAAGAATTGTGGCTTTTCAACAGAGAATTATGACCCTTAGTTCGAAAGGATTTAGTTTATCCCGTTGGCCTATCAGCACCACTCTTGGCTTTTCTAGAGTAAGTCTCCAAATATAATACATCGCCAATTTCCTTTCACAGTCGCCGTTACGCGCGCGAAATTCAAGATGCAACCGCTTCTCTCCTCGCAAAGGACTGAACTTCTAGAGACTGGGAAGGGAGGAGAGACTTGAAGGAAGGCAAATCTAGGAGACGTCGATCCACAAGGACATGGGCGTGGGAAAAGGCGCCTCGCCATCTTTCCGCTAGGCAAAAAAGATCCCCACAAACAGGAACTGTTTTGGGTAATTGGACACCACGGGAGCAGACATGGAACACCTGTTTGGGCACATGTGCGTAGCCAAGGGGGGTTGTTAGGGAGTTACCCCCATCAATTACCCCCATCAATCAAAATGCATAGATAACTGAAGTTCTCTCCCCCCCCCATCTTAGCTACGCCCATGTTTGTGCAGGTGCCGGTTAGCATTTGTTTGGCGATCAAACAATTCCCTCCCCCTTCTACCTGGCCAAAGGTAGGTTCCCCCCACCCGCCTTGCAAATTGGTGGATTTTAAAGATTCTGCGTCCTGCCAAATCAGGCTAGATCGAGGGAAACGGGAAGAGCGCAGGGCTGCTTGCCCCTTCCCCTTCCTCCTTTCTCGTTTGGCCCCCCCCTCACCCAGCCTTGACCCGCCCCTTTAGGTAGCGCCCCGCCCACTTTACCCCGGACTGGCGGCCAGTCAGAAGAGCCGAGAACTGCGGCGGCCCCCGCGCTTGTTACAATGTGAGTCTAAAGCGCAAGAGGCGCACCGGCGACTGCCTGGCCTTCTCCCTCTTTGCGTTGCCTAATCGGTCCCATTATCAGTCCGGTTTTGGAGGATGGCGCCAGAGGAGCTTTGCCCCCATTAGCAAATCCCAGCTCTGGTCACAAAATATCTAGCAAAGGCAGGAGCTTCCCCAGCGCGACCCTTCTAACCTCTCGAGGTCCCAGCGCTGGCAATTTGCTTCCTCGGCAGAAGCAGTTGGTTGAGTCTGGACCAAAGCTACCCCCTTTTTTTTGTTTCCGTCCTTACAGCTGGGTCGATTTAAACCTTGGCTCTGTGCAGGGCCCTGAGCGAGGACAAAATTGCCCCCCCCAATTCTAATTTTCGCAGTTTTCCCGCCCCATCTCCCCTTCTGTGCATGCTCTCAAGTGCGCTGTTTTGCACCCCTTCGGCTCGGCACCGGGGGGGGGGGGGAACCACCCACACTACCCCAAATCCCACGCTGCTTTGTGGGTGGAGACCAGGCCAAAGAGCTTATCAGATCATTGGCCCATCTAGTTCCATATTATCTAGGCTGACTAGTGGTGGATCTCCAGGGTTTTGGACACAGGACCGTGGACACAAACGTCTTTGACCAGGACACAGAACTTTAGCTGCATGAACTGGGTGTGTACTTCTATGTACTGAAAGCGAACTCATTCTCTGAGTATGGATGCTTATGCGGCCAAAACAGAACAACCCACACAGATGAAGCTAGGGCAGCAGACTCAGGGGAACCCCAAGATTGTAAAAAAAAAAGGGGGTTGTGGGTGTAAAATACCCTAAGGAGGAAATCACCCCCAAACAGCCCATTGAGGACAGAACAATGCTCAGTGGCTATGCAATACTCACAGCTGGAGAATTTAAAAAAGCAGGCGGGAACTGGGGGTGGGGAGGGAGAATGGAATGGAGTGTCCCGGAAAGGGGCATGGCATGAATGGGTGGCTGACACCCTGAATGTTAGCATTCCGCAGTGCAACTTTTGTTGTTGTTGTTGCAGAATGTCTCCACGCTGCTAAGCTGGTTTGGGTCTTCCTTTCCACTTTTCTGCACTTCACACAGCCACTGATGCCTGTAATTTTTTGTGCTGGCCTTAGCAGCGCTTTTCAGACTGCCGGTGTCTCCCAAACCACACAAGCTTTGAGATAAAGCTTCTTTATCATCACTTTAAAGCCCAAATCCAGAGCAGATACAGAGCCAGACAACTCAAGACAGGCTACCTTTACAGCAACCTTGCTAAAAAAATGTTAAGGAAATTCTCCTTTTCTGATCCTTCAGATATATATATATATATATATATATATATATATATATATATATATAAAATTAACCACTTTTCGCGGGTTCAATTACCATTAATTGCTCCATAGGAAATACATGGCTACAATGCATTAAAGCTACAATACATTCCCAAGAACTCCAGGGTCTTTTACTGACATTATATTGCTTTATTGTCTTCTTACTGTTTGGTACATTATACCTTGCAAGGTTTTCAGAGATGGCATACACATGGATGTCCACTAAAATGTGGCAGCCCCCACTACGTGGTGAACCATTTGCGTGCAGCAGCGGATCAGCAGATTTTTCTGTACATCTCTGCAGATGTTTTGGTTGTAGGCTGTGGCACACACACACACACACACACACACACAATCACCCATTGCTTCTGGTAAACTGTTAAATGTAAATAGCTCATTTTGCAGCCACCATGCAGTGTGAGTTAATACCTTCATTTTCACAAGGAGGATGAAATTGTCACATGGTGTGCTGTCCCAGAATTTGCCTCTGCCACAGCAATCACCATAGATAATTGTTTCCCAGAGTGGAAGCAGTTATCATTCTCTCCCTGGAAGGAATGCAGATGGTCTTACTCTGATAATGTTCTCACCAGGCTGTCAACCAGTTAACACCCCCCCTCCCTCGGACATTTTGTGTTTACCTGAGTGCTATAATACCAGATCTGTATTTCCCTTCCACCTGGCATGCTTCAAGCATGGTAGCTTGAAGCAGGAGGAATCTGGACCTTTTTGTTACAGCATCCTTGACCTGCACAGATTTACAGTAGGACAAGTGGAAGCAGCAACAAAATGTTACAGCATGGAGTTTTCCTCCATGAGACTTTCTGTGAGTTCCCTGCCCACCTAATTTTCCATACCACACCCACCAACAGTGAATCAGCATCCATGCTCATTGAATATGTCTAGTCACCATTTGGCTGTTTTTTCGCCTAAAGTTTTTTTTTTTGGTACCTTTGCAAACCTTGGGTTTTACCTAAGCCTATTGACAACACTCTGTTGTGCACGGGGAGTGCCATTTTGGCTACAAAAGCAACTTTACTCACCTCCGAACATCAGAAACAGAGGGAGTGATATTGATCAGTTGCACCCTTCCTGAATCTTAGGTTGGAAAAGGAAAGTAATAAAAATCTAATGGCATAATCATATTTCTCAGATTCCTTTCCTTAAATCTGTTGGCTAGCAACTTAGAGTTTTGTCAACAAATTCATAGCAGGGTTGATCTAAATATTGAAGCACACAAAGTTTTGCATTATCTAAAGAGGAGATTTTAGTGCGCTTTTAAAATAAAAGAGAATAAGACCTTTTGATACCATTTTTAAAAAATGCTTTTGCTGTAGAACTTTAATTTCCTTTGAAGGGGCTGATCTTTCAAGATCTGTTTCCTTTCTAATTCTACTTTGCTCACTAATAAAATATCCTCTCAAGACTATAGTGTCTCCCAAGTTATAGCAGTCATATGATCCTCAGCATCGTTTTTACTTAAAAATTCTCAAAGTTCTGTCCTATTTTTTTCTAGTGTCAAGCTACTTTAAAGTAGAAGTGGGTTCAACCTCCAAGAGAAGGGTGATCTAACAGTTTGTTATTAGTACTGTTATGCTTGTTTTACTTTTATGTACCTTAAACTTGATGTAAAAACTTAATTATTATTATTACTTTTTTTTAAAGCAACCTTTTAATAAGCACAGTGCACCATACCACGGCAATGCACAATGCAATCCAAGTGATATGGCTAAAGAAAGGCTGGTCTCAAGTATAGTATCAGAGGTCCTTTAGTTCTACATAGGATGCAACAGCATCACAGATACTACTACTTTAGGCAGAAAACTGAAGAAATGAAGGAGTCGGATCAGGGAGGCCCAGGTGCAAGTTCCGGCTCAGTCAAGAAGTTCCCCAGGTCGCCTTGAGTGAGTCACTTGCTTTCAACTCATTGAATTGTTTTATGGGTACTATTATTTCACATATGCTATACCACTTACCCCTTGTTCTGCAGAATGGCAAGGTATACATGCAGTCAGCAGAATTATGAGTTATGGTGGGCATAACTTAAAGCATAACCTTGGTCCTCCATCATCCTTAGCCATTGAAGTTGTAGTTCAGCAACAACGAAATGTTCCCTGCTCCTGAGTTGAGAGGATGATGGGGAAACACATTTAGGAATCCTAAATGAGTTACATCAAGGCACTGAAGCAAATGGCAGCTAATAATAATAATAATAATAATAATAATAATAATAATAATAATAATTTTTATTTATACCCCGCCCTCCCCAGCCAAGACCTGGCTCAGGGCGGCTAACACCAGATATAAAACAATTGACTGAAATACAACTTAAAAAAACAAGATTAAAATACAACATTAAAATGCAGCCTCATTTCAGCAGAAACTCAAAAACTTTTTTTGCGGATGAGAACGTCATCTCTTCACCAAGGCTAACTATCCAGACTGGTCCTACGTGAGCCAGAAAAAAGCCAGGGAAGTCCCCAAGTAGGGGTTCCATCACAGAAGGAAATGGAAAGAGGGGGAGGGGATCAAGTTAATTCCAAGCCAAAAGCCAGGCGGAACAACTCTGTCTTACAGGCCCTGTGGAAAGAAATCAGATCCTGCAGGGCCCTGGTCTCATGAGACAGAGCGTTCCACCAGGCCGGAGCCAGTGTTGAGAAGGCCCTGGCTCTGGTTGAGGCTAATCTAACTTCCTTAGGGCCCGGGACCTCTAGGGTGTTGCTATTTATGGACCTTGAGGCTCTCCGTGGGGCATACCAACCCACTCACTTGATCTTTGCCTTTTGAGTGCAGTTGTTTCAAGAACTGAATGCCCCTTTGTAAAACACGACAGCCAAAATCAAGGATGAAGAATAGGCTTGAGAGTTAGTTACTCTTCTTGTGATTCACAGGCACCCAGACAGTTGGGGTAGGAATATATAATATTTGAAAAACGACGATGAGAAATAGGCAGCTTTTCATTCCACACATTATGAGATCTGGCATGGGTTGATACTTGTCTATCAATGTAGGAAAAGAAGATCTTGGAGGAGATCTGGTGAAAGCTGGGGATGGAGGTGGTACTTTTTCATAGTGGGGAGTCACATTCCCCCTACTCTCTATCACTGGCCGAATGTTTATGCTGAACTACACCAGAAGCCCCTATAAGCACCCATGAAATATTTCTGTCTTAGGCAAGGATTTAATTAAGTTCTTCAGCTGGTGTTACCTGTTCTCAACCGCCTTTCAGCCTTGTGTTGGAGGGAGAGCAGCTTTTGCCATATAAGATCTGACAGGCATGTGCTCCTTGAGGAAGTGGAGGGGAAGCCCTCCGTTCATATGACTAATTAGACAGGCTTCATGCTGGGTTGCTCTTTTTTGATGCTGATCCCTGTGCTAATTGTCAGTTATGTTCCTAAGGAAAGCAAGGTTGAGTTCAAATCTTGTAGCGCCTTGTTCCCTATTAGCTTTCTTGACCTTAAACTGATGTGAATTGACAAGGAACAGACTGAGAGACAGAGAAGGAGAGGGAGACAGAGAAGTTCAATCCACTTAGCTAGTGCATATTTGGGAGTTCCTTCACGGAAAGAAAAACAGCAATAGAATTAAAACACTTTTGGTTTTTTTATGTATATCTTTATTGTTTTAAAATGCATACATTTATGCAAGGAAAGCAAAGAAACCAACCAACCAACCAACCAACAAACAAACATACAATCAAACAGACAAACAACAAATTAACAAACAATAACAATATATGAGACAACACAATTATTATAACTGACATCATTTATACTCCCAATGATGTGAACAATTATAGAACTTATAAAACAAGAAATTAAAACAAACTTCCAATTAGTCCCACTGTACTTTATCTGTTGATTATCTTGTACCGCACAGTTACATATTTCATATATAGTTTCTGTTAACTTCCCTACAAAATATTTTTATACCGTGCAAGGTTCACTCTAATTCTGCCAAGAGGTTTCCTTTTATACCGTAGTTTTTTAAAGTATTTTTAAAAAAAATTCCAAGAATTAAAACACTTTTGTGCCATCTGTGGTTGTCACTATGGGATAAAATAGCCAAACTATCGATTCCAGAATGAACTGGAAGAGGAATTCTACAGAAATGGGATCTGATGCCCTGTTACGTAAAACAGCAGTGATTCCCACCCCAAATTATCTTTGAACCCAACTTGTATTGCCACGAATGCAACTTGCTTTTAGAACAAAATTCTCCTTCCTCCACACCGTTTATGGGATTTAAAAATTCCTGCATTGAAGGAGATTGGACTAGATGACCCTCGGGTCCCTTCCAACTCTACAAATCTGTGATTCTATGACTTCTGGTGGGCCACAGGCTTCACATCCTTATTCCAGCTAGTCCATCTACCCATTTTTGGGAAGTGATGTTTCCTCAGCACTCCCACTGCAACATGGAGTTACTGGGAGGAAATGTGATGTCTCTTGTTGTTGTTGTTTAGTCGTGTCCGACTCTTCGTGACTCCATGGACCAGAGCACGCCAGGCACTCCTTTGAGAACACTGTCCAACCATCTCGTCCTCTGTCGTCCTCTTCTCCTTGTGCCCTTTTCCAACATCAGGGTCTTTTCTAGGGAATCTTCTCTTCTCATGAGGTATTGGAGCCTCAGCTTCAGGATCTGTCCTTCCAGTGAGCACTCAGGGCTGATTTCCTTCAGAATGGATAGGTTTGATCTTCTTACAGTCCATGGGACTCTCAAGAGTCTCCTCCAGCACCATAATTCAAAAGCATCAATTCTTCGGCGATCAGACTTCTTTATGGTCCAGCTCTCACTTCCATACATCACTACTGGGAAAACCATGGCTTTAACTATATGAATGTGATAAATGTGATGTCTCTACCATCCAGCAATTGCACCCATTACATTGAGAAGGAGCTCAGACTGGATCTATAGAGACAACCGTCTTCCAGGCATCATGTGGGCACAGGGATGTTTACGGTGAGAAAGCAAACCTGGTGCAGATTTCAGATGGTGCAACTCCAGCAGGTAGGTAGATGTTTCACCTTGGGATCACTACACTTGAACCACCATGCGATGCTAAATTGTCACCAAGACAAGAGAGGCAACGTTTTGAAGGCTTGTGTGTGGCAAGGTTGACCCATGGCTCCTGTTATCCATTGACTAGCATCTATTGCATGCTGTGTGACTCAACCAGCCCTTTCTTCAGCACTGCTGAGGAGACATCAGAAATCAGCCATGTCTTCTTCTCCACCATGTCATCACTTCTCCACCAAGGACATAACTGCCTTCATTTCCATGGAATACATTTGCCATCTCTTTGAGGCGGAAATACATTTGTGGTTGAGAATGGGCAAAGGTTGCTGTCTTTCAGCTAATCTTTAGTCCTCGTCCTGTCCTAATTTCATGGATCAATAGCAGGCCTGCATCCTGAAAATCGAATAAGGGTCTCATTGGAATGCACATACATAAAAGATTTCACCAGCAGCTGTAAAAGGAGTTTTAACATAATCCAAGCAAAAGGGGGGGGGGGGAGTTGCAAAAGATGTAGACAAGGGCAAGGTATATTTTTCTGTGATCAAAACATTTCAAAACAGTTCCCATTAAATTAGTAAGCTTGATGTAGGACAGGGTTAGCCAATGTTGTGCCCAGACAGCATTGCCCATGGCTGACGTCCAAAACATTTTAATAGCATTTTAATAGCTGTAGTCCAAAACATGTGCAGAGCAGCCTGTTGGCTATCTCTGATGTAAGGGCTAGCATCCCTACAATGCATGGTATGGGAACATAAGACTGAAGTTTTCAAGTATGGAGGGAGCAAAAGGAGGGAGCACATTATCATCTGCCTGGAATTTCCAGTGGAAGAAGGTATGGTCAAAATCGATGGATGATTTAGAGCAGAACTGAAATACATTTGCCTCAAGTGATATTCCTCAGAATTATCTTCTAAAAACTTTGCTGGCAAATATTCACCGGATGTGTGACTATTTCAGGAGCATTTCATAACTCAGCATCGACATTTGACATATAAATATATTTGATAGTTCATTGGAACAGCTGTTATTAATTGACAGTTGGTATATAGGATAACTGTCTTATTGTATATTTTAAATAGGGACATTTTTAATGTTTTGATGGTTTTATCACATAATTTCAATTATGTATGGATTTCATAATTGATTTTATGCTTGCAAACCACTTAGCAGCCATCCTGGCATGTATGCAGCAAATAAATAATAAAACAATGTCCTGCCCAAAGAGAGAATTAAAATTGTTCCAAAAATGGCTTCCAATAGACAAATGAAGTTAATTATTATTGGTCTGTGCATAATGATTGGATAGCATTAGCGGAACACTACTTTCACATTAGACATACCGTATTTTCCCGTGTATAAGACTAGGTTTTCCCCCTAATAAATTATGTCAAAAATTAGGGGGCGTCTTATACACGGATAGTGCCAAGGCCATTTTCTTAAATCAGAGTCCCCAAAAATTGGGGGCGTCTTATACATGGGGGTGTCTTATAGATGGAAAAATACAGTACTCCCCCCCCCCTTCATGCCTATAACAGGTATACAGAGGCATGGACTTCTGTGCCCTGTAGACTACTAGTAAGATATCTGAAGGAAGATAAGTTGAATGAAGAATGAAGTGAAGGGGGATGGATCTACAGACCAGGGAGAATGCTTGAAGGTGTCAACTGAAGTGAAGCAAGTGAAAAGGAACCAGAGCTACTGAAGAAACACACCCTTGGATGAGAGGATGTCAAGCCACTAGCCACAATTCACCACACCCTTAAGCCAGCTTGTTTCAATTGATTTAAAGAACACCATGTATTCTTGTTGGCTTAGGACCACACATCTCTCAGACATACTATCCTGTTAGATCCCTTTTTTGCCATCAGTGAGAATGAAGGCTGACAATCTAATCACAGAACACTGTGATGGCCTGGCTGCATTCGAGGTGCTTTTAGGGCTTAGGCTGCTGATCTGAAACAGTGGACAGCTCCCAGGAGGTGGTCGGCTTAATGCACTCGCCACTTTCTCCCATCTGAGCAAGGCCAAGAAGGCCGTTACCAGTTCTTACAGACTGGAGGACAGCTGCTCTTGATACTAAACCAGTGGTGTCTCCATAAGCCTGAGGGTACAGCTGCTTTGGTGGGTATACTTGTGGATAGCTCTGCTTCTTGGTGGACAAAAGGAAGCATCTCCCTTCTCTGTAGCATTGAAAAGTGATGCATCTGGGTCAAAGCACACAAGCAACCCTGGACCACAAGGCATGTGACCCTGAAAGTCTTATTTTTGATATATCATGTAAACTTGGCATTGAGTATTGTGAAAGAACGATGTCAATCAACATTTGATTATCTCCAGAAGGCCCCAAAAACCTTGAGAGACTATTTTGAGATAAATTTGAATACTACTACCGAAAAAAGAATAATCTGGGACGCAAGTAAAGCAGTTATGAGGGGGTTTCTGATCCAACAGAATACAATAAAGAAGAGAGCCCAAAATGGAAAAAAGATAAAATTTTAGAAAAAAATAAAGGAGGGTGAGAAGAAACTAAGAGCGAAACCAAAGTCACAAGAGATTCTGAGAGACATAAAGTTATATCAAGTGCAATATATGAAGATGATGAACCAGGAAATTGAATGGAAAATTAAACAAATGAGACAAAAGACATTTGAATTGGCTAATAAATGTGGAAAATTATTAGCTTGGCAAATGAAAAAAAGACAAAAGCTCAATACTATCACTAATTTGGAAGTGGAAGGAAAGAACATTCAGAATCCAGTGGAAATTAGAAAATGCTTCCAGAGGTATTTTAAAGAGCTATATACACAAGGGCCACAGAAAGAGTTTGATATAGACCATTTTTTAAAAACAAATGGATTACAAAAAATCTCTCAAGAAAATAAGATAATGCTGAACTACAAAATTACAGAACAGGAGGTAGAAGGTGCCATTCAGAATATGAAGATGGGTAAATCTCCAGGGCCGGATGGCTTAACCTCAAAATACTATAGATCTTTGAAAGATTGGTTAATTCAGCCACTAAAGGAGGTTTGTAATGAAATTTTGGAGGGGGAAAAAGCGCCAGAGTCATGGAAGGAAGCCTACATTACACTTATACCGAAAACGGAGTCTGAAAAGACACAACTTAAGAACTACCGCCCCATATCCCTGCTCAATGTGGATTACAAAATTTTTGCTGATATTTTGGCTAATAGATTAAAAAAAGTATTAGTGGAAGAGATACATAAGGACCAAGCTGGCTTTCTCCCAGGTAGACACTTGTCTGACAACACGAGGAACATAATTAACATATTGGAGAAGCTGCAAGTGAACATTAATACTAAAGCAGTTTTAATTTTTATAGATGCGGAGAAAGCCTTGACAATATTTCTTGGAATTTTATGAAGAAAAATCTTCGGGGGATGGGGGTGGGTCAAGGGTTTGAAAATGGTATAAGTGCAATTTATTCAGAACAAAAGGCTAAGCTAATAGTCAATAATGTGATGACAGAGGAATTTAAGATAGAGAAAGGGACACGACAAGGCTGCCCAATTTCCCCATTGCTTTTTATTTCGGTCCTGGAGGTTTTGTTAAAGATGATTAGAAGGGACCGTCTGATTAAAGGTATTCAGGTCGGAGCCAAACAATACAAATTGAAGGCTTTTGCAGATGACCTAGTTTTGACGTTACAGGAGCCAGAATCTAGTACGAAAAGAGTATTAGAACTGATTCAAGAATTTGGTCATGTGGCAGGATTTAAACTGAACAAGTCAAAAACTAAAGTTCTTGAGAAAAACATGATTAGTCGCGCCAACAGGGTAAAGAAAGGCTTCTATCCGTGGGCTGTTAGGCTGCTGAATGAAAAGATAACAACAGGGCAACTGACTTTTGGGTTTGGTGGGTGTGCGTCAGTAAACGAGGGGAATTAAGACTAAGAGAGCTGAGTGGGGTATGCTGTGTAATCTCACTGTATACAAGTTGTATAAGTGACAATAAAGTATTTCAATTTCAATTTTAGTAGTTTAGTAGGATGCGAAGACTCTGGTTCAAATCCTCATTCATCCATGATGCCTTAAGAGAGAATATTATGAAAATGATATACAGGTGGTACATGACACCAGTCAAGCTTGCAAAAATCTACCATTTGCCCGATAATAAATGTTGGAAATGTAAAGATGATGAAGGTACATTCTTTCACCTTTGGTGGACGTGCCCAAGGATTAAGGCTTTCTGGGAGATGATATATAATGAAATGGAAAAGGTATTTAAATATACCTTCTTGAAGAAACCAGAGGCCTTTCTCCTGGGCATGGTCGGCCAATTGGTGTTAAAGAAGGATAGAACTTTTTTTATGTACGCCACAACAGCAGCAAGAATACTTATTGCAAGGTATTGGAAGACACAAGATTTACCCACTCTGGAAGAATGGCAGATGAAAGTGATGGACTATATGGAATTAGCGGAAATGACTGGCAGAATCCGAGACCAGGGAGAAGAGTCGGTGGAAGAAGACTGGAAGAAATTTAAGGACTATTTACAGAAACACTGCAAAATTAACGAATGTTAAAATGATGCTGGAATGAAACGAAGTGGTTTTAGTAACAATGTTAAAAAGGAGTATGTAAAAATGATTTATTAAATAGATGAAATTATAAGGTTACAATATGTCAAGATAAAGAACTAAGATAAAAACAAAGAGGGAAAGGATTTGCTGAATTAACCATTCGAAATGGAATACAAAAAAGGGAGGTGTGAGGAGGTCAGGGAAACAAGTGAATGAAAAATAAGACATTGAAAGATGGACTTATTTTTTTTACTGTTTTTTCTATTTTCTTTTTTTTCTTTCTTTCTATTCTGTATTTTTTTATTGTTTGTATTTTTTCTGTATTATTTTATTATTTTTGTAAATTCTTTCTTGAAATTTGAATAAAATATCATTTTTTTAAAAAAAAGATATTGTGGGAACGTTTATATAATTTAGCAGAGTTTAAACGATCCCCTGTTTGAGCTTATGCAGTCACAAGCAGGTTGCTAACTCGTTTGAGTCCTATCAATAATTATACCTTCCTGGTTGATAATCCCTTTCTGTCCCTCTTAAAGAAAATACACATGAATCTGAATCATATTAACATAAACTACTATACTATCTTCCTTCATGAATCACTGCCTTGCCGTAGCGAAGGGGCTTGAATAACTCAGAGAAGCTATGAGCTATGCCGTGCAGGGCCACCCAAGATGGACAGGTCATAGTGGAGAATTTTGACCAAACGTGATCCACCTGGAGGAGGAACCGGCAAGCCACTCCAGTATCCCTGCCAAGAAAACTCCATGGACAAAGACAACAGGCATATAAAAGTTATGACGCTGGAAGATGAGCCCCTCAGGTCGGAAGGTGTCCAACATGCTACTGAGGAAGTGCGGAGGACAAGTACAAGTAGATTCAGAGCTGATGAAGCGGCTGGGCCAAAGCCGAAAGGACGCTCAGTTGTGGATATGCCTGGAAGCGAAAGGAAAGTCAAATGCTGTAGAGAAAAAAGACTCTGTTGCTGGGAAAGATGGAGGGCACAAGGAGAAGGGGACAGCAGAGGATGAGATGGTTGGACAGTGTTCTCGAAGCTACCAACATGAGTTTGACCAAACTGTGGGAGGCAGTGGAAGACAGGAGTGCCTGGTGTGCTCTGGTCCATGGGGTCGGACACAACTAAATGACTAAACAACAGCAACAGCTATACTATCAAATTCATTCAGGTTTACAGAGTTGTTCCTGAAGGCAGGCTTAGGTTACATAACAGATAGACTATATACTAGATAGTAGTGAGTCATGAGAAGATTGCATCCGAGCAGTTACCAGTTCACACTCCTTGCAGCGACCGACCAACCGACCAACTGACAAAACTGTCTGCCACACAGAGGCAGTTGGTCCTCTCAGAATGTTGGACTTGACTGACAGCTTTATATCCCACAGATACTTGGACCTGTCATTCTCTCTCTGCCTAGCCTACTCCACAGGGTTGAATTTGTGGGGAGAACGTGGAATGGGGGAAGAGCTGTGTGTGCAGCCCTGAGCTGTGTATGTGTGTGGTAAATAATAACAACTTGCTATTCTATTATTGCAGCAAGCCCATTAATGTACTTTGATGGACCTGTGTGAACAGAATGTCATGAAATATCATTTCAGTAGCCATTTGTTTTGGTGAACCTCCTTATAGATTCTCTCAATTTCCCTTCACAAGAACCCTAAGATGTAGTTCAGACAAATCTCTGGTGTGGCTGCACTTGGAATGCTGTGTACAGTTCTGGTTGCCTCATCTCAGAGAGGATATTGCAGAGCTGGAAAAGGTTCAGGAAAGGGGACGTCACATGACCCAGTGGTTGGGCAACTCTCTGTTGAAGAAAGGTTACAACAAAAGGCTTTTTAGTGTAGAAAAATGGTAAGGTGGGGGAGACTGGTCAGAGATGTACTTAATGATTGAAAAAGTCATACCCTCCAACATTTCTCCAGTGAAACTAGGGATGTCCTATTCCATCATCATAAATGGTTGCCTCAGCCACTCTGGGCAGCTTCCAATGTATATAAAAATATAATAAAACGTTAAACATTAAAAAGCTTCCCTATATAGGGCTGCCTTCAGAAGTCTTCTAAATATTTTATAGTTACTTATCTCATTGGCTCAGAGTAGCATAACTCCATACCCTCCAACATTTCCCCAACATTTTCCTAAGGAAAAGCGGGACATTCCAGGATCAAATCAGAAACCAGGATGGCTTCTGTAAATCTGGGATTGTCCCTGGAAAATAGGGACACTTGGAGGGTCTGGAAAGTTGTTAGGCCTGTCTCATAATACTACAGCTCAGGGACATTCAATGAAGCTCAATGTTGGAAGAGTCAGGTGAGACAAAAGAAAGCACTTCTTCACATTGCTCACAACAGAACTCACTTCCATGGGATGCAGTGATGTCCATCAACTTGGATGGCTTTAAAGGAGACCTCGACCAAAGGCCATTGATAGCTACTACCCACTGTGCTTATGTTCTGCTTCCACCGTAATAAACAGTCTACCTCTGTTTACCATTTGCTGGGAAACACAAGTGTGGCAAGTGTTGTGCTGCTACGCTTTTCCAAGGTGGTAGTTCCATTGTGGTAGAACAGGATGCTGGACAAAATGGGCCCTTGGCCTGATCCTGGGCTCCTCTTATGTTCTCAAGTTTAACTTGCGTCCCACAAGACATCTAGTCCATGAACCATATATAGTGACCTACCAGGTGGTTTGAAAACCCCTTGTTTCAGCAGTCCTGGGCAGTCAGCAAAAACGAGAGGGCTCAGGAGCCCTTGGTAGGCCATTTGTACATGGGTGGTAGGCTATATTTGGCTTTCTGAACCATATTGTCAGGAAAGCATTGTTCAATGTCTGGATAAGATACAAAGACTTATTGGAAAATAAAACCCCAAGGTGGTTGTCACCAATGGAAGCGAAGGCTCAGAAAAAGCTCAATATGGAGGCCAAATGGCCGAAATATTGGGAAATATTGGAACAAGAAGGAGATAAATTGAAATTGCAGAGTTTTGAGAAATTAAAAGATAAAGTGCGAGATTGGCTTCATTATTATCAAATAAGAGAGGCCTATAATTTGGACAAAAAAATTGGCTTCCAGGTGGAAAAATCAAAATTGGAAACAGAATTGTTAGATCCCAAAACTAAGATACTTGCAAGAATGCATAACTTGCTGTTAAAATGGAATACACAGGATGAAACGGTTAAATCTGCTATGATTAAATGGGCACAAGATATTGGTCATAACATTATGTTTGCTGACTGGGAACAGTTGTGGACCACCGGTATGAAATTTACGGCATGTAATGCCTTAAGAGAGAATATTATGAAAATGATATATAGGTGGTACATGACACCAGTCAAGCTTGCAAAAATATATCATTTGCCCGATAACAAATGTTGGAAATGTAAAGAAAATGAAGGTACATTCTTTCACCTTTGGTGGACATGCCCAAAGATTAAGGCTTTCTGGGAGATGATCTATAATGAAATGAAAAAGGTATTTAAATATACCTTCTTGAAGAAACCGGAGGCCTTTCTCCTGGGCATAGTCGGCCAATTGGTGCCAAAGAAGGATAGAACTTTCTTCATGTATGCAACAACAGCAGCAAGAATACTCATTGCAAAGTATTGGAAGACACAAGATTTACCCACCCTGGAAGAGTGGCAGATGAAGGTGATGGACTATATGGAATTAGCGGAAATGACTGGCAGAATCCGAGACCTGGGAGAAGAGTTGGTGGAAGAAGATTGGAAGAAATTTAAAGACTATTTGCAGAAACACTGTAAAATTAATGAATGTTAAAAATGATGTTGGATTGAAAATAAGTGGCATTAGCAACAAAGTTAATGAGAATATGCAAAAATGAATTGATAATGGATGAAAATACAGAGTTATAATATGTTAAGATATAGAGTTAAGATAAACGAAAGAGGGTAAGGATTTGCTGATTTGATTATTTAAATGGGAATACAAAAAGGGGAGGTGTGAGGAGGTCAAGGAAACAAGCTAATGAGTTTAAAGTTACAAAAAATGGATTTGTTTTTAACTTTTTTTTATCTATCCGTTTTTTGTATTTTGTATTTTTCTTTTTCTTTTTTCTTTTTTATATATACTTTGTATGTTTTCTTTTTACCTTTTTCTTTTCCTATGTTCTTTTTTGTATTCTGTAAACCTATGTTTTTGTAAAATTTCAATAAATATTTTCAAATAGTGATATATATATATATATATATTTGGCTTTCTGGGTCACTAGATGAGAAAACGTGGTAGATTTCATCATTATTATGCACCAATCCTTCTCCCCCACCATCCAGTTCCACACTTGGCGACTGATACAATTTAGATTTTATCCAGACAAATAACATTATAAATTACTTGTTTTAAACTGAACGAAATACCAAGGTATATTTTAAACAATTTAATCAGTTCTTGAGGAAAGGAAGGAAGGAAGGATAGATCTCACCAGACTGACTCCCTGTTGTTTTCTGATACTTTGGAGAGCCATAAAATGGAACTCCTTTTTCACAGGCCTCATCTGGAGTCAAAAAGCAAAAGCGCTCCAGTGAGGATGAAAGCTCTGAGGAATTTTTGTTTTCCAACTCTGCCTGTCTCCTCACTCTCTCCCGCCTCCCTCCCCACCAGCCTGTCTTGGCCACCATTGCAGCAATTTTTGAGAACTTATCAGTAATAAACAGACTCCTGATAGGAAGCTAAAGGCTAGCAGGAAGTTAAAATCCTCTCTCTTAATTGCAGCCCCAAATACATCTGAAGTAAAATTAATCAACAAAGACATTACTCTTCATTAGCTGGGACTCCTTTCTCCGAGTCTTTGTTTTTTCATTTATATCTTCTTCCATCCCAGGCTTTTATCGCCAGTACACTTTGATAAAAGTCCTGTTTAGCTGTGTGACATTGCAAAAAGGGTTTCTACACACAAGAACATTCTCACCCTCTCCAAAGTATTCAATTTTTGTCTCACTTCTCCCGAAGAATTGCTGCCCCGGGGGTATTTTTACTCTACTTGAGTGTTACAAGCCTACATTAATACATTTATCCCAACTAAATTTTTAATAAAAATTGAATCAGTTTAGAAGGCACCTAATCTCTCCCACCCTTCCCTAGAATAAGCTAAGACAGAGGGCTGAGGAGAAGGGCAGAACTTAGAAGCTAGATGCAATGTTCTTATTGATCAACATCATGTTACACCTCTTGTGAATGAGGTTGAAGATCTTCAACCAACTTAGATGTTGATTTTGATAATTCCTTGCACGTATTTTGTTTGGCTTCAGTGGTTATGGCCAAGATCTCAAGAAAGGGCATGTGCACATACAATATAATGAAGTGTGTCGCAGGAGTATTGCTTCCTGTTTTGGACCAAAATAAAAATAATCCGTTTGCTGAAGAGGCAAGCCACTTTTCAAACTAAGCAGCAGCTTATCTGTTTGACTGTGGAAAGTACTATAGAAAAAACCAAAACAACCTCCCCCCCCTCCCCCAAAAAAATATCCAAACAGAAAACACCAACTTTGTATACCACAGTTCAATGATTAACAGATTTCCATGTGTCCTCTCAATAAATGGAAGAGGCGTATATCCAAAAATGGATATAGATGCTTTAAAACAGGCATGGCCAAACTTGGCCCTCCAGCTGTTTTGGGACTACAACTCCCATCATCCCTAGCTAACAGGACCAGTGGTCAGGGATGGTGAGAATTGCAGTCCCAAAACAGCTGGAGGGCCAAGTTTGGCCATGCCTGCTATAAAAGATGTCAATAATCTTCACAATATTTTTGCAAGGTAGGCCAGTAGTATTACCATTTACATTTTGAAGATGTGTAACTGAAGCAACAAAAGCACTTTACTGTCCATGTCCCCAAGTCTGCAAATCTGGAGCTGGGATGGTGCTGTTGCTTCAGTAATAAAGCTGGTCACTCTGGGAGCTTACACAGGAGCTGGACCAGGCTCTCTACTTTCCTAGCTCTCATTCAGGCCCAAGGAGGTGTTCCCATGCAGTCCCTCTTCTCCTGAGGAGCCTCCTGGGAGCAGTGACCACTTGGGCAGGGGCTCTGAAGCATCTGAGCTGTGTCCCTGGGAGAGATGAGAGCCACTCAGGAAGCCAGGCTAGTGGTGTGAGGACTGTCGAGTTCAGATGACTGGGTCTCTTAGAAATAAGAAGCTTTAGTGAGACAATGGTTATTCAAGGAAGAGGTTTGTTTTGGGCTCCTTCCCTTGCATGTAGACCAGTGCTTTTCCTTTCAAAATTCTAAGGCTTAAGATGGACTCTTCTAGGCTTAGGCCAGAACGTTCTGAAATCCTGCTCTGGATCAAGGAATGGCTCTAGACATTACAGGGGTGTCCTGTCCTGGGGCAGAGGTGTCCTGATCCGATCGCTTCTCAGGATCATTGGCAACGGCCTTGGTCCAGTATATCTGAAGGAGCGTCTCCACCCCATCGTTCTGCCCAGACACTGAGGTCCAGTGCTGAGGGCCTTCTGGTGGTTCCCTCTCTGCAAGAAGCCAAGTTACAGGGAACCAGGCAGAGGGCCTTCTCAGTAGTGGCACCCACCCTGTGGAACTCCCTCCCACCAGATGTCAAAGAGAAAAACAACTACCAGACTTTTAGAAGACATCTGAACGCAGCCCTGTTTAGGGAAGCTTTTAATGTTTCATAGACTATTGCATTTTAATATTCTGTTGAAAGCTGCCCAGAGTGGCTGGGGAAGCCCAGCCAGATGGGTGGGGTATAAATAAATTATGGTGATGATGATGATGATGATGATCCACTGGAAGGTCCAACTCCCCTTGCTCCTCATTTGAGGAGACCTCAGGTTCAGAGGATGGGAAGGACTGAACCATGATATCTCCTGAGTTTATAGCTGAGATGCAGTTTAATCTGGGGACGCAGGCCCACAGCTCACTCTTAACCTCTACGCCCAGCTACCAAAGAACAAGCAAACATGCCAAGCTGACTTCTGGGGGTTCAGGCCACCCATAGCAACTCTGCACCTTAGTCCCAGACAGACGGGCTCTTCCACACAACTGGGCTAAAAGTGATCCAGGACTCTTGGTGCTCACACACAGATCTCCTGGCACACCTCCGGAGTCTGTTTTGATAGAGAGAAAGACGAGAGCAGGAGGTCAGATTCTGAGCATGCCCAGATGGTGGGTGACGAGAGGGAGGAGCTGCCAAAGAAGGAGGCAGCCAATGGTATTCCTTCCCACAGGGGCCGGGTGCCTCAGGCCTTGGGGGCCAAGTGCAGCCTTTCAATGCTCTCTCTCTGGCTTTCAGGACTCTCCTCGCACCTCCTTCGTCTGGTCTCCCAGAACCAGAAGAGGTATGAAGACGGTGGAGCAAAGACAGACATGGCGACAGAGTCTCAGACCTGGGGGAGGAGGAGGCTTAGGCAACTGCGGGAGGACGGGAGCCTTCAGCCCCCACAACTGCCGCATAGGAGCATGATCTACTGCAGGGGTCAGCAAACTTTTTCAGCAGGGGGCCGGTCCATTGTCCCTCAGAACTTGTGGGGGGCCAGACTATATTTTGAAAAATAAATAAAAATGAACGAATTCCTATGCCCCACAAATAACCTAGAGATGCATTTTAAATAAAAGGACATATTCTACTCATGTAAAAACACGCTGATTCCCGGACCGTTTGTGGGCCAGATTGAGAAGGTGATTGGGCCAGATCCGGCCCCCGGGCCTTAGTTTGCCTACTCATGCTCTACTGGGAAGAGCTGCTGTGCTCACTAGGCCTGGCTTCCTGAGTCAGCCTGAAATAAAGAGTTCACTGACCCGCTTCTGAGACCCGCTCCTGACACTAGACTACTCTGCAAAGGTAAAATGTACATAAGTTGCACCAACCACTTGTTCTGAACCTGCCCAACACTGGCATGTGGTCTGAAGAAGGTTGAAAATGCAAAAAAATAGTGTGATGAGCACTGGGTTTAGGCTGCTGCGGGCTGTTCCCCCCTCCCACAGGACACTGAGCTGAGGGGGCAGAAAATCAAGAAGATCCATAACTAAGCAGATCCTTGAGGGGGGCCAAATTTTGGCCTCACACAGAGTGTCGTAATACGAAAGATTAAAAATCCGCCCCTGTGTGATGTCCTGTAACTGCTGCTCCTCCATCATCCTGGCTTAATTCTGGCCTCGTTGGACATAACGGAGGCACCTGTTGATGCATCTGGGGATACAGAGTCCCACAAGTCATAGGCAACTCCCCAAAATAGAGCTCGATTTTATCCCTGAATGTCACAAGTGAACTTGCCCTTTAACTTTGACTTAAAGTCAAGCATAAATATCTATTGCGTCTTCACAACATCAGAGCTAAGGGTGGCCCTTGGATATTAACTATCCAAGGAATGCATCTTGCCTCTTTCCTGGCCATTTGTTTTTCCTTTAAACCAGCAAATCTTTTTTTTCTTCCAGGAACAAAAGTGCCAAAATTGCTACTTTCTGAGGGACAGCGACTATAGGGCCATCTCCCTCTTAAATTAGCAGATTGGCGCTGGCTTCAGCCAAGGCTTTTATCGGCTCCCTGTGTTCACCGAGGCCAGATGATTCCAAGGCAGCCGCTTAGAGATTTAGAGCGCTGATGTGACAGGGCCCCTTTGATTCTGGCATTCCAGCCTCCTCCTTGGAGGCAGTGTTTACATAAACCTGAGAAAAACTGCCACTGCTGCTCATCTCTCTCGTTTTTCAACCTTAATGGTAATTACATTCCACGCATGACAGGAGATTTAGCGTTGCATTCAAGACGGGGGTGGGAGGAATTGTAATATTATCTTTGACGCGCCATTGCTGCGTGTTAGGTCACAATTATGCCATAGACTAAGCCTGCCCATCTTGTGACCCACCAGACGTAGCACATACCAGAAACCTCCTGTCACCAAAACTTACCATTAGCTGGTCTGTAATATGAATTTTGCCAGTTTGCAATTTCGGTAATGAGCCCTGGCTCAGATGCGCCAAAACTCTAATGTTTGCAATTAAAAATAGGATTAAAAAAGTAAAGGTAAAGGACTCCTGACAGTTAAGTCCAGTTGCAGACGACTCTGGGGTTGTGGTGCTCATCTCACTTTATAGGACGAGGGAGCCTGCGTTTGTCCGCAGACAGTTTTTCCAGGTCATGTGGCCAGCATGACTAAGCCGCTTCTGGTGCAATGGAACACTGAAACCAGAGCAGCGCATGGAAATGCCCTTTACTTTCCCGCTGGAGCGGTACCTATTTATCCACTTGCACTTTTTGACGTGCTTTCGAACTGCTAGGTTGGCAGGAGCAGGGACTGAGCAACGGGAGCTCACCCTGTTGCAGGGATTCGAACCGCCAATCTTCTGATCGGCAAGCCCAAGAGGTTCAGTGGTTTAGACCCTCCCAGCAAAAAAATAAAATAGAAAGGATTATTGTAAGTTAATTTCTTTCTTTTTTCCATTATTTTTTATCTCCTATATTGTCTGGCAGAACTAAGCAGCTGGAGTCGGGTGATAGCTGTCAACTTTGCATGCCTTCAGATGTTGCTAACATCCGTTTCTCCATGCCAATCAAAACACTCCGTGAAACACATGGGGAGATAAGGCTCATGGCACTGAACATCCCGCATTCACCCTGGCAGCAGCAAAAGAGTGGGTGATGCATTTATCGGAGGCTGGATCTGCTGTCCTGGCCCGTGTTTCAAATTTCAGCAGTGCCCCAGGCGACACCAAAATTTGGTGCTCCCACCTGTCGCACTCCATTCTAAAGTTTGTGGCACCCTTCGCAGCGCCCTGAGACTCTGTGCTCAGATTGGTCAGACTCCCGTAAATCTGCCCCTGTCGATCTTGCCACCTGAGGTGGGCACCTCACCTTGCCCCATGGAAGGGCTGGCTCTGGGATCAGCAACAAGTTGAAAAACTTGCCCAGAGAGGATGGATGCATTTGAGTCCTGATTAGAAAACCTTGAGGCCACCCACCTCCTCCTCCCATGGATATTATAACCTACGGAAGGTTTTGGTTATAATATACACTGGCCTGCGAGCGCTCCAGTTGGAGAACAGCCTTTACCAAAGGTGTCATGGACTTTGAAGACACTCGAACTCAGAACGCAAGGGAGAAAAGTGCTAAGAGGAAGGCACACTTGGCAAATCCACACCATGATCAACTCCCGCCCGGAAACCAATGTTCCCGCTGTGTGGGGACTTGTGGATCCAGAATTGGCCTCCACAGTCACCTACAGACTCATTGTTAAAACTGTGTTTATGGAAGACAATCTTACTTGGCTATGAGTGATTGCCAAAGAAGAGGAAGAAGATTCAGTTAGAGGCATGGGAAAGGCTATGGAATGAAGGAATTACATTTACCACCTGTAGTGCACTAAAAGAAAACATTATGAAAATGATGTATAGATGGTATTTAGCACCATCCAAACTTGCTAAAATGTGTAAAACAAGAAATAAGGAATGTTGGGAATGTAAAGAAAAGGAGGGAAATTTCTATCATATGTGTTGGACTAGCAGTAAAGTAAAAGCTTACTGGGAAATGATATATAATGAGTTAAAGGAATTGTACAAGTATACATTTGTTTAAAAACCAGTAGTGTTTCCATTGGGTATAGTAGGTGAAGAAATCCCAAAGGGAGATTGAAAGCTGTTTATTTATGCAACTATAGCATCAAGGATTCTTTTAGCCCCAAAATGGAAACAACAGGAATTACCAACGACTGAAGAGTGGCAGACGAGGATGATGGAATATGCAGAATTGGCGAAGCTGACCGGAAAAATCCGAAAGCAGCGTGATCAAGCTTTCCAAAAAGACGGGGGTAAATGTGTACAATATTTGAAGGACAATTGCAAACATTCAACAACCCTAGCAGGACTCATTTAAAAATGACTATGTAATGACTATGACTTATACCTTCTTATATTTATTTAAAAATTTGACAGTTGAATTGAAGAAAGATAAGCAGGAAAAGATACAAAAGCTATGACCTAGAAAGGCAATATGGTAACCATGAGGCAGGAGGGAGGGAAGTCAAACAGCTCTTACGAGCAAAAACTACTGTGAAGAACAAGGATGGATTTAAATGTTATAAAATGGAAACTTAATAAAATATTATATGTATAAAAAGAAAACCTTGAGGCCACACGCCAAACTCTGCCAGCAGGAGCGAAGGATGTGGAATGGGATACATTATAAATAAGTAAATACCGTATTTTTCGCCCCATAGGGCGCACCGGCCCATAGGATGCATCTAGTTTTTTGGGGGGGAAATAAAGAAAAAAAAAATTATTTCCCCCCCCCCAGGTGCGGGGCTGGGGCGGGGGAAGCCCGAGCTTCCCCCGACCCCAGCCCCCAGAACAGGCTGCTATCCGCTAGCCGTGGGAGAGCTGCGTGAAGCCCAAAGCCTGGGGCTTGCTGAGCTCAGCGCCCCCAAGCTTCTGGGTGCAGGCAAGCTCTCCGCTAGCCGTGGGAGAGCTGCGTGACTCCTCGCAGCTCTCCCACGGCTTGCGGATAGCTTCTTGAAGCCTGGAGAGCGAGAGGCTTCAGCGAAAGCCTGCATTCGCCCCATAGGACGCACACACATTTCCCCTTCATTTTTGGAGGGGGAAAAGTGCGTCCTATAGGGCAAAAAATACGGTAAATAAGTAAATAAGTAAGTAAGTAAGTAAGTAAGTAAGTAAGTAAGTAAGTAAATAAATAATACCCCACTCTGGGCGGCTCCCAACAGAATATTAAAAATACAATAAAACATCAAGCATTACAACAGGGCCAGACACACTGGCAGTCTAAACGGATATCAGAATTCTAGTTCTGGTTCAAGAATGAGCTTACAGACACAAGTGCTCAGGATCTCTTCAGGCTTTGTCATTGTCAATCCACTTTTTCCTATTTGAAAGTTAGGGATCCATGCTGAACATTTAGGATTGGGGCGCACTGGGCAGAGCTAGCCTTGGTTCCTGCCCCCTGCTCCAAAAAAACACCCTTCTGCATTTTGAGACCTTGTCTTTCGCCGTCTGGGCCAAGAGGAACTCCACCTCATGGCTAATTCTGGTGCTCTGGTGACAGTCAAGGACTTATTCAGCATAGGCAAGGAAAGACCCTGTAATTTTGTACCCCCACACAGAAGGCCATGGCAACACAATCCAGCCTCCAGGTCAAGGAGTCGTTCCCCCCAAAATAAACTAATTAAAGGAAGTTCCTTAGAAGCAACTGCGACCCTGGTGCATATATGCTTTTATTATATGTGACTGAGATGACATGACCAACCGACATCCCAGTTTTAATGGAAGTGTGTGATATACAAATCACATTAGTTTCATTTGTAAAATTACAGATTCGATTTTAAAATTCCACGTTGCTTCCAAAGATCCTGTTAACTACTTTTTTAAAAAAAAATAGTTTTAAGATTTAGCTCCAGCGTGGTCTTTTTTAGAAAGAGAAGGGAGAGGAGAGAGACATTAAAGCACGGAATCGATTGGTTCGTGTAATGGAAATGGAATCCCTGCTTGTCCTAATTACTGTGAGTATTATTACTCCTGTCATCAATGCTGTCGTAATGCCATAAAAGTTTTTTTTTTTATTATTCCTCAGGCATAACAGGGAAATCCAGCAGGAGGAGGAATACTGCCCGTCTTCACTGTATTTGAACTGAACCCCCCCCCCCACACATCCAATTTTATGGTCTCATTTGGAAATCTGGGATTGGACCCAATCTGGTTGGGACCAATCCGGACCCATTTTGACACACCCTGGAGCCAAATCCAGATTGCAATCCAGTAATTACAAATCTCCAGAAATCCTATCGACTCACATCGCAAAACCAAAATGGCAACACCTTTCTCCTTTTTCCACACAGGAGTGTGACGTTTAGAGACATGGCCACTTCTTCAGAATGGATTAACGCTACCAAATTTCAGACGGGTAGCTCCAGGGGTTTTTGTGCTAGTGACCTTTATGTGTTAAAATTAACATAACATTTTTGTTTTTTGTTTTTTTTCCACATGAGGACATGAAGTCTGGGGACATGGTAGCCCCTGCAGAGAGGTCGAGTTTCAGGGAGTTTCATGAAAGCTGTCTTTAAATTTTGCTTTTTTCAAAAATGTGTTGTTGTTGTTTTTTAAAGGTGGAGCGGTCAGTCATTTCCAATTTTCAGGTTCCTGTGCCTTCCATCAGGATTTTGAAAACTGAGCATTTTTTAAATAAAAAAATAGGCTTGAGATACTAGGCCTGGACAGGCATCGCCCTTAACAAACTACAGCTCCCAAGATTCCTTGGGGGATGTCATGACTGACATAACTGTAAATATACAGTGCAGATGGGGAACTTAGTGACACCACTTCTATATCTAGTTCAGATGCTTGCATTCATTTGTAAAGGAACAATATACAGTCATACCTTATAGATGCTTCGGGTTGCGTGATTTCGGGTTGCGCCCTGTGCCAAACCTGGAAATACCAGAATGGGTTACTTCCTGGTTTCGGCGCTTGTGCATGCGCAGAAGTGCTAAATCGCGCTTTGCGCATGGGCAGAAGTGCCGAATTGCGACCCGCGTGTGTGCAGACATGCGGGTCGTGGGTTGCGAACACTGCGGGTTGCGAACGTGCCTCCCGCATAGATCACATTCGCAACCCGAGCGTACACTGTACAAGTAGAATATGTTTCGTCTCAGATAATGCAAAACACACTGATGTGCCACCTTCTTCATGAAAAGCAAATAGACAGGTGGGTCCAGACCTTTATGGCATTCTGGAACTGGGTCCAGAGGTGGACACCAGAATCTTCCTTGGGGAAGGGTACTCCGTGCCCCAGCAAATTGCCATCACCTTCCACTTTTGGGTAACTTGCCCAAGTCACATAGACGCATTTCATAGCAGCATCTTTGGGGGGGGGAACCCCCAAGTGTGTGATTTTTTTTCACCACCTGCCATGCTGCTCAATGGCGATCTTCTCAGCCCCTCTTATATTCAGCTGCCATGGTCTCATACTGCTGGTCACCTGACTTCAACAAAAGACACCAGTTACACAGCGCTGGACTTTTCCGTTGCTGCCATCCATTTTAGGCCACCATGGCTATGTTTGCTGAATTCAGTGGTTCCTTAGGCCTAGCAGGGCCTGACTGAGCGCCATTTGAGAAGTGGCTCAGGCACATCTGAATTGGTGCCTCTGCACATTCAGTCAGCCTACATGCGTTCAGCCTATGATAGGCAAAACAAACACTTTCAGTTTCCCTCACATTCTCATTTTACCAATCTTAAATTCCACTCCAAAATTTCTACATCAGTTTGAGACTGTATTTTTTAAGTCCTCATAAAAATCCATTAACGTTATAGTGCAAATTTCTCATAATAACTTAATAATTTTCTCATAATAATATTTAATAATATTTTCATAATAATAATAAATTTCTCATTCTTGTATGCATTTATTTGACTGATTACACATTTTTGCAAAACAATTTCCCCACACATTTTTGTGCGCCGTGTTCACCATTACATCCATTTCTCATTAATGCATTTCTGTATGCATTGATTCGCTGCAGAACTGCAAAATTCAGGGTAGCGTTAATTTGGTAGAATGGTTGTGTTTTGCTTCGCGTATTGTTTCAGGAAGTGTGACTGAGATAGCCTTGCCTTGAAATCAGATTTCTCAGCCACCCCTAGTTCATCCTGTCCACCGACTCTCCAATGGCTCCTCCACAATGCCTCCTCGTCAGGTGAGGACAGCCACGAATGTGAATCAGCATGGCGTATATCCATCCCTTAGAAACACAAATGTGAATGAGTTCTTTCTGAATGGGACGGCTGTTCTTCCAAGACCAGAACAGCTTGATGTGCTGATTGTTGGCGCTCGGATTCTCAGTCTTCAGACAGAAAGCAAAGACGTAACCAATCAGAAAGATTAAGGGTGATGAGGTTGAGGTTCAGCTCTGATATGAAGCGATTTAACACTTGACTGTGCAAAACATTTAACGGGTGGAGAGCTTCCTTGTGCCTTCAACGAAGCAGAAAATCGAGCTGAAATTATCTAAAATAATGGCACCCTTTAGGAGCTTTCAGTGCCACCAAGTTTCATCAGGCTGACACTACCTTCGTTTGGCACTTTGAACTTTGTACACACACAGAGAGAGATGATGCATTAGGCAGAGCTGGATTTTCACTCAAAATGGGCAAAACGGCAAGTGTTGGAGCCAGATGGTATGTTATGCTGGGAGATCCATGACTGATCTCCTAATTATTATTTTTTAAAAAGGAAATTCAGCTGTGATGCTGCTAATTTGACCAGGGGCATAGCACAGAGGCTGAGGATATTTAACCCTTTCCCTGTGCGCCATCTCCCTCAAGATAAACCGTCACCTCCCCAGCTGCTATTTCATTGTGGGCGGGGGGAGACTACCGGCGTGTGAAACAGGTATATCCACATACACAGAGAGAGAAAATTGCAGCTTGAGGGAAATTATTTGAAGTGGGGAAATGACAGAGGGGAAAGAGTTAAACATCCCAGTCCCTGAACCATTTCCCCAATCAAATTAGCACCCCATCTCCATGGCTGCAATTTATTGCTGCTTTAATTTGAGAGATGAGTAAGATCTCCAGCATAATAGTTTGGCCCTTAACCTGGAGACTGACAAAATGTTTCCACCAGGTACACTATGTCTTTTCTGCAACTGCTCATTCTTTTTGCAGACCTTCATTAGGCTTAGATAAGGAATTCCATTACAAAGGTCTCTGCTCGAGGACTGGTTTTAAAACAAACAAACAAAAACATGTCGCATAGCTGGGCGCTTGCATTTTACATGATTCTGTGACATTGCATAAGAAGCATGGAATGTACTGGTGGTCAGCTTTCATGTTTAAAAAAGCAGGTTTCTAGCCCTCAATAGCATATTTTACATAAATATTGGTTCATACAGGCAATGTCTCTTCTTTCTCATTGGTTTTCCAAACTGCTTAGTAGCTTTCGGAAGACCTATCAGTTTGAGCCTATTTCCTCCCCCTTGATAATGGCAGGGACGAACTTTGATATTTCAAATTTCAGTGGTGTGCTGTGCTAAGCCAAAATTCAGTGCCTTCTGCCTCTCACCTTCCGTTCTGCTCAGTTCACTATGTCATAGTTGTGACACCCTGCAGCGCCCCCTAGGCTTGGCACCCAGTGTGGCAGATCAAATCGTGCTGCCCGAAATCTGCCTCTGATAATGGCTTACAACTTTGACCATGCAAACCAGAAGGGATTTGGATCAAGTAAATGGCCCAGGCAGCAACAATGTCATTTTCTGCACTTGGTGAGGCACTTCTATAATTACAGTTACATCTGGGACTCAGCAACATTAGTAAAGAAACGATTTGCATGCACTATAAACATGCAACACCAGATGGCACCAGAGAGCAAGAATTTTTAATATGCTTTTTCCATAGGGTTTTTTTATGTTTGTTAAATAAATCTAATTTCTGGTTTTTTTATAGCGTGTTTTTTCCCCTGTGTGCAGATCCAGCCCAAATCAGGGTTCCTAAGACAGGCTCATCCCAACAGTGAAACATGGTGAGGCTGCCAATTCTGTCCAACTATCCCAGAGCTTGGGCCCTTGTTCTGCTACCAACCTCTAATTCTGCCATTATGACACAGACTTTAATTCAGATCAGAAGGCACTTGCCTGACTTTTTTTTGCTTTAAATGCAGATACAGGTAACTTTCATGCATTTAAACTTGCACACATTCGGCTTTATGCACTTGTCAAAAGATAATTAAAGGGGTGGCAAAAGGGGGTGGGCATCTGGGAAAAAAGACTTTGGTAATCCCACCTGCCATTGAACCCAATGTGCTTACTATATGTGATGTGGCTGTATATGCTGTCCCCAGAACGTAACCCATATGAGATTCACCCATATGTTAAACACTGATAGTGCACTGCCATCAAGAAGTACTTTGGTTTCCTGAGTGAGAAAGCCATGACAGTCAACTCCTATCTCCTCAAAGTAAGGCTATAGGATGTTGAATAGAAACATCCCCCCCCTTGACTCTTGTTCTTTCCTGCTCTTTCAGAGGCACTTCTGCCTAACACATAGCCTTTGTTTGCTTGCTCTCTGAAATAACCTTGCAAAACAGAGAGCTCAGCGTTCTTATATCATGCTGCTTTGACAGAAGCAAATACAGAACCTTTTCAAAAGCTAATGCACGCATCAGTTCCGTCCACTAGAGGACAGTAGCAGACATTCAGCTGCAACAGTGCAGTCCAGTAGTTATAAAGTTTACTGATGCTTTTTGGGAATAAAAGTCCAGCTATCATCAGATGCTGGGACCACCTCATCACAGACCACATTTTTAGTTCTACTGTTCTGTGGGTTCCAGAGTCGCTGGCCTTCCACTAACAAGCCACACTTAACAGAAGGACACAATGAATTGCAATGCTCTCTCTCTGTGCGTCAATAATAATAATAATAATAATAATAATAATTTTATTATTTATACCCCGCCCATCTGACTGGGTTTCCCCAGCCACTCTGGGCAACTTCCAACAGAATATTAAAATACAATAGTCTATTAAACATTAAAAGCTTCCCTAAACAGACTCATCAGTCAAACTCTCATGACTCATCAAAGCTAATGATTAGATTGCTCCATGCTGGCCCAGATTGGTCAGATTGGTTCATAGATTCATAAAGTTGCAGAGCTGGAAGGGACCCTGAGGATCATCTAGTCCAACCCCCTGGAATGCAAGAATATTCAGCTGTCCCATGCAAGGATTGAACCTGCAACCTTGGCATCATCAGCACCACACTCTAACCAAGTGAGCTCTCCAGAGTTCAGATGTGTTTATTCCTATTATAAATGGTTCCAGTAGTGTCAGAGGCATTTAAATAGATTCAAGTTTGAAATCAATAAAATTATCAGCATTGACCTGCCATTCGATTCACTAGTTATCTTATTAGGGTTTATAAAGGGTGAGGTTTCACCTGAGGATGTGGAAGTTGTGTGTGTGTGTGGTTTAACATCACAAACTGATGATAAAACTGCCTTCTATGGATGACTGGTGATTGAAATTATGAGTTAAACAGACAAATATTATGATACGTAGAGAAAATAGAAATACGAGGCGAGTTAGTGAAATAATATATTTATTTTATCAACATATGGCGTTTCTTTAGATACTGCTAAAATGATATTCATTCATTCAAATATTTATTCATGCAATGAGTATTTATGTATTTAAAATATATAAAGTATTTCTAATCCACTCTTGATTGCTCACACAACCCCAGAGCTGGAAACAACATTAGAATACAATAAAACAATAGTCCATTTACATGCAACTTCAATAAACAATGTGAATATACTGAGAACATAACTATGTCAAGGTGGCAATGAATGCCGCTTAGTTTAAAGCTTGGTTGACTAGCCACACTTTTACCCAGTGTCAAAACTCCACCAATGTTGGGGCTACTCACCCATTGTGTTCCAGGTCTCACCTGTGCAAATCCCATCCCCGTGTATATCTGTAGAAATCCCCAGACCTTACGGGATTGGATGGAGCCAATCAGAAGCAAGGCTAATAACAGGAGAAGCAACATTCTGAGCAGGAACCCCTTTATTCTAGAACAGATAAAGAGAGAACTGCAGAAGTGGCTTCCCCGGTGTGGAGCTCAAATGCTAGTTTCCTGCCAATATCATCACTACTGTCACCAAGATGGGGAGGGGCAAGTTAGCGGGGGGTGGGGAAATTGGCAGTGTGCCTGCACAGTTTTTTTTTTTTTTTTTATGAAAAAACCAGAGGCCTTTCTCCTGGGCATAGTCGGCCAATTGGTGCCAAAGAAGGACAGAACTTTCTTTATGTACGCAACAACAGCAGCAAGAATACTGATTGCAAAGTATTGGAAGACACAAGATTTACCCACCCTGGAAGAGTGGCAGACGAAGGTGATGGACTATATGGAATTGGCGGAAATGACTGGCAGAATCCGAGACCTGGGAGAAGAGCTGGTGGAAGAAGATTGGAAGAAATTTAAAGACTATCTGCAGAAACACTGTAAAATTAATGAATGTTAAAATGATGTTGGATTGAAAATAAGTGGCATTAGCAACAAAGTTAATAAGAGTATGCAAAATTGAATTGATAATGGATGAAAATATAGAGTTATAATATGTTAAGATACAGAGTTAAGATAAACGAAAGAGGGTAAGGATTTGCTGATTTGATTACTTAAATGGGGATACAAAAAGGGGAGGTGTGAGGAGGCCAAGGAAATAAGATAATGAGTTAGGGTTACAAAAAATGGATTTGTTTTTATTCTTCTTTTTTCTTTTTCATGTATTTTTCTATGTTTTTTTTTGTATTTCTTTCTTTTTGTATGACCTTTTTAAATTTATGTTTTTGTAAAACTTCAATAAATATCTTTTTTTAAAAAAACAAAAAACACAGTTCTGGCTTCCCAACAACTTTGCCCCGCTCCCTCCTGGGGAGCCAGGTCCTCCCCACCCTCCAGTCTCCACTTGTGGAAAGCCTACAGGCCCATCATGCAGGTTCCATATTGCATAGAGGTCTATATGCACAGGCACTGTGGGTTAAACCACAGAGCTTAGGACTTGCCAATCAGCAGGTTGGCGGTTCGAATCCCCGCGATGGGATGAGCTCCCATTGCTCAGTCCCAGCTCCTGCCAACCTAGCAGTTTCAAAGCATGTCAATGTGCAAGTAGATAAATAGGTACCACTCCGGCGGGAAGGTAAACGGCATTTCCATGTGCTGCTCTGGAGCGCCAGAAGCGGCTTAGTCATGCTCGCCACATGATCTGAAAGATGTACGCCGGCTCCCTTGGCCAATAAAGCGAGATGAGCGCCACAACCCCAGAGTCGGCTACGACTGGACATAATGATCAGGGGTCCCTTTACCTTTAGCTTTACCCTCCAACATTTCTCTGATGAAAAAAGGGACATCCTATTCCATCATCATCATCATAAGACATTTACTATTTATACCCCATCCATCTGACTGGGTTGCCACTCTGTGTGGCTTCCAACATATATAAAACAAAATAAAACAATAAACATTAAAAAACTTCCCTATTCAGCGCCGCCTTCAGATGGCTCAGGGTTAGGATAACTCCATACCCGTCAACATTTCTCTGAGGAAAATAGGGGGACATCCTACCATACCTTCCAGGGGATGCAGGTGGCGCTGTGGGTTAAACCACAGAGCCTAGGGATGGCGATCAGAAGGTCAGCGGTTTGAATCCCCACGACGGGGTGAGCGCCCATTGCTCGGTCCCAGCTCCTGCCCACCTAGCAGTTCGAAAGCACATCAAGTGCAAGTAGATAAATAGGTACCACTCCAGCGGGAAGGTGAACAGCGTTTCCGTGCACTGCTCTGGTTCGCCAGAAGTGGCTTAGTCATGCTGGCCACATAAAGCCAATAAAGCGAGATAAGCGCCGCAACTCTGGAGTCGTCCGCGACTGGACCTAATAGGCAGGGGTAACTTTACCTTTACCTTTACCATACCCTCCAACACTTCTCCAATGAAAATAGGGACATCTTAAGAAAAAGTGGGACATTCCATGATCAAAAACCAGGATGGCTTCTGTAAATCAGGGACATCCCTGGAAAATAGGGACACTTGGAGGGTCTGTGCATAGGCTTCTTAGATGTGGACATTGTAGGGAGACAAGGAGCCTCATGACACCAGAGGCCCCTTACACATGGGGAGCTTCCATCATGCAAATAACATGTGAAGGAAACTACTGTGGTTCCAGGGGCAACTGATGAGAGGGTTTGTACAAGCCCATGTCTCCTCAACAATATCACTGCGCTTAGGTCACCATGTGCTGCTCACCTGAAAACAAAGAAAATGAATGGAACATCTGCACACTCTGCGTGGGGCTGCCTCTGAAGACAGTTTGGAAACTTCAGCTGGTGCAGAATTCAGCGGCCAGGTTGCTCACCGGGGGCAAGACGGTTTGAACATTTTACACCAATCCTGCACTGCCTTGCCTGCCAGTTAGTTTCTGGGCCCAATTCAAAGTGCTGGTTTTGACCGATAAAGCCTTAAATGACTCAGGACCGCAATAATACTTCAAGAATCACATCTCCCCTTATGAACTGACACAGACCTTGCGGAGGGCAGTAACACAAAATGGCCTTTTCTGTACTGGTTCCACACTTGTGGGATGTTCTCCTCAGGAAGGCTTCTTGGTGACTTCATTACAAATCTTTAGATGCCGGGCAAAAAACATTCCTCTTCTTCTAGGCCTTTGGTTAATTAAACAATCTGTGGCCATTTAAACGCCATATGTGCGGGGAGGGTTATTGTTTCATATGGTGAAATATACTCAGAGTCGCAAAGTGATTTCATGCTCTTTATTCAGCTCATAGTGGTGAGGAGGAATGAATGAAAGTCCCCTCCAAGTATCTGCTTTATATACATTATTTACACAATGGGCTGCACATGATTGGCTAATTCCGGAATTCTACTGTAAGCCAATCAGGTTGTGGATTCACTTCTATCTGGAGCATGATTGGGTGGTTCCTGCCAACCAATCATACTGCTGCATTGTTCTAGGACCAATCAGACTGCTGCATTCTGAATCCTATTGTTCTAGGACCAATCAGACTGCTGCCTTTTGGATCCTATTGTTCTAGGACCAATCAGACTGCTGCAGTTTGGATCCTATTGTTCTAGGACCAATCAGACTGCTGCATTCTGAATCCTATTGTTCTAGGACCAATCAGACTGCTGCCTTTTGGATCCTATTGTTCTAGGACCAATCAGACTGCTGCATTCTGAATCCTATTGTTCTAGGACCAATCAGACTTCTGCCTTTTGGATCCTATTGTTCTAGGACCAATCAGACTGCTGCAGTTTGGATCCTATTCAACTCAGTACATAACATATGGGTTATCGTTTCGTTTGATTTTAATGTTATATATTTCTGTGTTTTTATACTGCAAACTGTCCTATGATCCCTGGATAAAAAGTGGCATATAAATTTAATAACCAAACAAAGAAATAATAAAAATGTTCAAAGCTCCTGCTGTTCCATGTAGGGTGATGTAATCAAAAGAAATGTAATTGGACGTTTCTCTTTTATTTTCAAAAAAAAAAAAAAAGCTTCTTTCCCCTTTCTGTAAAACTAAGGGAAAAAAACCTTTGGATCAGTTTTTAATAAGATTGCCATTGGCAAGCCCATTGCAACATTAGCAAACATTTAAATACTAATTAGCTAAGCCACTGCTAATCTCCCTTCAGCAGAGCTCACGATCCCAACTGTCAATTAAGGCGGGCGCTGTTCCCAAGGCAGAAAAGGTCAGAGGGGAGTGCTCAGTCAGCTGTAAGATCATGTTAACGCAGATTGAAAAGTAATAATCTCAATGGGGAGGAGGGGGAAGGCAAACTTTCTTCTACCTATTTAATGTAATTACATTAAGAATAGGTGTGAAGGGAAGGAGGGCACTCTTTTAAAGAAAGCCAGCAACCGCAAGTCCCCTTAGCAGCCATCAAAAGGCCCATCAATCTTGTCTAAGGGACAAGAGCTTTTAGGGTGAAGACACGGACCAGTTTTGGAGAAGAGAGGTCCACTGGGAACACTCTCCAAAGATGAGCTTTGAGGAGCTTTGTCTGCAAGTCTGAATCAGGAGCAGGTTCTCAGGTGGCCTTTAGCCCCTCCCTCTCCTCCTCAGACCACACCCCTCCCTCATAGCCCCACCCCTTTAAACAAAAACAAATGATGACCAGCAAGGCCATCTCCTATTGCCAAAGAAAAATACAACCGTCAGTATTTCATACCGTACTTTTCCGTGTATAAGGCGAGGGTTGTTTTTTTTTACTAAAAAATTATGTAAAAAATTGGGGTTCGTCTTCCACAAGGATAGTGCATAGGGGGGACGTGGGATTGGTTGCTGCCGCGAGCCAGAGATTGTCAGCAGCTATGTGGCGTGTTATTGGTGACTGTTGATAGGTTGTCGCTGCGGCAACAGGGTAGTTGATTGGCAGCTTCTGCCGGCGCAGGGACAGATAATAGGTGGCTATTGTGACGTGTGTGAGTGGCAGCGTAGGTGAGGCGGGTGAGCAATTTTTGGCAATCCCCCTCCCCCAAAAGCTCACCAAGTCTGGGCCACCCCCCCCAAAAAAGAAGCTCGACAACTCTGGGGCAATGTCCCCCCATTTTTCTTAATTTGGAGTCCCCCCAAATAGGGGGCGTCTTGTACATGGGGGTGTGTTATGCACAGAAAAATACGGTACCTTTTTGATTTTGGGTGGTCCACATTATTTATTTCAGCACTTCTCAGTGTAAACAGGAAATGACCTATCCACAGAATAAGATGCTTCTCCAAACCTATTTTATATCTACGTGTCTCTTTCTTCATTCCTTTCTAGCCACTCCATTCTCTTCCCTCTCCCACCTGGTTTACAGTTTCCACTTCCTGGTCACCCCATCAGTGGCCACTGAGTCCTTATTGGCCAGTTTGGGTCTCTTCCTACCCCAGGCTTTTTCTCAAGGACTGCAAACTTTGGGGTTACCCTAAGCCTGCTCATGGGATGCGGGTGGTGCTGTGGGTTAAACCACAGAGCCCAGGGCTTGCCGATCAGAAGGTCAGCGGTTTGAATCCCCGTGACGGGGTGAGCTCCCATTGCTCGGTCCCAGCTCCTGCCAACCTAGCAGTTCAACAGCACGTCAAAGTGCAAGTAGACAAATAGGTACTGCTCTGGCAGGAAGGCAAACGGCATTTCCATGCGCTGCTCTGGTTTGCCAGAAGTGGCTTAGTCATGCTGGCCGGCTCCCTCGGCCAATAAAGCGAGATGAGCGCCTCAACCCCAGAGTCGGTCACGACTGGACCTAATGGTCAGGGTTTCCTTTACCTTTACCCTTTAAGTCTGCTCATACCCTTGTGCCTGGGTTTGGGTTACATAGAGAGCCTGTGTGGTGTAGTGGCTAGAGTGTTGGACTAGGATCTGGGAGACCAGGGTTCAAATCCCGACACAGCCATGAAGCTCCCTGGAACAGTCCCTTGGGATAGTCACTCACTCTCAGCCCAACCTACCTCACAGGGTCGCAGTGAAGGTAAAACAGGGGAGAACTTCTGTACACCCCCTTGAGCTCCTTGGAGGAAATGTGGGTGATAAATGTGATAGATAATGCATAAGTAATTTGCGGAAGTGCAGAAGAACTTGAATCAGAAACAGAGAGAGACCGATGAGGAGGAACTAGCTGAACCAAGCAGGTATGTGATTACAAGCATGCAAAAGTGCTGGCCTGTTAATGCAAACGGACACTTTTTCATTTTTAAATGGACTTTTCCTCTCTCCTGCGATCAACTACCAGAAGACATACCAGTTCACGATATCTCCTGAGATACACAAATTAAAGCGAAACAGGTCTCTGCTGATAAAAAGAAAAAGGCAGCTCCATCATCTGGAACACCCCCCCCCCACACAAATATGAGCATGACTGATGATTCCTAACCCTGAGATCATTTTTAAGAAGTATATAAAACTGTATTTTCTTCTTTGGCTTTAGGCTTTCAACCTGAGAATTGAGTGCCTTTCCAGAACTTTAGATAACCAGTGCCGTTTTTTTGCTTGTAACATATCAGGTAATTTATAACTGCTCTAAAGTGGGGCTTAGTTTGATGTAATTGTGATGGGGTCTTGGGACTCCTGTACCCCAATGTTGATGTCTTGTTTGAAAACCACAGACATGAAAATGAACAGGACTAATGAGTCGTAAGTTGCAACAAAGGATCTCTTTATATGCCAAGTCTTTTACAACTTGCAACTATATTGCCTTTAGCATTTAGATTATGTTGCGAGGGGGTTGTCTCCCTTACTTTTTGAGCAGACACCCTTAGGCACCGCTTTTAGAAGGGTGTGTGATTTGGTCAAAATTGAGGGGAGTCAGGGATGGGGCTTGTGGATTTCCTTAAGGGTCTCCTCCTTCCTCCTTCCTCCTTTGAGCATTGTTGATGTTGCCACTGCTAGAACTAGCTATCCCAAACCGCTCCATGCAGAGTAATTTAAAGCATTGTTTTCCAGTTGTGCAAAAGATATCCGCACATGATACCTAAGGGCCTCTTCACCCAAGGCACACGTCCTCAGCAGAAGTCCCTTTTCATATGGAAATTTGGCCACGCCCACATGTCACTGTAAGGATGCGGGTGGCGCTGTGGGTTAAACCACAGAGCCTAGGACTTGCCAGTCAGAAGGTTGGCAGTTCGAATCCCTGCGATGGGGTGAGCTCCCGTTGCTTGGTCCCTGCTCCTGCCAACCTAGCAGTTCGAAAGCACGTCAAAGTGCAAGTAGATAAATAGGTACCGCTCTGGCGGGAAGGTAAACGGCGTTTCTGTGTGCTGCTCTGGTTTGCCAGAAGCGGCTTAATCATGCTGGCCACATGACCCGGAAGCTGTACGCCGGCTCCCTCGACCAATAAAGCGAGATGAGTGCCGCAATCCCAGAGTCGGTCACGACTGGACCTAATGGTCAGGGGTCTCTTTACCCTTTATACATGCAAGAATATGAATGCTAAGGGTCAAAGTTGCTGGAGATGAATGGAGGCATCTCGTGGTTTTTATTTTATTTTTTATTTGCAAAAAGCAGTTGTGGGAGGTTGGATTGGGACTCCTGCATGTGTGGAGAGTTGAGCTGATTCCTCCATGCCAGTTTGTGGGGGCAAATCTCACAGCCCCCTCCCCCAAGAGCTGGTGGTAGCCACAAAGGGGGAAATACAGTGCCTTTTTTCTGGGGGGGGGGAGTTTCCCAAATATAATGTGTTTGTGTGCGTTATTTTCACTAAGATCTGCATTTGCTCACTCTTTCCCCTAATAAATATGCCCTTTGCATACCTTTTTCCTCAATTGAAGAACAGGATCGCTACATTTCTGTTTACATATTTATTTGGGGAACTGCAAATTAGGTAGGTGAGCCTTGCCCAATCTCTCCCATGTCCCTAGTCCTCAGTGGGCCCTTCTCTTCCATCCTGCACTTGCCTGGCAGTTCCTCCTCTGGGCATAATTCGCACTGTTGCCTGGGGTGAAAGAGGAGATGGATGGCCAGACTGTGGAGATGCCACTAAATACTACTTTGGGTGCATTCAAATCAAAATCTGTCTGCTGTCATCTATTGTTGTCTAGGCTCGGCTTGTCCTTAGTATTTTGCTGCTGTTAGTGTACCGCTTGCACTTGAATTTTCTGATCATCCTTCTGTTTTGTTGCTTTATGACATTTTTGTATATAGATACCCTGAAGGTCCCATTAGGGATGGAAGATGTGGGATATATCCTTTTTTATAAATAACTGGGCACACATTTGCTACAGTGACATGTAAAGGTAAAGGGACCCCTGACCATTAGGTCCAGTCGTGGCTGACTCTGGGGTTGCGGCGCTCCTCTCGCTTTATTGGCCAAGGGAGCCGACGTAAAGCTTCCGGGTCATGTGGCCAGCATGACTAAGCCGCTTCTGGCAAACCAGAGCAGCGCATGGAAACGCCATTTACCTTCCCACCGGAGTGGTACCTATTTATCTATTTGCACTTTGACATGCTTTCGAACTGCTAGGTTGGCAGGAGCAGGGACCGAGCAACGGGAGCTCACCCCATTGCGGGGATTCGAACCACTGACCTTCTGATCGGCAAGCCCTGGGCTCTGTGGTTTAACCCACAGTGCCACCCACTGTATACGCATGTATACGCATGACTAAAGACAAGATGTGTCTTTACCCCACTTCCATCGTACATTTGGCTTCTAGAGAACAGGGGTGGGGGTCTGATGCCTGAAAAATGGCAACCTGTAGCAATCCACGCCATCAGCAATTTTTACAAGGTACTCCCCAAATATAAAACAGGGGCAGTCATGTGCCAGAGACATGTATCGGAAAATGTGGGCTGTCCCTGATGAATACGGGCCGTTGGAATGTATCCCATCATCTAACACAAAACGTTCCCAACGGACCACAGAGGAAAAATCATAATTCTTTCAAACTCTTTGTGTCCGTCCGTCCCCAGCCCAGATTGTACATGTGCTGCCTCACGCAGCCAAGAGGGGAGTTGGGTGGAATGTTTCGGAGAAGCCCAAGTTCTCTGCAGCAACATTTCTTCTCCGACAGCCCTGCCATTTCATCAGCGAGAGTAAAGCCTCTGTCATCCAGCTCGCCTGCCTTTCCACAGAGGGGTGAAGAAGAGGTGATGTCTCACAAGAGTCCTTTGTGCAAGTTCTCTTACCAACCCAAAGGTCGTGGTGATTTCTCTGCCTCTGACTAAGCTCCTTCCCTATCTGGATATCACCAGCTCATACTTGTCAGAGGGGATTTATCCATGGGCCTCATAAAAATAGTTTGGAAGAGCAAAATGCATTGCTTTCGGAATGCATAAAATTCCACCAAGGGGTGCGGGTGGGGTTGAACCAAAAGTTTAAAAAGAAAAGGAAAGTTAGTTAATAATAATAATAATAATAATAATAATAATAATAATAATAATTTATTATTTGTACCCTGCCCATCTGGCTGGGTTTCCCCAGCCACTATGGGTGGCTTCCAACAAAGACCAAAAACACACTAAAATGTCACACATTAAAAACTTCCCTGAACAGGGCTGCCTTCAGATGTCTTCTGGATGTCAGGTAGTTGTTTATCTCTTTGACATCTGATGGGAGGGCGTTCCACAGGCGTCCCTCTGCCGGGTTCCCTGTAGCTTTGCTTCTCGCAATGAGGGAACCACCAGAAGGTCCTCGGAGCTGGACCTCAGCTTCTGGGCAGAATGATGGGGGTGGAGACGCTCCTTCAGGTATACTGGGCCGAAGCCGTTTAGGACTTTAAAGGTCAGCACCAACACTGTGCTCGGAAATGTACTGGGAGCCAGTGTAGGTCTTTCAAGACCGGTGTTATGTGGTCTCAGCGGCCGCCCCCAGTCACCAGTCTAGCTGCCGCATTCTGGATTAGTTTATCTAACAGTTGTTGCAATGTCCATGCCTCTTTACAAAAAACAGCTTCTGTTCACGAGAGACACTTCTAAACTAGGCCCAGATTCATGAATCTCCACCATGCAGGATGAACATGATGGGAGTCGGAGCCCAGTAACACCTTGGAGAGAGGGAACGTTGGCTATTTCACAACATTCCAGGTGTGCAGACAGAGCCCCTTTCCAGCCCTGCTTCATGACTTTTCTTGAACCAAGGATGCCAGGAACTGGAGCAGGGATGCCTTCTTAATTAAAAGCATGTGCTAAAAGTCACTGAGGCTCTGCTCAGTAACCCAGTGCTCAACATAAGCATCAGCATGTACCAAACTTCTGACTGAGAGAGAATCTTGCTCCGGGTTCTCTCCCAGAGTTGCTTGCTCCCCAAACCCACAGAGCAGTAGAGTTATACAGCGAATTTCTGCAAATTGGATGTGCGTTCGCCAACACATTTGCAGAGGTGCTGGTTCTATGCTGGAACCTGCACACGCCTTGTTTATTTGTTCGTTTGCTCCCAACATACCTCGCCTTTCCTCCAAAGAGCTCAAGGTACTATAGGTGGCTCCCCACACCTCCATTTTATCCTCACAACCAGGTGAGGGATGGTGACTGACTCAAGGTCCCCCAGATCCTAGTCTGACATCCTTAACACTTTAATGGTTTGTGCCAGGTCACAGCTTGCCTCCACATTCTTTTTTTTATTTTTATTAAATTTCCATTTAATAAACCAATCATATCATATTAATTATTCCAAATTATGCCAATACATATCACATAGTCCAAATATTTAACCAAATTTTAATTTTTTTGTGGGGAGTACCCATGTTTCGAGTTCAGTAAGGGTCCAATCATCTCATATTTCTGCTGCTTTGATATTCACAAGTCCCATCTTCCCATCTCCTTGTTATTATCGTTTTTCTTCTTAATAACCTCCGAGTTGTTTCCACAAGCGAGTTGAAAAAACAACAGCAATGTTGTTTACATTTCTGTGTGAACTTTGTAATGCTCTCCTGTAATTCCTCACGCTGATCCAAAAGTCCAAAAGTCCTGTTCAAGCGGCCGGCGCCATTTTAGTCAATTCCGATGAAATACAGTCTAGTCGTCCGCTCCTTGATTTTCCCAGACCAGTTGCACCATAATCAGCCTTTCCGCTTGCCTCCACATTCTTACCCATAGTGCTTTGGGGCCATTCTCCCTCTACTTTCTGTAGCAGAGCAGTGAGAATGAGACCCACCCAACACAAGTGACCTTTCCAAGAAGAGCTTATAATCCATGGATGTACAAGGCAAATATAGGCAGGAAGGCGCCAGAGAGAATAAGGAATGGTACCCATAAGCCTCACTGTTACTTGATAGGTTGGTTCTTCAGAACGGACCTCCTTAAAGCATCTTCATTTACTTAAGCTACAAATACATAATAACAGGCACAACAAAGCAGCTCTTAGGCTCCATTAGTGGATCTGATGAAGCAAACATGCCTTATGGGAAGGGAAATGTATGATTTGATCAAGCACCCTTTTTTGCACATCAAAACACATGATGTGAAGTTCTCATATGGCTCCCATTGCCAGCTATGGGAGGGAAAAAATCATATGGTCTATCTAAGACTCGTTTTCTTCCCATAGCTGGTAATAGGGAAGCACCGCTGGATCATGGCCTTGGTCAGGCCATCTGGAACATGGTCCAACGTTTTAATGGAATTAGAGATGTGCAGCAAATCAGAGAAATCTAATGGAGACTCTACATAGTCTGAACTACAGGTGTCGAAAATAGCAGTTCTAGTTTATTTTGTGCGTGTGTCCTTCATACAGCCATAGATTGCACCTATCACATTTCGAGTTAAATATCCTTGCATTCAAATCCATAGCCATAAAGTGTAAACAGTAAGGCTCTGAACGTATTGCTGTTAGATATTAATTTAATCTTAAAGGTAAAGGTAAAGGGACCCTTGACCATTAGGTCCAGTCATGACCGACTCTGGGGTTGCGGCGCTCATCTCGCTTTATTGGCCAAGGGAGCCAGCGTACAGCTTCTGGGTCATGTGGCCAGCATGACTAAGCCGCTTCTGGCGAACCAGAGCAGAGCACAGAAATGCCGTTTACCTTCCCGCCAGAGCGGTACCTATTTATCTACTTGCACTTTGACGTGCTTCCGAACTGCTAGGTCGGCAGGAGCTGGGACTGAGCAACGGGAGCTCACCCCATCGTGGGGATTCGAACCGCCGACCTTCTGATCGGCAAGTCCTAGGCTCTGTGGTTTAACCCACAGCGCCACCTGCGTCCCTAATTTAATCTTAGCAGACTGCAATTTATGGTATTTCCTACCATTTGTGTATGGCATAAAGTGACAGGTAAAATTATAAATAATAAAAGACTTTTTATGGCATACTCATTTCTATAATTATTATTTTTTAAATGGTATGGCAGAACATTGCCACACATATTTCATTTTAGGAAATGGGTTGACTTGAAGGGGGCTTTGCATTCGGATCTCCTCTAATCCGGCCTGTTTTCTGAACCTGAAGCTTTTTACAAATGCTCCCCATTCACCTCCTGTTGGCAAAGTCACACATCACACATTGTTGGAAGAAAGAGACTTTTTAGTGCTACTGATGCCGTAGCCACATTCTCCTACCACCTTCTCATCCATCAGCCCTCCTTGTGAAGTAAGTGTTGATGTGCAAATAGGGACACACTCTTTCCACAATCAGCAGCTTTTGTTACCCCCGTCAGTAAAGGATCACAAATGCTTCTGGGTGTTTCAGAGGTGCCTGAACGTGACAGTTTCCACACAAATGCCTTATCTGACAAAAAGACATCATTTTTATTGTTTATTTCAGAACTGGGTCTTTTTAAAAAACCTGTAGGTGTCAATTACAAATGATTCATATTGTCCCTCTATCGTCCCAAAGCCCACCCTCCAACTACACTGTTGTATTAAGCATCTTCACTTAGTGCAAACTGCTTGTTTACCATTTATTTTCACAGTGAAAGAGAAAAAGGAGCGTGGCAGAAAATAGAAAGACAGAGAGAGAAAAGCGAAGGAAGTAGAAGAAATAAAAAAATGGGAAAAGGGAAAAATGCAAATAACGAAGATTGGTTTGATTAGCCTACATATAGCTCAAATAAACTGCACCAAAATGGTCTGAAATGTGTCCTCTGTTTGATATAGAAGGTCTTTTTGTGTCCTTCTAACAATAATACAAGGCGATACTGAAGCCCATCATCTCACCCTCTCTCCAAAGACAGATGTTATGCAGGCAGAATCGTTTGCCTTGAATTAATACTTTAGCTTAGCAGAAGTGACCATTTGCTTTTCATCTTTAAAGCTTGAATTTCTGGGTTCTTTTCCTGAAGGGCAAATAATCAAAGATTACAGAAATGATTCTGAGTAACTGAGGGAAATAGTAATAATCTGGTTCGCCAGAACTTTCTAGTCTCTGGATCTGAAGGCAGTGATGAATGTGTTAGGCTGGATAAAAGAGTAGAGAATATTTGTTTTGAAAGAAGTCTCCACTTTTTGCTAAATCACCACATGTCTTCACATTTCACTTAAGGCACCCGCCCCCCCCCCATCCTGCAACATAACGTAAATGTTGGTGCTGACCTTTAAAGCCCTAAATGGCCTCGGCCCAGTGTACCTGAAGGAGCCTCTCCACCCCCATCGTTCTGCCCGGACACTGAGGTCCAGCTCCGAGGGCCTTCTGGCGGTTCCCTCACTGCAAGAAGCAAAGCTACAGGGAACCAGGCAGAGGGCCTTCTCGGTAGTGGTGCCTGCCCTGTGGAACGCCCTCCCATCAGATGTCAAAGGAAAAAACAACTATCTGACTTTTAGGAGACATCTGAAGGTAGCCCTGTTTAGGGAAGCTTTTAATATCTGAAGGACTATTGTATTTTAATATTTTGTTGAATGCTGCCCAGAGTGGCTCGGAAAACCCAGCCAGATGGGTTAATAAATTATTATTATTATTATTATTATTATTATTATTATTATTATTACAGTGGTACCTTTGGTTGCGAACTGGATCCGTTCCAGAAGCCCATTCACAACATGAAAGGAACGCAACCCGCAGGGATACTGGAGTGGCTTGCTGGTTCCTGCTCCAGGTGGATCACGTTTGGTCAAAACTCTCCACTATGACCTGTCCATCTTGGGTGGCCCGGTATGGCATAGCTCATAGCTTCTCTGAGTTATTCAAGCCCCTTCGCCACGGCAAGGCAGTGATCCATGAAGGGGAAGTGGAAGACAGGAGTGCCTGGCGTGCTCTGGTTCATGGGGTCACGAAGAGTCAGACACGACTATAGATGAATCTTGGTTTTCCTTAAACATGATGGGTTGGGGGGAGGGAAATCCCACTGTAAAAGCAACTTTTCTTTTCACTCCCCCACTGAGATCAGAATGGATATCACCCCTCATTCTGGGCTAAGAGACTTGGGGGAACCTTAGTCATAGTTATGCAATGTGTTACTGTGTACTATCTCCAATCAAAACTTGGGGTGGTGAAGAGATACACCTTCACTTGCTGCCTACTGACTTCACAGTGAGAACTGGACTCCCTCTACAATATATGTAGCTACTCACTCTGGATTTCAACACATATCCAGTTTAGCCCCGAGAGGATTCTAAGGTGTGCTCTCCTTTCACATCGATTGCTGGCCTTGCAGGAAATGTAGCACAGATCCTGATTTGCAGACTGCTTCCAAGATGGCTGCCGCCGGGTGCTCAGCCTGGGCGTTGCACACTTATTGTGGCACACACAATCATGCAGCAAGGAACTAAGCACTTTCTTTCTCTGTAGAAAGACTGATCTGATCATGCACCTTTGAATTTATGGTTCTATTTCTCTTAGGACAGGAAACCTAGGCAAGAATTCTAAAATAATCTCAAGTATACATATAAGATTCTACTTTCTACTTTCTTCAGTCTGTGTGTGTGTGTGTGTGTGTGTGTGTGTGTGTGCACGCTAATGGCCTAACATCTGGTGCATTTGGTCTTGAATAAGTGAGTTGTCATTGTGTTCATGCCCTTAATAGCATGCTAATCATGTTTCAGGCAACAGAGGAGGATATTAGACTCTCTCTTTATCAACCCAAGACTCATCATGTTCCCCTACACGGGCTCCACCAACTCCATTCAGAGTCTCAGCTTTCAGTAGATAGCAGCTGTCAGTTATGATGATCTTTTGCAGTGTTTTACAGCCACTGGATTGCAACTTGCTCCTCATTAAACACAGAAACAGTGGTCAGTGTTGGTTTTGGCACAGCGTCATACAAAGGGCAAGATTCATTGCCCATCAGTTTGTACTCACGGTCTAGTTTTGTACACCAAGAGGCTATTGCTGTACAAAATTAAATGGCTCCAGGTTTTATTTATTTATCCCGTTTTTATTTTGCCATTCTCCAAGGGGCTCACGAGCCCTTCCCATTATTGCCCAAACAATCCTGCGGTGTAGGTTTGGCTGAGTGACAATGACTGTCCCAAGGCAGTCTGGTAAATGTTAATCAATTACCCCAGGGCAACAGGTCTCACCTCATGGCATGCCATGCCTTTGTGGGCTAAACTGATGGGCATTCCTACATTGCTTACCTAATGTGATGGCCTGGGACTCAGGCTCACACTCGGAACTAGAGGAGTCTCTGCACCGGATCCTTTGCCTCAGGCATCATCTGAACCAAATCTGGGGCCTGATCCTGAAGAGTCCCAGTCTGCACAAGTTCCCCTGCAACAAACACCAGCTGGGGCGAGTCAGGGGCCTGAGCCTGTCCTGGCTCCAGATGCGGGGATGACCTCGTTGCCTCCAGCTGGGCCATCACTTACAGCTGCTTCACTACCAGTTGGGTCAGGAGAGGCTGAGGCAGCCTCTGGGTCTAGTAACCCACCAACATCTCCCGAGCTGCAGAGATTCAGGTCTGAGAGAAGGAGAGACCTGAGTACTCGCAGGAGGAGTGCTTGCCTTTGGGTGAAACAGGGAGGTGAGTCACCAGGGGATCAGGACCGGCGGTTACCCCAACAGAGATAAAAGGCTGTCGGACCCCGCCCCAGGTTGCAGGAGCAACATTGCTGTATGCCAGATCCTGCCTGAGATCCTGTACCTGTCCTTGCCTGGTTTCCTGCCTCGTGTCCTGCCTTGGCCCTGTCAGACTAACTCCTAGAGGAACCTTTGGATTCTGGACCAGTCCTGGACCGTGTTTCACAGGTTACCCCTGGGCCCAGCACACCTAAGAAGCTGTGTGTCAAGGCCATGTGACCCAGTCACTCCCTATGTAATGAAATAACTTGATAAGAAAGCAGCATATAGATTTGGGGTTCAAACAGGCCACGACGGAGTGAGCTCCCGTTGCTTGGTCCCAGCTCCTGCCAACCTAGGAGTTCAAAAGCACGTCGAAGTGCAAGTAGATAAATAGGTACCACGCTGGCGGGAAGGTAAATGGCGTTTCTGTGCACTGCTCTGGTTTGCCAGAAGTGGCTTAGTCATGCTGGCCACATGACCCGGAAGCTGTACGCCGGCTCCCTCGGCCAATAAAGCGAGAAGAGCCCTGCAACCCTAGAGTCGTTCACAACTGGACCTAATGGTCAGGGGTCCTTTACCCTTTACCTTTACACCCATCACATTTGAAAACCATATTAATAAATGCGCTCACCTTGTGTATGCATGTGTGTATATATCTAATCTGCCCTGCAATAGCTTCTATAGCATTTGAAAGGATAATAAACCCAGAAGTGCCTGCAAGTTCACAGGGAAGCTTATCAGTGGCTGATGAGGCCCTGCTCAGGATTGCAGACAGTCAGTTTCCTCCTAAGCTGGGACGCTGGCCTGTTGTGGAGCCAGCAAAAAGGTGATAAGCTGTGGAGAAGATTTTTTCGGAGTCTCGCCTATCTTTCGCGCCAAGTGGCCAGGGCACACATTTTCCACAGTTGTCGCTTACAGATAGGGTGGCTGTTTTCGGATAAGGGCAAGAAATAAATAGGAAAAGAGAACAAATGGCTTCCCTTTCAGAGTCCCCCAGAAATCTGGAGACCTGGGGCTGAGAGAAAGAGTGAACACACACACACACACTCATGGCTTATAAGTGCAGGCAGACAAGGTAGCTATGGGGTGTCTTTCCAAAGGAGAAATTTCAGACTAGTTATATCTGTAACTCAGCACTCATGTCTGCAACTGCCAGGCAGGAAAAAGGCTGCGAGAATCCTGCCATTTGATAAGGAAAACCCCGTCTGTGCTGAGTGGCAAAACACTGCAGACCCAGTTGAATAGGAAACAGGGATGCAAAACTGACCTTTAACCAAATGGTGAACGAGTGGTCCTTGGGCCAAAGGAAAAGATATACAGTGGTACCTCGGGTTAAATACTTGATTCGTTCCGGAGGTCCGTTCTTAACCTGAAACTATTCTTAACCTGAAGCACCACTTTAGCTAATGGGGCCTCCTGCTGCCGCCGCGCCGCTGGAGCACAATTTCTGTTCTCATCCTGAAGCAAAGTTCTTAACCTGAAGCACTATTTCTGGGTTAGGGGAGTCTGTAACATGAAGCGTATGTAACCTGAAATGTATGTAACCTGAGGTACCACTGTAGTTAGCATTTATACAAGCACTTTGTGATGTTCATACCATGTCACATATATGATCTCAGAACAACTTTAAGGGAGCTCCTGTTGACCCCCTCACCCATGTTTAGTGAATGCTCTCTCTCTCTCTCTCTCTCTGTGTGTGTGTGTGTGTGTGTGTGTGTGTCACACAGTGCTACACTGGATAGCCTTGCCATCTGTAGATTCCACATATGTGAGAAAGGGCTTAGGTTATGCACCAATCTACACAGGCAGCAGGGAGTCCCTGCTGCACCAGCAAAAAGAGACCCACCTGGGACCAACCCTGTTATCCTTTTCCCATTGGACAAACATGTTTTTATTTTATTTTTTTAAAACCTGCTGCTACCCATATTTCATTGTGTTTTTGTGAATCGTTCCCAGATGCTTTGGTGAGGAGCAGCATATATACATCTTTTAAATATAGGGAAGTAGACAAAGGCTACTACAACTCGCCAGCAGGAATGGGTCACCAAAAGGAGGCCCAGTCCCTTGGGAATGGCCTTGCAACAAACCCTGGTGTCAACTCTTATCTCCAGACTGATTCCGCCACTGTGATTTCAGAACCAAATCACATCAGCCGCACCATCAGAAGCACATCCTCCGGCATGACATCTGCCATCACCTGCCGACAACATGCTTCTGCTGTTTATGTAGGACAGATAGCTCAGGCTCTCCACGCAGGAGGGGAAAATGGACACAAATCTGACATGAAAAGATGCAGTGGTGTTAGGAAACCAGTGGCAGAACTCTAAAGTCTCCCAGGACACTCTGCTTGCTGCTGACCTCCAAGTCACAAGACTTCAACAAATAGTCTTCAGGAGGAGGCCACTATGAGATGCTGCTGGGCTGTAATACATTAGCCGTTTTGATTCTCCAGATATGAAGGAGGAGGCAATCAACATGGGCATTTGCCCCTTCCCTCTTCCCAAATAGTTCAGCCCGGACACTGAGGTCCAGAGCCAAGGGCCTTCTGGCGGTTCCCTCATTGCGAGAAGTGAGGTTGCAGGAAACCAGACAGAGGGCCTTCTTGGTAGTGGCGCCCACCCTGTGGAACGCCCACCCACCAGATGTGTAGGAAATAAGCAGCTATCTTATCTTTAAAAGACATCTGAAGGCAGCCCTGTATAGGGAAGTTTTTAATATTTAATGCTGTATTGTTCTTAACACTTGATTGGAAGCTGCCCAGAGTGGCTGGGGTAACTCAGACAGATATTATTATTATTATTATTATTATTAAACCCCATTCTTATTATTAAACCCCACTTATGAGAGATCTGAAAAAAGCCCAAAAGATTCTGTAACTCTGACCCAACAGCTTCAAACCAACCATCTAGCAGCACTGCAAGGAAGGCAGGAAGCGTCACAAAACCAGGGCAGAGAGATTCAGTCAAGACAGATGGATCTGTTGATTCCCAAGTTGATATCCACTTATGAGAGATCTGAATAAAACCCAAGAATTTAGAGATTAGCTACATACATAGCATACATTTAAAAAAAACCCGAATCCTGGGAGCAGTAGTTCACCTCTCAGAGATCTACAATTTCTGGCACCCTTACCAAACTATAGTTTTCAGGATTCCTTGAAAGGGCGCTTTACAAGTATGTAACGTACGCAGCCTTTGACACAACGGTTCTAGACTGAAAATCAAGCAACAGAGCTTCAGAAAACCGGCCCAGACAGATCTGGACAAGACAGCTGGGTCTGGTATTGCCCAAGCCATTTAACAGAGATTGTTTGTGCACCGACGAAGTTTTGCAACTTGATAACGCGTCTAATTAGCAGGGCAACCTCTTGAAGCAACTGAACGCTGTTCTAAGCAAAGGGCAGCTCCACTTGCCACTGATAGACTTTCTGAGCTGCTCTTGCTAAGGGCTCCTGGCCCGAGAGACAAGAGTCTGAGCAAACCAACAAGTCTTCCAGCGGTAATGAGGCGAGGAGCAAGGATGAAGAGAAGCCATTAGATAAGAGAGGGCAAGAGGGGAATGTTTTGCTGACAGAAAAGAAATATACTTGGGACTGACTTCTAGTGCCAGTGATATTTTAATCTCATTGGTGGAGAATGGCCCTTTCAGGCAAGCGAAATTAAATTTATTGTGTCCCGTGCCTTGCCTCCCCTTCCCCCCGTCGGCACATTCACAGACTGACTGCAAGCAATATTCGTCCTCTCTGTGGTGCAAACCTTAATGTAGAATTCCCCTTTCATGACCAAAAATGAAGAAATCAAATAAGAAGCTGGACGTAGAAATAATAAAACCTGGTAGAAATCTGTTTTGGTTTTGGTGTTTTTACAGAAAAATACCGAAAGCAAACCAGACAGAGCAGGAGATGCACAAATTCTGAGTTCAAAACTTCAGAGCTTAAGACCTCATGGGGGATAGTGGTGGCAGGAAAAAAAATTCCCTGGTGAAATTTAGGTTTTAGTACAAAAATACAAAAATAGTTTTGACTCTGTGCTAGCATTAGAGTGATAAAGGAACTAAAAGGAGGTGGACAACAATTAAGGATTTATTATGATTTCAGAATGTATTAGAAAAATTATATAGAAAGGTTTATTGTATTGTGTACGTTCAAATGTAAGATAAAATATATGCAAAGGGACTTGACAGGAAGTCAAAGTTGAAGAAAAGATTTTGGAAGATGTGAGTATGTGGGTGTCTGCACATATGAGTGTTTTTGTATGCAATGTTTGGGAGGAAATAAGATGGTAAATAACAAATAACAAACTAAATACTGATATATGTAATTTTTATTTCTTAATTATATTTAGTGGTAGTATGGCTGTATTGTTTTTTGAAACATAAAATCATTCAATAAAAATTATTTTTTAAAAAAAGAAATTTAGGTTTTAGTGAAACATGAAGCTTTGCTGCTAATATTCACTTGTTTGGAAGATTTCTGTTCTGCCTCTCTCACATGCTGCTCCTAAGCCAGACGTTAGCGCTGTGTCAGTTAAGCCTCACTGAACGAAGAAAGGAAGCCATGTTGTTCCAATGTGGATTTTGGAATTTGACTTGGTTAAGATGCAGAGTGCATGAGCAGAGGCAACATCTTCCTAAGAACATGGAGGGGACCGAATGTGACACCCTGACATCACGCGACGTCCTGATGTCGCTCTGCACCTGGCTCCATGTATGCTCTCAACAAAGGCGGGGCCCAGCCCCCTCAAAAAAAAGAGAGAGATGAGGGGGCCCAAAGAGCCTCAGCCCCCTGGAGCGGGGGCCACTGTGCATGAGACAGGGGGCACACTATTTGTAACCTGAAAGATATCAGTCTCTTGCTGAAATGAGAGGTTGACTATGGACCTTTGTGTCATTGCAGAAGTCTCTGATACTTTGCATCATTTCCCAGCAGAAGACTATCCTACAAGGTGGGGAAGGGTCATGTGACTCACCAACTTAAGCAAGTTTCACTGTATGAGGTGCAGTGTCTCTTTTCATCGGATGGATGCTTTTCTCATTAGGAAATTAAAGGGGTGCCTGACCATTAAGAAGCACCCCTCACAGAAGCAAAAGCAGAGTAAGGTTCAAGGGTACCTTGAAGGCCAACAGTTGGCTACCTTGACCTCAGGTTGAAATATACTCGGAGTCGAGTGTGAATTTCATGCTCTTTATTCAGCTCGTAGTAGCAATGAATGAAACTTTCCCCAAAACGTCTAGCTATATATACATTATTTACACAATGGGCCCCGCATGATTGGCTAATTCCGGGCTGCTCCTGTAGGTCAATCAGGTTGCAGATTCACTTCCTCCAGAAGCCTGATTGGCTGCTCCTGCAGGCCAGTCAGGTCACTGATTCACTTTCACCTGGAGTTGGATTGGGTAGGTCCTGCGGACCAATCAGACTGCTGCATTCTGGATCCTATTGTTCTAGGATTCAGCTCAATACATAACACCTGGCTAGGCCGCCCATGAGGCGAGGTGAGGCGACTGCAGAAGTGGCACTGGTTTCTGACGAGATCTTGCTGAAACCTTGCAAGATCTCACAAGATTCTGGTGAGATCTCACCATAAGATGGCGCTGCTGTTGGTGCTTTGCATGCGCCGCTGCACAACACAGGTTGGGCAGGCTTCGGTGGCAGCAGTGGGAATGGAGCGGGACATCCCTGTTTTGCCTCAAGCGCTGAAACAGGACATGACGCCCCTGCTCTTCTACTCAAAACCTTTAAACTCAAATGTCAAATCCCAGCGTTCAAAGATCTGGGGCCAACTGACCCTAAGCCCGTCTTACCCATAGATGCTAGTGGCGCAGGGCGCCAGGGCACCAAATTCTGGAGGGCGCCAGGGAAAAGGCGAAGGCTGGATGCGGTGCCTCCTGACATCAGCTCGCCACCCCTGCCTGCCTCCGCCATGCCGCGCTGAAACAGCGCCATGCCCAGAGCCTCTGCCTGCCATGGCCACCATGGCACAAAGCGGCCAGCTGGGCCAGGAGCCACCACGTCCAGCCTCTGCCTCTTCCCCGCCAGAGGAGCTGCCCTCCAGCCGCTGCCCACCTCCTCCAGCCCCACAAAGCTGGGTGCATCACCGACAGCGCTGTCCTCCCTAAAAAAGGTTGGCAACTCTGGGAAAGGGGGGGCGCACCGGAGGAATCTTCGCACCACGGCACCAGATATGCTTAAGACGGCCCTGTCCAAGCCCCCTGAGACATGGGCTGTAAAAAGCCATATACAGTGGAACTTCGGGTTACGGTGGGGATCCGTTCCGGAGGCCTTGATGCAACCAAAAAATGACGCACATTGAAGTGCCGCATCTGCGCATAGCACGATTTAGTGCTTTTGCGCATGTGCGAGTGGAGAACCCGGAAGTAACCTGTTCCGGTACTTCCAGGTTTGCCACAGACGTTTGCTGAAGCAGACGCAAGCGGAGGCGGATGCAGAACAAGGTTTGACTGTAATCTATGTCATGTATCCAACGTACTGGTCTTCGGATGCAGTAAGAATCTGGGAATGGCAACTTCCGGGTTAGCGCGATCGGCTAATGGCGGATTCCCTCCGAGCTCCGGAGGGAATCGGCTCCGTAGGATTGGGTCTTGACCGCTGCGGCGATGCGGGGACCCTCAAAAATAACAGGTGGTGAAGCCTGTGAACCTGGTGACTCGGCGGGCACCATTAGCGCCCCCCCGACCTGTGAAGGAGCCTTTTTAAAGGCTTCAGAACGGGGGACGGGGTGAGCGGTGCTGAGAGTCGACTGCTTCTCCTGCGGAGTGAAGCCACATTGCCATGGTCGGAGAGCGCTGACTTCTTCTTGTGAGCAATTGGACTTTAAAGCAACAACCCGTGAGTAGTACGGAAATTGGAAAGAAAAACTTTTCTTTTGAATTAGGCACAATCGGGGAAGGCGCAAACAGGAAGTCCGTCTCCCCATCTTGTAAATAATCTAAAGCAAAGGACCTGCTAACTAAGGTCGAGAGAACTCTTTCTTTTTTATTTGGTAAAAGATATTAATTTCACGATTTGGCAATATAAGAAATCTTACTGGAGGATAAAGAGCTAATTTTGGGAGCTGAAGTGCCACCCCCTGGACCCGGGAGCGCTCTGCGAGAGAGCCTGCTGATGAGGTATTGAAGAGTTTGACAGCTGTCAAATTAGCTGTCAAGACGGGAAAAGAGAACTTTGTTTTTGTTGTCTCTGCTGGCTATATTTGTTACAATTTGGTTACAATTTGTTGAAAACAAGGAAGAACTGTTACAAACTAACTTGATTTTTGGATTTGAACTGGAAAGAATACTAAGTTACCAAAATCCCTCTAGAGGGGGATTTGGGACATTACAAGAATGGCTGGAGGAGGGAAAATTCAGGCCGGGTTGGACAGAGTTTTTGTTCTCTTGGGAAAGCTACAAGGCCAAATTGATGTTTTGGCTACAAATGTTGCAACTCTGAACTTAACAGTAAATAACATCACTGAATTTGATAAGGATTTGACTCAGGAAGCCCATGCAGCTGGACAAAAAGAGAAACTTGAGAGTTTGGAGAGTGTGGAGAAGGAGACATATGTTGTTCCTGAGGAAAAGGAAGGAGGAGCTGTAATTTTGCAGATGACAAAGGAGAGCCAGAGGCCTGACATGATGGCTACAAAGGAAAATAAGAAATTGATGTTGAAAATCTGGTCTGAATTGGAGATTGAAGAATGGAGAGATCTCCTTATGTGGAGATCTGAAGACTCAAGGATTACAAATTTGCTTAAGGTGGAAGTTGGAGCTTTGGGGACATTTGGACTTGAAAGGAGTAAGAAACATGATTCGGGCTCCACTTTTAAGTATGGAGGTCTGGCTGGAAGAAATATGGATCCCGTTGGGCCAGAGCTCCTCCAAGATCTGGTGTTTAATATTAAGGACTATCAAAAAAACTGGCAGAGAGGAATTGAGAGAGAATTAAGAGCCTCGGACGTGAGATCTCCAGGCTGATAGTAGACTAAGACTGATGGACATTTGTTGGGGATTGAAACCGGGAAAGGGGGGAGTGGAGTTTGGGAATCCAAAGGGTGCATAATTACAATCTGTTTTGTTTTTACTTTATTTTGTTATTTGTATGAAAATTGGGGAATTCGTGGAAGGGAATTTGGGTCGACGTTAGAAAAATGATTTAAGAATGAATATTGATGCATAAGTATTGATGCTTAAGTTTGGATAAGGTAAAATTGGTTTTTTAAAATGAACTAAATAGAAAAAGGTTAAAATTAGGGATAAGAACTTGCTGAATTAACACTTTGAATTGGAATATAAGAAGGGGAGGTGTGGGGAAGTCAGGGAAATATGTTATAGAAAAATAAGGATTGTGAACGTTATGTGTTTTTAAACCTTTTTGTTTTTGTTTTTGTTTTGACTCTTTTTTAATGTATTAAAGTTGAAAATTTCAATAAATATCTTTTTTTTAAAAAAAAAAGAATCTGGGAATGGCGTGGCGTATTTGTATCTGACTCCTGGGCAAACATGTAAAATCCACTCTCATGTTTTAATTCTGGGAGTACTTGCAGGAGCAAAAAAGGACACTTCCTTACATATCTCGGGACGCAGATTTTTGGCTACTTCATCCAGAGGGTTGGCAAACAGCACGCTGTCCCTCATAGTCCTGGCAATGACAGGGATCATACCACAGGGAAGACCTACAGAGCACTGGTCACAACCACAACAAGACAAGCTGCATTTTCACATACTGACATATGTTAATAATCTGCCCTCTTGCTGTATCGTGGCTTGGCAAGATTGCACTTGTATATTGTTTAAAATTGCCTTTCCATTGATTCTGTCCATACGACTGGCTTGTTATATAGTAAATCCATCACCACAAAAATAGGAGTGTACAATATAAAACTAGCATTCAATGCATTATTTATACATTAGGGTGGTGTTTTCAGGATTTATTCTAACAACACGATATTCAGATATTCAGAGGCGCAATCCATCAGGAGGTTGTCTGGGAAGCGCCACTGAAATCGCTGCACACTCCTGCACCCCAGATTCATCTCAAAGCCAAACTACTTGTGGCGTTAATAATGTGCAAGATTTTTCTTTTGCAAATAGCCAGGGCTGAGGCCCTGATCCAGATTAGACCCTGGAGTAGGAGATGGAAGGATGAACCCTTTGACTCCTGCTGTGGTCCCATCCTGCACTGGGCTCCTGGTACCCACTATTTGCATCTGGAGAAAGGCCCAATTGAATCTAATGGGAGATTTTCTCCATGCAAATAGCAGGTGCTGGGAGCTCAGATCTGAATCGGGACCACAGCGGGGGGCAGGGAGGGGGACCGACAAAGCATATGATTGACGTCATGGGTAATGTGGCCCTCACTGAGGCTTGCACAGAAGGATCCCCTGAACGATGCTCCAAATCAGTTCAGGAAGAAAAGCCACCAATTTTCAGTACTGATATGCTCGCTCAGTTGAAGCACAGTCAAGTAGCATTCCTCAGTTTGACTTCTCCCAGTTTTTAGACCAGGACCAGGTGAAATTCCAGCATCTCCACAAACAGTGGTTAAGAGTGCCGGCGTGGTGTAGTGGTTAAGAGCAGTGGACTCGTAATCTGGGGAACCGGGTTCGCGTCTCCGCTCCTCCACATGCAGCTGCTGGGTGACCTTGGGCCAGTCACACGTCTCTGAAGTCTCTCAGCCCCACTCACCTCACAGAGTGTTTGTTGTGGGGGAGGAAAGGGAAAGGAGATTGTTAGCCGCTTTGAGACTCCTTAAGGAGAGTGAAAGGCGGGATATCAAATCCAAACTCTTCTTCACAAATCTGTAGGATAAATGAATATCAGCTGGGTGTTGATGCACAACCGAGTCATGCTGCAGCTGTGTGAGAGTCAGCGTAGCAGAGTCATTCAAGAGTTAAACCAAGGACTGAGAAGACTCAGTTTCAAATCTACACTCATTTATGAAGCTCGCCAAATGACTTCGGAACAATTGCTATCTTGCAACCCAACCTACCTCACAGGGTTGTTGTGAGGATAAAATGGGGAAAGAGGCAGTATATATGCAGCACACATATGGGACGTGGGTGGCACTGTGGGTTAAACCACAGAGCCTAGGGCTTGCTGATCAGAAGGTTGGCGGTTCGAATCCCCGCGACGGGGTGAGCTTCCATGGCTCGGTCCCTGCTCCTGCCAACCTAGCAGTTTGAAAGCACACCAGTGCAAGTAGATAAATAGGTACCGCTCTGGTGGGAAGGTAAACAGCATTTCTGTGCGCTGCTCTGGTTCGCCAGAAGCAGCTTAGTCATGCTGGCCACATGACCCGGAAGCTGTACGCCGGCTCCCTCGGCCAATAAAGTGAGATGAGCGCCGCAACCCCAGAGACGGCCATGACTGGACCTAATGGTCAGGGGTCCTTTACCCTTATGCAGCACACATAATGCGTATCTCAGCTATTAGGAAAGCATTCTCTCTCTCTCTCTCTCTCTCTCTCTCTCTCTCTCACACACACACACACACACACACACACACAATTCTTCTCCAACAAAGATTCAGCAAAGTGCAGAGCAAGGGAAGGAGGCATGGAGAATTGGTGGGTATGAGGAAGGGAGCTTAGTATAGGAAACGGTCTTATACTGAACCAGACCATTGGTCCATCCATCTAGCTCCGTCTTCACAGACCCCTTGGGGTTTCAACCAGGGGTTTGTCCCAGCCTCACGTGGACATCCCAGGGACTGAATCGACTGGATCTACTGCATGCAGATCAGATGTTCTTCCACTGAGCTACAGCCCTGGCAGAGAAAGGAAGCTAGTGGATCCATGAGGATGAGTTCAGTCCAAATTCAGACTGACTTGGAATGATTCCCAGGAATGTAGCTCCCCTTTAGCCCCCCTGAGCCAATCTAACTTGAGCCAGGGGGATCTCACCCGGCGCTTGTGCAATGAGCAAGTGTAGAGAAACAAAGTGGTGTGTGTCCTGTACGTGTGAAATAGAGGATGCTTCCATTCCTTATTTATGACCTTGAAAGCAAACATTTACTTCTGGGATTCCAAGATGCGAAATATATCACTATCAGAGCTCAAATAGGCTTTCTATGTGGGGGTGGGGTCTCCAAGAGGAATCTAATCTATAATTAGCCAATCTTTGGATCTATGTATAAAGCAGAAAAACAGTGAATGGAAGAAACTGAGGGAGCCAGCCTTCACTTTTCTTCATATGTAGTCGTTCCCCCCCCCCCCAATTCTCTTAATTGATGATTGGCAAGTTTCTGCTACTCATCTCTACTCTGGGATTCCTTGATTGGTGCCCAACCCCAAATGCAAAGACTCAAAGTAAAGAAGAAAAGTTCCTTGTCCTATTTTAGGAAACTGACAGCGAGCACGGGCAACTAATATGGGTAGATAATTTTAAAAGCATGTAAATTAAGTTATCATACTCATTACAAAATTAAATTCCCATCCCCATTTTAAAAGCAATGAGTTAGAGAGCAAAAACAAATTGTGCTTTTCAGACTTGCAGAGCAAACTTGTTGACTTCGTTGAATCCCAGAGAGCCTCTGATTTAAAACATGGTAATACAAAGCTACCGAAATCCACTCTGTCTCTGAAAATTTATACGCATGCCAGTATAACGCAACCTAAGCAGCATGGAGGCGATACTGCTGCCCCAGGAATTTCAGATGCCCTGCTCCTTAGCCAACCCTATAAATGAAGTTGAACTCTTAACCATACTATACAAAGCTCTGTAATCTGTCATTGCATATGTGTTCCCCAAGAGACCTGTTTATTGCTCTTTCAAGGGATCTGTTGCACGTGATCTTCAGCTTGTATAATCCACACCAGCAACACTACGACCAAGTTTAGAAGGGATCGAAGAGCTGTAACAGCAGGGTGGAGTGCTGGAGAGGAGGAAAGAGTACAGAAAACGATAAGGTTGAAAATTGCTACAGAGGCAGCCCGTCCCATCTGGTCACCTGAGGCGAAATGGGAATGTGCCTTCTCCTGCCCTTCCACCATGCCTCTTCTCTGACCCAGAAGTGGGGAAGAGGAGCAGCAATGTCCCTTGCTGTAACGCTTCCCTCTTGTTGGGGAAAGGGGGCCATTCCAGTGAGCAGGAACCGGGCACCATCTCTTGTGTTTCTGCCACCTGAGGCAGCTGCTTCACCCTGCCTCATGGGTGGGCCGGCTCCGATTACCTGGAATCTTGACCTTAGCCCTATTCAAGTGTTCATTTCCCTCACACAATTACAACCACAGAGGGTGCTGACAAGCCTCACTCTCTCCAGCACACCACAGCCCCCCTATTTACAGTCATACACATGCTGAGCAGCATTCTTGAGAAGCAGGGAGCCTCATGTACTTGTGAGGTTCTGCTCCCCACAATTTAGAAGTCTAATTAAACAGAGTCACAGTAGAGCTTTCATGAATAAAGGAGGATTCCCACTGCAGAAGAATGGAGGGATGTGAGCCTCTTATGCAGGCATGGCCAAACTCCAGATGTTTTGGAACTACAACTCCCATCACCCCAGCTAACAGGACTAGTGGTCAGGGATGATGGGAATTGTAGTCCCAAAACATCAGGAGGGCCAAGTTTGGCCATGTCTGCAATCTTATGGCTCCATACTCATCCCGGCTAATTATTTTTAACCCTGTGCTTCCTCAGAACCCTATGAAAGGTTCCTCAATGACAAGATCAGTAGTACTAAAGAAGCTTGTGCAAATGACAGCTTGTCTGCCATTATCAAGCTTCTCCTGCAAGGTGTAGCCTACCCAAGTGTTGGGTGCATTTGAGTCTTGGGCAAAAAAAATGAGAGGCACAAATACAAGATGGGTGACACCTGGCTTGAGAACAGTATATGTGAAAAGGATCTAGGAGTCTTGGTTGACCACAAACTTGACATGAGCCAACAGTGTGACACGGCAGCTAAAAAAGCCAATGCAATTCTGGACTGCATCAATAGGAGTATAGCATCTAGATCAAGGGAAGTAATAGTGCCACTGTATTCTGCTCTGGTCAGACCTCACCTGGAGTACTGTGTCCAGTTCTGGGCACCACAGTTCAAGAAGGACACTGACAAACTGGAACGTGTCCAGAGGAGGGCAACCAAAATGGTCAAAGGCCTGGAAACGATGCCTTATGAGGAACGGCTAAGGGAGCTGGGCATGTTTAGCCTGGAGAAGAGGAGGTTAAGGGGTGATATGATAGCCATGTTCAAATATATAAAAGGATGTCACATAGAGGAGGGAGAAAGGTTGTTTTCTGCTGCTCCAGAGAAGCGGACACGGAGCAATGGATCCAAACTACAAGAAAGAAGATTCCACCTAAACATTAGGAAGAACTTCCTGACAGTAAGAGCTGTTCGACAGTGGAATTTGCTGCCAAGGAGTGTGGTGGAGTCTCCTTCTTTGGAGGTCTTTAAGCAGAGGCTTGACAACCATATGTCAGGAGTGCTCTGATGGTGTTTCCTGCTTGGCAGGGGGTTGGACTCGATGGCCCTTGTGGTCTCTTCCAACTCTATTATTCTATGATTCTATGATTCTAGTCACATTTGTGAGCCTGAGGTGACTGTGAGGTCCAACTAAATTGATCAGCATCCCATCCTAGGATGTTTCCCAGAATCTCCTGCCTCACACAAGGGTTCTGTATGGGAAACCCAGCCGGACGGGTAAGGTATAAATAAATTGTTGTTGTTGTTGTTGTTGTTGTTGTTGTTGTTGTTGTTGTTGTTGTCCATATGGCAAGGACAGAAAAGGTGGTCAAGCTATGCCACACTAGTGATACCTTCTGGCCAAATAACTAGTGTGGTCCCCTGCTTACTGATTTTTCTACATGTATAGCAGTTCCTTGCAAGGGAAATGTGTGTACTGGTTGCACATATCTATGAAACTAATAAAGCATGCTAATTATCTTTACTGTTCACCACAGAAATAATCTGAAGTGTGTCCCTTTAAACCCAGTTAAAGTTATTACCATATTCTTTTAATTAACACTGCTCCATTTTTATCAGCGGGTCTTTAGATTAGCCCCTGCTTTGCCCACAGGATACTCGGTTAATGCAGCTTTTGTTTAGAGGTTGTGGTTTTAACAAGCTTTTCTCACTGTGATAATCGGGGCTTTCTAAACAAACAGTGCTAGTAGTTGCTACAACTGAGCACAGTTCAGCAAGGGCAGAATCTCTCACTTACCAAATTCACTGAATCAACACAAACTTACAAAAGACAAAACCATTTACTGATGTGCTACAGAGTTGTCTCTTGAAACCCCACCCCTGGGCCAGTTAACACCAGTGCTGTACCAAAACTCGTCCCCCACCCTCTCAAAGGTTTTTCTTGCTTGTGAAAGACGTTTCTTTTTTTCCTGCCTTGTTCCTTACAGTGATTTAGAATTTCTTTATAATTTCAGTGGGTGTGGAGTTGAGTTTTCCTTATCATTGCAAGGTGGCTGAGGACGTTATGTGTTTCATCTTACGGTTAAACACTCTTCTAGAGTCCTGAAACCTCCAGAGCTTGCCACACTTCCTGTTTGGATAAAGTCTCATGGGAGGAGTAGCTTCACCATCTCTTTCCCTGGGTTTTATTTAAAGTGTGGGAAGCCCAATAACCTGTGGTTGATGCACTCACTGATTTTGTTTTTATGGAAAGTTGGGGAGATATGCACTAGTTCCTACATGTGGGCCACATATGACCGTCATTAGCAAAGCCCTTCTACACAAAGAAGAGGGGTGACTGTGTGCATGTATGTGCAAACCGACTGTGTTACATTTTACTTTATTTATTTCAATAAATTTATATATTGCTTGACTGTAAAAACAAACGAACTGTCAAAGCACTTTACAAAACTGCTTTTTTAAATGTATTTTTTTAAAAAATTCTTGGTTTATAAATATATGAGCAGCCTCTCTCTTTTTTCTTTTCCAAGTAACATTTTTACAGATCAGTTTCATTTGTTGAGACATTAGTGTTATATTAGGAAGAAAAGGGGGAAAGAGGCGGAGGGGGCCATGGTGGGTGGGGTTGGGGCCGGGTGGCGATATTTCTATTTTACTTAATGTATGTGTGGGATTTTGTGTCAGCGTCGCTTGTGCAGGTTCTCTGCTATTCGCTTGTGTTCCTTTGGTGGTGAGAGAGGTTGGGGTTGACCTAGGGTGTGGTTGTTCGTTTGTGATTGGCTGTGGTGATCTTTGTTTTCATGTGTGAGTGACAAAACTGCTTTTTTATGTGAATGAGGTATGCGTATGTGTCAGAGCTGCCCAAGGTCCCAGCTCACAAAGGACCAACGCCGCTTCGTAGTTAAGTACAAAAGTCTTTATTGAAGTTCAGTTTCACTTCCACAGCCGCAGCGCGCAGCTCTACGTCTCAAACTCTAGACCGCTGAAGCTCCGTCTGAATCTCCTCCCCCCAGACACCAGTTTAAGAGTCTAGCCTTGCTCCACCTCTTCCTCTGCTCTTTCCTCCTCCGGTTCCGCCTGTCCGTCGGGGTCTCGCTCTTTCTAGACTCTTCTGACGCTGAGTCCCCTGAGTTTTCCCCCTCCCTCCGGCGGGCTTTAGGAGCTGGTTCCCAATCCGGGTCTCCTGCTGTCCCGCGCACCTGTACATTTGAACTTGGCGCGCGCGCCCAGCCAGCAACTTTCCTCCTGACCGTTTCACTGCTGCTGTCACTGCTTCCCCCTTCGGGGAGGCTAGCTGCAACTGACCTCCCCTCCGTTCCCCCACTCTCCGATGGAGGCGTGGTCAGCCCTGACTCATCTCCTCTCCCCGCTGGAGGAGACGCTGGTCCTGACACATGTGACTCTTCCCCCCCACTACGCTCTAGTGGGGAAACTGGTCCTGATCCCCCGCTGCTGCTTCGGGGTTCCCCGCTGGCTCCTTGTTTCTGGTGCGTCCCCCCTGGGACCCCCCTTGCCCTGACCATCGGCGCCCCCTTCTGGGAATCTTCTGATTCGCTGGAGAAGCTCATGGAATCTCTCAGGTCACTGTCATACTCCCCTACGCTGCCCTCGGATTCTTCCCCTTCGCTCTCCATTTCCTCCCTCCCCTGCGCTTCTGCTCCTGAGCCCCTGACAGTATGCAAAGGAGTCACACATGTTTACTGCAGCTACATGTACAAGAAGCCCAGTCCATTAAGCATGTAAACTGGACCTTCAGTAAAAAGGACTAAGCCTTTGGACGGAATGATGCAGGGTGCTTACAGAAGCACTGAGGTTGGCTTCCTCCCATATGCCATAGGCAGAGCCAGAGGGGGAAGGGGAGATGGTGATGGTGATGATGATGATTTAAATTTGTTAATCCATTTCTCTTGCCCTGGCAACTCAAAGCAACCAACGCTCACCTCCCACCAAATATTTCTGCCCCGTCCCCTGTTGCTGGACCCCTGTGGTGACTTGATGGAAACGAACTTTTTATATACAAATTATAAACAAATCACAATGTGGCAGGGCTGCATCAATGTCCTCTTTCGTTTTAAATGGTATCATATTTAATTTAGCTTGGCAATTTTATCTGCTTAGATGTTGTATAAGTCTGCGCTTTATACACAGATTGTAATGGCTGGTGGCTGATGTAAATATCTACCTATCTGGAAATTAAAATAAAGCGATCCTAAGTGTGCTTATCTGAAACACAACTCCATCAAAATCGCTACAGGAAAAATATGTTTAGAATGGAAGCACTAATCATTTTTAGAAATATATATAGGACAAAGACAATCACCTCAGAAATGTACCTTGCCCATTCTGCACCCCTTTCCATAACTTTTCTGTTGCAGCCACTGCCATGTGGGAAATGCTACTGAAATATATACTAATCAAAGATATCAGTCAAATCAAAAGTTTAAAAAGGAATGGAAATGTTTCAAAGATTATATGTTAAAGTATTGTTCTAAGAAAGATATGCTAATATACCTAGAATAAAAATGTAAAGTATATGTATGAACTGGAAAAGAAAAGAGATAAAAGAAGTACAAATAACGATACATTTGGAGAATGCGAGGATAAATGTAGAGATAGAGATTTAAAGAAGTCGAATTATGGTGAAGGGAAGCTGTGGGTGGGTGTGGGGAGTACTATACAATAAGTATGTTTGTTTTCAATGTTTTTGAACTGTGTTTTTTCAATTTCATTCTTTCAATTTCATTTTTTCTTTTCTGTGGATGTTTTGTTTTTTCTGTTAAATTAAAAAAGGTGATACGATCTATCTATCTATCTATCTATCTATCTACTAATCAGTTCATCAAACTCTGTTTCATCCAGTTTTCTCACTTGTTCTCTCCCCATGCTACAAGAAGACTTTCCATGTTTCTTGCTTTTGAAAGTGCATTATAGATGTTCATTCAATGAATATTCGTTCATTACCTTTCGTTTATCAAACAAAGAAACACAAATCAGTTTTTTTATTTGAAAGTTGATCTGGAGAAGGAAGAGGAAGTGGCCCCATGATGTCACAGAAAGTCAACCAATCAGTGTTGCACAAAGCTAAGTTAAGAATGTATTTCTCCTGAACTTAATCTTTGGAAAAGATTGTGCATCCACGCAAAACACAGTGAGATTCCACAGTAAGCTCACTGTTCAAATTATACCTGTCTGGATGCATCCTTAGATACTGTTCTTTAAAAAACAAAGGGCGCAAACCAGCTTCGTGTACAACAATGAGCTATGTGAAAATAATGTTTCAAAGAGAGATGGGTTGCATCCATAATGCTCTGTTGACAGTCTGTGAAGAAGCTCCCTGATCTCTGAATGTGTAAATTTGATTAGAGGCAAGAAATAAATAAATGTTTTCGAAAGCGTAAATCTGACTGGAACCGGTTCATGCGGGTTATGCTAAGAAATTAAAAAGAAAAAACTGCAGGCGGTTTGGATGGGTTAATTTTGAGTTCTACACAATCTATTTGTGCTGAGTTGGAAGAGTGTTGAGTTGGACAAGGTTTCATGGTCCACCAGGGCCTTATAGCTCTTCAACACCCACCACTTCTGCCTCATGTCAAAGAAAAGCAAATAGGTTTATTAAATAGCTGTCAGGCCGAATGAGGCTGTACAGAGACCAAACTGAGGAGAAATTGGATTAGAGGCAGAGTACATGCCACGCTAAACAAGAGCACAGATTTATGGTTTTTACTGAACATTCGTATAAGAAAGCTGGCAAAAAAGGGCTCGTTTCTTCTTGTCCTTCCTCAAAAATGATGACTCTGTTACATAGACAAAACCATCCCTCTGAAGAATGACTTGCACCTCCGTCCAAATAACATGTAAAACTCTGAAGGTGCATAGGCTTGGCTTCTGCTGAAAGGGATAGGATCCTAGAATATTTCAAGTCACATGGATCCAATTTCTTCAACCAAGCTGAACTTAGCCCCCAGCGGGTTGCCAGCTCAGCCAAAGTGACACAACCCAAGCAAAACAACACATTGTATGACATGAGATCAAGAGAGAAATGAAGCAGAAAGCGAACTGAGGTCACCAAACCAATATTATAATGCCGATCTGAGGTTTCAAAAAATTGTCACTTAATCTTGCTTTTCCTCTATGCAGTGAAATAATAGATCAACAAAAGGATTAAGTGTACCCTTGGGATAAATCTGGGCCTGGGATTTTCATTTTCCTTTTCCTGCACAACATAAAACAGAATGAGAGAGAGAACCTAGGAGATAATAATGTCAAAAAAGATACGTAGAAGCAATCAGCTAATACTGAATACGGTAATGGTAATTACAGAAGAAGTACTCAAGTTGGTCGGTCTGCTGAAGAGGAAAATGGAAGCCAAGCCAGTTTCAAGGACTGCCGACAATTTGTTAGGTAGAAGCAAGGGACTCAAAGTCAACATTTCTGCAAAACCAACTGATTTATTAGCACATGGGTGTATTTCAATGTGCCAGACTCACACACAACTGTCAAATTTCTTATTCTAGGTGAATACCATCCTACTGATGTAAATGGTTAGGTTCTGCTGGGAGTTGTGAAGGGATTCCTATCCCACCCTGGGAAAAGGGATTGACTGTTTTCTGACAACTGTAGCTCTGTGAGGGAAACAGGTATCCTAGCAACTCCCAGCACCCTTAACAAACTGCAGTTCCCAGAATTATTTGGGGGAAGCCATGACTGTTTACAGTGATATGAAAATGTTTAAATGGATAGTTCGAATGGGGCTTTATATTGCAAGACTGGAAGGACAAAAACCCACCACCTACTGCTCAGTGATCTGACAATCTCACTGCTCTTTGAAGTTTGAACGCATGTCTTATAATTGTTAATCTCATTTTGATACTGCCTTTATTAATTTATATAGTCATACCTCTTGTTATGTTTGCTTCAGATTAAATCTTTTCAGGTTGCATCCCGCGGCGACCCGGAAGTACCAGAAAGGGTTACTTCCAGGTTTCGCCACTCACGTATGCACAGATGCTCAAAATTATGTCTCACGCATGTGCAGAAGCGGCGAATCGCGACCCGCGCATGTGCAGACATGGGTTGCGTTCTGCTCGTGTTGCGAATGGGGCTCTGGAACGGCTCCCTTTCACAACCAGAGGTACCACTGTACATTTAAATTAGGATTGATGGGTTTTTATTGTTAATATTCTTACTGTCCCACCCTAAGAGCATCTGAGATCTGAGTGTGGCCTGGGATGCACAAGAATAGATCTGGTCCTTGTCTATGAACAAGTGGTAAAGCTCAGATAAGATCAAGACAGTCCACTCAAAGTGAGCAGCCACAGACCCTTGGCTTGCATGAACAGGGGTGTCCTTGACTGTCCTCAGGATTTCAGGATGGTCTCTACACAGAAGGAAAGGAGGAGGAAATTTTAAGGTAAAGACAGATGAAGGAAGTATTGGACTTAGAAGGCCACAATAACAGATTTGGATGGCATGCATATTTATGGTATGGGAAAGGAAAAGTACATAAAGGATTCTATAATCATATAATTAGGAAATCATTAATGAGGGTGTGGGAGAGATACAAAGACTTAATAGAACAAAAGACACCTTGGCGGCTCTCACCGATTGAAGCTTTGCTGCTCAAGCCACTTGGCAAGAAAGGGAAGAGGTTTACATATAGTGATTTGCTAAAAGAACAAGAAGGGAAATGGAAATTAAAAGAGTATGAGGAAATAAAAGATCATTTTCAGAGTTGGCTACACTATAGGCAATTACATGAGATCTATAAAGAAGATAACAAGAAAGGATTTAGTTATACTACTTCTAGATTTCAAAAGGAAGTCATAGAAGGGAAAATGAAATTGCTGAAGGGTGCATATAGTATTCTGTTAGAATGGGAAACAAAAGAGGTGACATCGCTCATGATCAAAGGGGCACAAGATATAGGGCATAATGTACAATTTGAAGACTGGGAAAAACTGTGGAAAATAGATTTAAAATTTACAGACTGCTCTCTTTTGAAAGAAAATTACATGAAACTGATGTACAGATGGTATATCACACCACTACAGATAACAAAAATGTATAAAACTGGGTCAAATATATGTTGGAAATGTAAAGAAAAGGAAGGGACCTTTTACCATATGTGGTGGGAATGCAGAGAAATTTAAAAAATGTGGGAAATGATATATAATGAATTGAAGAAAATGTTTAAAATGACATTTGTAAAAAAACCAGAAGCATTTTTGTTAGGGATTGTTGAAGAAGACCTGCCAAGAAAAATTAAGGATTTGTTTATGTATGCAAAGGCGGCGGCAAGAGTCTTGATAGCACAAGGATGGAAGAATGAGGAAATCCCAACAAAAGAACAGTGGCAAGAGAAATTAATGAACTATGCAAAACTGGTGAAACTGACATGTAAATTGTGAGATAAATACAACTGTGACTTTAAAGAAGAATGGGAACCTTTTACAGTCTACTTAAAAAGACAACAAAATGAATTGGACTCCTTGGCAGGTTTTGAATAAACATACACAAATTTATCGGGTTAATATGATGGATATATAATATAAGGATGTATACAATTTTATAATATGCAGAGAACAATACGAGTTGAGAAATCAGAGAGAGGAGCTGAAGGTAGTCTTGGGGGGGAGGGACGGAGAGTTTGTTGGGGAGGTGGGAATGGGAGAGGGGAAAAAACCAATGAAGATGATTTGTATTCTTGATTTGTTACGTTGAATTTGTTAATATTTTTTTTAAAAAAAATACAGATGAAGGAGCCCAATTTTGCAACTTGAATCTCTCTTGCTCAACATGGGGCTCAAACTCGCAACCCTGAGATTAAGAGTCTCATGTTCTACCAACTGAGCTATTGAGGCTTATCTAAAATGACACCTGGAATGCTCATGGCAGAGATTCGACTTGAACCAGGGACACTATCAAATCACTTCCAGCACACTCAATTCCCCCCTACCCCAGTTCCTCAGAGGGAAAATTCAAAATCTACAGGAGAAAGGAAAGGGGCCTTCAATTGCTTTGAGAAAATTTTCTTGGCCAGTGCTAATACACTGACTGTTTCTGTAGATATCGGGATATACATGGTCTGGGAAAGACATTTTAGATGCAAAGGTCTCCAAACTGAGTGCTGTAATTTGTGGGTTTTTTAAATAATTAGTTAGTACTAATAAATGACCCTCAATGAGACATGAAAGTGGTGGTAGTTGAATACAGATTCCACACATTCCAGGGACATTGTCTCTCTGGATCACAGCAAGGATCTTTATCAGAAGCTATTGTAGTGGAGTGGCTGGCTCAACAGAAATGCAGCCTGGGATTCTCTCTGAATTACCCAGTCCATTTTTAGATGTCACCTCCTAAATCCATTTATGGGCAGGAAACTCCTATAGCACATGCGCGGTCCAGCCCAGATGCAGCTCTTGGCACGCAAAGTTTCCTGCAATGGGCTTTTGTTTTGTTTTTTACACCATTTGCAGTGCTATTTCAAAAGCCAAATGAGGACAGGATTATTAGAGCTCTGAGGTTTCACATTGTTCGAGCAGCAAGCTTAATAAAACAATGAAATTATTTTAAAAAAAAAATCCCACAAGCAAAAAAAGGAAAGGCTTAATCAGATTCTGAGTTTTATCAGTTCAAGAAAGAAAAGTTTCTAGTCTTCATTCTTGCAGACCCAAGTATTAACCAACATCTTTTCCTGAATCATTCTTGTCTCACTTTCCTTCCTTGTCCACTGCAATCTAACTCCACAGAGGTGCATCTTGGCGCCTTCATTGTACAGCTTTCCTTTTTTTTTTTTTTATAAATATTTATTAAGTTTTCCAATTTTATGCAAACACAAAAAGAAAAAGAAAAAGAAAAATATTAAAAACAAATCAATTTCAATAACAATTTTTCAGTAACATGTTTCTTTGACTTCCTCATTCCTCCCCTTCTTGTTTTCTAGTTCAAATTGTTAATCCAGCAAATCCTAATCTCTTAACATTCCTTTTAACTAACACCTTATTTTCCAATCAACTTTTTAAATTTTATGACTTAAACAATTTTAATCCCAGTTATCTTTATCATAACAGCTAGAGACCACATAAGTTCAATCCAGCATCTTTTCAGAGTTCATTAATTTTGTAGTATTTCTGTAAATAGCCCTTGAATTTCTTCCAATCTTCTTCTGCCGACTCTTCTCCCTGGTCGCGGATTCTGCCGGTCATTTCTGCCAGTCCCATACAGTCAATCAACTTCATCTGCCATTCTTCCAGAGTGGGTAGATCTTGCGTCTTCCAGTGCTTTGCTATAAGTATTCTTGCTGCCGTTGTAGCATACATAAAAAAGGTTCTGTCCTTCTTTGGCACCAAATGGCCGACTATGCCCAAGAGAAAGGCCTCTGGTTTCTTCAACATTGTACAGCTTTCCATTGGCTTTTGACACCAGAGGTTTATGCTTTTGGGACGCACCTTGTGGATTGTTTGATATTGTTTTTAATGTTGTAATCCATCCTGGAACCTTACTGCGAAGGGTAGGCAATTAATAAATTAAAAATAATACCAAGACTTGCTGCCAAATTCCACTTCAGTTCAGGCTGTTTCGTCTCTGAGGTCACCACAGGCTAAGAAGAATCATCCCCACCTCTTCACTCTCTGCCAGACTAACTCTGACTAGTCTTGGTTCTCAGCATGTTCATTTTGCCATGTAAATTAGGCCAGCTATGCTCACACAGAAAAATATATACATACCCCTATGTCCGTGTGGGGTGTATGAGATATTAGGGGAGGAGTAGCACCTCTGGTGGGGACCACGTCATGCTCCTTCTGGGCTACTTTGTCCACCTTAGGCTCCCACCTGGCACTCAGCTCTCACCTGAGGCTGCTAGAAGCTGTCAGAATGTGACAGTGGCCACACCCTGGTAAATGGATTCGACTGGTCAGCTAAACCAGGTGAGGGTAGCTGATAGGTCTCCAACCCTTGGTGAGTTAAAGACTTCGCCTGCATGTGAATACAGGCTCTGGCAGATTGAGCAGACAAGACCAAAAGTGGGTCCAAAGGTCAAGAATGTGATGGCCTGGGACTCAGGCTCAGGCTCGGAACCAGAGGAGTCTCCGTCTGCACTGGATCCTCTGCCTCAGGCAGCATTGGAACCAAGTCAGGGGCCTGATTCTGAAGAGCCCCAGTCTGCACAGGTTCCCCTGCAACAAGCATCAGCTGGGCCGAGTCAGGGCCCTGAGCCTGCCCTGGCTCCAGATGTGGGGATTACCTCGTTGCCTTCAGCTGGGCCATCACTTACAGCTGCTCCACTACCAGTTGGGTCAGGGGAGGCTGAGGCGGCCTCTGGGTTTAGGAACCCACCAACATCTCCCGAGCTGCAGAGATTCAGGTCTGAGAGAAGGAGAGACCTGAGTACTCACAGGAGGAGTGCTCACCTTTGGGCGAGACAGGGAGGTGAGGCACCGGGGGATCAGGGCCAACCATTACCCTGACAGAGATAAAAGGCTGTCGGACCCCGCCCCAGGTGGCGGGAGCAACGTTGCTGTTTGCTAGAACCTGCCTGTGACCCTGTGCCTGACCTTGCCTGGTTTCCTGCCTTGATCCTGTCGGACTGACTTTTCGTGGAACCCTTGGATCTGGGACCGGACCTGGACCGCGTTGCTCAGGTTTACCCCTGGGCCCAGCACAAAGAAGGTGGTTTCTACATGTGCTGTAGATGGAAGTGAGGGGCAAAAGGGACTCGCTAACCTGGAAAGGTAGCTCATCTAGGAGAAGAAAACTCTGATCCTAAACTCCCACTCCCTTGCAAGATATATTCAGAAGAAGAAAGGGCTCAGGAGTAAACCCTATACAAATCTGAATGGAGTTCCTAATATGGTTGGATGGCACCTTGTACTTTGGGCAACTCCTACAGCCATGCTGGTGCCAAACATATTGTTCTGCTTTCCTTTGGACCACATCAGAAAAGCCAAGAGGGGGTCTTGTCACCTGAGCTGCCCAGGACCCCGAAACACATTGCCCAGGCTTGTACCCCAGGGAGGTCACTGCCCATGGCAGTGATGGTGAACCAGTGTTTCCAGAGACTGCTCTATTCTTCAGACACTAGTTCAGCAACCTGACCTTCTACAGGCAGTTAGCATCACTGAGCAATAACAGAAGGGTTTCACAGCTGTGGACTGCCCTCAGGTGGCATGTGGTCATCCCAGTGCAGAAAGGCAGGTTAAAGAATAAAGACCTCCTTAAGGGTCTCCTCAAGTGGCAGATTTGCTTTCTCAGAAGATGCACCACGTTTATATGAAAGGGTAAAGGTAAAGGGACCCCTGACCATTAGGTCCAGTCGTGGCCGACTCTGGGGTTGTGGCGCTCATCTCGCTTTATTGGCCGAGGGAGCCGGCGTACAGCTTCTGGGTCATGTGGCCAGCATGACTAAGCTGCTTCTGGCGAACCAGAGCAGTGCACGGAAACACTGTTTACCTTCCCACCGGAGCAGTACCTATTTATCTACTTGCACTTTTGACGTGCTTTTGAACTGCTAGGTTGGCAGGAGCAGGCACCAAGCAATGGGAGCTCACCCCGTTGCGGGGATTCGAACCGCTGACCTTCTGATCGGCAAGCCCTAGGCTCTGTGGTTTAACCCACAGCGCCACCCGCGTCCCTTTTATATGAAAGGGTACAATCTAGCAAAGGTTAGTCAAGAGATATGGCAATAAAATGAGACTCGATCATGAAAGTCCCATTTATTTCAGTGAGATTTGGCTGAAATGTGCCCACAGTGTTATTCTCCCTATTGAGACATCAGTTCAGGTAAAATGCATGTGTGAGCAAGGTGGAGTTGGACTACACCTGAGGCTCTGCACCTGACCCCCGTGCTTTGAAGATCTGCACAGAGCCTGGATGTGCATAAATTATAGGCACATAAGCTCTCTCCACACAATCTCACACTTACAGAGCCTACGCGAAGGCTCTTTACAGACTTCTGGATGGACACATACCTGTCAAGGATGGAATCACTGTACATAATTCCCACCCCTCCTGTCCACACATTCATGTAACCTGAAATGGGATATTTTCTTTTCCTTTGAAGCATTGCTTTTACACCTCTCTCAATTAAAACTTGGTGGGGAAATCAAAGGCCAAATATAATTGCTTTGCGACTGCACAGGCAGCCAGTTGATACTCTTTGATCCATGTCATATAAACAAGATACCCATATAAACCTTTCAGACTGATGGAAGGGTGGATATTTCTTTTTCTTTTTGCTGTGCATGTTCCTCCTTAATACTGGGGAAAGTTTGACAATTCATCTTCCTGGGGACTTGCGGAACAAAGTGTATGGCCAGCAGGGAATTTAGAATTATTTAGATGCTGCAATTATTGTGACAATAAATAGTGTTTGGGATTTTTTTAATGCAGGTTATCCTTCTTTCCCTACTCCCTACTCCCTCCCCCGCCTCAAACCTATCATGCAGGCATCTCTCTTTTTTCTGATGGAAGTAATTTCATTATTTTAAAAGCACTTATGCAACCAGTGGAGACGACACAACAAATGGGGGGGGTGCATGTGGGTGCAAGTCTCCTCTTCAGTCAAATCAGATTCAGTCAGTTTCCTTCCACCTGCTTCATCCCCTATCCATTAGCAATATTAATAGTTTTATTTTATATTTTGAACCAGTCACAGGATGGTGATACTCATGACATGAGGATCTACAGTCACAGAATATTTCTACATTCAGGCCCTTTGCAGAATGAACTTCTGTGGCTGCAGTGAAGATATTATGCAAATCTGGTTCATAAGGCATGAAGTGACTGGATGAAGTCATTAGATCACCACAAACCAGGACAAATTCCCTGTGTAAACTTCATGCTGTGTCTGATCAGCAGCAAATCTAGCACTAAGGACAGAACTTGGGCATTCTAAGAATCGAAAATATTTCCCCCTCTAAAGTTTCTTGTTGACAGCGGCGCATTTATTAAACAAAGTGTTTCTTGGACAACCTTAGACTAGCCTTACTTTTTCTCTCCTGGAACCCGACTCTCCCCTACCTTTTTCACCAAAATCTTCTTCAAGACAGAATTTGAGCCAATTTTGCAGAATTTGGGTTGGTTTTCAAGGAGATCTGCTTGTTTCTACCAGTGCTTCTGCTTTTTCGCCTTGCATGAGTATAAAAGAAAACCATTATAAAATCATTTACACTTAATTTTATCCTGATTCTATTTTTAAGCTGTATTTTAATCAATTGTTTGACTGTGTTTTAATGTATTTGATATTTCATGTTAGCCGCCCTGAGCCCGGTCTTGGCCGGGGAGGATGGGGTATAAATAAAAATTTACTTACTTACTTACAGTTGGTATTTGACACCCAGTTCTTTCCAAAAGGTTAATTAAATTGTAGACTAGGATATATGAAAGATTATCTGTTCAAGGATCACCACCTGTTAGTCTGGAATTTAATTTAATCATTTATTTAATAATAAATAAACTGCCAACAACTGGGAATGGTTCTTTAAGATTTGGAGAATAAGCACTTACAGCTAAATTGACTGAATATGTTTGACTGCATGATGGCAAGCAATGCCTCAAGAATTTTTTTTGGGGGGGTGAGGACTTGGACTCCATTGGTATAAGAAATTGTGAGTGTGTGTACATACATTGTTATATATCTTTACACTAAGAAACAAGAAGAAAAGTTGAGCTATCAGAGAAATCCCAGTGTGGTTTAGTGTTTTGCATACCAGGCTAGGACCTGGGAAACCAAGCTTCAAATCACCACCCACCTAAGAAGGTCACAGGGTGACCTTGGGCTAATCACATAACCTTCTGCATAACCTGAAGGAGCGTCTCCACCCCCATCGTTCTACCCGGAAACTGAGGTCCAGCTCCGAGGGCCTTCTGGCGGTTCCCTCCCTGCAAGAAGCCAAGTTACAGGGAACCAGGCAGAGGGCCTTCTCGGTAGTGGCACCCGCCCTGTGGAACACCTTCCCACCAGATGTCAAAGAGATAAACAGCTACCTGACATTTAGAAGATATCCGAAGGCAGCCCTATTCAGGGAAGTTTTTAATGTGTGACATTTTAATGTATTTTTAATCTTTGTTGGAAGCTGCCCAGAGTGGCTGGGGAAACCCAGCCAGATGGGCGGGGTACAAATAAATTATTATTATTATTATTATTATTATTATTATTATTATTATTATTAACCTACCTCACAGGGTTGTCGTGAGGAGAAAATGAAGAGGGGGAGAACTGTGTACGGTTCCTTGGAGGAAAGCTAGGATATTAATGTAGTAAGCAATTAATGAAATATTATGTTAGTTATTTCCAACATTCTGCTCTTAAAAAAACCATTCGGGGCATGAAGCAATACTTTCCCCCTAATAGCAGCAAAACGTCTATCAATCCCCAATTAAGAAAATGGGGGATCTGTGGGGGGATGGGGGCGTGTTCTGGTTAACCGCAGAAAAAACTGGAAATAGTACGGGGAATTCTTTCCATAGGAGAAAGTGCACAAATCGTACGAAGTCTGTGATTGCCACCTAGGCTATAGCAGCCAGGACATAATCAGGTGGGCGGGTGGCTGAATCGCTCTGATCACTGATGAAAATGCAGCTGCTATCGATTCCCTGATTACACTGATTGCCCTTCTCAGGTCAAGATAGAGCCCCATCCCTTTGTTTGGCAAATACAGTATTCTGTTCACTACATCAATTACCCTGACCCTGGGGGCTCTGAAAGCCTCCCCACTCGCCCGTTTACAGTGACAGCTGTCATGCTAATGAATCCACGTTGACATTGTAATTAAACCATTATACAAAGTGGGGCCTTAGTGCTTGCCCGTACAGCTAACAAGTCCAGAAGGGCTGCAGCTTGAAAGGAGATGATGGGAGGCCGTTTTCAGAAAGTGCAAAACGCCTCCGTGAGAGGGAGGGAGGGAGGGGAAGTGCATGCAGCAGGATTCAGGTGACGACTAGTCCATGTTCTCCTGGGAAACCCCATGCGAAGCTTAACAAGGAGACTGAGTTTGAGGGAGGGAGAGACCCATGGCTCCCAAAGGTTCCTCCATCAGATTTTGAGTTGGTGAGGGCTTTGTTGTCCTCTGAAACAACCACCACACAGTGGAGAAGTGGATTTCTCCTCCGCCCCCCCAACCCAGATGTTCAGACTGTTGTGACATGGCAGGCCTACTACATGGATGGATTCTGGGTGCTGGGAGCTCCTGGGTAGAATGTGTCTTCCCCAACTGAAAACTCGCATGAGAAACAGCGAGATTTCCAGCTGAAGAGAAATAACGGGTAGCTGTCTACCGTTAGGAACAAAACACCGTTGCTTTTCATGCTGCGTGGATTTGAAAGGAACAGACAATACTTGGTTGATTCAGCCTTTCTCAACCTGTGGGTCCCCAGATGTTGTTGAACTACAACTCCCATCACCCCTAGCTAGCAAGGCCAGAGGTCAGGGATGATGGGAGTTGTAGTCCAACAACATCTGGGGACCCACAGGTTGAGAACCACTGGGCCATGGGTCTCTCCCTCCCTCAAACTCAGTCTCCTTGTTAAGCTTCGCATGGGGTTTCCCAGGAGAACAAGGACTAGTCGTCACCTGAATCCTGCTGCATGCACTTCCCCTCCCTCCCTCCCTCTCACGGAGGCGTTTTGCACTTTTGATTGCTTGATTTGATTGCAAAAATCCCTTGATTTGATTGCAAAAATTCTCTGTACTGTGTACAGAGAAGCAGTGTGGTTTCATGAATGGAGGCTGGATTTGGAAGCTATGAGTTCACTTGAGGCCATCAAGGCCTTGATAAAATCTCTGCATCTTACCTGAGTCACTGTTGTGCGAGTTAAACCAGATAACCCCATCAATATGACCCTGAGCCACGGGTGGGGGTGTCACCCAGGAGATGCCAGGGATCTGCCACTGATGCTCTGCCAGGGGCACTGACTTGGGCCCCACACAGTGGGTACCAAACTTTGTTGGAAAAAGTTGCAACCCAGTTCCAGGGACTGAGCACATGAATGGGAGGGTGGGAAAGACCATCCTCTACAGTCAGCTCTTCTTAAGTCAAATCATCATGCTGAAAAATTTGCACAACTGGCTTTTCAGAGCTTGTCCCAGGAGATAACATACACACCTGTCCTGAATAAGGTGAAGGCGCTCCCAGGCTAACTGGGAAAGTGTTGAACCTCTCTTTGCTCTTAGATGAATGGTGATTGCATCAGAGCAGTGGCTGAATGATTGCCTTCTTTTCCACAGTCTCATTCTTTCAGTCCCTACAGAGCAGGTGTGCGGAATTCTGTCCTCCTTTTGTCAGAAAGGAAAGTGACAATCTGATGAGGTTAGGTTGCCATGTGTTGAAGGCGCCTTTCTAGATTTGGCTGGGTGAGAACAAATAGTGATGAGCATGTTTTGCATAACTTTCAAACAATGACAGCGAGAGATTTCTGTATGCACACACAGGGTTCTAAACAGATAGTGATAGATGTGTGTTCATCGGCCACAAACAACAATGTTGGTCAAATCTTTGTGTGTTTTTTGTACACAAAAATAATGTTTATGTATAAGCCTCACTACGCCTCAGGCAGCAATATCATACATCTATTAGATACTATAATTTGGGATAATTTCTCCTCCCAACTGCTAGACTAATTCAGATTTTTGAAATTCTCTGAACACTAACACATGGGAAAGTTCCAGTTAGGCAAACAGGACTGTGCCCACTTAAATTAGATGCAAACTCAGGATACGCGCAGACAATTAGTACCTAGGTGAGGAAACACAGATCCAGTCAGAGAGTAGAGGTTTACCAATGGCTCAACATGATTTCACTAAAATCTCAATTAATTTTCCAGCTGGGCTAAATGTTTAGGTGCAAGTTCATTAAAAGAATTACTACATCCACACATCTTTCTTTTTGCAGTTATGTGTTATTGATCACCCCAAAAGAACAGGAAGTACTTGTGTGATTTTGATATTTGGGTCCATCATCAGAGAGGGGAAAAGGCTTTCATCAGGATTTTAAACGTATTCACCTGGAAACAAGAGTCGTCAGTTTCCACGAGGCACCCTCATGTGTTTTAGATATAAATAGAAACGAAGGGTTCCGTTCTAACAGACATTTGGTTCGGGCCGATAACCTGATGCTATGTTTTTATTCACCCTAATTTGACATCTCTTTTCCCAATCTCTTTATCAATAATAATGAAAAGAAAGAAAGAGGGGCCCAGACAGTGGCTTTTTAGTGCTCCCGTCTCTGCTACAGATGGGTCTCCTGGATCCCCTGTGTAATCCCTGCTGGCTGAAATTTTACAAGATCCCCACAGCTCTTCAATTACCTTCCTTGGCCTGTCAGGACTCCAGCATCTCAAATTCAGTTAGGTGGTGTTTGGAGCCCCGCCAAAGGCCAGGCTATGCTCCTAATGACAGCCAGCTGAGGGGACACTGAGAGGGGCGAGATTCAATTTGCCAGCCCTCTAATCGGATTAGGGGAGCAGGGTTTTTATTTTCTCCAAAGTTGGCAGTAGCCGGGATGAATGATGGCCAAAGGATGAGCTGTCAATGTCAACAAAGGCTTAGAAACAAAATAATAATAATACTAATAATAGGAGGGCATTTTCAAAAAAACAAATATTTTTTTAAAATAGTGGGGGGAAGAATCTTGTCCGACTCCACAGCATCAAACGTGGACAGCTGAGTCAATTGTTTTGGTGACAACATTCTGTTTGCACTCTCTGCCTGCTGTACAAATCGCCTCCGATTTGTAGGCAGGGAACGTTAACCACAAGAAATTCCCCAGTGGTTATCTAAAAAAAAGGGGGGGTGATTGCGGCTTTGTGTTCTTATTTAATAAAATGAACCCCCGACAGCAAATACTCTGGATTTTTGTCATGGTGAAAAACAACAACACTGGTTTCTCCTCTGTAGTATCAAAATATTGCAAGATAATTTCTTTGTTTTGCCAAAATGTACCATCATCTTTCTGAACCTTGTGACATAGCCAAAATTAGTGCGCTCTGGAGTGGCCAGACATAAGGCCTCTCTGAGATCAGTTTTGTATCACCTTCCCTTTTTCTCTTTTCTAAGACATTTTGTTGTTGTTGTTTAGTTGTGTCTGACTCTTTGTGACCCCATGGACCAGAGCATGCCAGGCACTCCTGTCTTCTACTGCCTCCCGCAGTTTGGTCAAACTCATGCTGGTAGCTTGGAGAACACTATCCAACCATCTCATCCTCTGTCGTCCCCTTCTCCTCGTCCCCTTCTCCATCTTTCCCAGCATCAGGGTCTTTTCCAGGGAGTCTTCTCTTCTCATGAGGTGGCCAAAGTATTGGAGCCTCAGCTTCAGGATCTGTCCTTCCAGTGAGCACTCAGGGCTGATTTCCTTAAGAATGGATACATTTCATCTTCTTGCAGTCCATGGGACTCTCAAGAGTCTCCTCCAGCACCATAATTCAAAAGCATCAATTCTTAAGCCATCAGCCTTCTTTATGGTCCAGGTCTCACTTCCATACATCACTACTGGGAAAACCATGGCTTTAACTATATGGACCTTTGTTGGCAAGGTGATGTCTCTGCTTTGTAAGATGCTGTCTAGGTTTGTCATCGCCTTTCTCCCAAGAAGCAGGCGTCTTTTAATTTCGTGACTGCTGTCACCATCTGCAGTGATCTTTCTAAGACATATTTAGTATTAAATAATGTCCCCATAAAATCCCTGAATGAAAGCTTTCCTGTTGTCTGGCTGACATCCCCCCGCAACCTGCCATTTTTGCAGAAGAACGCCACAAGGACCGTAGGTGGAAAGGCCACGCTTGGATGACCCTACTATCGAGCAACAAACCTGTTTTCATCATAACTGCTCATTATTTTACTGGTAGCAACAGCTGGCTACTTTTTGTGCAACGTGAGCAAGAGGCCACTTGCCACTGGATAAAACCACATGAGAATGCATTAAATACCGCTGCAATCTAATGAGCTGGAGAGGAATGTATTGTATATCTATGAAGGATAGTCTGGATATATCCTGGCTGGGTGAGAAAAGCAGAATTAGTTTGAACTCTGAATCACTTGAAAACCAGTAAATGTCCCAATCCTGAATCTCTGTAGAAGAAATTCCCACTGAAGCTGACAGAAGTTCTGCTGCCCAAGGAACAGTTTGCAGAGCAGCCTATAAGGCTTGTGGCACATGCTCATAAAATTAAGTGCTATTAAAACCCAGCTTCTTGATTTCTTGCCAAGTAAACATATTCTGAATCAGGTGTCAATTTTTTGCCAGATTATATGCACATGTGAATGTCAGGAATGAAGAACAATAAACCGCCTGGCAAAGGGTCTGCAAAAGATTTGTGAGGAATATCTTCGCGTTTGTTTTCATTTAAAAAAAATAATAAATTCGAAAAATATCCTAAGCAAGAACGGTTTATTTATGAAAGCAAAAGACATGAGCTCTGCTGACAGCTAGCACTACTGCAGCCCAGTTCAGATGCTTAACTGGTTTTTTGTGGTTTTTTTAGATAGGTGTGGGTGGGCATGTGAAGCTGAGGTTCATACATGCAAACTGTGCGATCTTCCTTCTTCCGAATCGTAAAATCTGGGCAACTGTGCACTGTCACAATGGGGAATCCATATCGTGTCTTACATCAGGGGTGGAAAACGTTATCTCCTCCATCACAGGGATGGGATTTTTGGCCCCTGAACCACACCTTTTGTTATGTACTAAGCTTGGATCCTAGAACAAAAGGCAAGTAGGATCCTAGAATGCAACAACTGATTGGCCTGCAGGAAAAGACCAGTCAGGCTCCAAGAGGAAGTTAATCAGCCTATTAGGCTGGTAGGATCCTAGAAAGCAACAACTGATTGGCCTGCAGGAAAAGACCAATCAGGCTCCAAGAGGGAAACAGAATCAGCCAATCAGACGGGACTGATTGTGTAAATAATGTATATAAAAGCCTGAGGTTTGGGGGGCAATTCAATCACTGTTTTACAAGTTGCAATAAGGAGCATGAAATCACTACAGAAATCTGAGTATATTTCACCTTTATTGTTCTGTGCTGCATTCTTGTGCCCAGTTACAGAAACAAAATCCAGCTAAAGTCAAAGGAATTGGATCAGCCACTCTGCAGGTAGAATTACAGATCATATTATCCAAACCAATCCACCAACTTTAGCAGGGAGATACCTTCTCCAGTTCCTTTATCACTGATTTTATTGTCGCTATGGCAAGTGGTTCCCTGCCCCCACCCTTCACACTGGCCTTTAGAGAAACAATTACTCTTAGCAAGCACAGTGCAGAATGAACTAAGCAACTGAAGTGCTCTAAGAATATCACCCTTACCTAAAACCCTGAAGGTTTTATAGAACATCCTATTGCCTTTCTCCCACTTTGTGGTACTTTGGGGTTAAAACATTGAACGGAGCATGTGGTTGCAGGATTGTACCACATCAGACACACAGATGGAGGATAAAAATGTTCCCAGATTATGCTAGCAGCAACAAAAACCAATGGCAGGGACATAGTGGGCCTTTAGAAGCTTTATCCCTGGGGTATCAGTATGAGGAGTATGAGGAGATTTTAATTTTGGGGTGCTTTTAAACATGTCAGATTCCACATGTGTATGAAGTGTTACAGTCCCATGAAGGTTGTACCTTGTTTACAGCTGGCAGACACAGAAAAAAGGGAGGTCGTCAAAGGGAGGAAGTCTCACTGCGGGTCACTGGAAGCTTTAACCATGAATTCTGTTAAGTTGTGGGTGAACATATCAGATGACACAGCGATTCTTCAAACAGCTCTTGTTTATTCACAGGCCCAGAACAGAACTGGGCTGAAGGGTTCAGCCAGCCTGCTTGTATAGAGCTCCACTACAAAACAACAGTAACCACTTTCTGTAACTATCCAATCACTGAACGTCACTTTCAATTCCTTATTTGCATATGTGGACCTGAGTGAAAACTACAGTATCCCTTTCTTTTCAATGGTCAAAAACCACAATTTGATAGATATTTGGAGACTTAGACACCCATTGGACAAACAGTTCACTTACTTTTCTGAACCTAATCAGTCAATGTCAAGAATAGATCAAATATGGGTCTCAAATGAATTGACTCCAAGAATCCTACAAATTGAGATTCAACCAAGAACAATCTCGGACCACAATTCAATAAAAATGGAACTGAAAGGATTTGAAGAAAGAACTTTCAGATGGAGAATTAATGATTGTCTTTTAGATGATCCAAAAATTATAGAAAAAGCACGAAAGAAGTTAATTGAGTATTTTGAGGAGAACAGCAACAAAGGTATGAAGATGAGTGTAGTATGGGACGCAAGCAAGGCAGTGTTGAGAGGTTTTTTCATTCAGCAGAATTCATTGAAGAATAAATATAGAGGAAAAGGGAGAAAAGAGATTTTAAAGCAGATAATGGACAATGAACAAAAACTTATTAAAAAACCAAACAACTCAAAAATAAAACAAGAGATTAAGACTTTGCAAACACAATTTTCAATGATTATAAATAAAGAAATAGAGCTGAACATCAAAAGACTAAGACAAAAAAAATTTGAATTTGCGAACAAATCTGGCAAATGGCTTGCGTGGCAAATTAAAAAGAGAAAGGAGCAAAATACGATCAACAAAATCATTGTAAATGGAGAAGAGATTGACAACCCGAAGGGAATCAGAAAAGGATTCCTGGACTTTTATAGGCACTTATATAGAAACAGAGAAAGAAACAACATGAGGAAAATAGAACGATATTTGAAAGAAAAAAAGGTGCAAAAGATCCCGACAGAAAAGAAAGACCAATTGAATGCCCCAATAGGAAATGAGGAGATAAAAGAAGTTATAAAGGAACTGAAAAGAGGGAAAGCCCCAGGACCAGATGGATTCACAGCAGGATACTATAAAGAAATGAGAGAAGTTATAATGCAACCATTGAAAGAAGCTGACTGATTATGCAGAATTGGACAGACTAACCGGAAAAATTAGATATCTCCGAGACCAAAAGTTCATCAAGGACTGGGGGAAATTTGTGGAATATCTGAAAAGAATATGTGATGTGCAAACAACACTGGCGGGATTTCAAGAAGCACTGTGAAAGTCGAGATATATTGTTAAAAAGAAATAGGAGTGGGAGGGAAGTTTAATGGCAATATAAACAGAGGAATGCGTAAATTGAGAGATAAATATGGATGATTGTCAGAGAAGCCGAAGGAAGTCTAAAAAGAACTAAAATTGTGAAAATTTGGCAGAATTGTATATTTGTATTGGAAAATAATAAAAATTATTTATATAAAAAAAAGAAAACTACAGTATCCCCCTGCTGGCCGAGGGTGAGAACTTCAGTACATAACAAATTCCATGGCCTCCCTATCTTCTGCAGGCTCTAAGGAACTCAGACTAGCACATCTCTAATTTTTCTTCACAGGCCTGTGAGGTTGGCTAAAGCAGAGAGAGATAGAGAGACAGAGAGACAGAGACACACACACACAGAGAGAGAGAGAGAGAGAGAGAGAGAGAGAGAGAGAGGTGAGGGTGGAGCTAAATTGTGAAGATTTGAACCTGGTTTTTCTGGTTCTGGTCCCTAATCTACCCTGTGCATGTTCTCAATAGAAACATGTGCACTTTCCCCCTGAAATGACACCAAGGTGTTAAGGAATCAACTAATGTTGCAGAATCACACAATTATCACATATAAACTTATCTGCTTCACGGGGCCTGCTTGGTGGACACGCTGAACAAGAACTTCTCAGTGGTGGCCCCTCATCTGTAGAATTCAATTCCACTTGAGCACAGGCAAGCATCATCGTCTGTTAGGTTTAAATGGGCTCTCAAAACTAGACTTTCTGCTTAACCTTTTAATGATGGATGTACATTGGACTGTAAAAATTGCATTGTGATTTTTTTGTTTGTTTACAGTATGCTCAGTTTTCTGCCTTGTTGCTTGTGGCTCTGTGCTGCCTTTTAATATTTTGCATTTTTGGATGTTTTAAAACTTTTCCGTCACTTTTATATCGTTTGATGGTTGGTTAATTTTATATTTATATGCCATTTTTGTGAGGATTTCTCTCCTGAAAAGCAGCTTGTACATTTATTAATTAAATAAAATAACAATCTGGGGCAATTAAAATGTTAAAAGTCAAATAAACCTTGTGGGTGGAGGAGTGTTAACATATATAAAATTGTACATATGGTTGATTTGAATATGTTATTATTGGTTATGTATACCCAATGTATCAGCCGCCTAGGGGGTTTCACTGTTTGTGTTTTGCTTGTTGGTAAAAAATAAAATTTTAATCGCCAAAAAATAATAATATTTTTTAAAAAATTAAATAAAACGACAGGCCTACAGTTTTCTAAACGGCTGTCCCTGTTTTATTGTGACAATTGCCCTGACATCTTAGTTTCTTCCATGAGAGTCATCGGTAACCACCCACACCTCTCTTGCCTCCATTCAGTTTCTGAAAACACTTACGATTCCTGGCTCTCTAGAAACATAGTCCTTGCCTCCATTTCAGGACTGTCCTTGGGAAGCTTTCTGTCTACGATGTCTATTAAAGGCCCCTGGTCTCTTACCACAACGTCGAGAGAGGAACCCTGGCTTTTTTCACTTGCGCCACATTATCACAGAAAGGTGGATTAGAAGTTATCTCGGCTCTGCTTTCTTTCAGGGCTCCTTGGCAACACAACCAGCAAGATATAAATATATGCTCAATTGGAAAAAAAGAAAAAGAAAGGGAAGGAAAGAGAGGGTATATACGCCAGCAAGGAGGCAGAAGTACCATGGGGGCATGGAAGAATATGCTGGAGGGATATTGCAGAAAGGTCAGTGTAGCATCACTGTAGGAATTCCGGTTTTCAAGGTTCTCGAGGCTCATGGACCATCTCCAACAGCAAAGGTGCCCCTTGGTTATAAGGCTGTGTGGTCTAGAGATCCAATTTGAAGAAACAGATTCATCTTTCTTTCTTTCTTAAATAATTATTTATTTATTCTTAATAAATGATACAAAAAATGAAAATGAAATAAACTAACATATACTGATACAAAAAGAAAAAATACATATACCCCTATACTACAAACACAAAGCCCTACATACACCCCTGACTTCCCTCCACCACTACTCAACTGCCTTTGGTGAAAATTTGAATATTGTCATTGCATTCTTTGGATAATGCATCTCTTATAATCCTTTACATACTTAACCATGCATATCAACATATTCTTTTTAGAGCAGTGTTTTTCCATATATTCCTCAAAACACTGCCATTCTAATCTTAATTTTTGATTTGTCTGATGCTAATTCTATAAATTCTCTTAATTTGCATACCCAGTCATCTTTTGTGGGAATCGTCTCCCCTTTCCATTTACAGTGGTACCTCGGGTTACATACGCTTCAGGTTACATACACTTCAGGTTACAGACTCCGCTAACCCAGAAATATTACCTCGGGTTAAGAACTTTGCTTCAGGATGAGAACAGAAATCATGCTCCAGTGGCGCGGCAGCAGCAGGAGGCCCCATTAGCTAAAGTGGTGCTTCAGGTTAAGTACTGTTTCAGGTTAAGAACAGACCTCCGGAACGAATTAAGTACTTAACCCGAGGTACCACTGTACTAGTGAGGGCTATTCTGGCAGCTGCCGTGGTGTATAGAAAAATTGTTTTCTTTTCCTGTGGGTTGTCCTTCATGTTTCTTATTTGAAACAAGCATAAAAATTTAGCTGGTTGGCTTGGTCAGATAACTTAGAAGGAAAACGCATAAAGGGCAAGACCCAAAAGGAATATCTTTTGATGAAATCAATGGGAGCCACACAAGAAATGTGGTTGGTGGTTGCAGTGCTTTGTTTGAGAAGAAGATGCCCATCGTGCCCAGTTCCATATAGCTGGGGCTGGCATCCGAGCAACTGATAAGCCAGCCCTTTCTATTTCAGCAACTGCTGCAGAGAACAGCAATTGCAGACCTTGGAATACTCCAAGCAGGAAGAGTCATGTAGTGGTGATAGGTGACTCCCTATTGTTAAAGCCCTAGATATTGTGCAGATTGCACTAAGAATGCCTATCATGAGGTATTTTATATCTGTGCAATGGTAGATTTGGTATATTGCAGCTTCTATGCTGTGCAGCCAAGGGAATTTTTGCCAGGACAAGAAAAACCATGCCGGCTGAAATTCTCCCTTCTATGCAATTATTAAAGGTAGCGGCAGTCCTCTTTATCTTTGGGTCACCCTGCATCTGAGCCAGTGTCTGAAGTCCAATAGGCACGTTTAAAGCTAACTGAAAGCATTGGGCTCTAGTACAGCTGACTCACCTTGCCAACAAAGGTCCGTATAGTTAAAGCTATGGTTTTCCCAGTAGGGATGTATGGAAGTGAGAGCTGGACCATAAAGAAGGCTGATGGCCAAAGAATGGATGCTTTTGAATTATGGTGCTGGAGGAGACTCTTGAGAGTCCCATGGACTGCAAGGCGATCAAACCTATCCATTCTTAAGGAAATCAGCCCTGAGTGCTCACTGGAAGGACAGATCCTGAAGCTGAGGCTCCAATACTTTGGCCACCTCATGAGAAGAGAAGACTCCCTGGAAAAGACCCTGATGTTGGGAAAGATGGAGGGCACAAGGAGAAGGGGACGACAGAAGACAAGGTGGTTGGACAGTGTTCTCGAAGCTACAAACATGAGTTTGACCAAACTGCGGGAGGCAGTGGAAGACAGGAGTGCCTGGCGTGCTCTGGTCCATGGGGTCATGAAGAGTCGGACACGACTAAATGACTAAACAACAACGACAACAGCTGACCCCATGCTGGATTGTAGCCAGAGTGTCTTGACTTCTTCCTTGAAATTTGTCCTGTAGCCCAGTGATACATTTCATTTCATCATACTATATAGTTCCTGATTTCAGAGTACTCAGGCCCCAAACCACCTCAGTGTCCCACGTTTGTGACACTTGTGGCAAACTAGTGGCCCTACTAGTAGCGCCAGAATATTGCCTCTCTCCCATTTCCACAGCTTGTCACTGAAGGTGCTGTGAAGGCCATATGTATGTGTGTGTGTATGTGTGAGAGAGAGAGAGACAGACAGACAGACAGACAGACAGACAGACACAGAAAGAAACGGAGAGATTCTCAGCTCTGGTTCCATATATTTGCCATGGGGAGGGGAACAAAAATAAATAAATAAAAACGAACCCATTACTCTAAGTATTGGCAGTCTGGGTCAGGCAAACAGCAATATATAAACACAGAGTTTCTCAAAGGGGCTTTTGGAAGAAAGCTCTTTGGTAATGAATTTTTTTACTTAAGAAAAGCTCCTAAATCAATTTTGGTCTCTGCGGCATTTTCTCCACTCAGCAGTTCCATCCTGCTGTCTCCCTTCCTTACTGGCTCAGTGGCATACAGGGGCTGGATACCACCGTCCACTGAGCTGGGAGTGGAGACAGAGCAGCATTCTGGCTGCTAAGTCTTAGGCGCTCCTTACTCTCCTTCTGAGATTTCACAATTCCTCCCCCCGCTTCGCTCTTGGACTGAGGACAGAGCAGGAAAAGGGGCTGCAGATGAAGGCAAGGACTTAGCTTCCTGGATGACAAACACACACCGTTTCCCCTCAGCCGAATTTGTCTTTCTGGCGCTGCAACAGCTGAGCTCCGGTATCAGTTTAACATACCAGGGACTTAAAGGGGCTTTAGAGAGTTGCTCTGTTTTTGAGGGATAAAAAATGGGCCTTCAGCAGGAATGAACACATCACTTGTGTTCTGGCGGTTGAAGTCCTATTGGGCCAGATCTCTCTTCCTGCCTTCACATTTGTCTAATTACACTGATTGCGGAGAACTAATGGCAGCAGGGTGAGGCCTCATGACGCCACTTGTGTCAACTGTCTCTTGAAAATGGCTGAAGCTGGTGCAGAATGCAGCAGGGCAGCCTACGGAATAAAACAATATATGCAGAAGCCATATATATGTTGTGTTTTAAATAACTGCACTGGCTGCTGCTGCTGGCCCAATTTCAAGCTCTCAACTTCTCATTTGAGACCTGCCTACTCCAGATTCATTTCTGTACCAGTTCAAAATCTGGTTGTTCGCCCAGACATCTCTGTGTTGTTAAGTTTGTTCCCTAACACCGTGCTGAATCTCGTGGCTTATTAGTGCTGATTATCTATAGTTTTTAGGCGTGTTTTATATAATATAATCATTTTATATAATGAATTATTGCTTTAGATGGATTATGTACCTTGAGACCAAGTGAGTTATAATATTTTAGCAAATCAATTGTTCCCCTGTCCATGTGTGCTTGACAACTTTTCTATACAGTGGTACCTCGGGTTACAGATGCTTCAGGTTACAGACGCTTCAGGTTACAGACTCCGCTAACCCAGAAATAGCACCTTGGGTTAAGAACTTTGCTTCAGGATGAGAACAGAAATCGTGCTCCGGCAGCGCGGCAGCAGCGGGAGGCCCCATTAGCTAAAGTGGTGCTTCAGGTTAAGAACAGTTTCAGGTTAAGAACAGACCTCCGGAACGAATTAAGTACTTAACCCAAGGTACCACTGTATTGTGTTTGCACTGTGCTACAGGTGCCTCCATCAAAATACATGGACCTCTGAGGGACCAAATAAATGCAGATGGTGGGGCTAGCCTTGGCCCATGGATCAGCAGTTTGCCACCCTTGTGCTATGGCACCACTGAATTCATTAAAACATAGGCAGAAGATGCTGGAGGTAGCATAGGTACCAACTCCCTGGGGCCCTGAGTGGCTGAGCACCCACAAAACTCCCCATGAAAGAGCTGGGCACCCACAAATTTCGGGGCCAGGGCCATGCGCACTGCATAGCACCCAAGGTCGCAGAGCCAAGTTGGCACTCCTGTGAGGTAGGGCTGCCACTTGGCTAGAATACTACCAGATCTGCCAGTATGTCATCTTCTAGGTCAGTGATGGTGAACCTTTTAGAGACCGAGTGCCCAAACTGCAACCCCAAACCCACTTATTTATTGTTATGTACTGAAGTTCCCACCCTGGGCCAGCAGGGGGAAACTGTAGATAGTCTTCACTTAGGTCCACATATGCAAATATGGGATTGACAGTGACGTTGAAAGAAAAAAAAGTGTGGGTTGCAACTACAGATGAGGAAGAAATTCAATTTTGCTTGCATTTTAATGAGGAAATACCTAATTTGAACTTCTCAAACCAATATGTCAACAGAAACACTGCTATCTTCAAAATTCACACTCCTCCAGATTTTGTGATGGATTTCTACAACCAACCAATGTGTTACAAAAATGCATATATTAGGCAAAGGTGTGCATAAAAATCACATCTTCACAAAATAACCCATGCAAAAATGCATTATAGTAAGGGAAATGGCTTGCAAGAATGTGTATATTAGTCAAAACTGCATATAAATAGGTTTATTAGGAGAAATTCACACTAAAAAGTTGAGATTTTTTTCCAGGAGGATTTGAAAAGCAAAAGCAAAAGCAAATCACAGGTTGCTGCAGAAATGTTGGGAGCTGAAATCAGAACTGGAAAATGAGAAATAGAGATAAACATAAATTGATCCCCTGACACTCACCCCATTTCTAGGGGTTTGCTTGCTTTCCTTCCACTTGCTCTCAGCACATTGCCACTGTTGTGGGACTCTTTTAAGAGACAGGCTCCCTCTCCTCTATGTCATGCTGAAATTCTATTCCGATCTGTACTGCCTACATATACCTAGGTAAAGGGACCCCTGACAGTTAAGTCCAGTTGCGCACAACTCAGGGATTGCAGTGCTCATCTCACTTTACAGGTCGAGGGAGCCGGCATTTGTCCACAGACAGTTTTTCTGGGTCATGTGGCCAGCATGACTAAGCCGCTTCTGGCGAACCAGAGCAGCGCACGGAAACGCCGTTTACCTTCCCGCCGGAGCGGTACCTATTTATCTACTTGCACTTTGACGTGCTTTCGAACTGTTAGGTTGGCAGGAGCAGGGACCGAGCAACGGGAGCTCACCCCGTCGCGGGGATTCGAACCGCCGACCTTCTGATCGGCAAGTCCTAGGCTCTAGGTTTAACCCACAGCGCCACCAGCGTCCCATCTACATATACCTATAGCAGCATTAAACATCAACACTTTTCTGATGTCAACTACTGATGTGATGGTCTTGCATTTTCAGTTCCAGAGGTGGAAAACAAGGCTTGAAAGGTGGAGCCAACTTGCAAATAGGCCCAGAAAGATTTGGTACCTCTTAGAAGCCATGGACTAGGTGGACTGGATCGTACTCTCTGTCACCATTCAATTTTATTCAGGAAAATAAAAGGGCCTAATGGCCCTTTTAAGATTGCTTGGTAACAAATCAACACCGTCAAGTGCAAAATCACTGAACTTCCACCCATCTGGGTCAGACGTTACCTAATTGATAAAGGAGCCGCTGTGGACCTTTCCAGTGAGATTTCCAGTATGCACAACACACAATTGGGTTCTGTTCCCTTTCTCTATGACATCATTCTGGCAGATCCCGCCTATGCGCAATGCTGGCTACAAACTTCCTTTCTATCTGCGATAAAGCAGCGAAAGAAAAAGAAAGTTCTCATTAACAAAGGCGGAACTTTCTTCAGTTTTTCTTGACTTGGTGCATTTAGCTGCTGGTTCCTCTCCTGACCAAAAGCTGTTCCTCTCTGCCGCCACAGCCAGACGTTGCCTCCAGAGCTTAGACATGTGGCACCAGAGTTTCAAGCTCACGAGGGAGCCATTCACGCACTGAACCATCATGCTGAATTTCCACACTTCCTTGCTCCCTTTTCCAAGGGCAGCTACAAACCTGCCCTTTATCCCACAGTGCTTCTCAAAAAGGGTCCCCATCCCAAATCTAGATCCTCATTCATTTGTATGGAGCTATCTTCTAAACGCCTCTTGCCTTTGTCCATGGAGTTTTCTTGACAGGCATACTAGAGTGGCTTGCCGGTTCCTGCTCCAGGTGGATCACATTTGGTCAAAACTCTTCACTATGACCTGTCCGTCTTGGGTGGTCCTGCACGGCATAGCTCATAGCTTCTCTGAGTTATTCAAGCCCCTTTGCCACGACAAGGCAGTGATCCATGAAGGAGTGCAAGAAGATCAAACCTATCCATTCTGAAGGAAATCAGCCCTGAGTGCTCACTGGAAGGACAGATTCTGAAGGTGAGGCTCCAATACTTTGGCCACCTCTTGAGAAGAGAAGACTCCCTGGAAAAGACCCTGATGTTGGGAAAGATGTAGGGCACAAGGAGAAGGGGACAACAGAGGACAAGATGGTTGGACAGTGTTCTCGAAGCAACTAACATGAGTTTGACCAAGCTGCGGGAGGCAGTGGAAGACAGGAGTGCCTGGCGCGCTCTGGTCCATGGGGTCATGAAGAGTAGGACATGACTAAATGACTAAACAATAAGAAATCTTCTAAATATCTCCTGCCAACCTAGCAGTTCGAAAGCACATCAAAGTGCAAGTAGATTCCCGCTCCGGCTGAAAGGTAAACGGCATTTCCGTGTGCTGCTCTGGTTTCGTTAGAAGCGGCTTAGTCATGCTGGCCACATGACCTGGAAAAACTGTCTGCGGACAAACGCTGGCTCCCTCGGCCTGTAAAGTGAGATGAGCACTGCAACCTCAGAGTCGTTCGCGACTGGACTTAGCGGTCAGGGGTCCTTTACCTTATCTTCTCAACAGGTTGTGTATTAAGGTGTACCTTTGGTACTTTCAAAACTGGATTTACGTCAACCACTGCATGAGTAGCTTAGTTCTCTCCCCAACCCAATTCTTATAAAAACCTACATGCTAGTCTGATGCATGTTCAGTCCACATGGTGGTGTTCAGTGGAACTTACTCCCAAGAAAGCTTTTGATAAGGTGGGGTGGGCAAAACTGGAAAGGGCTTTCAATGGCTCCTAGCCGATGGCTGTTCTCTGCTGCCACAGTTGGAGGCAGAGGGGAGAGGGCTCTTGTGTTCGAATCCTGCTTACTGGTTCCCAAGGCATCTCTTCAGCCACAATGAGAACAGGATGCTGGACTAGATGGACCATTGGCTTGATCCAGCAGCACTCTTCTTATATTCTAAAGTATGTGGGGGATTCCTGTTGAAATGGCAGGGGCAGGTCTCCAGTATCCTTCATGGCTCCTTCTTCATCTCACGCAAAAGCAAAATAAATTATGCAAATGAAGATGAAATGCTTAAATCTTGCAAGCAAGATACAGAATTCAGCTTGCCATGTAGAGGATTACTCAACCCCAGAAACCTTATTTTTATTTCATTTCATTTGGAGAGTAGTGTGCACACAGACTTGCATACAAAAACATTCTTCCAAACGCAAATGTTTGGATTTACATGGAAGATAGAGCCAATTATTATGAGAAGAGCCTCTTGCATATGGATCACCAAGGCAGGAGCTTCAGAAAGAAAGCATCTGCCATCTCAAAGCTTGCAAAGACCCCTAAAATGGAAAGGGGGCTGTGTATGCTTGCACATTAAATCACTTGCAGCTTCTTTCCGCCATTGCAGCAACAGGAGGAGGAGGAGGAGGAGGAGGAAATGCAAACAAGATTTTATTTTCGTATCTTGCTCACTTGAAGGGAACATGGCTATAATTCCACAGAGAATAAACATACACACAGGCTAATCTTCCCACTCTGGAGGACAGTTTGTTGAAATTAGTGAAGGGATGCAGACATTGCAGAGACTGCCTGATAAGAGTTATAAGCATTTGGTTTGTTAGTATTAAAGAGAGTGAGCATAACTTCACTGTCTCCAATGACTTTTAAAACACAACATTCCCTCTTATAGCTATCTCAAATCCCTACCTACTATATTTATGCTGGCGGGGTGGGGTGGGGTGGCCAGGAAAAACTAGACCTCAGTGCATTATGCTTTGCCTGATGCATGCATTGTTACAACAAAAATACAAGTAGTAGACAATTGCTTTGAATACCACCACTCTGCAAAAAATAAAATGAACGAAACGTAAAATCAAGAAACGAAATTCTGCATCAGGCTAATACAAATTCGGCACTTTATAAAGTCAAATTCTGTTACTTCAATAAACTATGAACATCTGCAAATTTTTACTAGTTCTGCAAAAAAACGATTCTGCTACCAGGCAGAATTCCTATATGTAGGCTGTAGAAATTGTGATACAGGGAAAAGAGAAGAGGAAAGCAAGTCTTCAGCCACCAGTTATGCCTATGTCTCATCCAGAAAGTATAGCCAGAGACATTTTGGCAAATTTAAAAAATACACCCAGACAGAAATTTTACCCCTGAAAAAGAGGGTGTGTCCTGGAAAAAGAGGACACATGGCAACCCTAGCCCAACCAGGTGCCCGCAAGCGAGACCTGAGTGCACTAGCACTCTTCTGACTTGTGATTGCCCACAGAACCCCTTTGACACTGGAGTAATGGCTAGTTGCCATTGATAGCCTTGTCCTCTATGTAATCCTCCCCGAAAGCCATCAAAGTTGGAGAGACCATCGCTACATCTTGAAAAGTTCCAGCTGAGGAATAATTCCCCAACCCCATCTGAATTTGAACCACTGAACTTCTTTGTGCTTTAATGGACGGTGCCACAGGTCTTCCACGCCTATGGCCACCATCAGCTCTGGCCATGTGTTGTCTATAGCTTTCCTTCCATTTGGGAGTTTTCCAAGTGGCCATTCTGCCAGTGTGCCGGCTGTGTATCTCTGCCCTCCAGAATATCGAATTGCTCAGCTCAAATATGATCTGCTCACTGAAAAATCTCTGCTTCAAATATGACTTCACTGATGGATAATCCAAAAATCCCAGTCTCATTCCCCAAATCTGAGCAGGGTTTAATTAAATCCAACCTATCTTGCAGGACTGCTGTAATGATTACAGAAGTGGCGGTTTCTAAATATTGTTAGAGATGTCCTTAGCTTCAGTTAGTAATTATGGTGCTGGGAGGAAAAGGAGAAAAGAGGTTTAGTGATACATTCAAACAGAAACACCACATTGTGACTGCCATTCATGAGGAGATTTTGCATGTATTCACTTACCTTTTCTTGTGTAGGCTTGCATTAACACGCTGTGGCCTGATTCATCACCTTACTTTTCTATTTTACTGTTCAAGCTGATTTATCCCACATAAGCTCCTTTAGACGTGACGGGCAAATTGACATTAGGGGATCAAGTGAAAGTGCATGAGGATTACTCCGCCCTTCTAGTCAACAGACAACAGGCTGCAATTCTGCAAAGAAGCAAGTGAAGGTGGATAATTCAGACTCTCTTACAAAGTGCACCACATAGGAAAACCTAGCTTGCAAACTGCAAGGAAAGAGAAAGGAGAAGGAACCCACAGAAGAAACAAGTTTGCTTATCAATGAACTTTCTATTAAAAAAAAAAGAACTTCCAGGGGACAGCAATATTATTATTATTATTATTATTATTATTATTATTATTATTAATAATAATATGAACACTTAGAGAGCATTTCCCTAAGCGGCCAAAGCACTTCACATATTTTATCTTAATAATCTTTACAGCAGTCCCATAAGAGAAGTAGGGATGCGGGTGGCGCTGTGGGTAAAACCTCAGTGCCTAGGACTTGCTGATCGTAAGGTCGGCGGTTCGAATCCCCACGGTGGGGTGAGCTCCCGTCGTTTGGTCCCAGCTCCTGCCCACCTAGCAGTTCGAAAGCACCCCTAAGTGCAAGTAGATAAATAGGGACCGCTTTCTAGCGGGAAGGTAAATGGCGTTCCATGTGCGGTACGGGTGCTGGCTCACCAGTGCAGCTTCGTCACGCTGGCCACGTGACCCGGAAGTGTCCTCAGACAGCGCCGGCTCCCGTCCTCTTGAGTGAGATGAGCGCACAACCCTAGAGTCGGTCACGACTGGCCCGTACGGGCAGGGGTACCTTTACCTTTACCTTTACCATAAGAGAAGTTAATAACTTTATGTTGCTGATGGGAGATGGGGGGTGGGTTATACTGGCAACTCACATCTTATTTCACTTACTCAATCTCAGCTTTGTGAGGAGGGGAGGGGATAAATAAATAAATGGAGAGTCGAGGAAACCCACTCTTTGCTTATTTATTTCCACCCACCCACCCATTGTGGGCTTTCCCAGTTTTGGGGAGGTGGCACAAGGGATCTGGCAGCATCGCAGAACCCATGTGCTTCTGTCCCAAAGCTGAACAAGTAGCCCTGCACCTTGCGGGGTGGGGGGGCTGGTTACATGACTTTACGTGTTCTTGCATTTATGCATGGACCTCCAGAACCGAACCCTCAGGTAAGGTGCAAGTTACTCGGATCAACGACTTCTTGGTCTCGGCACAATAAAGGTAAAGGTAAAGGTAAAGGGACCCCTGACCATTAGGTCCAGTTGTGACCAACTCTGGGGTTGCGGTGCTCATCTCGCTTTATTGGCCGAGGGAGCCGGCGTACAGCTTCCGGGTCATGTGGCCAGCATGACTAAGCCACTTCTGGTGAACCAGAGCAGCACACAGAAACGCCGTTTACCTTCCCGCTGGAGCGGTATCTATTTATCTATTTGCACTTTGACGTGATTTTGAACTGTTAGGTTGGCAGGAGCGGGGACTGAGCAACAGGAGCTCTCCCTGTTGCGGGGATTCGAACCGCCAACCTCCTGATCAGCAAGTCCTAGGCTCTGTGGTTTAACCCACAGCGCCACCCGCGTCCCTATCTCGGCACAATAGTGTTATGCTATTTCATTATTACCCTAGCTCCTGAGTGCAGTATGAACAGGTCAGTCAACATGCCAGCTTGCATCTCAACCTGTCTGAGCGAAAGCCCAGAGCATCGTCACCCTCTTTGGACTGCCATTTGCTTCAACTGAGGGGCTTGCCCCACCCACAGCACCTTACTGGTGGCTTCACATGAGTCATGAACTTCACATCCTCCCTGTTGCACCCGGGTCTCTGCCATATTTGCATGCGGGAGAGAGCATCAACTGTGTTGGCAAGCAGTGGCCTTCCTCCAGGAGGCCAAGCAGTCACCAAGTTGTGCAAATAGTTCTGCTTACAGCTTATTCTGATGTCAACAATAGGATCTGGGGGACAAAGCTCAACTTAGCCCCTTGTAATTGCAATTACATTGCTTTGCCTGTGTGTGAAAAGGAAGTGATGCCTAATTATGCTGAGCCCCGATTTCCACTATGGGCAAAAACCGTACGCTTCCTGTCACATTCCTTCTGTTTACCCACGTCAGTTCTTCACAGCAGGCCTATCACAATGAACTGATAACTGTAAAAGAAGGGAGAATCATCTGCATTGCTTATCATATAAGTGGTCCTTCCACAATGATCTGGACATCGTCATTTCAGCAGTCAATGGGCCCTTCGGGTAGAAAGAACCTGCACCCAAGATCCTGCTACAAGTTACACACATGACATTTTCATATAGGGCAAAGGTCTTGAGCAAAAGCAGAGAATATGAAAAATATATCCAAAAATACTGTAAAAAAGTAACACCCCAGCCTTGCCAACATTGTCCCTGTTACAGCAACTTCTATTATTAATGTCTATATTATTTATTTACTTTAGGAACAAATATACTGCTCTTCAGCCATACTTCCATACTTAAAAATAAAACTGGATTTTAAAAAAGTGCTATGGAATAGAAACTTAGAACTGTAAGAAATAACCAAAACAGCTAAAAAAATTTCAACTTTAGAAGCCTAAGACATGTATTTGCCTGACATGAGAAAGCTAACTGAGGTGAATTAAGGCAAACCACCCAGGGGTGGGCATGTCGCAGGTGAGGTACCACCACAGAGAAGGTTCTTCCTCTTTCTGGTCTCAGATGGCAGGGGAAACCTGGAGGTGGTCCTCAAATGTCCTCTTGACTGTTATGGAAACCAGTGCTGATTCCAGTTTGGGGTGGCTTTTGGGCAAGATGCCCTCAGTGAACCCATCATACCTATCCTCACCTCTTCCACCTCTGCTAATTCACTTGCTTTCTGCCCCTCGGTCCAGTCTACTCAACGACCCAGAGGAGGAGACCAGGCAAGTAGAGGATGCCCCTTTTTCATCTCACTCGAGTCATTGCTTGTGTGCTCAGAGAGGGCAGGTGCATAAGCAGCAACAGGAAAGAATAAGAGGAGCAGGAGCAGGGCCAGGAGGTGGACATTGGAGGGGCCTTGACCTTGACAGGCGCCTGACAATGCCAATTCTTCATGCAGGCCATGATGGAGGAAGTGCTCCCTTCAGGTCCCAAAGCCAAAGTTATTGGCCACTTATATCTAGCTGGTCCTCACAACAATCTTACAAAGTTGGCCAGCATGATTTCCATTTTAGACAGGGAACTGAAGCTGAGAGGCATGGCACAAAGCCATGCAAGGTACTGTTACCTAGGAAAAAGGTAAATGTAGGCACAGGGTCCCTACTCTGTAGTACTCTGTCTACTGGAATACATCAACCACAAATGATGGAGAGGTCACCAGGTCTTGGATAAAGGTGGGGGGGAATGTTTATCAGTGTTTGGCATTCTAGCTGGTTGCCAAAAGGGGAAGGGGAAGCAAGATCTGTTACCTCCATATTTTAAGTTTTTAGTGCTTTCATTTTTTAATGGCACTGCATTCACTGCCATCATTTTCTCACGTGTGCCTTTCACAATAGCCCTCAAAATGAGAAGGGAAGCCAGTTTGGGCATGTATGCTGTGTCATTTAGTGTGTGCTCAAATCATTCATTAATGCGCAATGATTTTTCTGTTGCCACACCATGTGCTCAACCTTATTTTCTTTGGAAGTAGACGTGCCAACAGCACCCAATTCAGCCAGCCAAATGCAATAACTTTATTGTGACAAAACTCCCACAGGTGTCAACAGGATTTGTCCAAGCGAAAGGAATAAGGTTGTGATAATCAGCTGCACTTCTGTTACCTGTTGGCTCCTGTCCCGCTTCCTTTGGGAGCCCCAGTTCTTTGGTGGTCTTCTGTTTTGACACCTTATCTCTCTTATCTCTAATTAGTTTTGCTGATTCCCCTTGCATTTCTCTTAAGTAAAGCAAAGTTGCCTAAGTTCAGCTACTGCATGGCCTTTCAGAAATGATCTGGGTAGTCTGTGAGAATGAAATCCCAGCCGCATTCTCATGTAAATAGCTCTGAACTGGTTCACTCTAGCTTGGCTAATGTCCATCATCAAGGTGGCATGCGTCCACCTGGAAGCAGCACCCGCTGACCTGATGGAGTTACCTTTCACACATGTCAGGGCTAAACTGCCTATCCTTGCTCCATATTTTCTAAGGTTCAGCATTCAAAACAGAAACCAGGAGTGAAACTTGGCACAAATTAAGACCTGAACGATACTGCTTTTGTATAAGATCCGAGAGGGAGATGTAACAAAACAGAGCAGCGTGTTCAGGGTCCCAGTCAATCAGCCATACCCTGCTCTACTGAGCACAAATGGATCGTATTGATTTGTTTTCAGCCCTGCTTAAAGATTTTTCATATTCCTGCAAACCTAAGTATGGGGGGGGGGGAAGAATTCCAAAGACATGTTTATGCTTCTACAGACCTGGAGTTCCTTCTCTCTAGTCCGCTGGCATCTCCTACTGTGGATAGTACTGTTTTAGCTCCATAAACAATGGCAGTCACACCTGAACATCAGAAATAGAGGGAATTGTGTTAGGGGTTAGCAGTGAGGTAGCCAAGTTTGCTGATGATGCTAAATTGTTCAGGGTCATTCAAACAAAGATGGATCAATGGTCAGACTCAATATAAAGCATCTTCCTTTGTGTTCTGTAACAACCGACTTAAAAAAAGGTAAAGGTCAAGGACCCCTGACAGTTAAGTCCAGTTGCGCACAACTCAGGGATTGCGGTGCTCATCTCACTTTACAGGTCGAGGGAGCCGGCGTTTGTCCACAGACAGTTTTTCTGGGTCATGTGGCCAGCATGACTAAGCCACTTCTGATGAAACCAGAGCAGCGCATGGAAATGCCGTTTACCTTCCTGCTGGAGCGGTACCTATTTATCTACTTGCACTTTTTTGGCATGCTTTCAAACTGCTAGGTTGGCAGGAGCTGGGACCGAGCAATGGGAGCTCACCCCGTTGCGGGGATTTGAACCGCCGACCTTCTGATCAGCAAGCTCTAGGCTCAGTGGTTTAACCCACAGCGCCACCCGTGTCCCTAACAACCGACTTACGTTGCCTTTATTTTCACATCTCTGAGTCATTTCTCCAACAAAACCTGCCCAAAGCAGCTTCCAATAGTTTTTTAAATAATAATAATAATAATAATAATAATAAAGTCTCAAAAGCAAGGAATACGACCAGGGCAAGAATAAAAACCAAGCAGCACAACTATAGTGCATGTCACAACCTGGAGGTGGAGAACCTCAGTGCTGGGGCTCAAATGTCTCTCTATCTGGCCCTCAGGACTCTCCCCAGATCATGACCCCTCTTCCAAAGCCACACCATTCACCAAATTTTTTCAATGCCCTTGCCTGCCAGCATGGAGAAATGTGTATAGCCAAAAGAAAAAGAGGAATCTGCCCTGGACCCAATGAATTTGTGAGGTAGACACTGGACTTAGTAGAGCTTGTGTCGACTTTATTACTTGGTTATGAGGAAGAAACCCGGTTTTGGGTGCAGCAGAGTTCTTCAGCCAATCTCAAAAAGCTGGCTTGAATGCCCCGAAGAATCAGGAAGGAAGGGTAATAAGGAAGAAAACAGAACACATTGGACATATACCTATGTCCACCCCCATCGTTCAGCCCTGACACCGAGGTCCAGCTCTGAGAGCCTTCTGGCAGTTCCCTCACTACGAGAAGTGAAGTTAGAGGGAAACAGGCAGAAATAATTTGTTTGTTTGTTTGTTGAAGAATTTATAAACCACCTCCCCAATGCTTCCAATGGTTTCAGCCCCAGAAATGAAATGAAGAATTATGTTGGGTCAGCAACTAATGAGCCACACGGTGCCCTTTCTCACTGTGTCCAGGGCTCTGCTGCCTTTTGAATTCTTGTTTATAAACTTGTGCCTTGATTCAAATAAATAGTTAAAAAAGAAAGAAAGGCAGGAATGTGAACCCAGCGCGAGACATTCACATTTTGATGGCTCCACGTCTCGGGGTCTTATCTGCACTCTTGAAGCTTTACCACAACAGCACAGTCTCCAAAGTGCTGATGTCTCTGTGCTGCTGGGGAGAGGGAAATAACCTCACATCTGCTTCATGGGAAAAAGGGTTTACCAAGCAGAGGGTGATGTAGCCAGCTTTCCTGCCTGTCACTTTTGCACCCAGCAATGACCTCATCTCTGCGGCCCTTTCCAAACATTTGTCTCTGGACTGTAGGAAAGGCAACAGGGAAGGAGATGGGAAGGAATGAGGGGTTAGCACAAGAAGGAAACCATTGTTCAAACGTTTTCTGCTTTGTGGGACAGTTTTCCCCAAACTGTCAAGGCCAACCAGATGTTGTGGACACGGCAAGGAAGCATGCAGAAATAGGCGGGTGGAGTTTGTTCCTCATCCCAAACTTGATTTTTCCATAAGTTGGCTTCACTTGAGTCTGCTTCCCACATACATGTTGATAGCTTGGTGCCTGCAACAGTGACAACGTGCATGTGTGAATGAGCTATCGCAGATCTAGCACCAAGGATAAAATGTCCCTCTCACCAGAGGTCACCATAGAGGCAAAGCTCTTCTCATGGCAGTCATTTCACTTGCCAAGTTTGGAGCAGAGAAAGAATGAGAAATCAAGTGAGGTGAACAAGCTAATCAATCGCCTCATTTTATATCAACCTTTCATCTTATGAACTCCATAACGTTGATGGAAGGAACCAGAAGGCCTGAAGATGGCAAGCACACAGTGACAGTAGCAACTGCATGGTTGGGAGGCAAATGTCCCGCTTATTCCATTTAAGGATAACGACACAAAGCTGCCTTGGTTAGTCACTAACATCATAAAAGTGAACAAAAATCCCATTTGTTCCTCAGCTGCCTCTCTTCACATGCATCTCTGAGGCTCAGTTCAAACTTTACAAAGTGAAATATGTTTGTCACTTATGCAGCAAACACCTCCAAGTGGAAACTCATGCTTCTTCAGCACTGAGGACCATGCTGGGGGGGTGTGTGGAAACCCCAATAGCCAGTGCTTCTATGGCACATATTCACTGCACGTTTACAAATAAGCATCTCTATTTCACATTAACACAATTTACTGCCACCATTTAATTGTGATTAGACATAATTCATTGACTCTGAGTAAGCCCCAGGAAGGGTAAAACTGAGCACGTCAAAGGACGTGGAACAGCTGCCGTTTTGTGTGTTTCTTCCTTTAAACGTCCAGTTTCACAATAAGTGTGACGTGAAAATTGCACCGTGCTTTGCCCTGCCCTCACTTTGTCTCATTGCCTGTAAGCAGCAGGGACAGGAAAATGCACGGCATGATAATGTCACCTGTGGTGTTAAGCTAGACATTAAAGGATGCAGGAGAGCAAAACCAGTTCACCAAAACATCTAGCCTGCCCTTATCCATGCACACATGGAATTCAGAATGAACCATTCTACCCATTACACAGAAAGAGGAGGAAGGCTGAGGCTTCAGAATTCTGGACTGTTATCACTGCAGATGTGAAAGGTCATATTTAAGAATTCTCCCCGCGGAAAAATGCCCCTATATACAGTACACTAGCATACTAAAGGAAGGGCTTCGGTAAGCCATTCTTCCTGATATACTGAATTTTCCACAAACAGAGAGCTTTTCATAGAGGGGGGATGCCAGAAAATGCAGTCATCCATCTGCGGCCTAAGGTGACACAGGCCAATAAACTCTACTACCTTATTCTGCAAAACTTGCCTCTTGTGTGCCATTGAGTTCAGCAGAGCTAAAGTTCAAGTAAACACACAGGGAAGACTGCCTTAGGGTGAAAAACACATTGCCTTGGTCAATATGCGTTCCCAAACCCATGTAGAAACATCCACCTCCAGCCCCAAACTGAACGTGCAATTTTTACTCTGGGCGGGGAACTGGGGGAAATAGCCAGGGCCGAAGCACTTTTCATCATTCTTTCCTTACAAGCAAAGCACAGGTGTAGGAAACTTGCATTTGCTCCATAATGTGCAGTTTCAAAATTAGGCAGCAAGTGAGTGTGCTGAAAGCACTCACTGTTTTTTATGTATTTATTTGCTGGGCTGGTCGTGGTGCAGTCAGTGTATCTGTTCCCCAGTGTTTGTGGAACCAAACAGGGAGATTAAACTGTTTTTTGGGTCCGCCTCTCTCCCCTGGAACTTTTCAGAGCATGTCTCTAGCTGTACCCCCACCAGCCCGCCCTTCTCCTTCAACACACACACACTTAACAGCCCTCTACCTTTCCCCCTCCCCCCCACCCGCTTTCTCTAAATCGACCTGGTCTTTGTTGTCCTAATTAGATTATCTCTGCCTCAGGGACCAAAGGAGCAGACCCAGGACCCACAGCCTGGAAACCCAGGACACTTAATCCCTGTTATCAAGTGGGCTGTCATTTGGCATGTAGATCAACTAATTCTTTTAATACCATAGTAGCAATTGTACATCTTAATATTGATTTTGCGTATGTGTGTGTGTTGTGTTTGTGTAGATAAAACCTCTTGCATTCCTAAATCAAGCTAGCTTAGCTGGGCTAAATGCTTCCATTTACCAGAAACCAGCATCCCTGCGTAAGTGCACCATAGCCTTTCCCCCCTCTTAACTACCAAGGTGGACCGAAGAACAACGTGTTAGCTCACAGAAGGTGGTTTTCTGAAATATCCCAAATGGACAGAGGGCATTGCTAAACCTGTTGCATTTCAGGGCTTCGGCTCTGCAGAGAAACCCAGAGCAATTAATTTGGCGGTGTCAGTTTGATCAATCTCATTATATGAGCAGCAGAGGTCCCGTCATATGACAGAGTGTAAGCAATATATCATGTGCTAGTCTTAGTTATGCTGCATGTCAACTCACATTTCTCGCAGTCTGCAGCCATTAGCCAAAGTGCAATGTTGAATATGCTGCAAATAGCACACCATTCATTCATATGAAGTTGTTGTGCATCAGAAGCAGTGCGCAAAGTCAGAGTAGAATTGACCACAAGGCTAACGATGCCGCAGAACATATCCCAATCAAATTGGGACTGACTTCTACTGTGTGAGCCTTCTGTTTACTCAGAAGCAGGGCCAGATTTCGGTTTGATGAGGCCCTCAGCTACTGAAGGTAATGGGGCCCTTTATATGTCCAGCTGTCCTTTGTCAACAACAAATTGCTGCTGTTTTTTGTGTTGAATATATGATATATGGTAATTTATGGACCTAATAGGTATCTAAAGCCATTTGCACATAACAAAATACAGTGGTACCTCGGGTTAAGTACTTAATTCGTTCCGGAGGTCCCTTCTTAACCTGAAACTGTTCTTAACCTGAGGTACCACTTTAGTTAATGGGGCCTCCCATTGCTGCTGTGCCGCTGCCGCATGATTTCTGTTCTCATCCTGAAGCAAAGTTCTTAACCCGAGGTACTATTTCTGGTTTGGCAGAGTCTGTAACCTGAAGCATCTGTAGCCTGAAGCGTATGTTACCCGAGGTACCACTGTATGTATTTTATCAAAGTAATTGTTGAACTTGTCTTATATTTTGGAAATGTACATCCAGATGTTTTTTCCCTTTAATTTTTTTTTGGGGGGGGCCCAAGAGAGTGGGGCCCTAAGCTATAGCTGGTTTAGCTTATACGTAAATCCAGCACTGCTCAGAAGTAAGTCCCACTGCCCAAGCCCCACATCTCATATTTCCTCTCATCCGGCATGATCAGCTCAGCCCATGAAGGGTGGAGAAGGGTTTGAAAAGAGCAGAGGGTCCTTGTAGGCCTGGTGTCACATCACAGGGGATCTGGCCAAGGCACGGGCATTGCGCACTGCTTTAAGTTTGGCTGGCCCCTTGGCTGAAGTGAACGCATGGCCAGAGCTCCCAAAGCCATCGCAGGCGACTCTTCTGCATATGGCCAAGCTCTGTGTGAAGTGAGGATGTTCTGCAGAGTCCCTTGCACGGCAGTTATGGCTAAACAAACAATTGTTGTTGTTTAGTCATTTAGTCGTGTCCGGCTCTTCGTGACCCCATGGACCAGAGCACGCCAGGCCCTCCTGTCTTCCACTGCCTCCCGCAGTTTGGTCAGACTCATGTTTGTAGCTTCGAGAACACTGTTCAACCATCTCGTCCTCTGTCGTCCCCTTCTCCTTGTGCCCTCAATCTTTCCCAACATCAGGGTCTTTTCCAGGGAGTCTTCTCTTCTCATGCGGTGGCCAAAGTATTGGAGTCTCAGCTTCAGGATCTGTCCTTCCAGTGAGCACTCAGGGCTGACTTCCTTAAGAATGGATACGTTTGATCTTCTTGCAGTCCATGGGACTCTCAAGAGTCTCCTCCAGCATCACAATTCAAAAGCATCAATTCTTCGGCAGTCAGCCTTCTTTATGGTCCAGCTCTCACTTCCATACATCACTAGTGGGAAAACCATGGCTTTAACTATAAGGACCTTTGTTGGCAAGGTGATGTCAAACAAACAAATCTTGGTAGGTCCCTGAAGGACTGAGCCCAGCCACGAAGGTTTCCAGCTGTGGCTATACTCCTGGGCAGAGCGGTCAGAGGCAAATGCAGACAGGGCTTCTGAACCTTTAATAGTAGTGTCACAGCCCTAAGTATTTCTAAAAGTCCAGAAGGCCTGTCTTCTTTTTCACCTGCCCACCTTACCTCCTCCACCATTTGTCTGCATCAAATTCTCTACCAAGAGACAGCTCTCTTCTACACAACCACTTTCCTACCAAGACAACAGAGAGGAAAGCAAGAATCCAGAATACCAGTGGCAAATAAATCAAGCCGGAGTAACTGGCCGATTCCTTTCTCTTCATTTCCTGTCTCTGGGTCCCTAGAATAATGCAGAAGAAAGAGCGACGCTGCTGCTTTAAGTCACTGTTGTTTTTCAAAGTATGAATGGATGGCTCTTTTTGCATACACTTTGCAGGGCTGACTTAAGTAAGACTTGACAACTCTGTTTCCCCAGGGACTGGACTAAAAGTATTGTTTAGAAATCTAATATATGGTTTATTTACTCAATTTGTGCTGAGCACTACAGTTCCTTCAGGCCGGCTTCGCCAGCCCATTACTCTATTAATGCTCCATTACTGAAATTAGTGTTGTAATTGGAGGGGGGAGGGAAAGGAGAAAGGGAACACTTTTTTTTTTAAAGGAGCCGTTCTACTTTAATCCTATCACAGATTAAACCATCAGGAAACGAAATCCTCTCCCACACAGATGCACTTGTGCTTAAAGAGAAATATTCTGCTATGAGAAAGTGCATTAGCAAGCAAATCAGTGTGCATTTAAATCAGAGGTCCACCTTGTTCATATGAAGGGACAACATCGGCTTCAAATACAGAAGGACAGTTTGGGGGGGTGTTAAAAGTGCTGTCTGGTACATGTCTACCCAGGAGTAAATTCCACTGAACTCAATTGTTCTTGCTTCCCAATAAAGTGAGCAAAAATTTAGGGAGAAACTCCACTGAACACAGTAGAATTCAGAGGTAACCAGTTGTGATATTTGAATCCTTTGCTTAAGAAACACAAGCGATTTCAGCTGGATCGATGTGGTAGTCAACTAAATCGCAAGTTTTCAGCTTAAAAACACTAGAGTTGCTCAGAAAAACTGAATGATCGAACTGTTAGCCAATGTCTCAATCAGACTGTTAGAGCTACAATGACAGGGCAACCTTCCTCAACTCTCCACCATCACCACTATCATGAAGACAAATGGCCTTGGTGTGTTGTAGTGTGTTGGCATCCATCTGTCTCGAGAGACAACGGAGTGTGCCTCCAGAGTTGAAGTCAAACCGCCACATTAGCAGCACCAAAGTGAACTCCCTGAGGTGCAAGCCTGGTCAGTGTGTATGGAGGTCCTAGGCTGCCCAGATTACAAGCGCCTGCCTCTCAGCCTCACTGATGTGGTGCAAAGGGAAGCAGAGCAAGACGTTTGGCACCAGCTTGGCTGCATGAATTGCCAGAAGGAGGTGTACAAGGCGCCATCCAACCATCTTAGGGACTCCATTCCGGAGTTGGGTAGCGTTTACTCCTTAGCCTTACTCCTTAGAGATCCTGTAAGGCAGTGGAGGTTTAGGATCAAAGTTTTCCTTCTGCTAGATGGGCTACCTTCCCAGATTGATGAGTCCCACCTGGTCCTCATAAGAACAAAAAATAATCAGGATCTTATATGAAAAAGCTCCTTTGTCTTGTTAAATGTCCAACCCTCCATGACAGGCACCACTTCCCAGTGGTAATAAATGCTGTACATATACAATCCTATTTTTCTCTTTGCCACAGTTGTGCCTAGGTTACCTCTGGTTATTACTTCCTTGATTCAGCTATGTGGAGAAAGAGAGGATGTGGAACACACAAGAATATGTGCCGCAAACAGGAGTGTCTTGGAGCAACTGAATTAGCCCCACGAGAAGGCCAGGTTCAGAAACTTGTGTGGATCCTGCCCCCAATTTTCTTGCATCATCAGAATTCTCAGAAATTCCTTCATATAACAGTGTAAAGAGTTGTGATGGTGTTGCCTTGCCTTGTTGTTGTTTAGTCGTTTAGTCGTGTCTGACTCTTCGTGACCCCATGGACCAGAGCACGCCAGGCACTCCTGTCTTCCACTGCCTCCCACAGTTTGGTCAAACTCATGCTGGTAGCTTCAAGAACACTATCCCACCATCTTGTCCTCTGTCGTCCCCTTCTCCATCTTTCCCAACATCAGGGTCTTTTCCAGGGAGTCTTCTCTTCTCATGAGATGGCCAAAGTATTGGAGCCTCAGCTTCACGATCTGTCCTTCCAGTGAGCACTCAGGGCTGATTTCCTTAAGAATGGATAGGTTTGATCTTCTTGCAGTCCATGGAGCTCTCAAGAGTCTCCTCCAGCACCATAATTCAAAAGCATCAATTCTTCTGCGATCAGCCTTCTTTATGGTCCAGCTCTCACTTCCATACATCACTAAGGGGGAAAACCATAGCTTTTACTATACGGACCTTTGTTGGCAAGGTGATGTCTCTGCTTTTTAAGATGCTGTCTAGGTTTGTCTGCCTTGCCTTAGTCCCTGTCAATAGATATAACATGCTGCAGTGTTTAGGACATTGGACTAAGGTTGGAGAGACCACGGTGCAAATTCCCACGCAGCTATGAAGCTCCCTAGGGGTGACCTTGACGAAACCGCACTCTCTCAGCCGGATCACACTAACGGAGTTAGTATGAGGATAAAATGGAGGAAGGAATGAACACCAGGTGAGTTGCTTTGCATGCAGTTAAGTAATCAGCTACTAAAATAATAAATGTCATACGGGGGTCTACATCCATTAGTCAACTCTATACTTTTTATTGTATTCGTCATTGTGCTCACTCAGCTTCAAAATGCAATGGCTAACCTCTGCTCCACTTAAATGGTTGATTATCAGCATGCTTTAGAAAACTGATGAAGCCTCCACGTGGCCCTCAAGACTTAAATATGAATTAGCATGCCATCAAAGATGATGCGCCACACTTTGCCATGTGGCTGATTGAAAGACTTGTCTGTATTGATCTGTGAAGATAATCACCATGCTTCCACGAGCTGTGCTATGAAAACGCAAGGAGCCAATCTCAACATTTATTGCTCCCACATTAGATCAATAGGTCATACTGTTGGGAAAGAATTAGAGGAACTTAATATTCGATCATTCATGTCAGGCCTAAGGCTCAAACCTATTTTCATAATCAGGTTTGCCAAAGCAAAATTTCGAGTAAAGGCTAAAGTTGTGTGGTAGCTAAGCATGTGGGAAATAAACCAGGAAGTCCCAGGTTCCAATTTCACCCCAGATAGGAACTCACTAATACCAGAGAGAGAGGGCAGGTGTTTTTGTTTTTGTTTCCAGAGAGCTGAAGGTGGTATGGAAGAGATATTTCTACTTCCTACTATCATCTCTGTCTTGGCTCCAATAACATTATGAAACTGACATTCTCATTCTCAAACTAACTGCTCATTCACATAATCTACTTGTATGAGCAGTGTGATACAAAAGGCACTAGACCACTGCTCCTCTTCAGTGAGAAGACCACTCTGAGTATGTGTTACTGGTGTGATCAGTATATGTGCTGGTGTCAGAGCGAGTAAGTGGGCAATTTATTTATCTTATTGAAACATTTATATACTGCCCCTTCTGGCACAAAAGCGCCGCTCAGGGCAGCTTAAAACATTCAAGATTACAGGGTTGAACGCAATGCTAGTCTTGCTCAGAGTAGACCCATTGAAATTAATAGACCTAAGTTAATCAGGTTCATTAATTTCAAGTGGTCTTTCCTAAGAAGGACTACTACTTGATACAGCCCACAATTTCATAAAAACAACACCTGTCATCTACAACAAAAACCTATGGGGATAAAATGGTATTTATTAACCAACAGGATGGCTGTCCTATGCTGTGCTCCACAGTTGGAGGCAGCAATGTTTGTGGACACCACAGGAGAGGAGAGAGCTCTTGGACTCTGGTCCTGCTTGCCATTTTCCCACAAGCATCTGGTTGGCCGCCATGAAAGCAAGATCCTAGATTAGATGATGGGCCATTGACCTGATTCTGGTGGATCTTCTTGTGTTCTTTCAGTGATTGGTCCAGGTCACCTAGCGAGCTTCAGGGCTGAGGAGGGATTAGATCCTGAGTCTCTCCAAAATTCTAACCACTATAATCACACTGACTAGGGGTCGCCAAACTTTCTGGGCCCATGGACATGTTTTCAGACCAGAGAAACTGTTGCTAGTTCTGTTCTGTTGGCTACAATGGAATGCTTGCTTCAAACCTAATTTCAGCAGCGGAATGGACCACGGAAGGCCTCTGGGGGCATGAGCAGACTCACAGGTGCTCACAGACTCACTGTTGACCACTACCCCGGCTCATCTTCAGACTAAACCCATATACAGCTTGGCCGCATTCCACTTCATGGGCTAAGTAGCTGGGGTGCAGGAGCTCAGCCTGAACAAGTGCCTCACATGGAAGCAATTAGCTGCCCCCACTGGACTCGTGACTCAAACTGAAAGCAGAATGAGTGGCAGTAATTTCACAGATGCAAGCAATTCATTAACAGGAAGAAGAAGAAGCCATCTTAATGGAAAGTGACTTGAGGACTGTTTGATGCAAATGGCCACTTGCAGCTGCCACCCCCTGAGGAGGTCAGTTCAAGGAAAACACACCATCAGATGGAAAAATCAAACTGCGAATTAATTTGATAGTCACTGATAAGGCAGCAGCTTTGCTGGGCTGTATTTCTAGCTGTGCCATGTGCCCTGTGGACTGCTGCCATGAAGTTTGACTGTACGTGATAACAAGAGACGCACACGCATGAGATTAAATGCAGCTGCCAAGGGTATTACAGCAGCATCTGTTGAGGACCTGAGTCAAAACACTGGTGCTAGCCTTGTATCAAAGGTAAGCAGAACACTCCAAAACTCAAGAGGAGGATCAGTAATAAACCGTTCAACACTACTAACGTAGTTGCACATTTAATAGCCACTATAAGTTGCCACATGTCCTATTTGAATACAGTGGTACCTCGGGTTACATACGCTTCAGGTTACAGACTCCGCTAACCCAGAAATAGTACCTCGGGTTAAGAACTTTGCTTCAGGATAAGTACAGAAATCATGCTCTAGTGGCGCGGCAGCAGCAGGAGGCCCCATTAGCTAAAGTGGTGCTTCAGGTTAAGAACAGTTTCAGGTTAAGAACGGACCTCCGGAACGAATTAAGTACATAACCAAAGGTACCACTGTACCATCAAAATCATCTGAAGTTGCAGCTGCTGCCTTATCAAAGTATAAAATCAATCCATACGCCAGTTGAGATGCAAACCAGTTGACTGAATGTGCACTACCAGTGTATTGACTGGTTTTGCTTTGTATCTCAACCAAAATTATTGCAATCTTTTGGAACTAGAGTCTAGATTTAACCTTCAATTACGCTCATTCATCTTTGTGACATACAAACTATCTTGCCGGGTCAGAGAGAAAGTCTCTTTAAGCCACCGCAATGTCTCCAACAGCACCCAGCCCGATATTCCCAGGTAACTTGCAAACTGGGCATGATATAGACCATCTGAAAATTAAAAGTACACCCTACCTAAAGGGAGCTGCCTGTTCCTCCTCAGCTCCATTGAAGGACAGAGCTGTGTGTGGCACACAACTTACCATACTAACCTACTGCCTTCAGGTATGGTGGAAGACATCACCAGTAAAATTCAGCTTCTATTGCAGTCAGCTTTTGTATGTTGAATGGAGAGGGTGCCATCTTGTCCTTAGCCTCAAGGAGCAAAATATCTGGTGAAGACCCAAAGCAGATGACCCATGACTAGAAGGTGATGATTATGGGTCTTGTGATCATGCCCTATAAATGAGCCTTTCCAAAGTGTCTCTGTATGACCACTGTGGGTGAAAGCCATGCTGAGATAGACAGAGCAGTGGTTTAACCCAGCAATTTCTAAAACTCCTGGTGGGTCAGACCCACCAAGGCCAATGTAGAACAGTGAAAAGAGTTTGGGGTTTGAAGATATGAACCTGGAAATCGCTTTTCAGCAACACAAAGCATGTGTGGTCCTGGGCAAACCATTACCTCTGTGTCCACCAAACACCACAAGTTTTTTGTGAGCGTAGATAGCAGGGGTGGGGGGTGCTGGACTACAGCTCCCATCATCCCTGACCATTGGCCATGCTGGCTGAGGTTAATGGGAGTTGAAGTCCAAATATCTGTAGGGTCAGAGATTCTATATCCCTGTAATACAGAAACCATAGACTACATCAGACACTCAACAGTATATGTTTTGGGGGGAGGGTGGAAGGTTTCACCTCCCATGATCCTCTCTGGGACATCATTGTTCAGGGTGGGGTGTCCCAAATAGCACAAAGGCACACACCCGTCACAGGGGCCCAACTCACAGTTGGAGTAGGCTATAATGTGTGAATCATGTCCTATGCCCACCATACCATTCTACAGCGCAAATAAACTTCCTTAACGGAAGAGTAGAGGGCGAGTCCTTACAGAAAACGGTAAATCTTTATATTACATGACATTAATTACACTTTTACTGCTTGCTAACTCTGTTAAGGTTTTTGTTCGGCTATGGAGTACGGTACTTACTTGGTGCCCTCTTCAATCAAGGAGCTTCCTGCTGAAGGCCCAAGGTCCAACATTAGTTTTATTGCACTTTCTGTCACAGTTCATAAAGAATACTTAATAGAGCCACTCCTGCGTCCATCTGTGCTATCTGAGCAAGAGGAGAGCAAAGGCAATTGCCAGTGTTTCCAGCGCTGTTGCCTCAAAAAAGGAACGTTGGGGGTGGGTTTTCATTTCTAAAAGGAGTGCAAGAAATGTTGAGTTGAAGGGTGTGGGGCTTCTAGGCCATCTTAGCTGGACCCCCTTCTCAATAGGGGAAATCCAGAGCTAGGCCATTTCCAACAGATGACCATCCAGCCACCGTGTTGTTTGCATTACAGGGAATATAAAGTGGGGGAAAACAGAACAGTAGCAGATCCATAGCTCTCACAACATCTAATTCAACCCTTAAACATAAGTGCACATGTTGGACGCAGCACATGGACTTAAGGCTCCAGAATGTAGCTCACACAAGAGCCCCATGTTCTTCAGTCCAGTACAGTTCAACATGGTGAGCTTCTATGGGCACATTCACACATGCATGCTCATCACTCATGACTGGGACATCAAGCAATGACTCGTACAAATGCCCAAATCACCACAGGCGAAACTTCTGCCTCACCTGAAGTTAACTCACAAGCACAATACTTTCTCAACAGAATCACTTCACACATTCAGCTGAGAGCCATCAGCTACTGGGCAAGCAAATTAACACAATATCAAATGAACTCCATATTTGTGTGGTCCAGCCCTTTAGTAGAGCATGAAATTGTACAGGGTTTTCATCTAGCAGAAAAATACAAACAAGTGATTAAATTACCTCGGCTGATTGGCAATGTCTAAAATTAGGTGGTTTAATCAGGGGCGGGGGCGGGGAGGGCGGAAAAGATAAAACTAAGCCAAGGAACAACAAAAAGTCAATTTGGGCTTTTGAAACTAAAAACCCATGAGAGAAAGGCTCTAGTAATTCCCTACAGTTTTGTTATTGCTAGGCCTTACCCAGCAAACCTGGATTGGACTGGCCTGCTAGACCCACATTGCGCATGACAAGAGATGCGTTGCTGATCCAACCGTTCTCTTCCATTCCCCCCCCCCCAACATCTAGTACTACAAACCATGTGATCATGTGGCCTCATCGTACTGTGATCTCCTCTGTCTGTGATCCACTTCATTGGCTGCCACATGTGTGGGGAAAGAAACTCAAAGCCCACTGATGTCACACCCCACATCTTGTAGCAGTAAATGCTAAAGAGGGGTCAGAAAGGAGATACTGGGCTGCTGGCGCTTTTAAACAACCACCACACGTCTCCCATCACACCTAGTTCCAGCCTAAGGGCTGGATATTAAATGCATCTTTGTATTTAAAGTGTGCATTTTGTTGTTCTTTAAATGCAGATAGCATCTGCCCCTGTGGATGCTATTTGAAATTTTTTTTCAAAGACAAAAAGCATGCATGTTAAACGCAAGGACACATTTAAAGTGACAACTAGTTTGGTCCTTAGCCTCCTTGTCACTCAGGCCTGTCTACCCTACAGCGAAGCTGTGAATCTGAAATTAGGAGGATGCAAGATTTTAACTGACCTGAAGCTATAGTTTTCATGCCTTCTTTTCAGGGCAGGTTCACCAAAGAGGCCATTTTCATTTTACAAAATTAATTTGAGCAAAACAAAACAAATTTAAAAAAATTAAAGATCTCACCACAGAAAAGTACACCTGAGTGTTTATGTGCACTTTAAACAATGTTTTCCTCCTCCCCCCCCCCACCTGCCACCCCCCCGCCTCCTCAGTATGTGTCATCTTTGTAACATCTCTGGCAGGATTACCAAGGGTCTCTGTTCTTGTCACTTTGAGGCACTTTTAAGAGAGCTGTGGGAATGGGAAGGTGAAAGGAAAAGGGGGCAGTGGGAGCAAGGAGGTGTGGGGGGAAGAGAGTAATACTCACAGCTTTTCACAGTCAAAACCAGAACCCGCTGCTGGTAATGTGAGAGTGCTACATCAGGCGCCAAATGGATAAGACTGTAGACAGCCGGGCCAAAGCACTGATCCTTGCCAGCACCTGCAGATAGGAGACAAATAATTGGCACATGTTAAAAAGAGAGAGAGAAAGAGACTTGTTAGATGTCCGTATTTTCTAACAGTGTCTGGCAGGGGTCCCTGCAAGGAATTTAATCAGCAAGAGTTGTTTAAAATGGGCTTTGAACAACAAGCCCTGCACTGGTAGTAATGAACTTCATATCATCTGCCACTCCTGTTTGCTGACGACATTCAATTTGTTAATTCTGCAGCTGGTGATAGGGGTCAGATAGGAAAGTGACGATTGTTTTTTGACGTTCCAACCCCTGCTCACATCTTCCTAATTAATCCTTTTAGAAGCAACCAGCCGACGGGAGAGGTGTGGAGCTGAGGGAGGAGAATGCGAGGGCAAGAGAGGAAAGGAGACAGATTTGCTAATGCTGCCCTCTACTTTCTTATGACTATCTGAAGTGCAGGGTGGAAGAAAAGTGGCAAATAAGGCTGCAACAGGAACCAGAATATTCACGGTTGCAACAAATACTTTTGTGTGTGACTCCCCCTTCTCGGTTTCATAACAATATTCCATGACCTTAATACGCATGTCACATGTCTGATGAAGCAGGAGCAAAAATACTTCAAAAAATACTTGATTCTTTGGCAAGGCCAGGGGGAGAGTAGGGTAAGGTAGGTAACCTCTGGCCCATGTCCAAATCTTAACGGTCCATTGGACTTGCAAGGCTTCTACAGCAAAGTTACACCCACTTGCCCTACACTGGACATCATAGATGGTGTCAAGTGTGGGGCAGAGAAAACTTGGCATGGCTGTAAGGCTGCTTGCCTAACACCATATACAGGGCTTTGCAAGCCCAAACCATCAGCTGATCACCAGGTCTTGCAAAGCACTATCTTGTAGAGTGTTGTCAAGGGACTCAGCAAGCCCTATGTGGGCAAAAAAATAATCACCTGATATCATTTGTGACATCAGGTGACTGAAAAGAAGGTGGCCTTGTCAAACTTTGCATGTAAGAGGTAGGTAAGTTCATGATCTGGCAAGCCAGGCAACTCCTGTTCCCCAACCCTGCTATATAATGTTCTCCACAACAGTCTAGCTTCTGCATTTTGTACTAGCTGCAGTTTCTGGGTTATCTTAAACGGCCTCGGTCCAGTATACCTGAAGGAGTGTCTCCACCTCCATCGTTCTGCCCGGACACTGAGGTCCAGCGCCGAGGGCCTTCTGGCGGTTCCCTCGCTGCAAGAAGCCAAGTTACAGGGAACCAGGCAGAGGGCCTTCTCGGTAGTGGCGCCCGCCCTGTGGAACGCCCTCCCACCAGATGTCAAAGAGAAAAATAACTACCAAACTTTTAGAAGACATCTAAAGGCAGCCCTGTTTAGGGAAGCTTTTAATGTTTAATAGGTTATTGTATTTTAGTGTTTTGTTGGAAGCCGCACAGAGTGGCTGGGGAGACCCAGCCAGATGGGCGGGGTATAAATAATAAATTATTATTGTTATTATTATTATTATCATCATCATCTTTAAAGGCAGCCCCCTCCCCCCAATGCAGCGCACTGCGGTAATTTAATTGGGAGGTTACCAGTAGCAACAGGTGGGCTAATGTGGCCAGATTATCCCTGTCCAGGAACAGTCGCAACTTGCAAGTCAGCTAAAAGCATCTCAGGCCATTTAACCTAAATGAGTGTGTTCACACATAATAGCAAAATTGTTTCACCTATGCCAAATCTCAGAAGAATGGGCAGACAGAACAGATGTGGGTGTCTGGATTCCAAGAGGTACCAATAGGAATACAAGCATTAAACTGGAAACCACATTCCTTCTCCACCAAACAAGGAAAAACCCCTCTTTTGCCTAGGCTTCTGGCTGAGTGTCACCCAACAGTGTTGGAGCCTAAACTGTGACTTTCAAATCACCCCTAACCACCATTTTTGCAACATTCTCCACTGTTGAAATGCGGAATGGCAACTTTACAATTTCTGCTTGCAAGTCTGTGCCCTAAGAGAAATACAGTGTCCCGTGGATCCATAGTGATAGCAACCGAGAATCAATATTTTAGCGAGTTGGAGTGGGCACAGTAGAAACTGGAACTTGAAAAGATGAAAGGGGATGAATAGTTGAAACTTCAAAGTGAGAAAGTTCATGTGGGAATTGTAGAACTCCTGGCTGAATTCAAAGCCAGTGCTGAAAAATTGCACCCTTCACAGCTCAACCACAAATACCCCAGAAATCTCTTAGGGGCACAAAAGAGTTTATATTGCTAGAATGAATCTCAAAGATCAATATATTTAGTTTTGACAACAAATATTTTTGACCCTGGATTCGTAAGTAAGGTTGCAATCCTATACAATGGATAGTATACAGAGTTACCACAAAGTCTCACTGAATTCAATGGGCTTTACTTCTGAGCAGACAAGCATACAATGGTGCTGTTCGCTGCAATCCTGCAAACACTCGCCCAGGAGTAAGCCCCACTGAACTCAGTGGTGCTTACTTCCATATAAATGTGACGAGATGACCCATGGGGTCCCTTCCATCTTTACAATGCTATGATTCCATGCATTGTGCTGTTTGTGTCGTATAAAGCCGAGGTGAGGATCCTCTGGGCCAGTTTGGGCCCTGTGGGCTCCAGTTTGCCCCACAAAGTCCACATCCACTTGCTCCACACCTGATGAGTATGCCCCACGGAGGACCTTAAGGTCCACAAATAACAACACCTTGGAGGTCCCAAACCTCAAGAAGGTTAGATTGGTTTCAACTAGGGCCGGGGCCTTTTCAGCACTGGCCCCGATGTGGTGGATCGCTCTGTCCCAAGAGACTAGGGCCCTGCGGGACTTGACATCTTTCCGCAGGGCCTGCAAGACAGAGCTGTTCCGCCTGGCCTTTGGTTTGGACTCAGTCTGACCCTTATGTTTCCCTCCCCTTATGGTTTTGATCTATGGGCTACTTTTAAAATGAGGCTGTATTTTAACCTGTATTTTAAATTGGTTTTTTTTACTCCCCCACCCTCTTTTTCCCCTATTATGTTTTTACTGTAATTTTATTGGTGTTAGCTGCCCTGAGCCCGGCTCTGGCCGAGGAGGGCGGGGTATAAATAAAATTTATTATAAATAAAATTTATTATAAATAAAATTTATTATAAATAAAAAAATTATATTATGATGATGATGATGATGATGATGGTGATGGTGATGGTGATGACGACATATGTGGCTGCCAGTGAACAGTTGAGAACCTAAAAGTGTACTCCCAATTACCATATTTTTCCGTGTGTAGCACGCCCCCATGTATAAGACTCCAAATTTGGGGGGAATCCAAATTAAGAAAACACCCCTCAGCACTATCCGTGTATAAGACGAGCCCCAATTTTAAAACTTTTTTTTTTTTTTAGTTAAAAAACCTAGTCTTATACACAGAAAAATATAGTATTCTTTGGTCAGGAAGACTTGTTGCCACTGCAAATCAGCCGAGTGCCAGCTGCCCGCTGGAGTTCCCCACTGGAAACTGTAGCACAACTGACCCCTGCCAAGAGCAGGACTTGAAATGAGCAACTAACACCCAGTTTTAGAAACTAAAACTCCTTTTTACTGCTGACGTGATCAGAACAAAGAGTCCAATAAGAATCCAAATTCTTCAATGGTGCAAGTGCTTCTTGTCCACCCACCCCTTTGTGGAAACAGTCAAACAGAATGCCAGAGGCTATGGCTATATTTTCTTAAGACAGGCTCAAGAAAAATCAAATTATATACTCCTCTTCCTCCTCCCCCATCTTACTTTCTCCCTTTATTTCCATTTCATCTTTTAAAAGAAATTCTACAGTATCCACACTGAGGATAAAATAACGTATCTTCCCCTCTTTGCTCAAACCCCTGTAGTAATCATATTAATAGGAGGCCTTTATTACTGGTTAATGGAATTCTTTTAAAATGGAACCAAGTTTGAAGTAAACTGTTTTTCATTGATCGTATGATGTATAGAGCTCAACCAGTCTATTTATGGTGTAAGCAAATTAAAAGCCTTAAGCCTTTATAGCTAGGCCGCATAATCTCGTGCAGAAAAATCGATTTCTTGGTATCCTTGTGGGATATGGATCATATTTCTCCCCCTTTTTTCTGATAGAGGAACACTTTCAATTTATTTTGAGAAAGAAGTTAATTAGTGGTAGAGTTTGGGGTTTTAAAAATAATATTTTGGCCTCCACCACTCTTTATAATGGAAAGTGTCTCTTGCAGACTTTGCTGAGTGCTGTAGACCAAATTAGGTGCCAGTTATGGATACTCTTGTTACTTTAGAATTTCAAAGGTAGATATTTATGTTAGAAGACCGGTCTGAAACTGTAACCTGTTTTGGATTTCTCTCCATTATGTTTCAGCAAGACAGCACGACTCTTTCTGTCAAGATTCTGCTTTTAACCACGTAGGCCTCCTATGCCGTGACGCCATAACCAGAGTCTTGCCCTTATATTTTAGACACCATAGATTATTCCTCAGGATCATCTCAGCCTCTGTTGTTTATGAGGTGTAAAAATGCACCCACCCCAAAAACGACATCTTGATCAGGCTCCAAACAACTGTGTTAGGTGTGTCCAGTGCTTTATTTTTTAAAAAATGTTTTGGGGTACTCTCATCTCCCTACTCATATTGAAATACTGCCCCTCAATGAGGCCAAACTTAGATTCACAAAATATTTAGGGGTATATGTGGGATGTAATCCACTGGGAGCAGTCAAATACAACATTCCTTGTTTTTCTAGAATGGACATGCAGGGGGATGTTGGTCCAGCCAGTTGAAACTTCCTGTTCCTCCTGGGCTAGAGCATCCTTCCTTTTGCATGTGATTAGAGGTGGCCGTGACCTTACCTGTCCAGGTAGCAAAAGGACGACTCACGCAGCACTCTCTCTCTCTCTCTTTCACTTCCTTCTTCGTTAGACCAGCTTTTTAGCTAGGAATGCTCTGCTAGCTCTCACACAGCAGAAGCACTGGGACTATTCCCCATATGGGGTAGATCCACATGTACATATTTGTAACTAAGTCTGCCTTCAGAAATCCAACTGTGAACTGATGTGAGTAAACTTCTTTTATTGACTTTAAATAAGATTGTCGTGTCTTTATTCTTTTAAGAGGGATCAAAGGGAACTTACCAGGAACATACAATTCAATCTGAAACTGTATAATAGTGAGAAGGCTCACACGAACCTGCAACCAGCTATCTGCTGTGCATATAAGAAAGGGGAATGTAACTCTGCTACATAAAGAAACTTGCTAGCGCGAGTTAGGAAGGATATTATAGTGTATAATAGTGAGAAGGCTCACACGAGCCTGCAACCAGCTATCTGCTGTGCATATAAGGAAGGGGAATTTAATTCTGCTACATAAAGAAACTAGCGCAAGTTAGGAAGGATATTAATAAACAATATATCTTCTCCTGCCACCCTGAACATTCCCACAGTATATGTACCCTTGTGTCCCCACACTAAGTGTGTCCGAGTTTGGGCATGCGCAGCGGACATGTGCAATGAGCAGCAAAGGCCTTCCATGAGGGCTGGTCCACCCAGTAACCACACGGAGGGCTTTGCCTCAGAAAACAGACCAGGAGGGGCAGCTAATTTACCTGTCTTCCCCAGTCCACCAGACCCTCCAAGCACCACTATTTTCTAGGGACAGTCCCAGATTTACAGAAGCCGTCCACATTTCCAATTTGTTCCCAGAATGCCCCACTTTGCCTCAGCATGTCCCTATTTTCACCGGAGAAATGTCGGAGGGTATGGAGTTATCCGACTCTTGAGTTATCTGAATGCAGCCCTGTATAGGGAAGTTTTTGAAATGTTTAATGTTGGAAGCTGCTCAGAGTGACCGGGGCAAGCCAGTCAGGTGGGCAGGGTAGAAATAATAATATTATCATTGAATAGGATGTCCCTATTTTCATCGGAGGGTATGCCATGCAGGGCCAAGTCCAAGACATTTTGGCACCTGAGGCAAACCACAAAATGGCATCCTACTACTGGGTGCACAATTTTGAACCTGACATGCGTACAAGAAGCCCAACAATTCTGTCGCAGGGAAAGTACACTTGCCATCTCAGTTCTGAAGAGCTATCATTTCCTTTGACACTGCTTTGGGAAGAAATAGTTTTGAGCTGCATGTGTGTGTGTGTGTTCATCTTCTGAACATTTCCATGTACGAATAAGCCCCTACATTTCTAACATTACAGGAAGGGTTGTTATCAACAGCTGTGATCTCAAACTCCAAACTTTCTAGTGGAGCCAATTCACTCCTGCAGCTGTTCTTCCTTGCCCTGCTTCTTGGGTTGGTTTTATTTAGATTTTGCATCTGTGGGCTCAGATTCCTTTTAGAATTTTACTCGATTTTAAAATGCACTTTAGGAATAAGAACAGCAATCATGAGGATAGCTGCCAGTAAGCAAATAATCAAGGGATGCGAACACAAGTAACATGTATGCACTTCAAAATCATAAATGCAAACACCATTATTATTATTATTATTATTATTATTATTATTATTATTATTATTTTGTGTATTGCATCTAGGGATCACAGAACAGTACTAGCACCCATGTAGACTGCATTCAATATGGAACTGCAGCAGCCCAGAAGATTATATTATGAAATGATACGTTAGCTAAAGACAGCAATATCTGTCTAATTCCTCTATGAATCTCAGTTCTGAATCTTACAGTAACACAGAGCCATCTACAGGGGAATGGCTGCGTTTGGTGTTTCCTGGCAAAGCTTATTCTAGCAAGCCGCGAATAAGAGTCCACAGAGGACAAAAAATTACAGTAAACAGTTCAATGCTGGCACACCTTCTTCGCTATTTCCTTTGCCATTTTTATGACCCTTATTTAAAACAAAAAAAAACCTAGTTTTTAACTAGGGTTAAAAGACCTTTTCAGAGAAATATATATTGAATTGTTTGTGCATTAGCATGTTAATGCTAAATATTTATACTGCTATTAAATAAAAGGGGGGGGCACTGCCTTCCAGTCACCAGCATTTTAGCAATTTTGTTAAAAGATAAAAAATTCCAATCTAAAAAAATAGATAGAACATTAAAAAACACACTTTAATATCATGATGCAAATTGGGCTATCACACTTTAAAAAATAGGTTATAGTGCAAATTAAACAATTGATTTAAAAAATAAATCGACAGGTGTGCAGAATTTAAGTAGTTGTGTGTCTGAATTGTACTTTCTGTTTCCTCGTCCACAAGTTACTGTGGACAAAACACAGCAGAATGTATGCATAGGAAAAAATGCAATTCTTTTGGTAGTGTGGAAAGGCCATTGCTATTCTGTTTATCGCTTGCATGGGGAAAGGAACTATAATGCAAAATGGCGCTAGTCACTTGTCTGGAAGCACCAAAGTTGCCATTTATTTGATGTAATGGATGTACTATGCAGAGCAACCCAGATTCCTAAATGTTTGAATTATCCAATCATATTCTTTCGTAAGGTTATTATTTTAAGCCATCCAGACTTGGTATTTTTTGAGTTAGAAAATGGAGGTAGGAAATCATAGTGTTACCTTTGGCTGAATTTAACAGTGGGTTTCATTCAATCAAATCTGAATGAACTACATTAAATGCACCCTGCAGTTTTATACATACTGAGTTGCATGTACACTTAGTAAAGTCATCAATGTAGCTTTGAGCATTTGCATTAATTTTAATTGGTGTAGACCAGGAATGACCAACTGGGTGACTGACTTAGCCAGCAGAACAATGTTATTAGGACCTCAGCAGCCCTGCCCCCTTTAAACCAAGTTGTGGGGGAACACGCTTTTCAGAAAGCGTGTTCTCCTTTATAAAGAGCACGTGTTGCAGTTAGTATGGATGACTGGGCGGTTGGGTTACTGGCCAAATTTTGGTGTTGCCGTTTAGGGGGATGGACCAAAGGTTATAAAATCAAGTCACGCAGCACTGACTGGGCTCTTTTGCTGCATGCATCGGATCACCCGCCAACCCTCCTTAATCTAGGGCTATTGCGTTGACCTTGCTATGCCTGTCATGGGGTCATCTGCTTTTGGGGCAGGGGCCTGGTAGGAATTTTGTCCATTTGGCTGATTGGCTGGTGCCATTTGGTTTTTGCCTACTGCGTAGCAAATCGTCACAACTTGTAAGGTTGGGGTTAGGCGTTGGTTAAAAAATTGGTGGAGGGGTAAGGATTGGCGGTGCCTGCCCCTCCAATGCTGCTGCAGAAAGGGAATTCCATTAAAGGAATCCAGGGGCTTGCCATTCTATTGCCCGTACCCCTAAAGGGGGCTTAGGGCTGCGCAAGCACCCGGGAGCATGGGGGGGGGATGAGAGTCTGCTGCCCGTCTCCATGCTCTCCCCAATATTGTTTTCCCTCACTGGCTTTTGCTGGAATCCGGAAGTCAATTCTGTCCCTGGGCGTGGGGACAGATAGTTATAACCAATGCCTAAGCAACCACTCACATTTATCTATTTTAATAAAGCTGTGGCCAAAATTATGCCAAAAACCTTAAACAAAAATTATGTGTGAATTGTGAATTATTTAGGGGTGGCCTGGGGGACCTCAACACGCAATCTATTTTTAAAATGTTTTGTGCAAATCACAGAGAAGAAAAGACACCCCTTTTTAACACAATGCCCTGTCCATTTCTCTGCTTGTGCATAAGAGATGGCAATAGAAGTTTTGCCACCCTGGGCTCCATTTGGAGGAAGCTGTGATACATATATTTAATCGATAAATAAATTAACAGGTGATGGCATGTGCCAATTGTATTGCAAAGATGTGCAGTTGCTTGGATGAGCTGAAGGCCTACTATTCTATTGCTCCAGTCTTGTTGACTAGATGGATGCATTCTGGCAACACTCAAAATTCATTACTCTGCTGGCCTGTTCTCTCTCCACATAAAGACACAAGATGATTTAAAGCTAAAATGGACTGAGCCCAACACTTATAAATGTTTTCATTTACAGCGTTCTGATATGAATTCAATAATACCTCCCCAGCTGGATTTTTTGGGGCAATAGATTTTATTGAATTAGTCTCCCTCCAAAATATATTTTTCTCTCTTCATGGCAAACATGTTGGACCCGGCCTCCCACCCCCATGACTCAGACCTGCTAGCTTCTGACAGACTCAGTCCATAAGCTGCAGAGTTGGCTCCAAGATTTGAGGGTCACTGGGTAGCAAGCCCACAGCTATCCACCTTAAGCTATTTACTGCAGTAGCAGCAACATCTACCACCACTTCCATATTATTATTATTAATAATAATAATAATAATAATAATAATAATATTTTTAAGGGAAAAAATCTCCAAGTGGTTGGCAAACACATTAAAACAGCAAATAAAAATATTCCACATGAAATTAAGAGCTCAAATTTGTTTGTTTCCCCCCCCCCCGCCACGCTCTGTATACAGAGACAGCTGAAACCATGAGTCATTTCCTCCCACTGTTTTTTATGTTCTATCCTACCTAATAGCAGTTCCTGCACCACCGCCCCAGTTTCCTGCACATCAATGAAGTTATTATCCCCAGTACTTAGTGCCCTCTGAAATATTGTCTTCTGCCCTCACAGGATTTAGCTGAAAGCTCTCTTGATCAGGTTTGCAAGACTCCTAGCAAACACATTTTTCATAGCTGTCCACGTTTCCCTTTTTTTTAAGGGAAATTCCCTTATTCTGAATAGGATTCCTCGCAAGAAAAGGGAAAAGTTGACAGCTATGACATTCTTGTCAACTGCTGTGAGGTGCAACACATCTCTTGCCAGAAGCCCTTCTTCTTAGCAGTGAAATTGTGGTACAAGGAGCCAAATACTTACCAATAATACCATCTGCACAGCCAGTCTATGTACTTCCAGTATGTTTATCTCTCTTTCTGGGCCATGATCATCTACAGAATGAGGGGCGGAATAACCACCTGTGGTCCAGGTTCATGAAAAGTAGAGTTAAGTTGGTGGTCATTCAGGACAAAAGTGTCATTAATGGTCAACATTTGCAAGTGTTCCTGATAACCACTAAGTTGCAGATTCTGTTGTTGTTGTTGTTGATGTTTAGTCGTGTCCGACTCTTCGTGACCCCATGGACCAGAGCACGCCAGGCACTCCTGTCTACCACTGCCTCCTGCAGTTTGGTCAAACTCATGCTGGTAGCTTTGAAAACACTATCCAACCATCTCTGTCATCCCCTTCTCCTTGTGCCCTCCATCTTTCCCAACATCAGGGTCTTTTCCAGGGAGTCTTCTCTTCTCATGACGTGGCCAAAGTATTGGACCCTCAGCTTCAGGATCTGTCCTTCCAGTGAGCACTCAGGGCTGATTTCCTTCAGAATGGATCGGTTTGATCTTCTTGCAGTCCATGGGACTCACAAGAGTCTCCTCCAGCACCATAATTCAAAAGCATCAATTCTTCGGCCATCAGCCTTCTTTATGGTCCAGCTCTCACTTCCATACATCACTACTGGGAAAACCATAGCTTTCACTATACGGACCTTTGTTGGCAAGGTGATGTCTCTGCTTTTTAAGATGCTGTCTAGGTTTGTCATTGCTTTTCTCCCAAGAAGCAGGCATCTTTTAATTTCATGACTGCTGTCACCATCAAGTTGCAGATTCTACTACTCTCTATCAAAGTTGCATCTGTCTTTAGACCTTAATCTTGAGGATGCAGTTACAAGGCAGCTTACAAGTCTCCTCACTTTTTGGCAATAGATTTTATTGAATTAGTCTCTCTCCAAATCACGGTCCAGCCCTTCAATACTTAGAAATATGATGTTTTTACCTTCAGATTTTCTCAAGCCTAACAGTAGATGAAATGGACCTTGAACCTCAAAAAGATAGATTATGAAAGGTTTTGAATTCCCAAGGACCACATGAGTTCTAGAATTCTCTTAAACACTCTTCTTTTAATTGCTAATCAAATTTGTTTGCTTAAGTCATCAGTCAGAATGCGAGGCAATTAAAAACATTGGCACACAATCAATTTTAATTGTGTTCTGCCACAGCGCTTGCCTTTGCAAATCAGATACGTTTTTGTCTATGCATCGAGATACATCAGGTGAGAGCAATTTTTAAGACTTCCATTTATGCAGGCTGGATCTGATTAAACAGTATATTGTTTGTTCTTAAGTTACACAACTTCTTCCACTATACTTATCATTCCATTACTGCTGATCTACATACATCTACTAAACCAGGCTATATAGTTTGTTATATAGCAAGGCATTGATTAATATGGGCCTGTTCCCTACACTCTTTGCGGCTATATATTAGTGCCATCTAGCGGTCATTGGGGGAAAATACTATTAAAACAATGCATTCTCTATGATGTTGCCCAGTATGTTATTATAACTCATTCTGAAACCCTTAGTCTTATTTTTTTAAAAATCAAACACACATACACAAATCTAAGCTTTGCACCTCCAGAGACAGATTTTTGAAATATTAAACAATTTATAAATGTTAATGCTGTTTGCATCCTTAGGAGATGCTGGAAAACTGCAAAACCGTTGGAGAGTTACGGCAGAGAAATGTAAATAAATGCATAAAATTCCTCATAGACGGAAACAAAGTTACTTTCAGGAAAGCCAAGAACCACATACAGTGGTACCGTGGGTTACAGATGCTTCAGGTTACATACGCTTCAGGTTACAGACTCCGCTAATCCAGAAATATTACCTCGGGTTAAGAACTTTGCTTCAGGATGAGAACAGAAATCATGCTCCAGTGGCGCGGCAGCAGTGGGAGGCCCCATTAGCTAAAGTGGTGCTTCAGGTTAAGAACAGTTTCCGGTTAAGAACGGACCTCCAGAACGAATTAAGTACTTAACCCGAGGCACTACTGTACACCACTATTTATGCCTGGCCTGCATAATCTTTGACCTACCGAGATGAATGCTGGTATATTGCATTACTTTGCCGGGCTCTTGCAGAGTGTTGGTCTGCCATAGTAAAAATAAAAATAAAAAAAATGCTTCCAGTAGCGCCTTAGAGACCAACTAAGTTTGTTATTGGTATGAGCTTTCGTGTGCATGCACACTTCTTCAGATACACACAGGATTTTTTTCTATTTTGTAGAGTCTGCAAAGTCTTCCTTGAACTTTCCCCAACTTGCTTCCCCCTACCTGAGTCTCTCAGTTAAGCTCGATTGCTCATGGTGACTCACCAGCCATGTATGGCAGGCATCCCTCCACGGTTCAAGAAACCTCCTGTTTTGAGGCGCACCTGGAACTGCCAGACCAGGGGTGAGGGGTTGCCAAGTTGCCTGGGAGTCCTTAAACAATATAGACAAGCTGCACAACATAACACAACACGACGGCCAAGAACAATGGCACTAAACACTATTTATAGACTAATACAAATAATCAGAAATTACAACCAAAGTCTCTAAATCTTCTTCACCAGTCGCGGTAGAATAATTCAAAAGTTCAATCTATACATAATCTGTCACCAAATATTGCCAGAACAGAGTGACTACAGTATCATATGAGCACTGACTCAGAGCATATTTTCTACAGCGTTTATATTTGCTTACATGTAAAACTGGCTTGCTAAGAAATTGAACTGCATCCTTCTCATATTAATTCTCACAAGTCTGGCTGACGAAGAATTGATCAAGGTTGGCTGATGAAGCATTGAACGAAACAGACTGGTTATCCAGAAACTCTGTTCCAGAGATATTTGGTGACAGATTATGTATATACTGTATTGAACTTTTGAATTATTCTGCTGCGACTGGTGAAGAAGATTTAGAGACTTTGGTTATAATTTCTGATTATTTGTATTAGTCTATAAATAGTGTTTAGTGCCATTGTTATTGGCCATTGTGTTGTGTTATTGTTCAGTTCATCAAGTTGCCTGGGAGGCCAGAAGACAAAACTCAGTGGGCTGCAATTTGTGTCCATGTGAATCGATTTTCTCAGAAAGGCAGCAAATAATTAAAAACAATAAGGCAAAATGAAAACATAACCCTGTGTACACACTGTACCTTTAAAGCTCATTTGAAGTGCCTTCTTACCCTCTGGAAGGCTCAGCGGACTTGAGGGTGAAAAACCAGGTTACATAACTCAATCTTCAGAGAAGAATCAGGCGACTCCACCCATCTCTAGTTAGAAGCCGCTATTCATGGGTGATACTTTACACTATGTACAGAGCACACTTCTAGATCAGTGGTATTCACCCTCCCACTGAAATCCTTTCCAAATCAGTTGCGTATTCATAGAATCATAGAATCATAGAGTTGGAAGAGACCACAAGGGCCATCGAGTCCAACCCCCTGCCAAGCAGGAAACACCATCAGAGCACTCCTGACATATGGTTGTCAAGCCTCTGCTTAAAGACCTCCAAAGAAGGAGACTCCACCACACTCCTTGGCAGCAAATTCCACTGTCGAACAGCTCTTACTGTTAGGAAGTTCTTCCTAATGTTTAGGTGGAATCTTCTTTCTTGTAGTTTGGATCCATTGCTCCGTGTCCGCTTCTCTGGAGCAGCAGAAAACAACCTTTCTCCCTCCTCTATGTGACATCCTTTTATATATTTGAACATGGCTATCATATCACCCCTTAACCTCCTCTTCTCCAGGCTAAACATGCCCAGCTCCCTTAGCCGTTCCTCATAAGGCATCGTTTCCAGGCCTTTGACCATTTTGGTTGCCCTCCTCTGGACACGTTCCAGTTTGTCAGCGTCCTTCTTGAACTGTGGTGCCCAGAACTGGACACAGTACTCCAGGTGAGGTCTGACCAGAGCAGAATACAGTGGCACTATTACTTCCCTTGATCTAGATGCTATACTCCTATTGATGCAGCCCAGAATTGCATTGGCTTTTTTAGCTGCTGCGTCACACTGTTGGCTCATGTCAAGTTTGTGGTCAACCAAGACTCCTAGATCCTTTTCACATTGAGAAACCCTGGTATTGAGAAACCCTGGTAGGTTGCAAGGCATTCTGGGACTTGCATCACATTTTTTAAATCTTCACACCTTCCAAAACACAGCTAAGCCAACCTGCAGCATGGATGACACAAGTGGTGCATGCAGTGGGAAACTGGAGCGGAAGAATCCAAATAATAATAATAATAATAATAATAATAATAATAATAATTTTTTTATACCCCGCCCTTCCCGGTTCAGAAAACTGGGCTCAGGGTGGCTAACAACAGATTTAAAACACTTAATTGATGCAACAAAAAACAGCAAAAAAGACAATATAAAATGTGAATAATAAATTCAGAATTCAAAAATAAATTTAGGGGGGAAATCCATCCAATAAACATTAGTTGATCACCAGGGCTAGCTAGTTAAATTAGTCTTATTTGGGCCAGCGAGAAGACCAGGGGAGAATTAGCTGTGGGATCCCAGAGTGGGTAATCTTCATAAAAAGGGAAGGGGGAGGGAAGGAAGGGGAATAAAAGATCAGGCAAAGTTCAAATTGAAAGCCAGGCGGAATAGCTCTGTCTTACAGGCTCTGCGGAAGGAAGTTAAATCCTTCAGGGCCCTGGTGTCCTGGGACAGAGCATTCCACCAGGTCGGAGCCATCACTAAGAAGGCCCTGGCCCTGGTGGAGGATAATCTGACTTCCATAGGGCCCAGGACCTCTAAAAATTATGATTATTCATGGATTACTCATGTTACTGCTATTTTACTTCTTTCGTTACATTTATATTCTGCCTTTTCTCCAATGAACTCCAAGTGAGTCAGGACTGGCCCAAGAATATTTTTGCTCCTGAGGCAAACTGCAAAATGGTGCCTCCCCAGGAAAGAAGGCGTGAGCGAAGATCTACAGCAGCAGCAGCAAGTGATGCTTTTGTTGGAGGCTGGATCCTGCCCCCTGAGGTGGTCTCTTCATCTTACCTCATGAGGGGGCCAGCCTTGAGGTGAGTTACGCTAAGAGACAGTAAGTGAGCTACGTGTCTGAGTGGGGATTTGAATCTGGGTCTCTCCAGCCCTAGTCCAGCACTCTAACCACTGTGCCACACTGCCTCTGTAGCATACATGCAGCGCAAATGATGCTGTTGCCCATTTTAGAATTGATGGCAAGCAAGATGGCCGCCATCCATGTCCCAAGCGATGAAAAATCACCCTTGAGGGAAAGCCAGGCAGGGGAATGTCTTCTTTATGAAGCTCCTTCTAAACTTTTCATTATCTTTCTTTCTGAAGCAAAACTAATAATGGGAAACCACAAAAAAGAAACCCTGCCCAGTCCTGTCCCCCTCTCCAAATGTTACCCGAAGCAGTAGAACAAGAAACTAAATCAAGATGTTTACTGACAGACTAATAAACAAATGGGCCCATTGCGAGGGAGCCTTGATGAATGGTGCATCCAGGTGTTTTCAATAATGGCAATAAGCACTACAACTCAAAGTATTTCTGATTCAAGTATAATGCATTATTAGGCCATTAGAGGCTGAGTATAGAGGGCCATTTGTGCTCAGGCCTATCAATAATGCCGCTTCCCAGCTTGCATTTAGACCAGGGGAATTAGTCATACTGATATTCTATTTAATAAAAACCTAAAGAAGACGCATCAAGAATCGCATTACATTTTAACAGGGTTACAGCAGCCCAGGAGGACCACAAGTTTAATTTTCATAAGAGCATTCATTCCTCAATTATGTCAAACATGAAAATGTAAATGGCAAATTTAATGCTAACAATATCCCTCAAAGCACATTGGCAGGTAGCAAGCATTATGTTGAGTGAATGCCGGCTGCATAACAAGCAGGACCCAGAAGTAGACGGAGGAGAATGGATTAAATTGCGAAGCTGAGCTCCGCTGGCGATGGGCACAGGCTTCTGCTGCTGCTGCTGAGGAATCATACAATATGCATGTAGAGAGAAGGGATGGGTGCCTCTGCAAAGTATTTGCTGACGGTGCAAGCAGCATAATTAATTCTGGCTGCCCGCAGCAGCTGGAGACACCAAACAGGCTGCTTTGAATCCCTTAAAATAAATGGAATAGTTTCATTTAAACCAGAAGTCCTATTTGCATGAGGCTCACAGCATGGCTTGTCTGCTTTGTTTTCAACTGTCTGCTTATACCTTGGACACAAGGACATTGGAGTTTCTGCCATCCAAGCCACCTGGAAGTCATTTAAACGCATTCAGATTCTTATGGAGGTTCGTGCTTACAGAATGAGCGTATAGCACTGCAAGGAGATTAGAACATTTCGAGGAATAAGGGAGTTAGTGTGGTGTGGTGTAGTGGTTAAGAGTGGTAGACTCATAATTTGGTGAACCGGGTTTGCTTCCCCGCTCCTCCACATACGGCAGCTGGGTGACCTTGGGCTAGTCACTTCTCTGAAGTCTCTCAGCCCCACTCACCTCACAGAGTGTTTATTGTGGGAGAGGAAGGGAAAGGAGAATGTTAGCCGCTTTGAGACTCCTTGTAAAGGTAAAGGGACTCCTGACCATTAGGTCCAGTAGTGGCCGACTCTGGGGTTGTGGCACTCATCTCGATTTATTGGCCGAGGGAGCCGGCGTACAGCTTCCAAGTCATGTGGCCAGCATGACTAAGCTGCTTCTGGCGAACCAGAGCAGCGCATGGAAACGCCGTTTACCTTCCCGCCAGAGCGGTACCTATTTATCTACTTGCACTTTGACGTGCTTTTGAACTGCTAGGTTGGCAGGAGAAGGGACCGAGCAATGGGAGCTCACCCCGTCACGGGGATTCGAACCGCCAACCTTCTGATCGGCAAGCCCTAGGCTCTGTGGTTTAACCCACAGCGCCACCCACGTCCCTTACAGTGCCACCCACGTCCCTTAGGGTAGTGATAAAGCAGGATATCAAATCCAAACTACTACTACTACTACTACTACTACTACTACTACTACTACTACTACTCTTCTTCTTCTTCTTCTTCTTCTTCTTCTTCTTCTTCTTCTTCTTCTTCTTCTTCTTCTTCTTCTTCTTCCTCACTGCCAGAGGCATTGCACCTCTGAGAACCAGTTTTGGAGAATAGCAAGTTTGCACTCAGTTCCATCTTGCAGGCTCTCCGCAGGCATGTGTTCAGCCGCTGTGAGAACAGAATGCCGGATTAGGCGGTTCACTGGCCTGATCCAGGAGGCTTGCCTCATGTTTTACATCACCACAGTGCAGAAAAGCCTGGGTTGTCATTTAAAAGACATGTGCGACTGTTTCAGAATTAACTAACACCCTCAGAGTAAACAAGCAGTCCAAGAAAAACGAAAGCTAATATATGTTTTCTGCCGTAATGCAGCAAAAGGTTTAGTGGCGCCTGTAATTCATAGTTATCCAGATTATCTGGTATGCGGCTGATCTGCTCTGATCTTAAACAGACAGAAGAACCCAGGGAATATGTTTTTAAAAATAAAAATAAAAGCAAAAAAAGCAGAGACCTAGGCAAATAAGCAGCCTGAGAAAAGGTTTGTGCTGAATGAAACTTCTGAGTCATCCTTAAGGGGAGCCCCATGTAAAACACATTACAGTATTCAGTCCCGGAGATTACTAATGTATGCATAAACACAGTTGAATCTCTGCTACCCATAAAGGCGTGCAGGTTTTGCCATCAGCAAGGAGGAGCTGAACTCCCATCATCTCTCCCTAACCAAAGGCAAGATGGAGTCCAAGAAAACTCCTAAGATGTTAACCTGCTCTGATGAACTGATTGCCATTGTGCTACAAGGGAACATTGCTGCATCCAGAGAATTAGGAGCAGCGCCAACATGGTCTCTGTCTGGTCTGGATTCCACTTCGGCTTGTTTATCACCCCCCACCCACCCACAGTCAACAGACACTGGTTTAAGGCAGCTGCTCTTGCATGCTCAGTTAATGACATATAATCACAAATCAGCATCTTGATGATACCCAACTTCAAAGCTCCTGACGATTTCTTCCGGCAGCTTCCTATAGCTGTTAAATAACATTGATGATAATGTTTTGGCCTGGTGGAGCTCTGCTCACCCTGAAATCCCCAGGAGGTCGAGGGAGCCCTAATTTAGTACATATGTCCTGCTAAAGAATTACTTGGCCCAGTAATCTAGCTTTGCTGTGAGGGTTCCTGTATCAAATGCCACTCAGAGGTCTAAAGGCTGGAGAACCTTTCTTCTGTTTAGGGTCCTATTCCTTGACAAGAACATATGGTGATGGACCAAACTAAAGGCCTACCCTGCTTTCAAAGTGGCCCACCACCAGGTTCCTGTGGGAAAACCACAAAGAGAGCATGAATGAATTGCTCTCTCTCACCTCCTGCCTCTGATATTTGAGGTACTACACAGCTGTCATGACTACTGAGATTCTCCATGAATTTATCTATCAGAAGAAATACCTCAGAGATAATATTGTTGGAAGCCACATGGCAGCAACAGCCAGGTCAAATGATGATGGGGCAAACTCCCCCTTTTCTGCCTCCCCCTTTTTCTCACACCACCAACCAATAATAATAATAATAATAATAATAATAATAATAATAATAATAATAATTTATACCCCACCCATCTGGCTGGGTTTCCCCAGCCACTCTGGGCGGCTTCCAACAGAACACTAAAATACAATAACCTATTAAACATTAAAAGCTTCCCTAAACAGGGCTGCCTTAAGATGTCTTCTAAAAGTCTGGTAGTTGTTTTTCTCTTTGACATCTGGTGGGAGGGCGTTCCACAGGGCGGGTGCCACTACCAAGAAGGCCCCCTGCCTGGTTCCCTGTAACTTGGCTTCTTGCAGCGAGGGAACCGCCAGGCAGAATGATGGAGGTGGAGACGCTCCTTCAGGTATACTGGACCGAGGCCGTTTAGGGCTTTAAAGGTCAGCACCAACACTTTGAATTGTGCTCGGAAACGTACTGGGAGCCAATGTAGGTCTTTCAAGACCCGTGTTATATGGTCTCGGCGGCCTTTCCCCCACTCTTTACTCCCTACATGAAATTAGAGTGGGAAACCTGACTGAAATGTTTCAAGGAAATATGGTGCCACTTCCAGAATGTTGAGGTTCTCCTAGATGTTCTGGAATGTGAGATATGAGGGCTATACATCTTCTCCTGAAGACAACATTTTTATATCCATCTAAACAGCCTTGGCTCTGTATATCTGAAGGAGCATCTCCACCCCCATTGTTCAGCCCAGACACCCAGATCCAGCTCTGAGGGCACTGTGAGAAGTGAAGCTATGGGGACCAGGCAGAGGGCCTTCTTGGTAGTGGCACCTATCCTGTGGAACACCCTCCCATCAGATGTCAAAGAGGTGAGTAACTACACAACCTTTAGAAGACATCTGAAGGCAGCGCTGTATAGGAAAGTTTTTAATGTGTGATGTTTTATTATGTTTTTTATATCTATTGGAAGCTGCCCAGAGGGGCTGGGCAACTCAGTTAGATGGTCAGGGTACAAATAAAATAATAATACTAAAATGGAAAACGAGCGAGGTCCCAACTATAGAAGAATGGCAACTTAAACTGATGGAATATACGCAGCTTGCGGACCTAATATATAGAATAAGAGAGAAAGAACAACATACGTTTAAAGACTGGAAAATGTTTTTGATTATATGGGGGGACATTGTGTAGACTTGAAAACGTGGGCAGCATTAAGATAAATTCAACAGTATAAATAAGTTTTGATGGATGTAATAATGGAATGCTGAATGGTTTAGTTTATGTAAAATATGCAGGCATTTATGTTATGCAAAATGAACCATGGAAAGAAAAGAAGGGAAGTCATTGGTATTTTAAGGTTGTTTAAGTGAATATTCTAAAATGTAAAACAGAAGATTTAATAAAAATTATAGAAAAAAATAAATATAAAATCATCACCATCATCATCTAACTCCACCCTCAATTGTCCAGGTAAGTCTGCTTAGTTCACTCTCTAGACACACATTGGCTCTACTCAACCAAAAAATAAATACATTGATCTGCAAGCAGCTATCTGGCCCTAAAAAATTCTACCTCTCACTGTCAAGAGGCTTATTTTTTTTTTTTTCCTTTTCCGATATTTGAATTTTTATTGATTTACAAATAAAAGATAAACAAAAAATAAGAAGAAAATAAAAAGAAAAGAAGAAAAAAAAATAGTACACGTTACATGTTTCACATCAGATATTTCACATTTCCATCTCTTATAAGACTTCCTTCAGCTTGTCCGTAAATCATTCGTGGTAATAATTAAGATTACGCATTTCCTAGCTTATATTGACAATATATATCTCTCTCTCTTCTATTCCCTTTAGTCAATAACTCTTCGTCTTTCACAATGCTTCTTTAAATCCCCTTAACGTTGTTTGTCCCTCACTTATATATTCCAGGTAATCTACATATTTTCCCCAATCCTTAATGAACTTTTGGTCTCTTAAATATCTAATCTTTCCTGTCAATTTATCCAACTCCGCGTAGTCTAATAATTTTGCTCTCCACTCATCCACCGTTGGTATTTCCTGCTGTTTCCACTTCTGGGCTAGCGTTACCCTTGCTGCTGTAACCGCGTAGTACACAAATTTACAATCCTTCTTTTGTATCTCGTTCCCTAGTATCCCCAATAGGAAGATTTCTGGTTTCTTTAAAAACGTATATTTTAGGATCTTCTTGAGTTCAATATATATTTTTTCCCAGAATTCTTTCACTTTTCTACACTCCCACCACATGTGGTAAAAGGAGCCTTCCTTGTCTTTGCATTTCCAGCACTTATTACAAACCTTGTACATTTTCGATAATTTTATAGGTGTTATATACCACCTATAAAACATCTTCATGACATTTTCTTTTATTGTCGTACATGCTGTAAAGTTTAATCCATCTTTCCACAGTTTTTCCCAATCTTCAAATTGTATACTATGGCCCACATCTCTAGCCCAGTGAATCCTAACGGACTTGACTTCCTCATCTACTAAATTCCAATCTAACAACATCTTATACATTTTAGATAAAGTTTTCACATCATTGTCTATAATTTCCGTCTGAAATTTAGAGTCTTTATCCACATATCCTCTTTCTTTGCTGTCTTTTTTAAACATTGCATTTATTTGGAAATACTGTAGCCAATCAAATACTAGTTCTTTAACCTGCCCATAAGGTTTCAATTTCCATTTCCCACCTTCTTTAATTAATAATTGGCTGTATGTTACCCAGTTACTTCTCATATTAATCTTTTTCACACTTAACACTTCAAGAGGTGATAACCAGTGTGGAACTTTAGGCTCCAACAGGTTTTTGTACCTTTCCCATATTTCAATTAGTGGACCTCGAAAGATGTGGTTTTCGAATCCCTTATGTACTTTCCTTTTTCCGTGCCACAAGTAGGTGTGCCAACCGAACCTGTTGTCGAAACCCTCCAGATCTAGCAATTCATTGTTCACTAACTTGACCCAGTCTTTCAGCCAGCAAAGACATGATGCCTCATAGTATAATTTCAAATCTGGCAGGGCAAAACCTCCTCTTTCTCTTATATCTGTTAACAATTTAAATTGAATTCTCGGTTTTTTGCCCTGCCAGATATATCTTGAGAGCACCCTTTGCCACTCCTTAAAGACTCCATTCCCCTTAATTATTGGAATGGTCTGAAATAGAAACAACAACCTTGGTAGCACATTCATCTTAATTGTGTTAATCCTTCCCCAAAATGACAGTTTTAGTCTTCCCCACACTTCTAGGTCCTTTCTGATTTCTTTCCACACTGTTTCATAATTATTCTTATATAAGTCTATATTTTTAGGGGTTACCCAAATTCCAAGATATTTAACTTTTTTAACCACCTCTATCTGTGACTGTTGTTGAATTGTTTCTATTACCCTCTGATCCATATTTTTGGCTATCATTTTCGTTTTCTTCTTATTTAGTTTGAAGCCTGCCACATCTCCGAACAGATCTATTTCCTTTAAGATTTCTTCAATTGTAGCTATGGGATCTTCAGTCATTATTACCAAGTCGTCTGCGAATGCTTTAATTTTGTACTCATTATGACCGATTGTTACTCCTTTTATTTTTTTGTTTTGCCTAATTGAATTCAGAAGGACTTCTAGCACCGTTATAAATAGGAGTGGGGAAAGTGGGCAACCCTGTCTCGTTCCCTTCTGTATCTTTATTTCTTCCGTTACTACATTATTTATGATCAATTTAGCTTTCTGCTCCCTATAAATTGCTTTTATCCCATTAAAAAAATCTTTGCCCACTTCCATATATTCCAAATTTTTCAACATAAAGTCCCATGCCACATTATCGAATGCTTTCTCTGCGTCCACAAACATCATTATAGCTTGTTTGTCATACCTGGCAGAGACCAAGCGGGTTTTCTTCCTGGCAGGCAGATGAGAGACAATATAAGGAACATAATTAATATGTTAGAATATCTGTCTGCCAGGTATGTCAAGAGGCTTATTTGGTGCTCCAACACCCACATCTGTGCCAGAACCTGCTCAGTGCTGGAGTGTTGGTCAGCTCGCTGTTATCACAAAGCAATGCTTCAAAGGCAGGAAATGAAACTTTTCCTTTTTCATATTCTCCCAATAATTGGGATGCCTTAAAGTTGGTGCTTGAGATGGAGGGCAAGATGATGCCTCCAGGTGCACTCCATGAACCGAAGCAGACTCAATGGACAATTGAATTTGACATTAACATGACAGGATAGCACCTGAAGGCAGCAGGACAGCTTAATGATCATGGGGGGGCTGCACTGACATGCCCCTCTGTCCTCCAACACCTCACGGCTGTGCCCTGCCCCTCTCCCAGTCTCTATTACTTTAGGCAACTGCCTCATTCTGTGAACTATACTCGGAGTCCTGTAGTGATTTCATGCTCTTTATTGCAGCTTGTAAAACAGTGATTCCTTTGCCCCCCCCCCAAACCTCAGGCTTTTATATACATTATTTACACAATGAGTCCCATCTGATTGGCTGATTCTGCTTCCCTCCTGGAGCCTGATTGGTCTTTTCCTGCAGACCAATCAGTTGTTGCATTCTACGATCCTACCAGCCTAATAGGCTGATTAACTTCCTCCCGGAGCCTGATTGGTCTTCTCCTGCAAGCCAATCAGTTGTTGCATTCTAGGATCCTACTTATCTATTGATCGAGGATCCAAGCTTAGTATATAACACTCTGCCTAATAGTAGAGCTGGCCCCATCCATTTTCTGTTTCTTGTGGGAGTACCACAATTATTTTGACATCCCCATCTGTGAGAGTCCGTGAGCCCAAGAATATTTTAGATATGGGACCTGGCTAACTTTTTGACAAAGGCACATGCCAGTCATCAAAAACCCATTGATATCGGCAAGAATCTTTCTAACTGGGTTTGGATCGAATAAATGGCTCAGCTAGAAAATGCATCAAAAAGTTAAGATCTACTTAACTTTGGAGCAAAGCAGAAGTAAGTCAGTGTAACCTTTCAATTTACATCTAAAACAAGTGGTTTGATCTGATTTACTGAGTCTTATATTGTTTCTAATATTTTGACACACCAAATGAACTATGATATGTTGGTGATACTAAAGAGGGGGGAAAATGGCACATATTTCTGTAGTCACTTCGGGATTATATTGTTGATTTGATTTTAACATGAACCATCTCAGGCTTGCAAGGCAGTCAAGCTCCATCTGTTCAACAGATTTGGTTACATGTGGGCCTGGAGAAAAAACCCCTTTACTTCTGTAAAGAGATAGGTGCTTCACGACATCACAGACACCACTTAATGGGTTGTACAAAATGCAGCAGTGATAGACTTTGGGCCAAGGACAGATTTGGGCAACAAGGATCTAGGCTCCCCAAACTGCCAGGAAAGACTGTGTGTGATGCCATGAGAAATAAATGATAATGGGAGCATTCAATCAATGTTCCCACCCACAAAGAGGAGCCCACTTGCTGCATTTCCGGCACTGCTCCGTTCCTACACAGTTGGAGGGCAGTTAATTCTTCTACACACAAGAAGTAAATTTTTGGTGATGCAAGAAAAAGGGAGAGGCGCTTTCCCTTTCGATTCTGAAAATAATTAGCCATTTATTGAGGTCAGTCAGAAAGCTGCTTGTTTGGATCTATTCAGCACTTCGTTTTTTTATTTTTTTGGCAGGGATCTGATTTGGCAGCATTTATTCATGCAAATCTTTCGCCAATATACGAGAAGGAATTTACAGGATGAAGCGTGAAAGTTTTTCATTAAGAATATAACCATGCTCCAGATAGAGGAAGCGAGACAGCCCTTTTTAGCAAAGGAAGCATTGCAAATTAACTAATTTTATTACTTTCATTACATTCCTTATCTCCTGCTGAATGAGTTGCCTCGGGGAGAGTGGCAGAAAACTCCTTTCTGCTGAAAGATGCCAATTATCTGAAACGAGTTCTATTTAAGGAATATTCAGATCCCATGAGTGACTGGTAAGAAGTGGAAGAAAAGACTAACTGGGGAATTAAGTTAATGGCTCCTTGAAGCATCGCATCCCAAATGTCTCCTGAAGCAATATCTGATCCTAGCAGAATTGGCCTAATTCTATTTTGCCAAATTTAGTTATCCCTTTCGCCATCTTAAATACAATGGCTGGGACCCAAATAACTAGTTCTGCAAGGCTTTGGCTCCCCACCCTGCCATCTTGTCAAAGACCACCACCCCACAACCCTCACACCACACAGCAAACCACTTCTGAAACAGAAGTTGCCTTAGGTTGCAGAAACACTCTACCTTTAAAGCACATTCAAAGTACAGTCTCTCCCTCAGAGAATTCTGGGCACTGTAGTCTGTTGAGCGTTGCTGGGAACTGTAACTCTCTGAGGAGTCAAAACAAAAAAAAAAATTTTTTTTCCCTTCTAGTAGCACCTTAAAGACCAACTAAGTTAGTTCTTGGTATGAGCTTTCGTGTGCATGCACACTTCTTCAGATACACTGAAACAGAAGTTGCCAGATCCTTCTATATAGTGAGAAGGTGGGGAGGGGTATTACTCAGAAGGGTATAATGAGATAAGAATCCAATGTCTTTGTTCAGACCAGGTCTCTCCATGGTTTTAAGTTTGGTAATGAGTTGCAATTCAGCAGCTTCTCTTTCCAGTCTATTTCTGAAATTCCTTTGTAGTAATACAGAACACCTCTAGTCATCACATACAGCTCCCAAGTTAAAACAGTACAACGCATCATCAGAGATCTACAACCTCTCCTGGACAATGACAGTTCTCTTTCTCAAGCTCTGGGAGGAAGACCTTTCATTGCCTACAGACAGCCACCCAATCTTAAACAACTCCTAACCCACAATAATACTACAACCAGACGTAACACGGACACAGGCTCATCCCAGCTATCTGCCAACCACCCATTCCCACCACCCTTCTGAGTAATACCCCTCCCCACCTTCTCACTATATAGAAGGATCTGGCAACTTCTGTTTCAGTGTATCTGAAGAAGTGTGCATGCACACGAAAGCTCATACCAAGAACTAACTTAGTTGGTCTTTAAGGTGCTACTAGAAGGGGGGAAAAAAAAATTTTTTTGTTTTGACTATGGCAGACCAACACGGCTACCTATCTGTCTCTGAGGAGTGAACTACAGTGGCCAGAATTCTTGAGGGCTGTTTGTGCTTTGAATAGGCTGTAAAGGTAGCCTTTCTAGAACCATGGTCAGAATATTTGCCCATGTAGCCCTGTAATGCCTATTTTGACTGGCAGCTGCTCTCCAGACGTCTTTCCCTTCACCTGATCCTTCTAACTTGAGATGCCAGAGACTGAATTTTGCACCTTCTCCTGGTAGTGAGAATCTCTCCTCCCCATTTCCCTCCTCTGCCAGATTGCTAATGGTAAGGTATGGGGGGATGCGTAGAAAAGACAGCAAACGTCCTAAGCACATTGTGGCAATCCCGGGGTAGTCCTGTGCATATCATTCACCGTAAGTCAGAGATGGGGAGCTGTGAGGTGGAGCCAGTGTGGTGTAGTGGTTAAGAGCGGTAGACTCGTAATCTGGGGAACCGGGTTCGCATCTCCGCTCCTCCACATGCAGCTGCTGGGTGACCTTGGGCCAGTCACGCTTCTCTGAAGTCTCTCAGCCCCACTCACCTCACAGAGTGTTTGTTGTGGGGGAGGAAGGGAAAGGAGAATGTTAGCCGCTTTGAGACATCTTCGGGTAGTGATAAAGCGGGATATCAAATCCAAACTCTTCTTCTCTTCTTCCCACCATCCCCTCCCCCAACCCAGAACCTATCACATTTTATTGCCATAACACATCCTGCTGACTGGAGCTGATGGGAGCTGGGAGTTCAAAAACAATTGCGAGGGCTACAGGTTCCTCATCCCTGCTTTAGGTTTCCGTTTCTGGGACAAAGACTCAAGTTCTTCTCATTTGTTACTTATTGATTCATTATACAGTGGTACCTCTGGTTACGTACTTACCCTATTTTTTGCTCTATAAGACTCACTTTTTCCCTCCTAAAAAGTAAGGGGAAATGTGTGTGCGTCTTATGGAGCGAATGCAGGCTGCGCAGCTATCCCAGAAGCCAGAAGAGCAAGAGGGATTGCTGCTTTCACTGCGCAGCGATCCCTCTTGCTGTTCTGGCTTCAGAGATTCAGAATATTTTTTTTCTTGTTTTCCTCCTCCAAAAACTAGGTGCGTCTTGTGGTCTGGTGCGTCTTATAGAGCGAAAAATACGGTAATTCGTTCCAGAGGTCCGTTCTTAACCTGAAACTGTTCTTAACCTGAAGCACCACTTTAGCTAATGGGGCCTCCTGCTGCTGCCGCGCCGCCGGAGCACGATTTCTGTTCTCATCCTGAAGCAAAGTTCTTAACCTGAAGCACTATTTCTGGGTTAGTGGAGTCTGTAACCTGAAGCGTATGTAACCCAAGGTACCACTGTATTTCTATCCTGCCCTTCCCAAAAGACATCAGTTGGCAAACAACACTAGTTGGCATCTGTCTGTCTTGGGAGACGATGGGAGACCATGGCTTCTGACTGGATCCCAGAATGTCCCTTTTTTTGTCTAGCGCTCTGGTGAACGTTAGCTAGCTTGCAACAGAGCACTGGACTGAAAGACGCTCATTTTGGGGACTCTTGCATGAATCAGCTGGCTCCCACGACAGCTAGGTACCAAAAAACGATTGTCCTGATTCTGATCAGGGTATGAGAGTGTGCCTTCAGGGGTGAAGTCAAACCATTGGAGAGTTACAGTGCCTGCTGTGGCTGTAGAGACCGATACGGAAGAGACATGTTTTGTTGAAGCTGGGGCAGATGAAGGCGTCCGGTTGTGCTGATGCAGGTATACCATGGCATGTCTTCTCTCTGCACTCTCTTCTGGTCATTGCTGTGGATACATGGTGTGTCTTTCAAGCACTGCAGTTGTCTGCAAGGGATTCCCACAAGGCAGGGCTGACGTTGCCAGCTTTTATTTCATGGTTGCAGACATCTTTGTAACCCACCTTGGATCAAATCTATGCTTCCAGGTGTCATAAGAAAGCTGCAGAGATAGTGCAGGAAAGTACACACCCCGGAAATGATCTATTTCATCTTCTGCCTTCTGGAAGAAGGTACAGGGTTATAAAGACTAGGACTAGCTGCCTGAGAAACAGTTTTTATTCAAATGCAATTTTGGTTTTAAACGCAGTGTAATGTGGTCTCTGAGGGAGTATATTGTATTTAATTGTGGGGTATCAGAGTTTTTAGGGGGTTGGCCAGGCTGGGATAGCTGGCTTGTTGGTTTTTGAATGTCTGATGTAGATTTTTTCAATTTCATTGTTCTGCATGGGACAATGTCAACGAAGATTATCGTATCGTACCTGAAGCCAGCTCCTCATAGAGCACATCTTTGGAGATCCTGTCACCTGCTGTGAACAACAAAAGATAAAGCAATAAAAAATATATTCAAAGCATCTTTAAAATCTTAAAATCAGTTTCAGTGCAGATGCTGACTGGGAAAGATCTCAGCTGAAAGAGCTTGTTGAAAAAGGGAGGTATTCAGTAGGCACTGAAAAGACAGCAGATGGTTCTTAAAGACAACGGGTTGATGCTGCAACACTAAAAGCCTGATTCCTACATGGTGCAGAATGGACCTCCTAGTAAGATAGTATCTGCAATTGGGTATACAAAGGATAAGATTATATTTACGGTGTCCTGGTCTCAAGTTGTATAGGGCTTTATAAACCAAAACCAGCACCTTGAACTTGGCCCAGATTTTGTAACATGGAAAGAAGCTGTAGTCTATCCAAACCTCTCTCAGACCTCCTTGTTCAGAGGAACTCCAACCATAATAGAATCATCAGGTAGCTCGGGTCCCTTCGATTCAAAGGGAGAAGTACCAGATTATCCTGCGACCTACAAGTAAAAATATTTAATATGGAATAAAGTTAGTCAAAACATTCATTGCATTAATCATAGGCCACTGCCATTCCCTCAAAGGTCCAATATCTACATCAAAAGGGGGAAATAAGTATTTTTAAAAGACCCAGGTGATGAATGTGCCATTTTCTTTTCTTTTCCCCCCACTTTCAGCTCTACAAATTGTAGACCCGTGTTTACATTTGGGAGTGCCGAGCACACAGGTATATTTCCAAATTAATATGGAACTGTGTCTGCATGATTCCTTCTCTTCCCCCAGATATTATATGTTGTCTGAGCATGGCCCAGAGCGATGGTTTCCTTTTAAGTTTATAGCACCTTCCCCTTGGCCTTAGAATCCGGCCCAAAGAATGAGAAACCCAAGACTGACCAGAGAGTTCAGTTGCCATTTCTAAAGATCTCCCACCCACCCACCCACCCACTCGGAGTCGACTCTGTTTTCCTTTTGGGGGTGCTTGTTTTAAGCCTGTGTGAGATGTTGTCAGTCACCAGCGTAAGAGACCTGCTCGAACCCCTGTTTGTGTTGGCAGCGTCCCGCGAGGAACTTCACACAGAGTCCCTCGCAGTATTGGCATGTGGTTATCACCACTCACCTCTCAAGACTTCTTAGAATAATAAACCAGTAATTGAAAGGCGAGTTTAGTGCTGCTGTTTGCAGCGAGCCATGGCTGTTGAATGATTACCACAGCAGGCAGTGCGACGGAGGTGCTGAAAGAGTCTATTAGTTTGCTTAGTCTCAGTCAGCATGGAATATTAATACAAGCTCTCTGAAAACAAATAGACACAGCAGAAGGCCTGTAGGGAGCAGGGGGTGGGCGCGTAAAGTTAACTTTTGCAAAGCTTCCAGAGTGGTCCTTCTGCAGAGAGGAGGAAAGCCAGTGTGAAAGTTTGAAACAATAATTGTGTGCCAATAGAGTTGGAAATTGGAATTAAGCAGCTCAACGTTTTTATTTTGCCGGGGGAAAAAACGATTGTTCCATTTCTTCCGAACGGATCAGTCCATTGCAGCAGTTTATAGCAAATGTCACCCTGGCACGCTTTAAAACTTCTTGGGCTTTCTGCAGAAAGCTTTCTTCTTCTTCCTCTTTCTGCAAAACATCTGCATCTTTCCACAGAGACAGGTAAGGAAGTTAAGCACGGTTTGTTCTCTCATGACATCATTGGTTTTGGCTCCCTGAAAGGCTGGTTGTTGCAAAACAAGCAGCGAGAAGTTTTCCACAACACTTAAACCAAAAGTCTGACCGGCCGAGTCACAGGCCAAGACGTTACACGGAAGAAGCTATGGCGCCCAGAGGAAATGCTGTTTCTGGATCCTTTCTAGGGTGGTTCAGAAGGAGAGTTCTCGAGAATCAGCCCTAGCATCAAATACCACATAGTCAGGAAAGACACGAAATATAAATTTCAATAACTAGCAAGCAAATAAAAAATACGGCAAAAAAGGGATATTGTCCACTTTCTTTTTTAACCCGGTTTTTGGCTCTTAATTTGAAGGGCTTCAGATATCTGTGGCCTCTTTCCATGGGGCAGGATTTCTAATACCTGTCTTTGACCTAAATAGCTGCATTTTTAGTTTTTTTATTGGTTGGTTGTCCGACTTGGTTTTAGCATTTTGTGTTTTCTTAAATCACTTTGTGTCACTTTTGTGAAGAAGAAAGTGACTAATCATGTTGTTGCTGTTGCTGTTGTAATATTAATATGGTGCTCTTACCTTAGCATGGGTGGCGCTGTGGGTTAAACCACAGAGCCTAGGACTTGCCGATCAGAAGGTCGGTGGTTCAAATCCCCGCGACGGGGTGCGCTCCCATTGCTCGGTCCCTGCTCCTGCCAACCTAGCAGTTCGAAAGCACAAAGTGCAAGTAGATAAATAGGTACCGCTCCGGCGGGAAGGTAAACGGTGTTTCCGTGCGCTGCTCTGGTTCGCCAGAAGCGGCTTAGTCATGCTGGCCACATGACCCAGAAGCTGTACGCCGGCTCCCTCGGCCAATAAAGCGAGATGAGCGCCGCAACCCCAGAGTCGGCCACGACTGGACCTAATGGTCAGGGGCCCCTCTACCTACCTTAGCATATGACCACAAGATGCCCATCCTTGCTTACCAGCTTAAGACTGCTTTAATAGGCCTTCTCCCTTCTCAGAGACTCTGATTACTCAGATCCTTCCAGGAATACCCCAAGAATGGTATGAAACAAATAATTTTTTTAAAATGAAAATATGTATTCCGTGTAAATAATGTTTCAGATAGTTTTTTTTGCAGGCGCTAAATGCTTTTCTCTGTTGGTTTAGAAAGGTAGCTATTTTTCTGGAGCGAACAAGCCTCTGCTTTAAATTCAATTGCTATAATTCACTGGCAAGCCTTGCTTTCTGGCCCCGCTGTGAGGCTTGCTGCACATGGGGAAATGTTCTTTGTCGTCGTATAGTTTCAAAATGCCTAATGCGCCCGGGCCAACGCACAGACACAAACACTTCTAGTAATTAGAGCCATTTGTTGACTTTCTGAACAAGATAATCCTTTTCTGCCAGAGCTTCGGCTAATTTCGAGATACTCTCAGGATCGCTTGTCTGCAATGAGGCTCCTGCTCTGGGCTGCCAAGCCACGTTAAAATCTGGCACTTCCAAAGCCTGGGGTTTAAATCCCCGCCATGTGACTGGAAACGCTGAAGCTCTCCAGTGGCATAAGCACATCATATGGCTACACGCTCTGCACATTGGTGTAACCATGTGGAAGAGACAATTACAAGACAGGAAATTAGAGCGCAAGGTTTGAAGGAAACAATCTTTCAGCACAGGGCAGAGCCAATCACCCGATCTTTAGTAATTGCAGCCTGATCAGCAAGATGGCAAAGGAATACGTGGATTTTAAAACAGCCCCCTCTCCTTTTCACATTTAATTTATGTCACTGGATGACTGGAACGCTGTTAGCTTTAAACTCTTGGTGTTTGCTAAAAATCGGGGAGGCAGTAGGTGCCTTACCAGAATTCACAGTCTTGTTTGTAACTGTGTAAACCTTCACGGACCTGATCCTCTCCAGATGTTTCAGACTAAAGATACTGTTATTCCCAGCTGTGCAGGCTGGGGCTCAGTGGAGACTGGTCTGTCAGGGCAAGTGGGGCAGTGCCCCACCAAGGACTCATCAGTTCTGCCTCACTTACAACCAGCACAAGGAGTGGTGCTGTTTGTCAACCTCCTCCTCCTCCTCCTCCTCCTCCATCTGTGTTGCCTTTGCAGAGCTCAAAAGGGAGGAGACAAGAGCAGAAGTTGACTCCGCCCATTACAGGCTTGCCATTTGCTCTGGCGCCACCTGCTGTTGGCCTCCCGGCTGTGGGAATCTTCAGGAGAGGATATATTGCTTTATTATAGCCTTTCCAACTTGAGTTAACAAGTTCACAGTTTAGCAGAGTAACTTTCCCCTTTTTAAACTTGCAGCAGATGCGTTAGCTCAGACTCGCTAAAGCCTCCATAATAACTGTTCTGGTATTTTCCCCTTTTTCCCTCATAAAAGATAAGACATGACACAGTCTTCTATAAAAGTATAAAAAGAGTTTACTCACATTCTCTTCACAATCGGATCCCAGAAGGCAGACTTAGCTTAGAAAAGTAACATATACCTGGAAACTATCTCATAAGGAGACAATCCCTTTGTCCTCTCTTGGCTGGAAGCTGGAGAGCATCTTTGGCTAAGCAGATGTTGCTTCTTCGATGCATGCAGTCAAAAAGAGAGAGATGGCTGCCCTGCCCTGTGCTTTTGTCATTACCTGCACAGGTGAGGCCACGCCCACCTCTAGTCACATGCAGAGGAAGTCTGTCCCAGCCCAGAAGGAAACAGGAAGTTGACCTGCTGGCTGGACAAACATTCCTCCCCATGTGTAAACATGTTCACTCTAGGAATGTTGTACTTGACTGCTCTTGTGTTTCACATCCCACACCAGCCTCCTTCCCCCACCAGTCCTAATGAGCACCAGCCTCCACTGCTGTGGCTGATGGGAGTTGTAGTCCGGAACATCTGGAAGGAATCAGGTTGATAAGGTCTGCTGTCATGCAGGGGTGATGAACCAGCAACGTGAGGGCAACATGCAGTGCAGGAAGTGAGGGTTTGTAGGATTATCGTATAGCAGCAGGAGGTCCTTTTGGTCCAACTGTGGAATAGAGTCCTTGGAACATCAAAATATTGCTGCTTCCGCCGCCGCCTCCCTTCCTTTTTTTTTTAAAAAAAATAATTTTTATTAACTGGCCAATCACATCAAATTAAATCACATCACATAAATTCCAAATTACAAAGCCAAATTTTTAAATTTTGTTGGGGGAACCCATACTTCAAGATCCAAAGGGGGATTCAGATCATCTTCTTATTACTGCGTTAATGTCCAAATCAGTCCCAATCAGTCCAAACAAAATTCATAATTCTATCCAGTCTTATCTTGGTGTTTCCACATCATATCTTGTTCATATAATTTCTATTTTTCCTTTACGATCTCTTCTGTTAGTCTCCTTAAGCCGATAAGCAAAATAATAATCCTGTGTGGATTTCCCGTTCCTCCACTAAGTCCAGATGGTTTCCATATATCTCCTTCGTAGATAACATCGCTCTTTCCATCATAAATTTGGCATTTGTCACTCTTAAGTCCCACCGAGAAGTTGATCCATGATATGTAAACAACTCTATTTCTCTCTTTCTCCTCCCAGACCCAAGAGCTCCAACAATGCCTCCCAAAATGGCGACAGCATTTTTAACTGCGTCATTCCAAAACTCTTAGCTTTGCAGCTTCAGCTTGAAACATTGCTTTGGTTCGAAAGTTTATCTCCACACAGCCTTAAATCCACAGCTTAAGTCCTTAGTTTCTGACTCATTAGGGGAGGGGATTCTTGTTAAATCACATAAGAAAAAGGAAGGCAGGTTTTTTCCCCCCTCCCCCCTCAGTCATATCGTATCTTGACGTATCTTCTCATATTTTTTTCTTGTCTTGTCATCAGAGATCTCTTCTGTCAGCAGTCTTTACTCCCCTTTTTCCTTGAAGCATGTGCAATTTATCTCGTCCAAATTGTTTCTTTTGAAGATGCTTGCAACTAGCGGCGCGAATCAGGGACGGCGTCCAGGAGTGCCGGAATCCCACAGGAGGGCTTTGTGCCTAGTGCCCCCACCCCCACAAATTCGGGGGTGGTATAGGGCACAGCAGGCAAGGGCCGTCCCCCCCCCACAATCCTGGGGGGGTTAAGGAGGCTAATTACCCCCATCATAGCCTCCAAATTACCTCGTGTGGGTCGGAGAGATGTTATTGTCAGCCATCTTCCGATGCGCCACCTAGTAGCCCCCCCTTCCTTAATAGGCTGTAGGCAAAACTCCATAAAGGCACTCAGTGCCAGATTTACGTACTGTATAAGCTAAACAAGCTATAGCTTAGGGCCCTACTCTTTTGGGGGGGGGGCAAAAAAATTAAAGGAAAAGACTTATGGATGTACATTTCCAAAATATAAGATAAAAAATGAATAAAATAAAACCTGTTGGGTTGAAATAATGACAGACGAGTGGTGAGCGTCATATGGGAGGCACCTCTTGAGCAAGTCTCGGGGAGCCCCTTTTATTGAATATTACAGCATTGCCACATACGTGATTGTTGCTGATTGGTTAACACAAGTACAAAGCAAAGGGTTGCATATAGGCATTAATCGCCAATAGATTAAAGGGTGGGAAAGGGAACACAGAATTGGACAGGTGTGAAAACCTCCTTATTAAACTTTTACTAGTGATTGATATAGCATTCATCCGTAGATGTGGTCAACTATGCATCAAGAACAGGTCAGGTTACGGTGTTTCATGAACTCAATGTGAACTGAACATTCTGGGGTGGTGAGGGAATGTCTTAGTATTAGAATGATTTGTGCAGAACGATTTATGCAGCATGTACAGAGACGAAACTTTGAAGCAAGACTTTCCCAAACATGTCACAGTCATGTGCAGAATCAAGACTTTCCTTCAAAAACCTACATACAGCAACAGTGTTTTGTGTTGTGTAGGTCCTGAAATTACCATATAGCATAAATTCAACACAAAAAACAGCGACAATTTGTTGTTGACAAAGGACAGCTGGACATATAAAGGGCCCCATTACCTTCAGTAGCTGAGGGCCTCATCAAACCTAAATTCGGCCCTGAAGGCACTGGGGAAGAAGATGCGCTCCTGTGCACATGAGTAACAACTTCTGTGTAACAAAGGCAACAAAAACCTTTAAGAGATTAATACATTTATTATGACACAGGCTAGGCTGGGGATCAGATTTTGGCCAAGGGGCTTGATAGATCATTCCCAGTACTCAGTTCCTTTTGGGGCCTGGTATTACAATTCCCAAGGATTCTGTGATTCAGATTTTTAGCTCGTTGGACTCTATGACCTCTTTGTCTTATGGAGAAACATCACCTCCAGGCTGCCCTTCTCTCTCTTTACAACAGTTTGTAACCAGAGATAACCATGGCCCTTGGTCCACATTAACTTCACAGAACCGTATGACTTCCAGAGCTAAATTTCTGGTAGCCTTCTTGGCATGGAGAGTGGGTGCTTTGGTTCATTTATGGAAGAGTGAAGATTGAGGACCGGGTGCTATTTCTGAGGAAAAGATGGAATGGGCTGTGTGTGTTGTGGCATCTAGGAGTGGGTGAGGGAGACCATAGCAGCAGCAGCAGCAGCAGCAGCAATAGCATTCCTCACACCGAGTTAAGTTTTTGCTGAATCAACATGTAGAAGTTTATATTTCATACCTTGAATAGAGCCAACGGACCATCTCATAGAGGCAATTCAGGCAGTAGTTTATTTGCTTTTCATGGATGGTGCTCGGGTGGAGCCCAGAAGGACCTGGGACACTTTGCTCTCATGTCTCAAATTCACTGTGTGTGTGTGTGTTTTAAAGAAACCCATATCAACAGGACTTTACTGATGCTTTTATTTTGCACAAACCTGACATGGAGGGCCCTTAAGGAAATTGTTTTCAGTGGTACCATACAGCAGAAACAATAATTTAGGCGAGAGCGTACATCAGTCTGTAAGGAATTTATTAAGGTCTCCCCTCGCCCTGCTTATTATACTTGCAATAAGTTAGAAATCTTTGCAATTGATGTCTTCCAAGGAAAAGGAAAATTCCTTTATAAATCACCTGACCAATTATGATGGCCTTCTCTTTGTATGAATTCAGTTTAAGAGGGCTCAGCAGAACACAATAAGAAGTATTCCAAAACATGCTGCAAATATTCATTGGGTTGGTGCAAGAATGGGGTCGCAGGCAGTGCCAGATTTACGTATAAGCTAAACAAGCTATAAAAATTTAAAAGTATTTCACTATTAATATACTTCTTCTTAATTGTATTTCAGTTCAACAATTACTTTGATAAAAGACATATTTTGTTATGTGCAAATGGCTTTTGATACCTATTAGGTCCATAAATTACCACATAGCATATATTCAACACAAAAAACAGTGACAATTTGTTGTTGACAAAGGGCAGCTAGACATATAAAGGCATAGCTGTCAACTTTCAGATTTAAAAATAAGGGATCAGCAGCCTCGAAAATAAGGGATCAGCAGCCTCACCTGTCCCGGGGACAGTCTACAGGATATCTAACAATCCGGGATAGCAGCGGGAAGCAGCGGGAAACGGTGCTGGAATAAGGGAATTTCCCGCAAAAAAAGGGGTTGAAAGCTATGTATAAAGGGCCCCATTACCTTCAGTAGCTTAGGGCCTCATCAAACCTAAATCGGGCCCTGGTTGCAGGCCTCCTGCAGGGACAACCTCTGTTACTATTCTCCAATAAAGTTACATGACAGGACTTAGTAAGTTCTAAAGCTGAACCAAAGAGAAAGGCCATCATAAATTCCCTCGCACAGTTCTCAGCTCCATGCACTGGGGCAGCTGAATTCTGCCATTTGAGAAGCTAGGGAAGTCCTCCATGTTGCACCTTCTACATGTAGTTAAGAAGGTAATTAAAATAATGGGAGGAAGGACCACAAGGTGGGATGTAAACATAATTATGTTGGAAAGGGAATTTCCACCTGCAGTTATGCTCTCTCTGTCACTTCTTGTCGCCTAACTGGGCCCTCCCTTAAAGAGGGCACGTGTTGCGGTGGGACCTGGCAACCTAACCCTGTGTTGTGGGTGGGTACATTTGGATAGCCACAACAACCAATTGGTAGGTTCCTTTATGCAGGGTTCAATCAGGCCAATGGGACTCTGCCTAAACGGATCAAGGGACCTATATATACCTATGCATGTGACCCAGAGCTTCCTCTTTTGGTGCGTGCATTGAAACACCGGCCCACCTCTCCCTATATTTAGGGCTGTGCGCTTGACCTTGCTATGCCGTCATGTGTCGTCTGTCCTTGGGACAGGGGCATGGCAGGAATTTTCCCCACTTGGCTGATTGGCTGGTGCCATTTGGGTTTCGCCTGCTGTGTAGCAAATCGTCACAACTTGTAAGATTGCGGATAGCCTCTGGTTCAGATGATAGGGATGGGAGAATGCTTTGAGGGAGATATTTGAGGTGGATATTTTGGTTGACTTTATTGGCAGGAAAGGAAGTTTCCAGAGTTCAAACGAAGATTCAGAAATTGAAGTTGTGTCTGTCTGCAAGGAACTACGCAGCCCTTTCCCCTCTGCTTTTACCAGCTGTGAACGAATTTTCTCGTCAATATTTTTTTTGCAAGCAAAAGCGAAGGAAAAACATGTTTATCAATCACCTGGAGTTGTAAATATGCTAAAGAAGACCCTTTCAAGGAGCCGGGGCTATGAGCTGAAATGTATATATGGAGAAAAGCAGAGCCTTGGCACTCGGGATATTTGCTAATAGAAAGCTTGTCTGCCAAGACCTATCATTTAATTCCGGAGAAACCAGAGGCCTTTCAACAGACTGTTTCATGCCATCAGGTTGGAGGGCCATGTTTTCATTTGATTTTCCACAGTGGTTATGGAGGCCAAAGGAGAACGGTCGCTCTCCCGCAAGCAGCGCGGTCGGCTCTGTGTTCAATTCCCCAACCGCTAGGCTAAACATTAGCATCAGGCAGACAAGGCTGGGTGCCTCCACAAAGCTAAGTAAACACTGATTCAGTTTGAATAAGTGGAATATATTTCTTCCTTTTTCAGCTATATGCTGATATACGGGCACTTGAAAAACAGTAGTTTTCACAGCACACTCTGAATTCCACAGATCTTGACAAAGGAGCACAGCAAAGGATTTTTTTAACCATTTTAGAGCCAAGCTGTACTGCCCAGCAGTTTTTGAAATAAAAATTTAAAAGCTCTGAAAGCTTTAATTGTAGATTAATCAACTAGAGCTACACTAGGGCAATAGGACAATTTTGCGTTTAACCAATGGGGGGATTTTTAATCAGTGGGGCTGAGACTGAAGAGTACAGGACGCTTATTTATTTTTAAGCCATTTTGACTCCTGTGTATTATTGTAAAAGGGAATGAAAAATGAATTCTCAAAAGTTGGCAGCAAAAAGGCAAATTGTATTTCAGAGGGGGCAAGCTTTGTCCCACAGGCTAGATAGATTCCTGAAAGAAAAATAGTTCACATAAACAATTCCATTTTTAACATTTCTCCTCTAAAGTATGTAGCTCGGCCAATTTTGAAGGACAACATGCAGAAGACTCCATGGAATACTGCAGTTGGTAGCAGTGTCCGGGCAGAAATCGGCAAAAAACAAAAAGTTCAGGAAAATCCGGATGTATATTGGCAGTGTCGTTTTTGCCAAGTACCCATAATAATAGATCACAAAAGCTCAACAACTTTTCTGTCCGGATTTTCACTGTTTGGAATATGGCAACCCTGCCTGTGTTTGAATTCCTGGTTCTTTATTCTGCCAAACCTTCCAAGTGCTGGCAGAAGAGTGCTTTGTCTAGCAAATAAAGATGGAGTAAGTGAACGCCCCTTCCGCTTACAGGATGGGTGGGGAGTTCCTATGATAGAAGAGTCAGGTGCTAGAGGAAGCCTTCTGTTTACCTGTGAAGCAGGTGTGAGGAACCTGTGGCCCTCAAGATCAGGCTTCCTTAAAGTTGGCTCTCCAGATGTTTTTGGACTACAACTCCCATGATCCCTAGCTAGCAGGTCAGGAATGATGGGAATTGTAGTCTCAAAACATCTGGAGGGCCGAGGTTGAGGAAGCCTGCTCAAGAAGATGCTGGAGTTTGGTAAATAGTGGCATGCAGAAAGAAATAGTCTGGTATGACTGCTGGTTGAAAGTATGAAGGAAAACTCCAAGTTTACTCCCAGCTGTTGGATCCCAGCTTCCCAGTCAGCATGAGCGATGGTCAGGGCTAACGGGAGTTCTAGTTCAGTAGCACTTTGAGGACTGCAGATTCACCATAGGTAAAGGGACCCCTGACCATTAGGTCCAGTCATGGCCGACTCTGAGGTTGCGGCGCTCATCTCGCTTTATTGGATGAGGGAGCCGGCGTACAGCTTCCGGGTCATGTGGCCAGCATGACTAAGCCGCTTCTGGCAAACCAGGGCAGCACATGGAAACGCCTCTCTCTGCCATCTTCCTTCGAAGAAGCAACATCTAAAAATGCCCTCTTGGCTCCCAGCCAAGAGAGCAGAAAGGGACTATCTTCCTATAAGATAGATTCTAAATGTATGTTACCTTTTTAAGCCTGTCTGCCTTCTGGGATCATATTGTGAACAGAACGTGAGTAAACTCTTTTATACTTTTATAAAGACTGTGTCGTGTCTTGTATTTTAAGAGGGAACAAAGGGGATATTACCAGAGTAATTATTATAGAGGTTCTAGCGAACCTGAGCACACGTTACCGTTGCGAACTTATAAAGGGGAATGTATTAACTCTGCTGAGATTTTGGAAACTTGTTAGCACAAGTTGGATTAGGATATAATCTCACAATATATCCTCTCCTGCACCCCAGAACATTCCCACATACCATGACTCTTCCTGAGCGATGGTACAGCCTGTGAGCCAACGTGACTCAGATCCACACCGCACATTTAAATCACATGACTTCCCCCAAATGAATCCTGGGAACTGTAGTTTGTTTCAGGTTTGGGGAATTGTAGCTCGGTGGTGGAGGAACTACAATTCCCAGGATTCTTTCACGTGCTTCAAATTTTCACTGAACGTAGCAAAAATGTATAAAACAAGTACAAATACTTGCTGGAAATGTAAAGAAAAAGAAGGTACCTTTTATCATATGTGGTGGTCATGTGGATTGTCCGTTAGTTAATGAATTTTGGAAACAGACTGGTATAGAAATATTGGGAATTATGAGTAGGAAGGTGGGAATATCTAAATTAATGATTCTTATTAGTCTGAGTAGCACCGAGTTAAAAACAAAAGAGGAATGTAAATGGGTAAAATTGATGGTAACTGCAGCCAGACAGGTTATAGCAAGTAATTGGAAAAATGCAGAAGAGCTAGAGGTGAACCAATGGAGGAAAAAACTGAATAATATTAAAATTTTAGAATATCTAACTGTGAAGATACACAGAATGAAAGGGTTTAAGGTCAGTGAGAAAGAGGAGGATTGGTTTGAGAAGATATTGAATTATTTGGGTAGGTTTGAACAATATGGGGCAATTAAAATGTTAAAAGTTAAGTAAACCTTGTGGATGGAGGAGTGTTAACATATATAAAATTGTACATATGGTTGATTTGAATATGTTATTATTGATTATGTATACTCAATGTATCAGCGGCCTGGGGGGTTTCACTGTTTGTGTTTTGGTTGGTAAAAAATAAACATTTTAAACATATTTTTTTTAAATGTGGTGGTCATGTAAGGTAATAAAGGCTTTCTGGGAAACGATATACAATGAATTGAAAAAAAAATGTTTAAAATAACTTTTGTAAAAAGACCAGAAGCCTTCTTATTAGGAATTGTAGGTACCGACATCCCAAAGGAGTAGAAAATATTCTTTATGTACGTGACAACAGCAGCACGGATGCTACTAGAGTCCCTACCAGGGAGGAATGGCAAACCAAGCTGTTAAACTACGCTGAAATGGCAAAACTGACCGGAAAGCTCAGGGACCAAGAAGACAAAAACTCCAAGAAAGAATGGGGAAAATTTATAATTTATTTAGGAGACAACTGTAAGCAGATGAAAACATTAGCAGGATTTTTAATCTCACTTGTAATGTAACAAATACCATGGACGATATGGTTAGATTTAAAATATAGATTATGAAATGATATGCAGTTGAAAACGTTGACAATAGGACCCATGGAGAAGATGGAGGGAAATCTCCATATTCAGAAAAATCTCTATATGGATATGTACTTGGTTTTGTTATAAACTTATATTTGTAAAATCAAATAAAAACCATTTCAAAAAAAAAATTCCCATTGAACGTGCTTTAAATATTTGGTGTGGATTTTCCCTACTTCAAATGCTCCTCTTGAAGTGAACAGTAGCAAACACTTTGGTATATAAATATCACTCTTTCATCCAGATTCTGCCGCTCCTATAAGAAAAACTAGATCCTGTTTGTATAATAAAAGCTGCAATATTGTATATTGTGCAAATGTGGGTTTAAAAATAAAGAATGAAAGCATATACCGTAATGCTAAATCCAGAGTAAAATGTTGTCTGTAAAAGCTGCTGAAAAACATGTATCTTAAATCTTACAAATCTGCTAACCAGAGGGCTCTAAACTTCAAATGTCAGCATAGCCAAACCATGACCACTTTCCTCAAAATGAAGATGTGAAGATAGTTGTGGAATTCACCCCCGGCACATGTCTTCTTTTAAATCTAAACCATTCTGAAACATGGAAGCAGTAAGATGAGTAGGTAGTGATAAAGCGGGGTATCAAATCCAAAAAACCAAAAGATAAGTCGTTCAGTTAAGTCGGAGGCAGAAAGCACCTGATAAGCCGCAATCAGAAGGGGCCTTTCTAAATGGTTATTTTTTTCCCGTAATAAATATTCGACTGTTACTTGCTTTGTGGAAGTGCTTTACATCGTCCTTCAAGTAAGCCCTTTAATTCTCTGTAGGCTATGCACTCTTCCCATCTTCATCGCTGGATGGCTCCTTCCCCGTCCGTGGCTTTGAGACACCCCTGAGCACAGCCATACTGGGCACACATATTGCATATTGCAGAGTAAAAGTGAAATATATTGAATATTGAGCACAACCCTCAACTTCCTGAGAATATCAGATTTGACAAAAGTAAAACAAATTGGCTTCTGCCCCAAAAGGATTTGAACGTAGGCTTGAAATTGTGCAGAAAGTACTTGCTAGGTGCTCAGACACCCAGCGTGGGTCCGAGCAATGTATCCCGGAGACAAGAGAGAGACTTCGGTGCTTTAAATAGCTTCTTGCTCCTTCCCATAGACCTTTATATACTGGTTTTCAACAAAAAAACCAAGTTCTCACACGAGTGGTTTTCATTGCAAAATTGGGCAACCCTTAAAATAATGAAGAAGAAGAGTTTGGATTTGATATCCCGCTTTATCACTACCCTAAGGAGTCTCAAAGCGGCTAACAATCTCCTTTCCCTTCCCTACAACAAACACTCTGTGAGATGAGTGAGGCTGAGAGACTTCAGACACGTGTGACTGGCCCAAGGTCACCCAGCAGCTGCATGTGGAGGAGTGGAGACGCGAACCCGGTTCCCCAGATTACGAGTCTGCCGCTCTTAACCACTACACCACACTGGCTTTCAGTGAGAGTTGGTCCCAGGTTAAATGCGTACAGCAGGGGTGGGGAACTGGATGTGGCCGGTGGGTCAGGCCACTTACCTGTCAATCCGCAAAATGACACCAGCACATTCAAGCCCTGGCAATCAGCTGATTGTTGACACTTCAAAGCACAGGACTCACACAGTGTGCTTTGAAGTCTCACCAATCAGCTGATCGTCAACATCCCAGAAACCGGCTGTCCAGCGCTTCTTGAAGCCCGCCCATCACCTGAGCTTTGGGACTTTTAAACCCAACTGATCAGGTGATGGGTGGCACTGCAGAAGCCCTTTGGGGCCCAGCCCAGTCACCTTCTTACCTGATGGATGGTTAGGCCTGGCCTGGCCAAAGTGACCTGGCAGGCCAAATGGGGAAACCTAATTGGGTCTGTGGGTCTGAGGTTCTCCTGCTGTATAGTGTTGCAGCCTTAGTAATAAGCATCCTTGTTTAAATTCAGCTGATACCCAAGCAAGTCACTTGGCGTGATGCTGCAGAGGAAAAAGTCTATAAAATGCTAAAACCCCTCATTATAGTGCCATGATATTTACTGGAGGGTTTTTTTAAGAGTGTATTTAAAAGATTAAGCAGAGCTGCCATCAGAGCTTTTACTTTGCCAGGCTAAATGACCCACTTTGTGGTTTTAGCTATTGAAGCGGATTGATCTTACGATGAAGAAGAACAGAGCTGCAGAATGAAAAGCTGGGTGAAGGAACCAAAGGGTGTAAAATTAAAAGGAAAAGACAGCAATCTCTCTCTCTCTCTGTATATGTGTTTTGTGTGTGTGTCTCTGTGTGTGTGTGGATTAATATTCAGCAAACACTATAAGAATGGTGGCGGGCAGAATATAGAATTTAAAGGGTAAAAAAAGTTAAAGGACCACTGGACGGTTAAGTCCAGTCAAAGGTGACTATGGGGTGTGGCACTCATCTCGCTTTCAGGCCAAGGGAGCTGGCGTTTGTCCACAGAGAGCTTTCCAGGCCATGTGGCCAGCATGACTAAACCATTTCTGCCACAACGGGCAACAGTGATGGAAACCAGATCACATGGAAATGCCATTTACCTTCCCGCCACAGTGGTATCTATTTATCTACTTGCACTAGTGTGCTTTCAAACTGGCAGGAGCTGGGACAGAGCAACGGGAACTCACTCCATCATGGGGATTTGAACTGCCGACCTTTTGATCGGCAAGCCCAAGAGGCTCAGTGGTTTAGACCACACCCCCACCTGCATCCCATTATAGAATTTAACACACAAGTGACAAACATTTGTTATTTGCTGCACAGGCATGCTAAGCAGATCCGTCTCCCGTTCTTGGGATGAATAAGACTGGCCACAAACCAACAAAATGTAGCTGGACTACCACCCTGACAGATGCATTTTTAACATGGAGGCAAGCCCCATTGTATTCACTGGGGCCGACTCCCAGAGAAGCATTCATAAAATCACACCGGAAACCCCATAGAAAACAATGGAATGGAGTTTAATCAAGACAAACTTTTGCTGGATTATGTGCATCATGTTCAAAAACAAATTCTCTGCCTAAATTAAGAACTTTTACACCCCGGTCCTAAGTAAAGCTCAAATCTTAAACATGGGGTACGTGCCACTAACATTCTGGCCACTAATAATAACCCCAGGAGACCACCAGGGCCCTTTATTATTATTATTATTATTATTATTATTATTATTATTATTATGTTACTTTACTTTATTTTATTATTGATTAAATTTAAATATTGCCCTTCATTTGAGAATCACAGGGCAGTTTTTATTATATAGTTAACTGAAAGTGATCATGGAATACTCTGCAATGCACAGGTATATTTTGAGGGATGGTAGGGATTTTTTTAAAAAAAAGGATAGAAAAGCCCCTCTGAGGGAGTCCTCTTAGATGTTGACTAACGTGAATTTTGTCCTCATGACCTGCTGTATGAACTCAGCATGGCTATTTTGGTTAATGGGATGTATAACCTGCGAAAGTATATCGGAGTGAATTGCTCATAGGGACTGAGAGCATTAACCCAGCTCCCATTAAGAGCAAATATTATAAACCTCCTGCGAACCCACAAAAACTTACAATAAGAATTTTCCATACTCCACCCTATCTCAGTGCTGAGTGAGTTTTTCTATCCAGCCTAAAAATATAATTTTAAAGGGTGTTATGCCCCTTCTTTGGAACTTCCCAACCAAATATTTTATTTGGAAATATAAATCTTTTCTGTCCATTAAATATGTCTACAGAAACAAATCAGCTGACTCAAGGATTCTTAAGAGCCCCAAGAGGGGGTCTACCAGTGAGGAGCATTTCATATAAGAACAGCTGTTATATTTCTGAGGCAAGCAGACTGTCTTTCATTGAACTGTATATTACAAAGAGAGGTTGCAAGTCAGATCCTCATTCTTCTTGATCTATTGATTTGCTCAGTACATTACGCATGGGAAGGACATTCGGAATTGCAGATAGTGTGTGTTTTAGGGGAAATGCAGCCCTTAAGAGGTCAAAAAAGGTAATTGGGAGGTAATACAATTGTGTGAGATTATATTAAAGACCACAGTTATTCAGCTTGTTTCATTTGGTCATTAGCCACTGAACTGACTATCTATCTGGGCTGAAGTTGATTCAGTTATGTTAACGCTGAAAATGGGAATTTCACTACTCTTCTGCTTCTGTTACCTCAAGTTCAAGTCACTTCTAATCTTGTAGGCATAGCCACACTCATTCAAGCCATTCCATCGACAAATCTTTAAACACTGAAATCTTAAATATATTTATTTAGATGGAAAGAAGTGGTTCTTTTTAGGATTGAAGTTGTTGAGCTTTTTTTTACAATTTTACCCCAAAGTTGTTGAAATAGACTGCCACAGTGGCCAGATTAAACCGACCAGCAGTCCAGATTAGGCCCCCAAAACAGACTTTGGACATGCCTGGATTAAATGGTCTTTGGGGTCCCTTTGAACTCTACCATTCAATTATTCTATGAAGGTGCTCCTCTATATATCTTAAGGGACAGGCACATTGGTTTGGGAGGGGCTAGCTATCACATAAGCTCACTGCTCCCATTTCCTTCAAGAGACAAGCAAGTTCCACGTGCAACCAAAGCAATACATGCAAGGAATTGTTCCTTCTGCCTTCAAGAAGGGAAGAGCTCTATGTGAGCTGGTCAATCACTAGAAGGTGGGGAACAATTAGATTCACTGCTTTCTCCCCCATGCAATTTTTCTTCATTCCACTTATGAGCTACTCCTTGGGCCCTTCCATTCCCTATGCAAAATGTTTTTGCTAAAATGAAAAACCACACCACATATTCACTCCAGTTTGAGACTTCTTCTTCTTCTGACACCCTCATAAATGACCCCTGGTTCACTGAACATCTTCAATCATTAAAGCGAGCTTTTGCAGGGGGTTTTTTTGTGTGTGTGTGAATCGAGCCAGATACGAAGCAAGCCTGGAATGATTTATGCATACCTGCCAAAACCGTCTGCAGCTGATGATCTTGCATATTTTTCAGGGGGCGGGGAGAGAGAAGTAAAACATGGCTTTTCTGCACAGATTTTCAACTGGGAAAGATGCACAGTGTCCAAGAGAGTCCTTTCAGCATGTGTTGAAATGGTATTGGGGAAGTCGATTAGAATAACTCAGGCGATACACACAACTGAAGCTGGTGCATAGTTGTTGTTCCAGCACCCTGTTTCTAGAACCGAAGGACTTTAAGCCTGAGCCTCAGAGTCCCACTCAGCACAGTTTCAGGAGATCGGTCTTACATAAGGAAATGTTCCACTAGCAAAAAGCACCTTGTCTCAAGAGTGTCCCTTTATTCATGTGGAGCCCCTATCTGGTGGTTGACCAAATCTGCACATTGTGGTACCTCAACTCCTAATATAATTATTATTATTATTATTATTTTATTTATTTATTTATTTATTTATTTATTTATTTATTTATTTATTTCCCACCCATCTGGCTGGGCTTCCCCAGCCACTCTGGGAGCTTCCAAAAAAATGTTAAAATACTGTAATACATCAAACATTAAAGGCTTCCCTAAACAGGGCTGCCTTCAGATGTCTTCTGAAAGTCTGGTAGTTGTTGTTCTCTTTGACATCTGGTGGCAGGACATTCCACAGGGAGGGCGCCACTACCGAGAAGGCCCTCTGCCTGGTTCCTTGTAACTTGTATTCTCGCAGTGAGGGAACCGCCAGAAGGCCCTCGGAGCTGGACCTCAGTGTCTGGGCTGAACGATGGGGGAGGAGACGCTCCTTCAGGTATACTGGACCAAGGCTGTTTAGGGCTTTAAAGGTCAGCACCAACACTTTGAATTGTGCTCGGAAACGTACTGGGAGCCAATGTAGGTCTTTCAAGACCAGCGTTGTGTGGTCTCGGCGGCTGCTCTCAGTCACCAGTCTAGCTGCCGCATTCTGGATTAAGTGCCATTCAGTAGCCTCCTCTAATTCAGAGAAGTTACCCATGTCTTGGGAGGAAGGACGAACTGCCATCTCCCCTCTGATCAGCCTTAAGGTTGCTCAACACAAGCTGCTCCTCTGTGACATTTGGCTTGGGGAGCTCTGAGTCACCCTCTACGGAGGATTCCTCCAGCCCTGGGGGTGCAACAATTATCAAAACAAAGAATTATGTGAACTTGTTCAATCAGCATAATAATTCATCTGGGACACAGAACTCACTGTTTCTTTCTGCAGAACTTGAATTTTTTTAGGACAAAGTGTGTTCAGTGTGGGGGTGCATCATCATCATCATAACGATATTTATATGGGTGCCTACTGAGAAGATCCATAAAAAGCAACTGTAAGAAAGGGAATTATTGTGAAAATAAGACATATTTAGGGGGAAGCCGAATTTTGTCCTTGCTCAGAGCACCATGTTACCAAAGTCCACCCCACCCCCTGCTGTGATTTACAAAAGTCCTAAACTAGTGTGAACTCCTTCAATCCATAGTCACTAGAGCCCAACCAAATGGCTGTTGGTTTTTTTTTAAATAAATTGAGCTCAGTAAATCAACTTGAATGTATGCTGGAAAATATTATACATATAATAGTATAGATATAATAAAATTCAGAAGGCTACACTTTCTTGCAACATAATTCCCCCCTACTGATTGTGAACTCTCAAAATATGGATGATCCCTAAAAACTAGGGAGCAGATGGAATTCCTAATTAAACTTGCCAATTCGGCCAAGAGGAGCTGTGTACTGTAAGCAGCCTTCTTGTGTGTACTGATTTGGGTACGCATTTGCATCTTGCAAAGTTCATTCAGTCCTCTGAAGCAGCTGCATAAATATTTCTGTGTGTGTGTGCAATACACAGTCCCAACCAGGGCCGTTACTTGTTGTGCAAGAGTAGCTGCGTATGACTAAAGCAGGACTGTGACTAATATCTTTAAACAAAACTGCATGATAACGGATAGCAAAGGGCAAGATGAACTTTGCAAATAGCATCCGTTTGACATCCACTGCTTTGTTTTTCACTCTCCGCCGAATCCTCGACTGGAGCCTCTGCCAAGGCGGGATTTTTGCAGCTTGACCATCAGTCATAGGTTTTCCTCCCCCAAACAGAGAAATCCGTCATCTCTTCGGTGTAAAAACAAATTCTCCCAGTGTGGCCACAAGCTGAGCTAACACAAGAAACATTTCCTACTAGTGTCCATGGAGGACGGACATTGTATTTTGTTTCAGCTCGGAGCGGTGAAATCTGCCCAAGGCTGGGAATCTCACCCTCCCGTTGGTACTGAGGAAGTGGCGTTGAAAGCCAAGCATTTGTCTTCAAGGGCAAGGATTATATCTGAGCACCAAACATGTAGCTGTAAAAACGTATAAACTGTGTAAAGGAATGCCGTCAATGGAATGCGTTAAGCAAGAACAGCAACACACAAATTTTCACTGTATTTGTAGATATATGTCCAAATGCACACGTCAATGTCTTCTGTGGAAACCAAGGGAATTGGTGTCAGTAATGAGGGTTTCCTGATGCAGAAAACCAGAGGTCAAGAAGAATGTGATGGCATTTCTACCGCTGTGCATATTAAATAAATAATAATAATGGAATCAGGAGAGAAATTAATCCAATACCCAACCTAAGGATTTTACTTCCTGGTGGGAATGTAAGAAAGTGAAAGGCTTCTGGGATATGATATATAATGAGATTAAGAAAATGTTGAAATATACATATGTTAAAAAACCAGAAGCATTTCTACTGGGAATTGTAGGTAGAGAAATTAACAGAAAAGATATTAAGCTTTTCCTATACGCAACAGCAGCAGCAAGAATTTTATTAGCACAGAAGTGGAAACAAGAGGAATTAACGACAAAGGAAGAATGGCAATTGAAGCTAATGGAGTATGCGGAACTGGCCAAAATGAGGGGAAGAATCTGAGATCAGTGGGACCAAAAATTCATCAAGGACTGGACCAAATTTGTTAATTATTTGAAAGACAATTGTATTCAATTAAATACGTTGGTAGGATTGCAAGAAGCTTTGTAAGGAAAGGTACAAAAACCACTGCAGATAAGAATATGAATGCAGTATCACGCCTTTCCAACTTGTGTAAACAAATTCACAATTTAGCAGCGTAACATCCCCCTTTTTATTTTATTTTTTCAAAAAAAAATTATTCATTTTATAACACAAATAAACAACACAAACAGGAAAACAAAAAATAAAAACAGATTCTTGTCTTATCCTTATTTTTTCTAAACATTCTTAGGTGGGCTTCCCCAAGTCCCCACTATCTGATTTTCATTTTACCTCATCTTTAGCAGTTTACATATATCATAATTTCTAACCTTTTTTTATCACACTTACTTTCACCATAAAAATCTTCACATTTTATCACTTGCAAATAATACTATTTTAAAATACACTATCTTCTACTTCTAACCTTACAGCTTAAATCCACTTCCAAAGCTATTCCAAGATTTAAATATTAACATATTTTTTCAAATATTCCTTAAACTTCTTCCAATCTTCTTCCACCGTCTCTTCTCTCTGGTCTCGGAGTCTCCCAGTCAGTTTGGCAAGTTCCATATAGTCCATCATCTTCATCTGCCATTCTTCTATAGTTAGTAAATCTTGTTTCTTCCAATTCTTCGCTAACAATATTCTCGCAGCTGTTGTGGCATACAGAAAAAAGTAACAACATTCCCCTTTTTAAACTCAGAGTGGATGTGTTTGCTCAGGCTCGCTAAAGCCTCTATAATAACTGTTCTGGTATTTTCCCCTTATTCTCTCATAAAAGATAAGACACGACACAGTCTTCTATAAAAGTATAAAAAGAGTTTACTCACATATCATTCTGTTCACAATTGGATCCCAGAAGGCAGACTTAGCTTAGAAAAGTAACATACACCCGGAAACTATCTCATAAGGAGATAGTCCCTTTGTCCTCTCTTGGCTGGAAGCTGGAGAGCATCTTTGGCTAAGCAGATGTTGCTTCTTCGATGCATGCGGTCAAAAAGAGAGAGATGGCTGCCCTGCCCTGTGCTTTTGTCGTTACCTGCACAGGTGAGGCCACGCCCACCTCTAGTCACATGCAGAGGAAGTCTGTCCCAGCCCAGAAGGAAACAGGAAGTTGACCTGCTGGCTTGACAAACATTCCTCCCCCTGTGTAAACATGCTCACTCTAGGAATGTTGTACTTGACTGCTCTTGTGTCACCCCACATTCTTATGGAATTCAAACCAATACACCCTCATGCACTGAGTGGGGAAGCAGGATCATGTCAATTAGCCCTGTCCAGACCCCCCACTGTGGTAAGTGTGTGAAGGGTCTGATGCATTCTTCACACAATGTGGAACGTCGCTTACAAGCAGCTGCTAAAGAAGTATACCTGTCCTTGACGTATGCCTGACCCTCCTTCTCTTTTTGTACAAGAACTAGTATGAAAGAGGCCTCCCAGCATTCGCACAAGCCCAGATAATAACAGCGTAAACAGCTGGGCCTGGTGAGCATTTACTGTTCCCAACCTGCGGAAAGCCATCTAATTAGATTTTAATTTGATCCTGACTTGTTTTTAGGAGGTGATTTGATTATTGTTTGATTTTAGACCAATGTTATATATTTGATGTTAGCCGCCCCGAGCCCAGTTTCAGCTGGGGAGGGCGGGATACAAATAAAAGATTATTATTATTATTATTATTATTATTATTATTATTATTATTATTATGCCACGCACAGAAAAAGAAGAATTCTAAGCTTTCGCCTTCCAGTTGCTGAATTTCTGCATGCAAGGAGACCCGCTGTGCAATGGGGAGCCATCCACCCATTCAGTTACTCCCCCAGTTGTGCTCTGAAGAAAATTCAGCCAGGGTTACTACTTCCTTTGCTGTTTGTTTGGACCACTAATTAGCAACTCAAAACCCTTCTGATCCCTGCTCAGATTTTTAGACAAAACACCAGCAGTTAGTTATTTGGAATAATTCAGATATGAGGTGTGTTGCCACCCTCTGGGCCTCTGGTTGAGAAGGCACACAAAGAGGTCATGTTTGCAGGGTCCAGATGGCAAGACGAGAACGGGCCTTTTCTGTGGTGGCTCCCCACTTGTGGAATGCTCTCCCCAGGGAGGCTTGCCTCGCACCTTTGTTACATATCTGTTGATTAACATTCTATGCCCTTTTAAAGGTCTTGGGGTGGTTTATTAGTTTTGTTTTGTTATGTATTTTGTGTTCTCATTTAGTATTTCTATGTTGTGAATTGCCCTGTGATCTTCTGATGAAGGGTGGTAAAGGGACCCCTGACCATTAGGTCCAGTCGTGGCCAAGTCTGAGGTTGCGGCACTCATCTCACTTTATTGGCCGAGGGAGCTGGCGTACAGCTTCCGGGTCATGTGACCAGCATGACTAAGCCGCTTCTGGCGAACCAGAGCAGTGCACGGAAACGCCGTTTACCTTCCCGCCTGTTATGTACTGAGTTGAATAGGATCCAAACTGCAGCAGTCTGATTGGTCCTAGAACAATAGGATCCAAAAGGCAGCAGTATGATTGGTCCTAGAACAATAGGATTCAGAATGCAGCAGTCTGATTGGTCCTAGAACAATGCAGCAGTATGATTGGTTGGCAGGAACCACCCAATCATGCTCCAGATAGAAGTGAATCCACAACTTGATTGGCTTACAGTAGAATTCCGGAATTGGCCAATCATGTGCAGCCCATTGTGTAAATAATGTATATAAAGCAGATACTTTGAGGGGACATTCATTCATTCATTCCTCCTCACCACTATGAGCTGAATAAAGAGCATGAAATCACTTTGCGACTCTGAGTATATTTCACCGCCAGAGCAGTACCTATTTATCTACTTGCACTTGACGTGCTTTCGAACTGCTAGGTTGGCAGGAGCTGGGACCAAGCAACGGGAGCTCACCCCGTCGCAGGGATTCAAATCACCGACCTTCTGATCAGCAAGTCCTAGGCTCTGTGGTTTAACCCACAGCGCCACCTGCGTCCCTGAAGGGTGTTATACAATTATTATTATTATTCCTAATGTTTAACATTTTCTACAGCGGGAACGCGGGTGGCGCTGTGGTGTAAACTACAGAGCCTAGGGCTTGCCGTTCAGCAGGTCAGCGGTTCGAATCCCTGCGATGGGGTGAGCTCCCAGCTCCTGCCAACCTAGCAGTTCAAAAGCACACCAGTGCAAGTAGATAAATAAGTACCGCTCCAGTGGGGAGGTAAATGGTGTTTCCGTGTGCTGCTCTGGTTTCACCAGAAGCGGCTTAGTCATGCTGGCCACATGACCCGGAAAAACTGTCTGCGGACAAACGTCAGCTCCCTCAGCCAGTAAAGCGAGATGAGTGCTGCAACCCCAGAATCGTTCGCGACTGGACTTAACGGTCAGGGGTCCTTTACCTTTACTTTACAGCGGGAAATCTAGATTTTCTACTGTAGGCGTAAGCATGGGTATATGCAGAGAAGAAGTCTCACAGAGAAAAGGGATGTTTCAGTCTTTCCCTGACAGCCAGTTTTAATCTGCTACTTCTCCCTAAAACAGATTTCACCGCTTGATTGAGAAACCAGATCTCCAGGCCAGACAGCCTGGAGGAAGGATCTGGAGGGCTGTAGATGAAAAGCAACTGGGAGCAAGATTAAACACACATACCACCTGCCACTTCTCCTCTGTAAACGTCCTTCGCCACCCCCACCCCTCCTTGGCACTTCAGAATCCTGCATTATCCCCCCCAACAGCTAGTTGTGTTCTCCTTCAAACATGGATTTATATAGGCCCACGTACGACAACACACTTGCCTCATATCTAACTGGCCAATCGAGAGGTTTCACCATCACTGTCCCATGAGCTCTGCACCTTCAGAGGAGCACTTTGCACACATGCTACGAAATGGACAAAATAAAGACGCACACATTCTGGTCATTCCATGCATTCTGCAAACAGCCCATTTTATTTTTATTTTTTTTAAAAAAATATTTTTATTTTTCCATATAAACACAATACAACAAACATAAACATACAAGAACAAAAACAAAACAAAAAACATGTATCATTTCATATCCTAATTTCATATCCTATCTTCCCCGACTTCCTCATGCCTCCCCTTTCTGTATTCCAAATTCTTATCGATTGTTCAGCAAATCTTCCCTTATTTTAATTTAAATTTAGACTATTCTTCCTTATTTTCCTTGTCTTAACCATTACTAATAGTAACCATTTACTTTCCAGTCCAACATCATTCTAACTTTCATTAACTTTGTAATATTTCTTTAAATAGTCCTTGAATTTTTTCCATTCTTCTTGCGCTGCTTCTCTTCCCTGGTTTCGGATTCTGCTCGTCATTTCTGCCAAGCCCATATAGTCTATCACCTTCAACTGCCATTCTTCCAGTGTGGGTAGTTCTTGCGTCTTCCAGTACTTCGCAATGAGTATTCTAGCTGCTGTTGTAGCATACATAAAGAAAGTTATATCCGTCTTTAACACCCCTTGGCCGACAATACCCAAGAGAAAGGCCTCTGGTTTCTTGGGGAAAGTATATTTAAATACCTTTTTAAGTTCATTATAGATCATTTCCCAGAATGCCTTAATCTTCGGGCAAGTCCACCAAAGATGAAAAAATGTACCTTCAATTTCTTTACATTTCCAACATTTGTTGTCAGGCACATGGTAAATCTTTGCAAGCTTGACTGGGGTTATGTACCACCTATATATCATTTTCATAATGTTTTCTCTTAAGGCATTACATGCCGTAAATTTTATCCCGGTGGTCCACAACTTTTCCCAATCAGCAAACAAGATATTATGACCAATGTCCTGAGCCCATTTAATCATAACCGATTTAACCGTTTCATCTTGTGTATTCCATTTCAGCAGCAGATTGTACATTTTGGACAAATTCTTAGTACTGGGTTCTAACAGTTCTGTCTCCAGTTTTGATTTTTCCACCTGGAAGCCAATTTTACTGTCCAGTTTAAACGCTTCATTTATTTGATGGTAGTGGAACCAGTCTCTCACCTTCCCTTTTAATTTCTCAAAACTCTGCAATCTCAATTTGTCCCCTTCCTTTTCCAAAATTTCCCAGTATCTTGGCCACTTGGACTCCATATTTAACTTTTTAACTGCCTTAGCTTCCATTGGCGACAGCCACCTTGGAGTCTTATTTTCCAGCAAGTCTTTATATCTGTCCCAGACATTTAGTAGTGCTTTTCTGACAATATGATTTTTAAAACTTTTATGTGCTTTAACCTTGTCATACCACAAATATGCATGCCACCCAAAAATGTTATTAAAACCTTCCAAATCCAAAATGTCTGTGTTTTCAAGAAGTAGCCATTCTTTCAGCCAGCAGAAAGCTGCCGCTTCGTAGTAAAGTTTAAAGTCTGGCAGGGCAAACCCCCCTCTTTCCTTTGAATCCGTTAGTATCTTAAATTTAATTCTGGGCTTTTTGCCCTGCCAGACAAATTTAGATATGTCTTTTTGCCACCTCTTGAAACAATCCATTTTATCAATTATTTGCAATGCTTGGAACAAAAACAACATTCTTGGCAATACATTCATCTTTATAGCTGCAATACGGCCTAACAAGGAAAGCTTCAAGTTGGACCAAATCTCCAAATCTTTTTTCACTTCTCTCCAAATTTTTTCATAATTATCTTTAAACAAATTCACATTTTTAGCTGTCATATTTATACCCAAATATTTCACTTTTTTAACCACAGTCAACCCTGTCTCATTCTGGAACCTTTCCTTTTCTATCTGTGTCAAATTTTTCTCCAAAACCTTTGTCTTAGACTTATTCAATTTAAATCCTGCCATTTGACCAAACTCTTGAATTATTTCCAAAACTCTTTTCGTGCTAGCTTCTGGCTCTTGCAATGTAAGTACTAAGTCATCTGCAAATGCTCTCAGTTTATATTGTTTAGCTCCGACCTGAATCCCTTTAACCAACTGGTCCCTCCTAATCATATTAAGCAAAACCTCCAGGACCGATATAAAAAGTAATGGGGAGATAGGGCACCCCTGGCGTGTCCCTTTTTCAATCTTGAACTCTTCTGTAACCACATTATTTACAATTAGTTTGGCTTTCTGTTCAGAGTATATTGCACCTATACCATTTTCAAACCCTTGGCCTACCCCCATCCCCCGGAGGTTCTTCAACATAAAACTCCAAGAAATGTTGTCAAAGGCTTTCTCGGCATCCACAAATATCAAAACAGCTTTAGTGTTTATGTTCACTTCCAGCTTTTCCAAAATGTCAATTATATTCCTTACATTGTTCGACAAGTGCCTTTTTGGGAGAAAGCCCGCTTGGTCCCCGTGAATCTCCTCCATCAAAACTCTCTTCAGTCTTTTTGCCAAAATATCAGCAAAGATTTTGTAATCCACATTCAATAACGAGATGGGTCGGTAATTTTTAAGTTGGGTCTTTTCAGTCTCTGTCTTTGGTATAAGTGTAATGTAGGCCTCTCTCCACGTATCGGGTGCCCTTTTCCCCTCCATAATCTCATTGCAGACTTCCTTCAAAGGTTGTATCAACCCTTCCTTCAAAACTTTGTAATATTTGGAAGTCAGTCCATCCGGTCCAGGGGATTTGCCCAGCGTCATGCCTTGAATGGCATCTTCTATTTCTTGTGCTGATATCTCCTGGTTCAATATTATCTTACTTTCATGCGAAACCTTTTTCAGCCCATTTTCCTCGAGGAACTGTTGTATGTCCATTTCTTTTTGCGGCCCTTGTGTGTAAAGTTGTCTAAAGTAGTTCTGAAAACAATTCCTAATTTCCGCTGGGTTGCTTATGTTTTTTCCTTCCACTTCTATATTTGTTACTGTATTGAGTTTTTGTCTCTTCTTTATTTGCCAAGCCAGTAACTTGCCACATTTATCAGCAGATTCAAAAGTCTTTTGTCTCATTTGTTTAATTTTCCACTCTAATTCTTGATTCATCAGTTCCATATATTGTGTTTGATGAAATTTGATTTCTCTTAGAATCTCTTGGGATTTTGGCTTCGATCTTAATTGTTTTTCCCCTTCTTTTATCTTTTCCAAAATTCTCTCCTTTTTCTCATTTTGCTTTCTCTTCTTTAAAGTATTTTGCTGAATCAAAAACCCTCTCATCACGGCTTTGCTTGCGTCCCATACTATTCTTTTTTCTACTTCAGACCTTCAAACAGCCCATTTTAAACAAACCCAACTGTCCAAAGGACAGGACAGGACTCAAGAAGGGTCTGTTTCAGCTTAAATCTGTCCCTGAATGATGTTCATGAATTAGCAAAGAGAAGCACAAAGAAATGATTAAACAATTGAGGAAATGTAAAGAAACTGAAGGTACATTTTTTCATCTTTGGTGGACTTGCCCGAAGATTAAGGCATTCTGGGAAATGATTTATAATGAACTTAAAAAGGTATTTAAATATACTTTCCCCAAGAAACCAGAGGCCTTTCTCTTGGGTATTGTCGGCCAAGGGGTGTTAAAGACGGATATAACTTTCTTTATGTATGCTACAACAGCAGCTAGAATACTCATTGCGAAGTACTGGAAGACGCAAGAACTACCCACACTGGAAGAAGGGCAGATGAAGGTGATAGACTATATGGGCTTGGCAGAAATGACGAGCAGAATCCGAAACCAGGGAAGAGAAGCAGCGCAAGAAGAATGGAAAAAATTCAAGGACTATTTAAAGAAATATTACAAAGTTAATGAAAGTTAGAATGATGTTGGACTGGAAAGTAAATGGTTACTATTAGTAATGGTTAAGACAAGGAGAATAAGGAAGAATAGTCTAAATTTAAATTAAAATAAGGGAAGATTTGCTGAACAATCGATAAGAATTTGGAATACAGAAAGGGGAGGCATGAGGAAGTCGGGGAAGATAGGATATGAAATTAGGATATGAAATGATACATGTTTTTTGTTTTGTTTTTGTTTTTGTATGTTTATGTTTGTTGTATTGTGTTTATATCGAAAAATAAAAATATTATAAAAAAAAAAAAGAAATGATTAAACAATTGGGAAGGGCATGGGAGAGACGGAGAGCAGTAGACAGACTTTTTAAACAATCTGGCTCCAGAACGGTTCGCAGGCCAACGTCAATGCTTTAATAAATGCCTCTTTTGGAACACACTCAAACTAGCATAACACCAGAGGCGTACCTAGGGTGTACAGTGTGCATGTGTACAAAAATCACCTATCAGACTATGGATTGTACAACGTATTTGTGTGTGGCGACACGACGCCACCGTCACGGAGAGATCAAACATGGGAGAAGCTTCCCCTCCTTCTCACACTGCAGCACAAAGGCATGCGAATGTTTTTGCCCTTCTTCCTCACCCTCATTCTGGATGCTTTGAGTACAGTCATACCTTGGATCCCGAATGCCTTACAAGTCAAAAGTTTTCGCTCCCAAACGCCACAAACCCAGAAGTGACGGTTCCAGTTTGGGAACTATGTTTGGAAGCCGAACATCCAACAGGTCTTCCGTGGCTTCTGACTGGCTGCAGGAGCTTCCTGCAGGGGTCTCCCAGGACCAGAAGAGGATTGAAGTGGGAGGAGCAGGTTGCATGCAGACATAGTCTTCACCTGCTTGCTCTATGTGGGGCTGCCCTTGAGACTGACCCAGAAACTCCAGCGGGTGCAGAATGCTGCGGCAAGACTCCTTACGGGGTCCTTGCCACGGGATCACATTCACCCGGTGCTATACCAGCTGCACTGGCTCCTGGTGGAGTACAGGATCAGGTTTAAGGTGCTGGTTTTAACCTTTAAAGCCCTATACAGCCTAGGACCTACGGGATCACCTCTCCTGGTATGTCCCATGGAGGACCTTATGGTCTTCAAATAAAAACATCTTGGAGATCCCAGGCCACAGGGAGGTCAGGCTGGCCTCAACCAGAGCCGGGGCTTTTTCGGCCGTGGCCCCAATCTGGTGGAACACTCTGTCACAAGAGACTAGAGCCCTGCGGGACTTGACATATTTCCGCAGGGCCTGCAAGATGGAGCTGTTCCACCAGGCCTTTGGCCAAGGCACAGTTTGGTTTCCAAACGTTTTGGAAGTCAAACAGACTTCTGGAACAGATTCCATTTGACTCCCAAGGTACAACTGTACTTGGCTCACATAAAATGTAGTATTTTGTAATGTGCCTATTGCAATAAACCAGCCTGTCCTCTCAAGCTGCTTGGATAGGAGACCTGGGAATCTTAAGCAAGACGTCCTATAGTCTGCATAAAAGGCAGAAATGCCATGCAAATGAATCACTGTCATGTGATCACTTGGTTATGCCTATAAATATGGGAGAGGGAATGTTTTTTGTCAATGGGCCATCATAAGTTGAAGAAAGCTGGAGTCGATGTGGTCAGAATGCAGACCTTTTCACCTACCAAATGAAAACTCAAGTTGAATCGTAGTTTTCTCTGGATGGCTCTTCAGGAATCTATGCACCAGGTATGAATAAATATCCCCAGGAACACATGCAGCTGGGCTCATTATCCCAGTGCGGCTGGTTTTCAAATGGGCAAAAGAACCCATGTGCTTCTGTTGTCTGTGAAGGCTTCTTTTTAAGATTTATTATTTGAAAATTACATTTGGCAGTTTAGCCTCTCATATGATCTGACAGAGGTATCCCAAACTGCAGCCAACCACATTTATGAAACTAAAGAAACACCCATCTGTAATATAGCAATGGCTGTATTTAAATTATTCCCATCTGGCTTAGCAAATGTCTGTATCATAAACTGAACTTTGCCTAGACCTGATGATCAAATTTACATCCCAATTGAAAGCAGGAATTTTAAGAGTTGAAGAATAATGTGTAGATTTCCCATATAGGAAAATATTAGACCAAGTCAATACAATGAAAAGCTTTCCCCATCCTTTTCCTTGAAACTCTTCTCCAACTTAACCCAATTTCCTAAGTCATTTAGAGGCCCTTAAACAAAATGAAATCCTAATGATGTCGCTGCCATGAATAATTAATTGTACTTGCCCAATCTCTCCAACAAAATCCATTCTCATTAGATTAGAGGTTCTCTCAAGACACAAGAGTTCATGATGGCATTTTTACATCCTTCTTGTCTCTTACCTTTCTTTGTCTCTTCTTATCTACGTCTGTGATCAAGGATTCCATCACTTCTGCAGTCCTCTTAAGACCATTTGCATTGCCTGCCTTTGACAACCCTTAAGAAATTGCCGTTTAATTGAAAAGCTCTCTGGCTTTGCCAAAAAAATGGCTGGTTTTTGTGTGTGTGTGTGTGTGTGTGTGGTTTTTTTAAGGGAAGAATTCTACAACTGCCAATCAGCCTAAGTGGATGAATATATGGCATGGATCTTATTTCTTTGATTAATTAACTTTATTTTTCTTTGCAAACCTCTCGGGATCAATACCCCTCAGAATTTGGAAATCCAGCCGTACTCATGCCAAATGCTCACAAACTGTGCTTGTGGGACAGGTGGTTTCAGTTCTATATGTGAGTCTGAATAAAGGTAGGCTCCGAATGAAGACAAAACTGTCAGCTGGGCTCCTTATCAGGATACAAGTGTAACAACAACATCATCAACAACAACAACAACCACAACAACACCTTTCCCTGGAATCCTTTGTGGATGAAAAACTAGGGATTCATACCCATGCACAACACAATCCACATCTGACTTGTACTTTCTTGCAGTCCTAAGAACAAAATTAAATGTTTGAGCTGCTAACCTGACAAAGGCGCTAAGAGGCGCTAGAAACCAACTGAAGCAAAAAAAGAGGTCATCAGTTAAAAAGTCTGTCCTAAACACAATGATGGGTTGACGTTGCAGATTCAACGCAAAAAGCAGGTGGTGATGCCAAAAGAGCACCGCCGCCTTGCAAACCTGAACTTGGTATTGCAGGAACCTGTCTTCCTCTGTATATCAGACAATAGACCAGAGTTCAAAGGTGAGACACTATTATCAAGCACAGACACTAAGTGTAATCAATGGCAGCCATAAGTCAAGTTCTCCAACTGATTCTTCAAGTTTAACACATCAGAGGTTATTAAATTAAAATAACTAAAAGGTAGAGGGAATGCAAGCAAGCAAGAGATGATGGACGTATCCATTATTCTTCCTAATGTAAGCCTGACCTCTCCTAATGAAAATTAGTGGAGTACGCCAGATGAACACTTAAAACAGAAAAGGAGTCCTCACTATATGCTGAGCATAGATTGGTTTGGGTCAGATAAAATGCTACCGGGGTGTGTGTGAGTCATCAGCTCTGCATATTTCTATGCACCAACAGTTCTGTCAATCAGGTGAACATCTTTGCAAATCTCAGAACGTTCAGATTTACTTTTCCAGGCATCAGCAGTGCACTCTGACAGTGGACTGCTGCTGTCCCCTTCTGCTTTGTCTGTGTTTTCAAACATGCATTCCACCCAGCAACTGGTACTAGCACCCAAGAGGATGAAACAACAGTTTGCTTCCAAATGCTCCCATTCTTCCGAGCATCCTGCGGAATCCAATAGTTTGCAATTTCCATGCAGGCCTCAGGTCTGTTTTACCTTGATGCTTTTGAACTATGGTGCTGGAGGAGACTCTTTTGAGTCCCATGGACTGCAAGAAGATCAAACCTATCCATTCTTAAGGAGTGCTCACTGGAAGGACAGATCCTGAAACTGAGGCTCCAAGACTTTGGCCTCCTCATGAGAAGAAAAGACTCCCTGGAAAAGACCCTGATGTTGGGAAAGGAGAAGGGGACGGCAGAGGACGAGATGGTGAGACAGTGTTCTCGAAGCTACAAACATGAGTCTGACCAAACTGCGGGAGGCAGTGGAAAACAGGAGTGCCTGGTGTGCTCTGGTCCAAGGGGTCACGAAGAGTCGGACACGACTAAACAACTAAATAAATAATTCTGGATTTGTAAGGATCCTTTCAGTTCAGAAACAAAATTTTAAAATGGTTTATTGATTTCAACTGAGTTGGCTAGACAAACCTAGACCATTAAAAACAAGAGAGACAAGGAACACTTAAAGTGACCCCATAAAACTTGGGAACTGAATCATAGGGCTGCCATACGTCTCAATTTTATTGGATATTCCTAGGATTTCAAAGGCAGAATTGATGTCCGGGGGGAATTTCCGAAAGGTGGTGCTTTGTTCTGGATCTTTGTCAAGTCAATTGAAAAAACCTCAACAACTTTTGGGGTGTCCTGTTTTTTACTTTTTGAAATATGGCAACGCTAATCACATTTTCTTCCCACTTCCTCCATCCTCAGAGCTACCAGTATTCACCTCTCTCTTGACCCATTAGAAAACTTACCCACAAAAGAAACTGTCTTCCAAACAGAAGAGTTAAAAGCATGCTTCTTAATCTGGTGATGTATGTGCCCATGGCACCATCTAGTGGGTCATTTGGTTCATACGTGACACCTGCCTGTTCTGACAATAGGACATAGGAGGTCAAAGCAGCTGCCGTGGGGCTGCTAATCTCACTGGGGAAGTAGCACTGGGGGGGAGGGGTTAAACCTTTCCTCCCACACGGCTTCTCTCAGCAAAATCACACCACCAAGTTGTTACTAGACCCAGAGCAGAAACAGAAATGATGTCAGTCTCTGTTGTCTGCCTGCTTATTCCTGCTTGATTTTTATCAAGGAGGATTTAGGGAAATGACTAAACTGCCTCTCGCCCACCCAGCACCGTTCCTCAATGAAAACAACAACAAGAAGAGGAGTTTGGATTTGATATCCCGCTTTATCACTACCCGAAGGTGTCTCAAAGTGGCTAACATTCTCCTTTCCCTTCCTCCCCCACAATAAACACTGTGAGGTGAGTGGGGCTGAGAGACTTCAAAGCAGTGTGACTGGCCCAAGGTCACCCAGCAGCTGCATGTGGAGCAGCGGGGAAGCAAACCCGGTTCACCAGATTACGGGTCTATCGCTCTTAACCACTACACCACACTGGCTCTCACTATGCTCACTATGACTGTTGTAACGACAAAAGATGCTCCCAGCTCGCATCTTGTTCAGTTCATAGTTTAAAATTAGTGTTGGAAAAGATCCCAGTGGAGTATAAGGGTCTTTTTACATGTTAAATGACAGCAAAAAGAGTTTTGCTATTGACTGTGCCAACTACTGCTCTCTAAGGATAACCGTACGATACATGTGCTTTCAGACATGCTCTTCACATCTGCACATAATATTAAGTGTTCACCTGGACCTCCCTTACACGGGAGGGGGTTCAGGATAACTTTCCTAAACTTGCAATTACCCAAACTGACAGATATAATAAGACAAAAACCAAAAAGTGAAGTGAAAAAGGAATGGGAGTGTCTGAATGAATACCGTATTTTTCGCTCTATAAGACGCACCAGACCACAAGACGCACCTAGTTTTTGGAGGAGGAAAACAAGGAAAAAAATATTCTGAATCCCAGAAGCCAGAACAGCAGGAGGGATCGCTGTGCAGTGAAAGCAGCAATCCCTCGTTCTGTTCTGGCTTCTGTGATAGCTGCACAGCCTGCATTCGCTCCATAAGACGCACACACATTTCCCTTACTTTTTAAGAGGGGAAAAGCGAGTCTTATAGAGCAAAATATACAGTACTTTAAAAGCCAAGGTTCGAGGACAGAAATCTGGCTGAGTCTGGAATAACCTTGTGAAGTGAAAGGATAAGAAAGAGGGATTTATATCGAGATGCTAGGATAGAGATGATAAGGAAAACAGGAAAACAGGAAGACAAAATGAGAGGTAAAGGAGGTGCTGTGGGATTGGTGGAAGTCAATGATTGTTTTTCTTTTTAGTGTTTATATTATTAACTTGTAAGATATGGATTTGTTTTTGGTTTTTTTGTATGTTGGTTTTTGTGTTTTGTGTATTGTTATGTTTTGATATTTTTCGTGTTGTTGTTGTGTGGAAAATACTAATAAATTTCTTTTTAAGTGCTTAAATGTTTTGCAAGAGCCTCCAAAAAGAACAGAACCTACTATTTGCTTTATGCTAATGCTACACTCGTTTTGCATAGCTTTATTCTGCCTTGCTGTTGTGCTGAGCTTGTCCCTTTACTCCTTGAGTTTCCCTTTGCAGGTGACCATGCAAAGCAAAGACTCAAGGAAAGAACACCATAACAGATATTAGCTACCCTGTCTAAAAGGAATTAGGCTTGTATCATTACCATTTGAAGCAAGGGCCAGACAGATGCAAATACCTGTTATGTACTGAAGTTCTCACCCTGGGCCAGCAGGGGGATACTGTAGATAGTTTTTACTCAGGTCCACATATGCAAATAAGGAATTGAAAGTGACGTTCAGTGATTGGATAGTTACAGAAAGTTGCTACTGGTTGCTTTGTAGTTGAGCTCGATATAAGCAGGTTGGCTGAACCCTTCAGTTCAGTTCTTTTCTGGCCTGTGAATAAACAAGAGCTGTTTGAAGAATCACTGTCATCTGATATGTTCATCCACAACTTAACAATACCTTACACCACATCTAATCCACTTTGTGCAGAGCCGACACAAGCACCTGCCTGATTGGTTATTTTATTTGCCCTGGAGAGAACAAAAAGGAACTCTGCAATGAGCACTGTCCCTACCAATAAATTAATCAACAGTCATTTGTCTTAAGGTTAGAATCCAGCACCCTGAGTTTGTACCCAGAACACCTTCTGATCCAGGAATTTGTGGCCAAGAACAGTCTGAAGTTGTGCTCCCAGGGGCAGATCTACTATGAAGCGAACGAAGCTGCAACTTCAGGCCCCTAATGCTGGAGGGGCCCCAGAAGCGACTTAATTTATGCATGTATGTATATATTTCCCTAATTTTCAGCACCGCATAACTTGAAACTATAAGTCATAGGGAATATTTATGCACACCAATGACTCTGATTTGTGAGATAATCCAGAACAGCAATTTTAATAAAAATCTGAGATATAGTAGTTAATTTTAAGTAGTTTAACTTTCAAGGCACCGTGAATCTAGTCCTTTCCACTCCTTCAGCTCTTGTTTCCAAGATCTGTGTCCTTCCTTCTCTCAGGTGGCCCGAACTTGTCCCATTTGCCCCTGGTGCACATCTCCTGTCTCAGTTTAAGCTGACAGGGTGGTGTCTTTGAACTCTTTGCATGTACATTACACTTCACTGTTTTGGGGTTGTTGGTTTTTTTGCAAAACAACAGCAGCAGCAACACAAAAAAAACTAGTCTATTTTCGACCAAATGGTTACTCTGGGATCTCTGGCAATTTCCTCCTTGTAACTGTACTGCAAGAAAATGTCCCCACAACACACAACTCTATATGCCCATGAACTTGAAAATCACACCTCTGTTGGTGACACTTATATACTTACTTGTAACTTGATCAAGGATAGGTCTATGGTTTGATGAAACCTCTCCATTCTTAAGGAAATCAGCCCTGAGTGCTCACTGGAAGGACAGATCCTGAAGCTAAGGCTCCAAGACTTTGGCCACCTCATGAAAAGAGAAGACTCCCTGGAAAAGACCCTGATGTTGGGAAAGATGGGGGGCACAAAGAGAAGGGGACGACAGAGGATGAGATGGTTGGACAGTGTTCTTGAAGCTACCAGCAGGAGTTTGACCAAACTGCGGGAGGCAGTGGAAGACAGGAGTGCCTGGCGTACTCTGGTCCATGGGGTCACGAAGAGTCGGACACGACTAAACAACAACAAAGGTCTATGGTTGGTAATAGTTTAGGCTCCTGGCTGTTGTCTTTTACATCCAAATTTTCAACCTTCTGGAGTCCACTGTTCCCTTGACCAACTACATTTTTCTGAGGCACCCTCATGGAGCTCAGGAGTCCAGTTATGTCACCTCTTGCCTGCAGAGCTGGCAGCCTCTCAACCTTTTCCGAACACCCTCTCTTGTGGAGGGCTCCCTCATCCTCTCATTGAGAGTCCTCCGGGCAGCTACTGCTGCCACCCCTGGTCTCTGAGCTGCCCCCACTGCCCCAAAGAGAGGTGCCTCCTCACACTGCCCCACAGGGGCCTGGGGCTTGTCTGTCCATTCCCAACAGCAAGGACTGGTGGACTGGCTGGCTGGGCTCCCTCACCTGCTTGCTTGCTTGCTTGCTTGCTTGCTCTGAGGCCACCTCAGCTCCTGGCAACCAGCACCCCCTGGCAAGCCCCAGAGGCACCATTCGCCTGGGGAGCTTGCAGCCAGGGCTGCTGCAACAAACAGCTGTGCAATCCTTTGGGAGGCAGAGATGTGAGAGGACATCAGAGGAGAGAGGGAAGGGAAAAGGACCAGTGTTGCCCGTAGCCCCCCTGACCATCATTCAAGGCACCCCAGGGTGCCATGCCACACTGGTTGAAAACCACTGTTTTAGATCATGGGTAGGCAAACTAAGACCCGGGGACCGGATGCGGCCCATTCCCCTTCTCAATCCGGCCCGCGGACAGTCCGGGAATCAGCGTGTTTTTACATGAGTAGAATGTGTCCTTTTATTTAAAATGCATCTCTGGGTTATTTGTGGGGCATAGGAATTTGTTCTTTTTTCTTTTTCCCAAAATATAGTCCGGCCCCCCACAAGGTCTGAGGGACAGTGGACTGGCCCCCTGCTGAAAAAGTTTGCTGACCTCTGTTTTAGATTGTAGGGGCAACAAGCAGGACCTTCAGCAAAATTTTGCAGCGTGGAGTGTTCCTGTTCAGCATGCTAGCCAACCAGGCAACCATGTTCTCTTCCATTTGTCTCCCCACTCATTTCCAAAAAAATCAACCGTCTTCAGCCTTCCCTGATGACTGTATGCTCCATTCCACTTCTGCTGTTTTGGGGCTCTGCCCCCCAAAACATTCCTCCTCCCCAAAGGTTATGTAAACGTCTGCAAACCTTGGGTTTTCCTTAAGCCTGATTCTTCCTTCTTGTGCGTGGACGGCGTTTGCTGTTTTGATTGCATAAGCCACAATTGGATAATGAGTTTATTATTACACCTGCTCATAAATTATACCTGCTCATCCAAGATCATGCTAAGAATCTGGAAACTTGTCAGTAGCAGCTGCAGCTTCTCACTCCATTTGTATCTAAACTTTTATCATTTTTTTAGGCTGTCCTCCAAACCCTTTCCAGTTTGTCAATATGCTTTAATACTTAACCACAACAACCCATTGACAGGATCCCCAAGGGCAGGGGTCAGCAAACTTTTTCAGCAGGGGGCCGGTCCACTGTCCCTCAGACATTGTGGGGGGCCAGACTATATTTTGAAAAGATAAAAAAAAATGAACGAATTCCTATGCCCCACAAATAACCCAGAGATGCATTTTAAATAAAAGGACCTATTTGACTCATGTAAAAAGACGTTGATTCCCGGACCATCCACGGGCTGGATTTAGAAGGTGATTGGGCCGGATCCGGCCCTTGGACCTTAGTTTGCCTACCCATGCCCAAGGGCATGCTCTACAGAGAGCTGGCTTCAGGCACTATGTTGGCAGACCAACTCTGTGCTACAAAGACATTTGCAAACATGACACGAAGGCTGGACACTTCAACTCCACCGTGTAGGAATCCCTTGTACACGCAGCGGCGGAGGAAGCCGCTCAGGCGCCTGGGGTGGCGCATCCAGGGGCGGGGCGATCTGCCCACAGGGGCGGGGTGAGGGTGGGACGCACCGTGGGCCCTCCGGAGTCTGCCTGCCTCCTCCTACTCAGCCGTCCTACAGCTGGGGGGAGGCAGTGGGCAGATAGTTTGGGCAGCGCAGAGCTCAGGAGACGTGTTTTGTCACACACACCCCAGCGGTGGCACTCGCTGCGAACTGCACCCACCGCACCCCCCTTCCTCCACCCCTGTGTACATGGCCGCAATGTCTGGAGACAGGTTATGCATCCATAGCATTGACCAGAGGAGGAATGACTGCTGGGAGGAGCACAGAAACACCATGGTGCATCTGCAGGAGCACAACCAGACACCTTCATCTGCCCCGGCTACAACCACCATGTCTCTCCCATATCAGTCTCTACTATCACAGCAGGTGCTATAACCTTCCAACAGTCTGACTTCACTTGCAAAGGCACTGGTCCATTGTCTCCCGAGACAGACGGGTGCCAACAATATTGCAATTGCTCTCTAGGGTAGAAGTGCTAGCAGCGTATATACAGTAGTAACTCATTGTGAGTTCGCCCCATTTAGCGTCCACTTCATGGAATGTCTGGGGCAAACCATCCGTGTTTGCCGCTTGCGCACGCGCAGAAGCGCAAAACCGCTCATGTGCGTGTGCACATTGGCACTTTGTCGAGCATCCCTTTCGCCGAGTGTCCGGGGCTCCGGAACGGATCCTGGACTCAAAACAAGGTAAGAAACTTAGGAGATAGATTACACAAGGTGATACTTCTCAGATCTCAGACTATTTCTGGCATCTGTTCCAAAGGTACATTCCAGGATCTCTTGCAATATTGCAGTGGATCCTGGAGAACTCTGAACACATGCAGGACTCAGAACTGTACATGGCAGCTACTTGGAAAACTAAACCCCAGGACATGCCACATAGAAACAGAAACACAAAAATCAGGCATTTCCTCACATGTGCTGGATTGACACATTGCCCCCAAAGTAGCAGAACCAATAGAAATGTTCCTGTGATGGTCACATGGGTGCTGAACAAAAGAGCAGGGTCAGATTACACAATCAAATTGCAGTGCACCACCACCAGTGCTATTAGTAACTATGAGATCAGCAAGCAGTATTAGAATAAACTGTGGATAGACTGTGGCTTCTGTCCTAAATTTGTTTCTTTCCTTCGGATTGGATTGGACCTTCAAGTACTGTATTTTTCGCTCTATAAGACGCACTTTCCCCCCTCCTAAAAAGGGGAGATGTGTGTGTGTCTTATGGAGGCTGTGCAGCTATCCCATAAGCCAGAACAGCAAGAGGGATCGTTGTACAGCGATCCCTCTTGCTGTTCTGGCTTCTGGGATTCAGAATATTTTTTCCCCCTTGTTTTCCTCCTCCAAAAACTAGGTGCGTCTTATGGTCTGGTGCGTGTTATAGAGCGAGAAATACGGTAAGTTGTTGGTATCAGAAGACAAACACACTTCCAAGTTGCTGAAAATCTTTTCACGTGGCTCAAGCTGAAATCTGGTAAGACCATTTCCTCTAAGCCACAAAACAGAAGGATAGCACAATCGGGCCAAGATGCACTCGAAGACTGGCTCATTCGAATTTTGGAAATATTTTCTCCTTTTCAATTGCCAAACTATAACTTGGTTATGTGAGTTTTAAACTATGCACTTTTTAAAAAATAAAATAAAATAAAAAACATCTCAGACTTGTGAAAAGCAAAAACCAGTATCGTTACCAGTGCCGGATTTACGTATAAGCTAAACAAGCTATAGCTTAGGGCCCCACTCTCTTGGGGGTCCCAAAAAATTTTAAGGGAAGAAAACCCTGGATGTACATTTCCAAAATAAAAGATAAAAATAAAATAAAATGAAACCTACATACAGCAACAGTGTTTTGTGTTGTGCAGCCTCCTATTTGTTGTGTACAAATGGCTTTAGATACCCAATAGGTCCATAAATTACCATATAGCATACATTCAACATAAAAAACAGTGACAATTTGTTGTTGACAAAGGACAGCTGGACATATAAAGGGTCCCATTGCCTTCAGTAGCTTAGGGCCTCATCAAACCTAAATCCGGCCCCAGTGCCAGAAAAAATAAGGGTTCAGAACCTCTTAGACTGATAAACAAGGCTGATGGGCTGCTACCATGCAAGAAAGCAACCTGTGGTTGGTCACTAACCATCAGTTAAGCTCAGCGACAAGAGGCTGCAAATGTGGACAAGATCAGAGCGAATTCCTTTACTGGAGGGTGCCCACAATAATTCTGAAGTTGGCACCAAATTATTCCCTCCCCCAGTATTACAAGACTGTATGCCAAGTGGCCAGTTATCCCTTGGCCAGCGAAAACACCTTTTGCACAGCTGAACTGTTTGTTTGCTTCCTACCCACCAAAACTAGGCGTTCAAACTGAACTTCCATAAAATGAAGGTATCTTTTACCATATGTAGTAAAAAGGCTTTCTGGGAAAGGATATATAATGGGTTAAAGAAGATGTTTAAAAACACTTTTGTTAAAAAACCAAAAGCCTTTTTTACTGGGTGAAGAAATATCAAGAAAAGATATCAGACTGTTCATGTACGCAACAACAGCAGCAAGAACCCTTTTAGCCCAAAAATGGAAACAACAAAAGTACCAATGAAAGAAGAGTGGCAGATGAAAACGATGGGACTTTGCAGAACTGGAAAAGCTGACGGGAAAAATCCAAAACCAGCACAATCAAGTATTCCAAAAAAGACTGGAGTAAATTTATACGATATCTGAAAGATCATTGTAAGCAATTAACAACACTATTTGGGTTATCTGAAGACTTGTAATGAGAATTTTTTTACCTTTCTACATTTATTCAAACTTGGAGGTATTTTGTGATGAGTTTTATTAAGTATTGGAAAATATATAAAATGCTGTGATATAAAGGTTAATTTTGAAAGCCAAGAGGTGGGAGGGAAGGAAGGAAGTCAATAGGCTCTAAAGAGCCAAAGACATAAACTGGATAATAATGATGTGATTATATATGTTTAAATGGAAAACCCAAACAAACTGAACTTTTATAGGCCCAGGGAGCGGGGGGGGGGGAATATTCTATGGCACCCTCTGAAGTACCAAGACCACCTGAAATTTAACATACTGTGGCTTGATATTTGCAGGCAGAGGTCCTAACATAAGAACACATCCTTTAGAGTTAACATTTTTTAAAGTGGCAGCAGTGTTGACATTCCAAAACATTATTATTTTTTTACATTTATGATGGAGTTAAGTGTTTCTTCCTTAGTTCTGCTTCTCAAACTTAATTATTATTGCAAATAATAGGTCTTCCGTTCTTTCTCTTTCTCCTCTTTCTGCAATTTTCCTTTTGAAACTGGGTTTTCCCTTTCTGCTGGGTTCAGCAGTGAACATTTTGATAGATGTGTCCAGCAACCTCAGGATTTTCCAGATATAAACAGTTGACTTCAGCATTTTTAGGGCCTGCAAAATACAAATTTTTTTCCTACGTTTATCGCTCCACCTTTAAAACATGTTGTGTTCAGAGTGTGCCAAAAGAATGATTCGGATTAACAGGTTATGCCAGATTCAAAAAAAGGGGTTCTCTACATGCTACGCATAGTACAAGGTGCCAACAAACCCCCGATTATAAATCCTTCGGAGTTACTTGACTCCCGCTTTTTTCCTGAAGAAAACCAACAATCCCTATCTTCTACAAATGCAAGTTCAAAATCCTCTGTTAAGTTTTTTACCAGAGGGAGGTGACCCGAAAAAACCTATGTGCCTCTTCCCTTTGCACAGCCACGCTCTTGAGCTGTATGGAGCCCGGTGTGTTCCTATAGATCAGGGGTGTCCAAGAGGTTGATCGCGATCTACTAGTAGATCCCCAGGAGGTTTGGGTAGATCGCAGTCGATGGCATTGGTAAAATAGAATCTGGGCCCACCCCCTTGTCCCGCCCTCTATTCTTGCACGATCTGCAGAACAAAAGACGAGAGATTACTCAGTGAGGCTGTTTCGTTTCCCCAGCGATCTGTTGGTGAGCGGCTGTTCCTCTTTATCTCCCCAAACCCTTAAAAACGGGACTTCCTGTTCCTAGAATGTTGAGATGTGATGCACTTTTTAATCTGGAAATCCGCCATGATGGAATAAGACCGAGCTGCAGAGTTATAGATAGTCATAGGGGGAGGTGTGCTCTTAATATGTCGTTATCTGTATTTCGAGTCTGATTTGGTAAATCTCCCCTGGAAAGGCTAATGTTTGATGCAACCGGTCTGGGAAAATTAATGAGCAAACGCCTAGATTTGATTTCATCGGAACTGGGAGAAGATGGCGTCTGCCGGCAGCGAAATGACTTTTGGATTGATTTGTCACAAACACCAGCGTGTGAGGAGATACTGCAACAGAGGAGAATCATACACATAAAATCCACAGAGAAACACATCATTGCTTACTTCAACTTGAATGTGGAAACAACTCAGAGGCCATGAAAGAAGGAAGGTTAACAACAGGAAGATTTAAAGGAACTATTGGAAAGACTATCCAAGGCAGCAGAGATATGAGATGATCAGAGGCCCCCTGAACTTGAAGCATGGGAAGTCCCAACAAAAAAATATATAATTTAGGCAGAATATTTGGACTATTTGATATGTATTTGTATAATTTGGAACATTCAAAAAAAAGCTCAACAACTATCACTTGAATCACCCCAAAATGGGGCTTTCCTCATCCCTAAAAAAAGCTCCACATCTTTGACCTTCCAGATTTTAATTCTGTAAGTAAATCGCAGTCTCTTGGGAGTTGGCCACTCCTGCTGGAGATGAATACAGAAGAATTCAAAAGAATGTGTTTCTTTTCACCGTAGCTTTTCTTTTTTGTTTAATTAAAAAACTAATTACATGTTTCTGTGCTTCCCAGTACATGTATTTTAAAAAAAAAGTACAGCATGTATTAAACAGTTTGTAGTGCACTCGATCACTGTCTGTTCCCTTTGAAGAGCTGCTATGTCATTTGTGGCATGAAGTGAAGGGGGGGAATACATGCCCCTGGCAAAACGGTGTTGCCTCCAACTCAAAACTATGGTGCAGATTTACTTTAAGCAATTTTAAAAACCACATACACAATGATTCCTATACAGGTACTGTTTTTTTACTGCAAAGGGTCTTATTTCCAAAGAGTTCCTCCCGAGATTTGTGTTTTAACAACTCTTTAAAGGGATGACGCCGCACACCGACTACAAGCTTCTCGCCTCAGTGTTATCACAATTGAAACAAAAAAAACATGGAAGACTAATTTTTTTTTTTACATTTGTTCTTCTTTACATAAAGAATCTTTTAAAAAGCATTTAGTAGTCCATTTCTGCTTAAAATATCCGTAAGCATGAGAAAGCGGAGAGAGAGAAAAAAATACACATTTTTGTACACCATGATCAGAAAGTTTACATTATAAATCTTGAAATTGCACTGTATTTAAAATACCCCCTGCCCAGAGTCAACTTCCACTTTTGAGCATAACTCTCCTCTGCTACTGACGGCTCCTGCTTGGCTTAGTTGCCAACTTGGGGAGGCCCTTCGGGGATGAGGGACGTGAAGAAAGTGGTGATGAAGGACCAGGCGGAAGCCATGAAGCCGGGATGCGGATGCTCTGCGTTGACGTCAACGACATCTTCGCCACTGTCTTCATCAATCCCGTCGTCCATAAGGTGCTCCTTTGCAAAACAAATTCCCCAAGTGGTTTAATAATAATAATAATAATAATAATAATAATAATAATAATAATAATATTTATTTATACCCCACCCTCCCCAGCCAAGGCCGAGCTCAGGGCGGCTAACAAGCAGTAATAAAAACAAGTTGAATGAATACAACTTAAAAACAAGATTAAAATACAACATTAAAATATTAAAATGCAGCCTCATCACAGGAGGAGAAAGGAAAAAGAAAAAAGAAAGAGGGGGGGAATCAAATTGGCTCCAGGCCAAAGGCCAGGCGCCTGCGGAAAGAAATCAGATCCTGCAGGGCCCTGGTCTCATGAGACAGAGCGTTCCACCAGGTCGGAGCCAGTGTTGAAAAGGCCCTGGCTCTGGTTGAGGCTAATCTGACTTTCTTAGGGTCCGGGACCACTAGGGTGTTGCTATTTATGGACCTTAAGGTCCTCCGTGGGGCTTTAACAGTTTCAAATCAGAGGGATATAAATTGCAGTGATGGAATCGTGTTATATATACAGAATTCTAGGATGTAGGGCTCTTGTTAGCCCAGAAATGAAAATCTGACCAAAGAAAAGACAAAATTGATGAACTATGCCGAGGTGGCAAGGCTGACAGGAAGAATTAGAAACCAGGAAGAGGAGGTCTTTCTTTAATGAAGAAGGGGGAAGGTTTATAATTCATTTGAAAAGTTACTGTAAACAATTACATACATTGGTAGGATTGACAGAAAACTTGTAGTAAAAATTTTAACTGGGGATTGACAAAGGATTTATAAAAATAGTGTTATGAAAGAGATGCAGAGGGGGAAATCATTACATTAAGATCCACAATGGGGGGAGTCTAAAGGGATTGTATGTTTATGTAGTTAATTCATTTGTTTATGTAAAATAGAAAATGCAAAAATAAAATTTATTTAAAAAAGAAACCTATGATGTAGTTGGATATAATAATTTGGTAAAATTTGACAAAATGAGAGAATGCAACATGATGTATCTGAAAAGTGCAATTTAACCATTTGTCCCTACAGCCCTGTAGACCTTAAGAAAGTTCCACCATTCAAAGAAGCTTAAAGGTAAAGGGACCCCTGACCATTAGGTCCAGTCGTGACCGACTCTGGGGTTGCGGCGCTCATCTTGCTTTACTGGCCGAGGGAGCCGGCGTACAGCTTCCGGGTCATGTGGCCAGCATGACTAAGCCGCTTCTGGCGGACCAGAGCAGTGCACAGAAATGCCATTTACCTTCCTGACGGAGTGGTACCTATTTATCTACTTGCACTTTGATGTGCTTTCGAACTGCTAGGTTGGCAGGAGCTGGGACAGAGCAACAGGAGCTCACCCCATTGTGGGGATTCGAACCGCGACCTTCTCATCAGCAAGTCCTAGGCTCTGTGGTTTAACCCACAGCGCCACCCGCGTCCCAGAAGCTTACTCCCAGGTTAACTGAACATGGGATGGTAGTCTTAATTTAATTTCATTACCTTAATGTAAGAGCTCACTTTTAAAGGAAGAGCTGTCAGCACGTCTTAAAACTGCCAACAGTACCACTCTCCAGGTACATATATTTTTTGGAAAGGAAACATGAATGTGCATCCACCTACCATCTCCTCAAGTCCAGCATTATTTACATTTTGCCCATCATGGTTCAGGTCTTCATTGTTCCCTGGAGGCTGTTGGAGTCCCTCTTGCCTGAATGGAAACCATCCGGCTTGGTGTCTGTTTTACAATACACATGTGCAAAGTTACTAGAAATCATACCTGCCTAACCTGAGAAAACAAACATAATGTTGGCAATGGAACAGTGAAATAGCTCTCCACTGGAAGGCTCATTATTCAACCTGATTTGTAGAGAAGGAATAGACCAAATCAGATGCCAATAGTCACTAAAATGGGAAGAGAGGTCCCTATTTAACCACACGTGGAACTAGCTGCATGACCTAGGCAAGCTTGCAGACATTTTAGGAAAGTTACAAAAGGCTCGGTTTAAATCATTTGCATATTCTTGTTATTGGCAAAGTAAATTATGTACAGAAAAGCTGGTTTTACAGAAAAGCTGTGCACATCAGGATAGATAGTAGAGCAATTAAGGCTCCACCTCTGCCCTTAAAAATGGTTTAAGCTTATGAATGAATATGAAACATAGCAGCAGATGCTGCTTCTGTAAAATATGGTTCAAGTTAATTCATAGGACAGAATGTAGATACACTGGTATTTTCTACTTTCATTCAGATGAGCACACGACAACCATGGCAAACGTAACCAAACATTAATAGGGCTGCTCATATATTCTTGATCCAATGCAGAGGGTACACATGGAGATCACACACCCATTTTCTCCGAGTATAAATAACCCACCACATGCCCACATACTGTGTGTGAGCTTAACGGACAGCATTGTTAGAACCCAATGTGAACACGGTGCCTACCCTAACTGATTTGTGTTGATCTACAACGCTCCCCCTGTAGGATCCCCCCTGATCACAGAAAGCAATGCTCAAAATACTCAGATTCATTCTCCCTTCAGTTTGCATTAATAAAAGCTTTGTCTTTAAGATGCTCAGTCACTGATACTATATGTGCTGTTCCATCTGTTTCAAATAGGTTTTTGAAAACAATATAAGAAAATTCAGTTCCTATTACATGCCTCAGCCTCCTGAAGGAAACCAGAAAGATTCCACGTTGTTAGAGGTGTAAGTATTAATTTTGGAAATTGAAATGGCAAGCTCATACAACATCAGATATCACATGCTAAGTATTTATCTTAAAGTACAATTTTTAAATTAATTTGTTTTTAACGCATTTTAAATACAGTCATACCCCGGGTTACAGATGCTTCGGGTTGCGTGATTTCGGGAAGTAACCGGAATGGGTTACTTCCAGGTTTCGGCGCTTGCACATGCACAGAAGCACTAAATCGTGCTTTGTGCTTGCGCAGAAGCGCCAAATTGTGACCCGCGCATGCGCAGATGCGGCGCTGCAGGTTGCGGACGCTGCGGGTTGCAAACGTGCTTCCCACACAGATCACGTTCGCAACCCGAGCGTCCACTGTACTAACAGAAATGAACTTCTAAAATGATTAGTTTTCCATCAGCCAAACTTTTAAGTTCAGATTCTGATCACGTAGCTGACAAGAAAACCCTTGACCATTATTTACATGGATTATGCTAATGGTCAAACTTGGGGTGGAGCAGAGGAAAGCAATAGGGATTGGGAAACCCCTTGTTCAGATCTCACTTTGGCCATGAATGGACTGGGCAAGTCACCATCTCCCTTGGGCAAACTCCACTACACAATACAGGGAAACCAATACAGTGGTACCTCGGCTTACGAACAGTCCTGTTTACGAACAGGTTAACGAACTCCGCAAAACCGGAAGTAGTGTCCCGGTTTGTGAACTTTACCTCAGTCTAAGAACAGCAGCCGAACAGTGGAAGGGCACCGGCGGTACGAAGCCTCATTAGGGAAAGTGCACCTTGGTTAAAGAACAGTTTCAGTTTAAGAACGGACTTCTGGAACGGATTAAGTTCGAAAAGTGAGGTACCACTGTACTGCATTGACTGTCGAAATGCTGTACTTGGGGAAGTGCTCTGTATCCAGACCAAAGCGCTGTGTATCAATAAGCAGCATTTACTCACAGGTAAACCAGCAGCATGGCTCCCATCACCATCACAAACCGACTGAAGGACGAATAGAAGTAGACAATGCTAAGGAGGATAGCTGCTCTGGAAAAGGTATACATCCAGTCCAGCCAGTCTCGGTTGAAGTCCTCCTCGTTCATCACTGGGCCTCCCTGAGCATTCATCTGCACATTCTGATTGACAGGCCTGTTCTCCTGTGGGGCTACATTGGGTGCTGCTGGGGGCTCATTGGCAGGAGCACGCTCAGAGTTGGGGGGCTGTGGAACAGGGGGGCTGTCCGATTCCGTGCTGGGCGTTGCCTGGGCTGAAACTGCAGCTTGACTGTTGAGGGGTGTAAAAAACAACAACCACCTTCGTTAGGTATCTATGCATGAACATTCTTCACAATCGTCAGCTGAACTACCCGGGGCAAACGCATTCATAGCCTGGCACAGGTTACACTTCCCCTTCAATACTGCCCACTGCGGTGAATTCATAAAGCAATTTAAAGGTAAAGGGACCCCTGACCATTAGGTCCAGTCGTGGCCAACTCTGGGGTTGCAGCGCTCATCTCGCTTTATTGGCCGAGGGAGCCGGCGTACAGCTTCCAGGTCATGTGGCCAGAAGGACTAAGCCGCTTCTGGCGAACCAGAGCAGTGCACGGAAATGCCGTTTACCTTCCCGCCGGAGCGGTACCTATTTATCTACTTCCACTGTGACATGCAATGACAAGGAGAGACCTGACCTAGCCACTGTGATCCATGCGACAGTCACCTCCAGACTTGATTAATGTAACTCAGTCTACGTGGGGCTGCCCCTGAAACTGACCCAGAAACTCCAGCGAGTGCAGATTGCCACGGCGAGACTCCTTACGGGGATCACATTCACCCGTGCTATACCAGCTGCACTGGCTCCTGGTGGAGTACAGGATCAGGTTTAAGGTGCTGGTTTTAACCTTTAAAGCCCTATACGGCCTAGGACCCTCGTACCTACGGGACCTCTCTCCTGGTACACCCCACGGAGGACCTTATGGTCTTCAAATAAAAACATGTTGGAGATCCCTGGCCACAGGGAGGTTAGGCTGGCCTCCACCAGAGCCAGGGCTTTTTCGGCCGTGGCCCCGATCTGGTGGAACACTCTGTCCCAAGAGACTAGGGCCCTGCGGGACTTGACATCTTTCTGCAGGGCCTGCAAGACAGAGCTGTTCCACCAGGCCTTTGGCCAAGGCACAGTCTAGGCCAACACAGAGCTGTGGCGTGGCGTGGCGGCCTGTCACTTTCTGGCGGAACCCATCCTGAAAGCCAACGGATGAGAAGGCAAGGTCCTAAGAATGCTCTTCACCATGAAACAATAATACATGAAACAATAACACAATTCAACTTTGTGGGAATGTTCAGGGAGGCAGGAGAGGATATATTGCTTATTAATATCCTTCCTAACTTGCATTACCAAGTCCCTTTACTTAGCAGAGTGCATTCCCCTTTTAACACATAGTGGGTAGCTGGTTGCAGGCTTGTTTAAGCCTCTCACTATCATACAATTCAGTACTGAATTGTATGTTCCTGGTAAGTCCCCTTTTATCCCTCTCAAAAGAATGAACACAAGACAATCTTATTTAAAGTCAGTAAAAGAAGTTTGCTTACGACATCATCAGTTCACAGTTGGATCCCTGAAGGCAGACTTAGTTACAAAATATATACATGTGGAGCTATCCCATATGGCAGTGGTGTCCAAACTTTTTTCTAAGAGGGCCAGATTTGATGAAATGAAGGGCCATGAGGGCCGACCAAAGAATTAACTGACCACCGGGCAGGATTAGGCCCCCGAAATAGACTCTGGACATGCCTGCCATATGGAGATAGTCCCAGTGTCCTCTGTTGGCTCAAAGCCAACAGGGCATCTCTAGCTAAAAAGAGCTGTTGCTCCAGCGACGGAGGATGTCAAAGAGAGCGCTGAGTGCCTTGTGCTTTTGTTACCTGCACAGGTAAGGTCACACCCACCTCTAGTCACATGCAAGTGAAGTATGCCCCAGCCCAGGAGGAAACAGGAAGTTCCAAATGGCTGGACCAAACATCCCCTTGCATGTTCACTCTAGGAAAACAAGGAATGTTGTATTTGACTGCTACTTATGTATCACATCCCACAAACTTATATTCATTTTTCTCCAATATAAAGCATGAACCAAAAGTAAGGCTGCATTTGTAAGCATTTCTCGCAAAGGAGAAATTATTATGGTGAATGTTTTGGGGAAAATATGTTTTCACCTTAGATTTAGTTTACCAAAGCCCAGGGAAGGTAGCGTTGGCACTCACCTGAAAGGTGTTTCTGAGGGCGCACTAGGGCGGCTTCAAGCAAGTGGAGGGTGCCAACACTCGCCTGGGGGTGTCCTAGTGCCTACTCAAGAATAAGAAAGCTGCAGGCTTGTCTCTATGTCTTAACTGCCACTCTGCTGTCTCAGTACTAATTTAAAGAACACACTTACTATTGCATGTAATACTGGCGGGCATACATCTGTTGCCACCAAATCATCTGCAGTGGGCTGAAAGCAGGGTACACAGGAAATGCAGCTGGCACTCCTTGTCCAGGGAACTGGTTTCCTACATTGCTGCAGACAATCAAAGCAAATTACATGCCAGGTTGTACATATATAGTTAGAATATCAATGGAATATCCAAAGTTACATAGAACACGTTTCCCCACAAAGACAAAAGGAGAGGACAGTCTGCTTTTAAGTCTCTAAATCAGGAATCAGGTATTATGTGTTAACAGGGTGATTTCACCTGTGCACATTTTCCTTAAAATTTAATTTCCTTACTAAATTTAATTTAGCATTTTGCAAGCATGCAGAAATCTAGTACTACAGGAAATTCAGGAGCGTTTCAACACACACACACCCCTTGCAGGCCTCCTAGAGGTGTAATCAGCAACAACCAAAAGAGTTATCCTCCTTGTTAATTTAGACCAGGCTTCCTCAACCTTGGCCCTCCAGATGTTTTTGGCTACAACTCCCATGATCCCTAGCTAGAAGGACCAGTGGTCAGGGATGATGGGCATTGTAGTCTCAAAACATCTGGAGGGCTGAGGTTGAGGAAGCCTGATTTAGACCCTGGCAGGTTGTGTGTGTGTGTGTGTGTGTGTGAGAGAGAGAGAGAGAGAGAGAAAGAAACACAAACAGACAGACAGACAGATAGAGTGATTTTCACTGTCATTTTCCATTAAAGTAGAAGATCACACTTTGGTATCATTTATCAGGACGTAACACTTTACAGTAGAGGAAATATACTCATATAATATTTAGGAACAAGCGCTGTGTGCTACTTCACACCAAATGTGTGATAACATGTTACAACTACAGCATTTGCAAAGCAGAGTGTTCAGTTAGCAGGGTCAAATACCAAAGTGATTTTAGAAGAAGCTGGCATGATATAAAACCGTCAGCCGCTCACGTGCATTAAAGAGAATCTTAAAGAACAGAAATGCCCCATCTTATCTTTAAGGGCCACAAGTATTTACAGTGCTAGCAGTTGATGCAACTGTATTGCATCAGACAACAATTCCTCTCTTAGAAAGAAAATTGGCTGCAAGATGCCACAGGAGACCTTGCTAATTCACAATATACTTTCAAGACTAAGGAGATGGGAGAAGTGGGGAGAATACTAGAAGTTCTGATGTACAATACAATATAAAATTCTTGGGAGAATAATCTGATTGGTCTCCATTATGCCACATGTGCCTCTACTTAAAATATTTTTCCTTGCAAAGAATACTTTGACTGTTTCCTAACAAAAGCATTTAAGGAAGTGAAACAAGCTATCAGTATTGGGCAACAAGAGTGCAAAAGAGTAGATTTTGTGGGTTTCAATACACATTTATGAGTGAATTTGAGAATTTAATACACTACAGGTAGAGTTCACCAGAGTAGATAGATTTTAATCAAGCAATCAGTTTTGCATCTTGTTCCTGAACAAGAATATTGTTGCGATAAAACATACTGGTTTGCAACCAGAGGTGCATAAGCCCAAACCTCTAGGCTGCAGAGGTTTGTAGCCTTTTGAAAGACAGGAAAGTCGTTATGAAATGAAAGGTTTTTATTTGGCTCCCTCTGTAAGGGCACTATTCAACATCACCTATATGAGGCCTATATGCCTAGAATTTTCCAGAAGCAACTGGCAGTTACTAGATAGAAAAGTCCCTCCAATGAGATCGAAAGTAGGTTTATCTGATTGGTAGTCTAAATAGTCATAATTTGTACAGAAGAAAATTAACCCATTTTCCCATATTTAGAGTGTTCGGGTATTTTTGAACTTTCGTTTAAACAAAAAAGCAGGATAACAGTGCAATCTTATACAGTGGTGCCCCGCAAGACGAATGCCTCGCTAAACGAAAAACCCGCAAGACGAAAGGGTTTTCCGATTTTTTAGCGGCTTCGCAAGACGAATTTCCCTATGGGCTTGCTTCGCAAGGCGAAAGCCCACAGGGAAATCTCCGGGGACAGCGGGGAAGCGCAGCGCGCCTTCTCCTCTGTTCCCGGACCTGTCCTGAAGGCTTGCAGTGGGAGGTCCGGGAACAGAGGAGAAGGCGCGCAGCGCTTCTCCTCTGTTCCCGGGGCTTGCGGTGGGAGGAGGGTTTTTCCTCCCCACCGCCAACATTCAGAACAGCATTCTGAATGTTGGTGGTGGGGAGGAAAGCCCTCCTCCCACCGCAAGCCTTCAGGACAGGTCCGGGAACAGAGGAGAAGGCGCGCTGTGCTTCTCCTCTGTTCTGGGACCTGTCCTGAAGACTTGCGGTGGGAGGAAGGTTTTCCTCCCCACCGCCAACATTCAGAAGGCTGTTCTGAAGGCTGGCGGTGGGAAGAAAAGCCCTTCTCCCGCCGCCAGCCTTCAGAAGAGTTTCCCCAGGGCTGCCTAGGCTGCGGATAGCAGCCTGCTGCCCCGCGCGAGGGGCGCTCTGCTTAAGAGCGCCCCTCGTGTGGGGCAGCAGGCTGCTATCCGCAGCTTGGAGAGCCCTGCAGGGAAGTCCTGCAGGGCTCCCCAAGCTGCGAATGTCTGCCCCGCGCGAGGGGCGCTCTGCTTAAGAGCGCCCCTCGTGTGGGGCAGCAGGCTGCTATCCGCAGCTTGGAGAGCCCTGCAGGGAAGTCCTGCAGGGCTGCCCAAGCTGCGAATGTCTGCCCCGCGCGAGGGGCGCTCTGCTTAAGAGCGCCCCTCGCGCGGGGCAGCAGGCTGCTATCCGCAGCTTGGAGAGCCCTGCAGGGAAGTCCTGCAGGGCTCCCCAAGCTGCGAATGTCTGCCCCGCGCGAGGGGCGCTCTGCTTAAGAGCGCCCCTCGTGTGGGGCAGCAGGCTGCTATCCGCAGCTTGGAGAGCCCTGCAGGGAAGTCCTGCAGGGCTGCCCAAGCTGCGAATGTCTGCCCCGCGCGAGGGGCGCTCTGCTTAAGAGCGCCCCTCGCGCGGGGCAGCAGGCTGCTATCCGCAGCCTAGGCAGCCCTGGGGGAACTCTTCTGAAGGCTGGCGGGGGGAGAAGGGCATTTCTTCCCACCGCCAGCCTTCAGAAGGCTGTTCTGAAGGCTGGCGGTGGGGAGAAAAGTCCTTCTCCCCCCCCCCCGCCAGCCTTCAGAAGAGGTCCGGGGACAGACTGTCCCCGGACCTGGTCTGAAGGCAGTCTCCATAGGAACGCATTAATTGATTTTCAATGCATTCCTATGGGAAACCGTGCTTCGCAAGACGAAAAACTCGCAAGAAGAAAAAACTTGCGGAACGAATTAATTTCGTCTTGCGAGGCACCACTGTATAGCGACTCAGAAGTGATTTCCATGGAGTTTAACATGGTTTACTTCCAGGTAATTGGGAACAGGACAACAGCCTAAACACAACTGATAGAAGGGATCTGGTCTAAAGTATGTCTATATATTTTAACACACCTGTATCAAATTCGGATTTCATTTCAAACCAGCTTATTTTTGAGACAGTCTGTTTTTTTATCAATCCTGCAGTTCACACATGAAAGCGAAACCTATTTAGTTTCTCCAAGTGTTCACAAATGAGTTTCATAATCACATGGAGAAATCTTAGCATGAGCTAGGAGGCCACAGTAAACATAACTGCCTCTGCAGATACAGCTGCCAACTATCTTCAACACTATTTTTTCTCAAAAAACCATGTGTCACCCAATAATCCCTCCCCCAAATTGAGTTTTAACTCTTTGGAAGTAAAAATAATCCAGGAACAAAAAGAGTTGCCTTGAATTATTATTTTAATGAACGATGGAAGCTGGGAAAAGTGAATAACCTCAGTTGTGACCCTGACCAGTTGCCCTCTCTAAGAAGTGAGCACAGTTTTTTGTCCTTCACTTTCGTCAGCCTAGAACAGAACAAGTGAAAAGCAATCACTGAAGGCATCTTCTTTTGATGTACGGCACTTGCAGATGTATTCCATAAACTGCTATGCAACAGATAAATCTTGAAGGAAAGGCCTATCAGATGCTGATGAAAGCACTGATAAAAGCACCAGATGCTTAGAAAATTGCTCAACACAGCAATGACGAAGAGCATCATTAGCAAACTTAAAAGTTAATCATTCTATACTCGGTGGTGGGGAAATACAAGTTATTCACACACAGAAATTTTGTAAGAGCCCTTAGGTATACTGATTACCTGTTTTGCAAACTGCTCTGGGGTTTATTTCTACCACCGAGCGGCGTATAAATTTCACAAAATAAATTCACTAAACAAATACAATAAATGGAAGCTTGTTTGTTTTACAAGGAGAAATCCGCTGCCTTTTTCTCCAACCTGGTTAGTGTCCACAGGACTTTTAACATTTCAGCCAAACGTAATCTTGCAATATTGTTATTACAGTACGTGGCAAGAAATGAATCATCTACATCATCCTTTTATTTGTATGCCGCCTTTTCGTAGTTGAAACTATGCTCAGCGTGTCTTACAACATGACAAAATCTACGTAATTACAAACATAGCAGAAGTCATAAACAATAAATAAAAAACATAAAAAGTACACAACCTAATGGAAACCATTTCCACATAAATCATAAGATCTAAAACTAAAGATACAACAACAGTATCAGTAACAGCAACAGCTCTCTCAAACCCCCGTATACAATACTCCAGCCCAAGAATCTGTTCAACAGCCTCAGCTTCTGTAGCTGGAGTCAGAATGTTTGAACAAAGCTCTTGCAAAAGCCCTTCAGCATTTTACTTACCCTTGCATTATATAAGGGAACGGATGGCTCTGAACAGGATTGCTCTGTGCCAGGTTGCGATGTCTTACACCATCGGTGCCAGCTGTATGTGAAGATTCTTGAGAAGGCGAAGGAGTCGTTGATCCTGAATGTTCTGAACTCTTTTTTTTAAAAAAATGATAATTTCCATGAGATGTAGAAAGGATTCTGTTTTATGCTGAATAGTTTGGTCCCCCAAACTTTGCAAAAACGAGTATTTCACATTGCATACCTCTCACACCTGAAGTCAATACACTTTCCCTGAACCATTAGGTTCGCAATTATTCTCTGTGAATTCTTGTTGCTGTTTTCCTTTAAGACTCTTGAGTGAATAAAAATCCTAGCCTGCTTCCTTAGTGAGGGGCAACCTATTTTTTAAAAAATGAAAATTTTCCTCACGTGGGAAAAACATCATGTGTAAAGCAGTTCTTGCTATCAAGGGGGAAAGATCACAATGACTTGCAGGGGGAAAAGAAATAGCATTCTACAAAGTGGGTCTGTATTCCTATTCTGAGTGAAAATATCATAATTACACACTAATTATTTGGGGAGAGGGGAGTAGACACGACAATGTCAGTACACCTAGGATTCCCAAACACAGCAGCATGAAAAACAGCAAGTTTTTCAACAATTTGAGTAGTCTAGGGATTTTGCAATTCCATTATACAACCCAGGACCTGTTTCCTCTTGGGATCATAGTCAAGCACTTTGATACTTTAAAAAAAAAAAATTGAAATAGATGAAGCTGCAAGCTGAAACATGGCCATGCTGTCATCATATTCCTGTCAGGATGTATTATAGTAAAAGAGCATTGTTGACAGAGCTTTAATGATAGCACCTTACACAAAGCCAACTTACCGAGCTGTTGCTAGGTGCTGACGATCCATTGTTTTCCCTAAGGGTATCAGGCTTTGGAGAGTTTGGGGGTGTCCGTGAAGAACATACTAGATGAACCATATGATACTCATCTTGCTAAAATAAAAAGTGAGCAGTTTTAGCAGAAAAAATAGGCAATTTTTAAATACAATTTTGGTATATACACATTACAGCTGAACGGTTCAGAGGCAAGTAAATATTTTACACTGTTACTTGAAGAATAAAATATATTTCAGAATATTGGAAAAATATATATTAGAGAAGTCTTAAACCGGGGTCGGCAAAGTTTTTGCGGCTTGGGCCAGTTCATGGTCCCACAGACACCGCAGTGGGCCGGAGTGTGTGCACGCGCACATGCATGCGCAAAGACTATTTCTGGCGCTCCTTCCGGCACAGAAGAGGCGTCATAGTTTCCCATTGGCTGCAGGAGCTTCCTGCAGCCAATGGGAAGCCGGCCAGCATCACAGAAGGCGGTCCCTGCTTTGCTCTGTGCCAGTTTAGCACCATGCATGGGAGCCAACCGAGTGGGCAGTGGGGGTCCATGGGCCTGTTAAATGACCCCCATGGGCTGTTTGTGGCCCATGGGCCTTAGGTTGCTGACCCATCTTATACTAAGATTTTTGTTCTTAAAAATGTACACAAAAGAGGAGAACCAGAGTTGCACTTTTTACCATAGCTAGTCCTTCCGTTCAAAATCCAATTTTCTAATTAAAACTGATGAACTCCCCCCACCCCCCCAAAAAAATCTGCCCTTCCTCTGGTGACAGTCGGGTGAATCATTTCACCAAAGAAAAGCTTATTTATCAAACTATAGATAAGTTGCATTTTCAAAATCAACGGCTAAAGCAATTACTCATCCGAGCTGTTCTGTCAGAATCAATACCTGCATTTAGAGAAAGGCATGTCTGTCTATCCCACAGGAATTCCAGCTATAAAGCTCCCAGAGAGCAAACCCTTGCAAGTCACAAAGCTTATGGCAACTCATCCTGCAGTGGAATTCAAACCTTCTATCCACAGGGAATCCCCGACCTCAATCAATATTGATTAGTCTGTAATCAAACTTCTGAACGTGTGCAACAGACTCCCGGTACATTTCAGGAGAAATGTGCTCCAGGGTACACCTGTGCACGAAAATTGTGAAAACTTATTAACCACAAATTGAGAGTGCGCATAGAACATGGTCAACGCTCCCCTGAATTTTAGCAGAAGATCCTATTACCAATCTTCTCATCAAGAAAACTGTTAGTTTCCAAGGAAGGCTAGTGATTCAGAAACAACAGTTTGAACACACTCTCTCTAAGAGACAAATGTATCTTTCTCCTATAGGCACTGATTTATAAAGGGGCCCCTGACCATTAGTCACGGACGACTCTGGGGTTGTCGTGCTCGTCTTGCTTTACTGGTCGAAGAAGCTTCCGGGTCATGTGGCCAGCATGACTAAGCCGCTTCTGGCGAACCAGAGCAGTGCACGGAAACGCCGTTTACCTTCCCACCGGAGCGGTACCTATTTATCTACTTGCACTTTGACGTGCTTTCGAACTGCTAGGTTGGCAGGAGCAGGGACCGAGCAACGGGAGCTCACCCCGTCGCGGGGATTCGAAATGCCGACCTTCCGATCGGCAAGCCCTAGGATCTGTGGTTTAGACCACAGCATCACCCGCATCCCACACTGATTTATTACAAACTATTACAATGAACCAGAGGGTTTTGAGGTCCCCCCATTTTTAATGCTTTATTAAGGTTAAAAGACCATAACAAACAAATGTATATGTGGTCAAAACAAAATTACAAAAAAGAAAATAACAATATTTGCTCACTGTACACTCTTCTTGCATTCCCAACAACTTCCCACCACCCCATCATGTATTTACTGCTTATTTTATGTGGTACACTATTAATCTCCATTTTCTTTTTAATAATCAATAATATATTCTCTTATAATTGCCCATCACAACACAGAAGTCATTCAAGTCCTGCCACTGACTTTATATTATTACAGTAATCTTTAAGATACTTTTTATACATGTCCCATTTCTGAATAAATATTTGTTCAGTGTTGCCTCTCAGTTTTTTTGTCATTTTTGCCCATTTGGCAAATTCCATCCATTTAATTTGCCACTCCAGCTTTCTTTTCTCTCCTTTCCAATTCAATGCAATTAGTATTCTTGCTGCTACAATGGCGTACAAGAGTATTTCTCTCGCAATTTTTGGCAAGTCTGGGCCAAGTATCCCTAGGAGAAAAGCCTCCGGCTTTTTTGTAAAAGATACCTTAATCATTTTTTTAAGCTCATCATAGATTACATTCCAAAATTCCTTAATTTTCTTGCATGTCCACCATATGTGAACCAGAGGTTATACCTGGAGAAAGTTACTGGCGTGCCTTTCTTACACAGATATTGTATGGACGACCAATGTATGTGAAACGCTTTGAAAACTCAAAGCGTCCTGCATAAATGTGAAATATTATTCATATTGTTAAGTAACTCCAGGTTCATAAACAAGGACTCCGCTTTGGATCAGCTATGGAAATGAAAATTGCCTCATGTGCTCATAGCTGGGCCAAAGGTGCCAACAGAGAGCCGGCAGGTGTGCAAGCACCTGAATCACAGTCATCAGATAGTACAGCAAATTACTTGGATTCATAAGAAAGCAAATAAAAAGAGCTTGAATTTTATTCTAGCAAGTCACACCTGCGTCTTGCAATATGTTCCGGTTTTTATTCAATTAAGAGTTAAATCAGAAGGGATCTAATGCAAAAAGGGGAGGTCAAGATATTCTTGCATCCTCTTGGAACTTAAGTATCAAGCTAGTTTTTCCTACCTCATCATTATTATGGGCCTCAACACACGCCCAAGCTTCCTTTTTGAGCAATGAATCACTTTGGAGATTTTCACTTATTTAACCACAATATTTTGACTTTTTCATCTAGAGTGTGTGTACTAATTGCTACCTGCACAAATCTGAGCATCTCTATGCTGACACCTTTCAGTATTTTCATACTGTATCAGATAGAATCTGGAAAAGTAGCTTTAGCATATTCATTTCACATCTGCAGAATGACAGCATTTAAATTGGGACTGCTTTGGAAGATGTAAATCTTAGTAGTAAGAATGATGTGTCACGTGCATGCTGAACTTCAAGACACGTATCCAGAAATATTGCAAAGACACTGGGACAGCAAGATCTTACCTTTAAATCCTCAGCATGAATACCTGTATACCAGTTAGGACATTGCGTCCTTTACCTGCAATCTCAGTAGCCGGCGACTAATATCAGTGTAATAAACTAGAATATATACTGCAGTAATTATTTTACTTATGTAGTTAGTTAATCAAATCATGTTGCCCCCGCTTTCCTACATGCAATTGTACAATATTTGAATTGCATCTCTCGCCCACAGCAGTAGTCACTACGCAGTTTAACAGAATTTTGTACAGCATTTTTACAAGTAGCAATTGTACGTAAATGCAAGTTGTGAAAGTAACGCTTACTTTTCTGAGAATATCTTTCAGCTGAAGGTGATCAGGAAGCAGCCTGCCAGAATACACCAGTCTCTGATCCTTCGTAGACTAAGAGATGGGACAAATGGAGAATTCTTATTTCCCCCCCCCCAACCGTACTGATTTAGAGGTGGAAACAAGCGTATATGAAGAAGACTTGTCTTAAATTCTTGATGCTGATGGTTAACATTTGAGATGCACATAACTTATTTTTAGAATTCCAATTTCCACATGTTATACAGACCTAAGCACACTTTCACCTTTAGTCATAGCACATTCCCTCAAACTAATCTTTAAAGTCAAATGCATGTGAATACTTAATGTCCTATACTTCTCAAAATAGCTTCTCCTTCCCTTTATCAAACGCATCACCAATAAAACCTCTGAGGTCAGGGAACAATAACAAATGTACTTTGGTTAAAATGTTGTCATTTTAAAGTGTTGGTTGTTGCTAAATTTAAAGGTAAGCACGTGGAGCAACATTTTAAATATAAATATAAATGCAGCTTCCCTTGAGCGTGAGATTTGTGGCTAAGATTGAGATCACTAACACAGTGAGGTTAGAAAGGGAAAATGTGTCCTACAGTTTTCCACACAGTTGAAAATACACTTACCGTATTTTCCCATGTATAAGAATATATTTCCCCCCTTTTTTTTCAAGTTTAAAATTGGGGGTCGTCTTATACACCGACAGTGCATATGGGGGATTTCTTTATTTGGAGTCCCCCAAAATAGGAGTCGTGTTATACATGGGGGCGTGTTATACACGGAAAAATACAGTATGATTCCATAGCAGTACTTCTAACTGATGTAGCAGTTATGAACGCTTTCTATGAATATGAGCTTTTCTATGACTGCATCTGTTGATACTTTTGCTATAAAATAGATTGAAGTCAATTAGATTGAAGACACCCTGATTTCCACCCAAAAAGGTAAAAGGTGCTGACAGAGCAGCGTAGCAGTGACCCTTGTATCAAGGAGTATTTCCGAAAGAGGGATATTTCAGTTGTTTTATATGGATTTACTCTTCAGTAATGCACATTGGGGTTAGGATCCAGTTACACAAATGCTCCTTCCACTGCAAGTCCCTGAAAAGCTCGCCCTATGTCATAAGAAACAGGAGGTTACCACTGGAAGGAAATATTGCCTGCAATTACACAGATTAACAGATTATTGTGCAAAGAGTGAGGTGGGCAGATCCTGGATAAGAAAATGAAGGTTACAATGCCACGCACACTTACATTGGAGCAAGACCTACTGCTGAGATACCTGGCAAACAAATTCAGAGCTTTCATTTCATTTTATTTTTTAAGTCAGACTTCGGCCCATCTGGAAAGAAAGTTATGAAGCAAAATGCGCAGACAGCCTTTGAAGAAATTTCTGTGAAAGGAGCTGGCCTGTCTGCTCCTATCTGTCAGTACTTTTAGTCAATGAATGAAGTCAGAATATGGATAATTTGCCTGGACTTTGGCCAATAGGAATCCCTGGGGTTCTAAAAAGCTTTTGTTTCCTCCTCCCCTTTAGCACACTTTTCCTGCTTTTGTCTTATTTTTCAAGTTGTCCTTAGAATCTTCAAAGTTTGCCCTTCTTTTTTCCCCAAGAAGCAAGATGCATCATAGTATGTAACACTCAGAGGGAGATCACCAGTCTTGGCTAATCTCTTGCCCAGTTAACCAAAAGTGTAAGGACATGAATATGCAGGCATTTCTGGGTCATTTTGTACAGTTTGTGCATTATGCAAGGAAAAACCTAACTATACATTCAGCTAGAGGTGCAACCAATCTCGGCTTCCTGCTGAGAAAGCCTATACGACACACATACACAAACATACATTTATTGCATTCACCGCTTTACATTTTTAGGTGTCCAGCTTAAAGCTTCTTTAAAATACACCTAAACAATATGCAAAGCGACCTTCGCTGTATTTATTGTTTGGTGATATATGTTTCTATAGGAAAGATGGTGGGAGCGGAAGGGAAGGGAAGTGTGCGGAGAGCACTGCTGCTCGGAGGATGCCAAATCAAGGCAGGAACTTTCAGGAATAACTGAAAAACCTGTAACTTTGGTACTGAAGAAAAAGGACAGGCAAGGGCGGAGGACGCTTGAGTGCCACCTGATCGAGGGTGACCATTTGGTCTCACAAAAATTCAGAGAAGGGCCAGCAACTAGTGGCTGTGTACGGGATGCCAGGCCAAGGCAGGCAATCTCGCTAGCTTATTGGAAGCGTATTTTGGAGTAGTGGGGTTTTTCAGCACTGCAAGAGAGCAGGAGAAGGCCCGGCTTGTTGGCCAGGGTGCCAACGCCCAGGAGACAGTGTCTCTCCCACTGTGTCTAGAAAAGCAGAATTACAACTTAGGGACAGACGACAAACGGTTGTGCTGTCCGGCAGCGCACCC